>NW_020289924.1:0-608689 GCF_003144135.1 Microstroma glucosiphilum | reverse complement strand
GGCAAGCACTCTGCTACAGTCACGGGCATGGGAGCTACATTTAGCGCTTGCCCAACGAGACCACTACCACTGAGGTGAAAGGCAGACGCTACCGCGAACGCTCAACGAGACCACTGCCACTGAGGTGAAAGGCAGACGGTACCGCGAACACAACAGCTTTCCCCACGAGCAAAATACAGGGAAGATAGGCCACTTCACAGCTCGTTCAGTGTTACAGTGTAGAGTCACCACTGCCTCACTTCCCGAACAAGTCTCTGGGAAGAAATTCGCGGATCGCACGAGCAATCTGGTCAGGTGAGCCGTTGTTCCAAGGGCCGTCGTGACCCAGCGTTTCCAGTACGACTTGTGTGGCGATTGGCAGAAGCTGGACGAGGTCCAGGGTGGCGTCGAGGAGGAATTGAGGGCTGGCTGTGCCGTTGATCAGCAGGACAGGTACACTGACGTCGCGAAAGCGCTTCATGTCACCATCGACCTGCGCAACGTCGTGGAAGTCATAACGGATACCCGGGAGAAGCGAGGAAAAGGTTGGTCCGCTTTGCCTGATCCAAGCGTCGATGGAGATTACTGCGCGGGCGATAAGGCGTGCCAGGGGCCGTGGAATGCGATAGAGTGGTGCCGGTGCCGTTCTGGCGACGAGTAGGGCATCGAGCAGTGCTGAAGGCAGGTCGCCCTGCTCAAGCTCGGTGCCAAGTCGTGCAATTCCAGCGCGATCGATGCCGTCTCGATAGAATGGTGGCTCAAACAGCACCGCCTGCTTGACACGTGCGAGGGTTCTTGCGGCCTCTAATGTGATCACAGCGCCAGAGCTCAAGCCAAACACAATCGAGGCGTCGGTAGCCTCGAGAATGGCATCGACGTCTTCGACGTCTCTCGCGATGTCGTGGTCTGGACTGTATTGCCGAGGGCTCAGGCCTCGGCCGCGCCGATCGGCCGATAGCACTGTGAAGTCAGCAGCGAGATTGGCAGCGAGGCTGCTGTAGGCGGTGGCGTCTGCCATTGCACCTTGCACCAGGACTATGCCCGGTCCATTGCCCTGTCGGAGGTAGCCAATACGAGTGCCATCTCGAGAGGTAACGTATTCGACGACTGCTGATTGAGAAGTCATCGGACCTACCCCTGCGATATCGTGCTTACTACTCCGAATGGCGAGCTGTCAATGTCTGGTCGCTCGGCGAACTTCCTGTAATACTCGTGGAGAGCTTTAGGTTGTATGGCAGTGAGGATTGTGCTCAGCTAGTGGACACCCAGGTTCCTCGTCGGGCAGCCTGGTGTGAGAGGAAGAGCCGGCACCTGCAGTGAGATCGGAATTGCAACTTGCGTAACTTGTTCCATGCGCTTGCCGCACGACGCACCTGCCATACAGGCGGACTCGAGATGAAGTGAAGTTGAAACGACTACCAATAGGCAAAAACCAGAGCGCAAGTGACCTGTGAGGCAACGACGGGAGAGAGAAAGGGGAATGGGACAAGACACTTCGGAGACGCCGAGCGAGAATCGTCACCCTCTACGGCTGCACCCCGGTTGTGGCGTTTGCGGGGGTGGAGGTCGTGCTGTGCGCGCGCGAGAGCCCAACTACTTCTGACCCAGCCACCCATTGGGTCTGCCATGGTCACAACGATAGACGCGTTGCACAGGATGCAGACAAGAGATGCGAGAGACGAGAGGGAATCAGATCTACTGCTGCCCAGAAGGCAAGCTTGTTTGAAATTCGCAAAGCGACCGATGCTTTCATCGGAGAGAGCCTAGTAGACAAAAGAGAAGCCGATCGGTCGTTGGAGAGGGGCGTCCGCATCGTGGCTGCAGTCGTAACGGACCTGGCTTCACCTATCCCATTCTCGCCTCCTCTCTTTCCAGCCATTGTCTAGTCTCTCGTCGGTGCAACACTTCCTCCCATTGCTCCCACATCCTCTCCCTCCTATGCTCAATCATTTGCAGCCTCAGGGCGATTCCTAGTAGAGATTCATCGTTGACGAGAAACCCGAACAGCGAGCTTTGTGCGTCGGCAGTCCCGGTGACGCTAGTCTGAGTACGAGCATGCAGCCCCTGCGCAAGGGCTGAGGCGGCAGTCTTAACCACCAGATCTTGCTCGTCATCTAAGGACTGCCATTGTTGATGCCAAAGAGCTCCGAAAGGAGGATCAATGGTGTCGTGAGGTCCAGCCAAGCAATTCTCATTCTGCTGTCCATCGTCTCGTTTACCGCTGTACACAGTTCCAGCGGCATCCACAACTTGGCTTACGAGCTGCAGTGAGGACATGCTGGCAGCTGATCTTGCTTTTTCCACTTGTGAATCCCCAGAAGTATCCTGTGACCCACCGTAGAGGTCCGATGCGGCTGTGGAAAAGTATTGCGCACCTGGTCGACCTGCGTCTGCACATGGTCTGTTCTGCCGCTCTGATCCTGTGAGGGTCCACTACAGCCACCACCACCTTAGATCTCGGCCTCTGTGCGTACCGTCGCTTGCGAAAGGTCGGTGCTCATCATCGTCTGATCGCTCTCCATATCGAGGGCAACGACAGCCAGTCTCTCTGTCCAGCTGTGAGGAGGACTCGAGGAGAACTTGTGGAGCACGGACTGTGGGGCAGTCGTGGTCTGTGAAGGTTACATTGGCCATTGTCGTACTGGTGTGTGGCAGGTCGACGATGGCGGGCTAGCTATCGGGAGGGGAAGGGGGAACGGAGGGCCCGTTCAGACTACGGGGGTAGCTTGGCACAGGTGATACCAAAAGAATGATAATGTACGACATTACATCCAGGTCTTCAGGAGTACTGGCCTGTATTGTCGACCGGTTGCGCGGCTGACAAGCCACATTTGTGAAACTGCCACAGGGATGTTAGACAAGACCGATAGAGGTCCTTTGAAGTTCCCCAGGCCGTATTGAAGGGTAGTCGAGTCGTGCTCCCGGGCGCTTGAGTGAGCGCTTGAGGCTTGGTAAGACCCTTCGTGTTGAAGATGATCTGTGGCGTCAGATCAAAGCAGTCGATCTGGCAATAGTATCCGCAACGTCAAATTGCTGCAATGGTCTGCTGTCGTGGCTCTAAGACTTGCACGACATCCTCCCGTCGCCCCAGCCTGATTGAGTGCTTTGGCAGTCTATCCAGAGTATGTTCTCGAGCGCGTGAAGAAGTTGTAGGATGTCTTCGCGAATGGGTTGAAACATGGCTGCTCGCTTGTTCCCATCCATTGGCGCGAGCTTCATCAGCTATAGCCAACGATTTCAGTAAGGATAGGTCGGACGGTCAGCTGTGTGGTGCATGATTGCGCCGTTCTGATATTCCGTGTATCTCACCGAGCGTAGGGATTTGCCATCAGCATGCGGCACAATGTGGACTCGATAGACTTCCCATTGCACCAGTCGTCCGGCAGTCGCCTTCATCTACGCTATTGATCGCTGCAAAGAGCCTGGCGATTGCGTGCGGCAGAAGCCGACGCTTGTGAGGTTGGATGCACGCGCAGATGTCGATGATGGTAGGGTGAGTCAGGAGGAATCGAAGGGGCATTGCAAGGCTCCTTGACACGTGGTGGAAATGACTTGGCCGTAGCGTCTGATCACATCATCATGCCTGGCTGCAGGTACAGGTGCTTGCGGCCAGGTCCTCACGCGGCTGGTCCCTGACACGGGTTGGTCACTTTTGCTTCCGGGCCTCGGGTTGACGCCCTTGGCCTCACCGCAACGTCTGCGTAAGCTACCCATCCAATTCACGCACTCGAGCTGTCCTACCGCCCTCACGTCTCGTCTTGTCTTGTGGTACCTCAAGATACCGCCGTTCGTCATGTCGCACTCTACTAGTCCCAAAGCCGACACTTCGCTGCCTAACCCCAGGGTGAGCAGTCTGGTCTACAGGTGCTCTTCTCACCAGAGGGAGAGCAGCAGTAATTCGCCACCGCAACCACTTGCTCAAAACACGATCATCACAAGTCGCTTCACAGCACTAAACGGTGTAGAAGACGACTACTGCTGGATCACAGACACAGGACTGCCAGAGGGTGTGCACGTGGTTCCTCATGCCGAGAGTGATTGCACGCGGCTTGTGAGTAGAAAGGCAGCTTACACGCAGTCAGTGGCACCCAGCTAACATCTCGATTCACATGCTCGCTTCAGATCCTCTGGCTTCAAACGATGGAAATTGTGCCCAGGACTATTCAGTCGAGGACTACATGGAAGGTCTCTCACGAGAATCAACTGCCGCTCGCGCACTCCATCTACAGACACCTCACAACAACGGACGGCGAGAGGAGAAGAGCACTTCTTCGGCCAACGAGAGGGGACCTTGTCCTACTCGTGCGAGTGCTTGAGGAAGGCCTTCAGAGGGAGGAGGAACGGGAGCACTCCACTTCAGCATGGCGCCCTCATTGGGGTGACATAGTAGAAGCAGGCTGGCCGAGAAAGGAGAGCTTTGGAACTTTTAGTCTACCGTCACATGAATATCAGCTGGACATCTTCGACCTCAAGCGCCGTACCATCTTGACTTACAAGGGTTCTGCAGAACCTCAAGCGGCCACTCGAGTGACAGGTGACGAACGCTACCCAATCACGCTCAAACATCCGCTAGACAGCATCCGTGCGCCTCTGAACGTACTCTCTGTCGTGGCGGTAGCGGTGTCTCAGATGAGATACATCAGCCGTGCACCTGGTCGGATTTACCGCGCAGATTTCATGGACGACCTGGATATCATGTCGTACATAATCAATCTGCTGGGCTGTCCCACTCCGACATACTTCAGAAGGCTTCAGAGACCTTCCGTCCTCCCTCCTCTCCCTGACTCTGCATCGCCTGCATCCTCGGAGCGAATACGCGAGTGGCCCTCGCGCGCACGAACACGCTCCTCCGCTGCAGCACCAGGTGTCCCCCAATTCTCCTCAAGTACGCCAGAGGGATACAAAGAGAACCTAGATCCCGCTCTGTACGGAATGGAAAGGGTGCAGATCGTAGAACAAGAGGCATCAGTCTCAACAGAGGCGGGGCATGATGACAGCGAACGGGACGGTGGCCCCGGCTCCCCGAAGAGCAGGGGAACAGAAGCAGAAGGGGAAGAAGGTCGCTCCAATGGTGGACACTACTCCCATAGCACCTCGGACCTCTCCAGCATCTCGATGCACACATCTTCGGAGTTGCAGGACGCCAAAGACGCAATGACAGTCTCCAGCGTCGAGGAGCCACCACCAGAAGAGCTACGGTCATCGGTCGAGGCAGGTGATTGCTACGAGCCTAGACCATTGAGTGTGGCGCACTGGCATGAGGAGTCGCGAGCCCTGGACGACAGGCAAGATGAGCTCTTCGAAAGTGCCGCATCGGCTCTTGCACAGCGTTTGCAAGCTTGCTCAAGTCACGTCGCTAGCGCAACCGTCGCTAGCGCAACCACACCACTATTCGACTTCCTCGTCAGTACTGAGCCTCTCGACATTACACCGATGCTACAATCAATCGATGAGCGCAGGGAGGAGCTGTTGGAACAGTGGGAAGACGGGCTGAAGTGGATGGAGACCTGACCCATTAGGAGAAGTCTCTCGCACACTCTTGCTTCTGGTCCCTTCTCAACATTACCAGACAGTGTTCACCGCAATCGCAAGTACAGCTTTTATCTCCGCGCTATTCACTTCAACGGAGGATATTATCGGTCCCAGTACAGGCTCATCTGGGAGATAATGGCAACCTCAACACCATCAAGTGGCAAAAGCCGTTGGTACAGCTACCCGACAAGCTGTCAGGCTTGCGTCATACACGAAATAGTGCATTAGTCGCATTTGCCTTGTTATCCGCTTGAGCAGCGGATCCTTCCCACTATCGAACAGAGGGATTGAAGAAGGACCTGTGAGACGAATTGGGCGATGCCAGTTGCAGGAACACCATATGCCTCACAATGTCTTGATATGCAGGTCGTCATTGCAATTGAATACGTTTAGACAATGCTCGTGCTGCTGCGCTTCAGATCTCTGTACCTCCTGTGCCGTTATGTTGCCGCTTCTGCCATTCTCCCTCGCGTTGCCAGACCAAACCGTTCTGTTCTTTCTCTAGGGCCAGTACTCTCTGCAACGCTCTCCTTAAATCGTTCTTGAGATCTTCTACTTCCTCCAGCCCGACGCTGAGACGAATGGTACCCGGGTCTTCGCTAGGCTCGGCGGCGATGCGATGCTCGATGAGGCTCTCGACTCCACCCAGGGAGGTGGCCGGTAGCCAAAAGGAGGTGAGGTGGGGTAGCCAAGCAGCGCGGTTGCCGCCCTTGTTCTGAGGACCATCGAGACGAATGGCAAAAGTAGGTGTGTGGCCTCCGGGCATCTGAAGGCGTGGGTCAAAGCCGACGGCTTCAGCTGGCTTCCCCGTGATCGGGTCTTGCTGATCAGCCGAGCGTGGTTGTAGAGAAGAGTGCGAGACCCATCCTACGATGCCCGAGGAACGGATGCTGGCGTCCTCAGGTGTAAGCTTCGAAGCATCGAGGGTGGCATTGCGATGGCAGAGGGCCCACAGCCAATTGGCGAGGGCCTCGGCGCTTTCGCTCTGGCGTTTGACTCGGACGGTGAGTGTGCGCAGAGAGCGTAACATGAGGTAGCTCTCAAGGTTGCCGGGCGCTGATCCAATGTACGTGCGATCGTGCCAGAGACCTGCTGCAGCTTTTGCGTCTTTGACAGCTACGACTCCCATGAGCAGGTCAGAGTGACCCCCAAAGTATTTTGTGCCCGAGTGCATGACACAATCTGCTCCTTGGTCGAATGGATTTTGGAGAGGTGGGGGCGCAAAGGTAGAATCGATGGCCAGGGTGCCGCCAGCTTTGTGTGCGAGTTTAGCGTAGTGGGTGATGTCTCTTGCTTCTCCACTGGGATTCAGCGGCGTCTCTAGCCAGACCAGCAGAGGACTGGAGGGCGTGGAGGCAGGATACGGTGCATCAAGGTCGATGAAGTTCTACCGGAGCATCGGCACAAAGCTTTGTGAGCAAAGGAGGGGGTCGAAGCAGCTGAGTGTACTGCCACAGACTCACCACATTGCCCTTTGTGCGAGCATAGACTGCGAAGCTTTCGTGGCATCCAAAGTAACCTCTCCGCAGGGCGATGGTTGTGGGCTGATAGAGGATGGCCACGGCATAAGCGGCATTGAGGCTGGACATCGAAAGAGGTAACGGTACCAGTGAGCTGATCGGCCCTGCTGTTTGACGCTGTGCTTACTCACCCGCTGGCGTATGTGATTGCTTTGCCTCCCATGATTTCCGACAGGACCCTCTCTACCCTGCCTCTGGTATCGCTGGTATACCTGGAGTAGATGTGCCCGGGTGGATTTGCATAGTCGATGTCTCCTTCGGAGGACGCTGCGAGGCGAGAAGTGGGATGCGGGGTGCGATAGGTGGTGGAGAGTTGAAGGTCGGGAGCGATGGGATGATTGGGGTTGATGCGGACGTCGGGCTGTTGGGGGCAGTGCAGGCGAGGGGAGATGGAGTTGAGTGACTAGGTGCTGTTTCTCCTTGCTCGCAGTTCTTCTCACCTCGTCTGCGTGCATCAGCAGCGTGGCCATGCTTGCGGTGAGTGGCTCTTCATGGTCCTCAAAGGCTGCCACTGCGGCGGCGGGGTGAACAAAGGGAGCGTGGCCTGGCATGGTGTGGGTGGTGTGGGCGATGTCAGAGCGGACAAGGTGGGTGGGTATCTATGGTACCGTACACGCAGAAGCACAACCAGGAGCGGAAGCCCAACTCTGCGACGCCCAGCCATGCCATTTTTCTCCCTCGGCTTTCGCGTCCCATTGCCGATCCGGTCTAGTCGCCTCCTACGCACGGTCCACGCAATGTTACTTGTCATGCGGTTCGCTGCTATCCTCCCGTATGAAGTGGGCGATGATGGTAGCATAGCATATCATAGCATACAAGGTAGCTCAAGGAGAGTGAGTACGAGGCCACAAGTGCGGTGAGCTACCTCGACGTATCGCGGCAGAGAATGATCGAATGCAGGGCAGCGAAGCCGGCAAGAGAAAGCACTCTGCCCCCTGACGCCGGCACGGGCTTCCGGATCCGTTCGGTGGATCAGAGGATGGACGAATACATCCACGAAGGCCAAGGGAATCTCGTCCACGACGTCTCCACCCAGAGGCTGCCCACCCACGATGGTACCTCTCACCTTCATTGTACTCTTGCTCTTAGGTCTCGCCCTAGGCACTGATCTCAAGGCCACTGCGCGCTTCTCGGCTTCAACCAGCGACACCTTCGCAGTCCAGCCCATCGAGTACGTCCCCAACAGATACATCATACGGTACAGGGATGACATCGTAGAAGACGAAGGACTGCACGAGGTGAGCAAGCCAACACAAGGCGTATCCTACAAGCACTGAAAGTGGGAGCGCTGACACTTGCAACGCATTGCTTCCCTTTAGAGCGCACTAGATGCCATATGCTCTCACGTGTCTCAGCATCTGGATGCAGACACCCAGGTCACCCATCGCTATCACATTCATGGCGAATTGGCAGGTGCTACCATTCAACTCCATCCCCGCAGGGCCACACAGTACATTCAAGACGCTACACCCATCCTCCGTCAAGCCCCTGAGGTGGCACACGTTTCGAAGGACAAGTATCTCCGTGTCTCAACGGATGGGGTGATCCGGAGGGCAGGAACCGCCTTTCAAAAGACTGCACAGAAGGCTCGAAGCACAGAGGTCAAGACGAAGAGAGATGTCGTCAGCTCCCCTTCCCTTACATCTACCAGCATGACCAACGACCCTCGACATTCGCTCACCGGCATCAGCATTCAGCATAAGCGCGGCAACCTGGGCAAAGGCGTCACCGTCTGTATCATGGATCACCTCGTCGATTACTCTCACCCGCATCTCAACGGCGGTAAGGGTGATGGTGTCCCTTGCTTTGGCGAAGGATGTCCAGTCATTGGCGGCCACGACTTCATCGGCGCAAACTTCGATTCGGTACATCGTCACCCCGGCAAACCCAACTACAAGAATGTGGCAGGCAATGTTGACTGTACGCATGGCACTCGCATAGCAAGCATCATAGCTGGACGGGACCCAGACAAGAAATACATTGGAGTCGCACCAGAGGCCTCCATTCGGACCTACGGCGTCATTCCATGCACTACCTCTCCCTACAACAGCTCAAGCGGCGGCACAACGGCAGCAGACGCGTTTGGCGCCTACAATCTCGCCTACAAGGACGGATGTGATGTACTTTCGGCCTCGGTGAGCTTCTCTGTAGGCTGGCAGGAGGCAACTTCGGAAGTCGTGTGAGTGAGGACAAGGGCTCAGCAGAGGTGGCTGAGTGGTTGGCTGAACAAACAGACTGCTCCGCATAAAGCTCCGCACTATCAAGAAAGGGAGTCACCTCTGTCTTTTCCGTAGGCAACGGAGGCATGTCGGGCCCGTTCCGCGTCGTAAGTCGACGAATGCCGTGGTTGAGTCTGCACCACTCTGACTGTGACTGACCATGATCTTCTACTCTCCACAGGGGACGCCAAGCATCGCAGCAGACGCACTAGCCGTCGGCTCCGTCAACGCCGGGACGGCCCCAACCTTCCCTCTACATATCGACCCTCCTCTCGATGACGGCACATCGGTGCTGAATTTGGCTGCTGGCTGGTCTTGGACGTACAACAGAACAGCTACGGCCATGCCGATTCGGTTCACTGCCGCAAGCCTGAAGGATCCGGAGCTTCTCAACGAGTGCGTATGGCCGAGCCTTATAATGGTGAAGTAGAAGTAGCATAGGCTGCTGACGTTCGCGCCATGATCTCAACAGTGCCTGTGCCCCTCTTGGTGACGAGATACCCAAGGGCGGCGACTACATTCTGGTTCTATTTCAAGCCAATGACTGTCTCTTTGAAGACCAGACGAAGCACTTCAAAGCCAAGGGCGTCAAGTTCGTGATTCGAGTCACGGCGAAAGATGAGTGAGTCAAGGTTGATCCATTGATTCTGTGTGTATATATACCCACTCGCTTACCTGCGCGGACTTGCTTCTCTCAAGACCATTCGGTGCATATCCTGCAGAGGTGACGGCAGACAATATCCGCCACGCCATGTTGTCGCGCGAACAAGGCCTCTCACTGTATCGACACTACCTCAAACACCGCGATGTCAAGGTCACTTTCTCTCCCGAAGGCCCTTTCGCTTTTGGAGAATATTCCATGAACAACACTGGTCTGATGTCCTACTTCTCTGCCTGGGGACCAGGTGAATAGGGCCGGGCGAGGGCACAAGAAGCACTCTTACGCTCATGGCTGCTGACACTTCATCTTGACCTTACTCATCATGTCAGATGGAGAAACGAAGCTCCTCAAGCCTGATTTGGTGGCCGTTGGTAGCGACGGCGTTGCAGCAGCGTCTCTCCCTCTCCGATATGAGATAGCGCAAGGTATGGTGACTTCGCAATCACATTGAGCCCCAAGTCGTTCTGACTCTGACAGTGATCCTCTCATTTTTGTCATACAGGCACCTCCTTCTCTTGCCCTTCGGTGTCTGGAGCAGTGGCGCTCTACAAAGCAGTGCATGGCCGCAACGTTTCGACCGATACAGTCACGCGCGCACTCAAACACACTGCCACTCGCGTGAAGCGCAGCCTGAAGCCTGGTGCTCAAGACGAGACCAACTTCAGGCAGGGCGCTGGGCTCATGAACATCACTGCCGCCATTGATCTCACGACAGAAGTCAGTCCTATCCAGCTCGTTTACGGAGAAAGCGCACAAGCCATCCTTTACAATGAGATTGCTGTGACCAACACAGCCAAGCAGAAGGTACTGTACAACATCAGTCATACACCAGCGCAGTCGGTGTATCTGCTGCAGAAAGGCGCACCGCAGTATAGAAGTGACAATTCTTCGGCCATGATCAGCAAGGTGCCTGATGAGGCTGACGCAGTCGCAAAATTTGAGTTCAATTCAGCTTCTTTCGAATTGGGACCGGGAGAGAACACAAAGTTCAGCGCTCGCCTCATTCCACCTCAGGATGACCCTCGCATTATCATGTACTCTGGAGTCATCCAGATCGCCGCATCGATCAGCACCGGCACTGTCCGCGTGCCATACACCGGTCTTGCAGGCTCGCTGCGTACCATTCCTGCTCTCGTCTCGGGTCCAACGCCCTTCAATACAAGTCTGCCCGCCCTCTTTGACTCTGACACCAACGAGCAGATCCGCAACGACTCGACGCACTGGACTTTGAGCAGCCAAGAAAACGGCAGCTATCCGCAACTATACTTCATGATGCAGACGCCCACGCTGCAGCTCACATGCGATGTCGTTAAAGCAGACATCGTCTACAAGCCGACCATTCCGATCATCGACGACCCCACTTGCTGTGCAGCGAAGTTCAAGGATCTTACCGAGCGCGACGTCGGAGGGAAGACACCTCCAGTCTACACGAGATTCGACGAGGTGCCCACCGTCGGAAGGTTGCAGATCAGGGACAATGTACCCAGGGACTACTTTGGCGACAATCTAGTCCCTACTGGAACCTGGGGCACCTGTTTTGCCGACTCCGAGACTTTCCCCATTGGCACAACGACTCTCGATCCTGCCTCTGAGCCTGTCCGTCTTCCCGAGGGAAAGTATAGAGTTTTGCTGCGCGCCTTGCGTCTCCATGCTGGTGACCCACGCCTGGAGGAGAATTGGGACTCGTACCTCAGTCATGCGTACGAGTTCAGGAAACGCCAGAGGGCTCCTGGTGAAGGAGGTAAGACGCCCTAGCAGCACAAATGATTCAAGAGGCGATGACAGCACAGAATGTACGGGGCCCATTCAGCCTTTTAGCACACCCGAATCCCGATGAAGGCAATGACAAAGACAATGACAGTCTGAACCCGCAATGCTCAGCAACGATGATGAGGATGTTGATTGTGAAAAGACAGTTTCTTTACGATCGAGCAATTCTTCTGCTTACTTTGCCGCTTCCGTGCTTTGTTTCATCCGCACTCTTCTCACCCAGCGTCTCTTCATCTAGCTATGAGGGACCCACTCCCTCCAGCTCTTGACCTCAGCGGGCAGCTTGCCCTCTTCCCACCCACTCAACCCTCCGCTCTGCTTCATCTTGTGCTCGAGTGCCAGACACCACAGCTTGGCACAGGCGGCATTGTTGATCAGCGGCAATCCAAAGTCGACGGCATTCCTGCGCGCGACATAGTCCTGGTCCAGCAGGGTAGACGCACGCTGCTTGGCGAGGTTGATTACAAACTGGATGTCGTACTCGTCGAACACCTCTCGGAGCTTCCTCTTGTCCTTGAGCGGGAAGTAGATGCGCTGTGCTCGTACTCGGGGCAAGTCGTTGAGGAAGGCCTCGACGGCAGGGTCGGAGCAGTACAGCTTGAAGCCCATGTCGTAGAGACGGGTTGCCACTTCGGGAAACTCGGGCTTGGTGACATCACCGCCCATCAGGACACCCTTCTTGGGCTCGGGAACTCGGAAGCCCGTCTGGGAGCACATGGCAGCCCAGTAGGCTTCAGCCATGTCCTTACCGAACGAGGCAATCTCTCCAGTCGAGGCCATTTCTGTAAGAGGAGAGCAGCGAGGAGATGTGATCAGCATATGTACACAATGAGCGAAATCTCGACTTGTATCCATCTCCAATTTCCACGCCACGTCCCGCACCATCCTAGGCTCAGAAGTGTAAAAATAAGGTAGCGGAATATTTTCGGCATCGACAAAACGGACGGGACATAGTCCCATCCGCAAGTCATACAGCCAAATGCCTCCAAGCATCATTGCCGGTGCGGGGACTCGTCTCTCTCTCCAGCACTATTCTCTCGCTCAAAAGCCAAGCGCAAAACTCACCTACACCCAAGAAGGGATCAGCGCCGGCCAACCTAGTCCACGAGAATTGCGAGACCTTGATCGCGACGTAGTCCCTGAGCTCGCTCATCGGGTCCTGTGGCTTTGGCACGTCCTCTCCGACAATGGCAGAAGTAGCAATGTCAATGAAGTTGACACCCAGGACTTTGCTGACAAAGGGGAAGGACCTAGAGGCTCGCAAGTTGCACTCGATGACCTTCAGGACTGCTTCCTTCTCGCCAGAGTCCTTTCGGATGACTTGCATGTTGAAAGGTCCAGAAATCTCAAAGGCCTTGGCGACCTTCTGGGCAATGACCTTCAGCCTGGCCATGTCGTTGGGGTCCAAAGAGAAAGGAGGGAGCACAAGAGTGGCATCGCCAGAGTGCACACCGGCATTCTCGACGTGCTCAGAGACGGCGTGAATGAGCAGTTCACCCTTGTAGGCGACTGCGTCAATGTCGATCTCTTGAGCATTGTCGATGAACTTGGTCAAGACGACGGGGTAGTCAGTGTTGACCTCGGCAGCAGCGGTGAGGTGGTTCTCCAAGGTTGACTCGTCCCAGATGATGTTCATGGCCGCACCGGACAGTACGTATGAGGGTCGGACAAGGACAGGGTAGCCTACCTCGGCAGCAAAGTCCTTGGCCTTCTGGACTGAGGTGGCCTCGGTCCACTCAGGCTGATCGACTCCGATGGAGTCCAAGATCCCACTGAACTTGTGTCGGTCCTCGGCATTGTCGATCATGACTGGATCGGTACCGAGAACGTTGACTCCAGTGTCCTTCAGCCTGAGGGCAATGTTCTGCGGCAGCTGGCCTCCGACACTGACCACCACACCGGTAGCGCCTTCCAGCTCGTAGATGTCCATGACTCGCTCGAACGACAGCTCTTCGAAGTACAGTCGATCGGCCTCGTCGAAGTCGGTCGAGACTGTCTCAGGGTTGTAGTTGATCATGATGGTTCGATGCTTCAGATCCCTGACTTTGCGGGCACAAGTGACTGCACACCAATCGAACTCTACAGAGCTACCAATGCGGTACACTCCGGAACCCAGAACCATTGTACCGTGCTCGTCAAATTCGACGTCGTGCGAAGAGGCATTGTAGGTCGTGAAGAGGTAGTTGGTGTGAGCAGGGTACTCGCCAGCTACGGTATCAATTCGTTTGACGAATGGAGTGATGCCGAGAGCCTTTCGGGCGGTACGGACCTCGACTTCCTTGCAGCCAACGAGACCAGCGATCTGCTTGTCAGAGAATCCTCGCTGCTTGGCAAGCTGCATGAGGTCCTTGTCGACTGCCGAGAGGGAGCCGAGTTCCTTGAGCTGTCGGTGGATTTGAACGATGTTGTCCAGCTTGTAGAGGAAGAACCTGTCAATCTTGGTCAGGTCGTGGAGCTTCTCCACATCATAGCCCTTGACCAACATGGCATGCGCGATTGCGAAGAGTCGCGTGTCAGTGGGTACACTGAGGGCGTTCTCCAGATCCTCGGGGGCGACGTATGCCTCGAAGCCATCATAGTTAGGAGCCACCTGACGAATGGCCTTCTGCAGCGACTCCTCAAAAGTTCTGCCGATGGCCATGACTTCTCCCACAGATTTCATGGAAGAGCCAACCTCACGGTTGACATGCTGGAACTTAGACAAGTCCCACTTGGGAATCTTTGTGACAATGTAGTCTAGTGCTGGCTCGAAACAGGCAGTAGTGGTCTTTGTTACTGCGTTTGGCAGCTCTGGAAGGGTGTGGCCCAGAGCGAGCTTGGCCGCGGTGTAGGCCAAGGGGTATCCGGTTGCCTTGGACGCCAAAGCCGATGACCTGGAAAGTCGGGGGTTGACCTCGATGACTCGGTAGTCCCTGGAGTTGGGGTCCAGGGCGTACTGAATGTTGCACTCTCCGACGATGCCCAGGTGACGGATGACCTTGAGAGCAGCCGATCGCAGCATGTGGTAGTTGTCGTCGGACAGAGTCTGGGAAGGAGCCACGACGATGGAGTCACCGGTGTGGATACCGAGGGGGTCAAAGTTCTCCATGTTACAGCAAATGAGGGCGTTGTCCTCCTGGTCTCGGAGCACTTCGTACTCGCTTTCCTTCCAGCCCTTGAGACTCTTCTCTACCAAGATCTGAGGGCTGAGGGAAAGAGACCTGGCGCTCAGGTCTCGCAGCTCGTCTTCGTTCTCGGCAAAGCCGGATCCAAGACCGCCCAAGGCGTAAGCTGCTCGAACGATGACTGGGTAGCCAATTGCTTGGGCAGCCTTGAGAGCTGCTGGGACCGAGGAAACTGCCTCTGACTTGGCCACAGGGATGTTGATCTGGTCGAGGGCTTGGACGAAGAGCTCCCTGTCCTCGCACATTCGCAGGACGTCGACTTGGGAACCAAGGACCTTGACACCCAGTCGCTCAAAGACTCCCATCTCATCGAGCTTGACTCCGACGTTGAGAGCGGACTGACCTCCGAAAGTGAGGAGAACTCCATCTGGTCGCTCCTTTTCCAAGACGTAGGCGACATAGTCTGGGGAGATGGGTAGAAAGTAGATCTGAGAGGCCAGATGATGACTGGTCTGGATCGTGGCGATGTTTGGGTTGATCAAGATCGTCTCGATGCCCGACTCCCTGAGAGCCTTGATGGCTTGGGATCCAGAGTAGTCGAATTCACCAGCCTGGCCAATGCTGAGACCTCCGGATCCGACGAGGAGGACCTTTTTGACCTGAGCTCGCTCGACCTTGGGTAGGAACTTGCTCCACTCCTTCATACCTTCAGCGACAGCATCGACGCTCTCCTGTACGGCTGCAGCGCGGACCTGAGTGGGCTTGGGGAGTCCTTGCTGGAGTGTCTGGTGTACACCCCACTTGCTAGTTGCGTGAAAGGCACGGGTGGTGGAGGCCTTGAAGGGTCGCAAAGGTGGGATGGAGGGTATTGTGGCGCAGTTGGCGATGGAAGGGGCTATCCTGAGAGAGTGTCGAGCTGATGAAGCTAGAGAGGCTCGGAGGAGGGACGAGGTGTGGGCGTGGGACGCCATGGGTGGATACATGCTGGCGAAGCTTTGCGCTCGATGCAGCGGGAAGGTCAAGCTGGCAGTGGGAGGCAGTGTTGGTGGGCGGGGGATGTGTGTTGGAGGGGGGGAGGGAGGTTGGCTGCGGTAGTTCAAGAAGGTGGTGAGCCTCAGAGGGGTGTGCGGCGAGGGTAGATGGGTAGGTGGGTAGCTTGGTAGGCAGGCGTGACTGGCAGGAAGAAGGGGCAGTGATAGGAAGCGCCCAATGATAACGGCGAGTTGCCCCGCTGCCAAATTCTTCTTCCGAGTCACGCCCGCACACGCACGCACGCACTCGGGCCAACGAGGTTTGTGCGCGCGCCAAAAAACGCGGATCGGAACCATCGAGGCCCCATCGGCGAATTTGGTAGCAAGGACAGGCCGCACGGCACGGCAAAGACGCCGACGGCACAGACAGCATTCATTCGTGAATGGCACCCTTATCGGCTGGATCCGCCCGAGCCTACTTCAGACCACCACCGACCTGGCACGCAAACAAAGTGGTAGACGGTAGACAACAGCGGTATAATTGGAGACAATGTAGCGAATATGGCGCTGAACGCAGGCATTTGCGACTATACATGCCCTGCTCAGGGGTGATATAGTCCCCGCATCGCTTACGTGGAGTGGCTCCTACATGGACTCTCTCTTCACTTGGGGGGAGGTCCATACTTGCTTCCACCATCCGTGAACAAAGTCTCACCGGTAAGATTTGTGTCCTTGAGAAGCCCAAGGTAGGTCTGAGCCACCTCCTCTGGCTGACCCACCTTGTGGGTGAGGGACCCCTCTCCGGCAGCCTTGAGGAAGCCCTTGCGCGTATCCTCTGGCATGCCGCTCCACAGCTCCGTCTCCACAGGACCTGGAGAGACGACGTTGACTCTGATCGAGTGCTTGGAAAGGTCGTAGGCGAGCTGTCGACCGAGAGAGATCAGTCCTCCTGCGTAGCCTGCAACAACGGCCCAGTCTGGTCGTGGGTGAACAGAGATGGACCCAGTGGTAAGGATGATGGCGCCTCCCTTGTTCAGACGAGGTTGAGCAAACTTGCTCGCCAGGACCGCAGAGGTGAACCTCACCTCTCCTGCCTCGATGATCTGTTGGTAGGTGAGCTTCTCGAGGGGCACTAGAGCTAGCGAGTCTCCAGCGGTGTGGATGAAATAGTCGAGAGGACCAGAGAGACCGGCAAACAGGTCCTCGAGGGATTTCTGAGGTGGATCAAAGGTAAAGTGTGGTCAGTCAAAGGCCCAGCTGTTTGTCCAGCCTGTCACACTCCTCGGCGATGTCTACTGACCTCCATCTCCGGTCCTTTGAGGTTGCATACCTTGCCCTGCACTCGAGACTTGTCTGCATTGTACTGCATCTCTGGATCGCTTAGCCTCTTGACGGCATCGTCGACTCTAGACTGCGAGGAAGAAGAGACGATCACATGAGCTCCCTCTTCGATGAGGGCAGAAGCTACTGCAAAGCCGATGCCCGAGGTGCCGCCGATGATCAATGCGACCTTGTTGGTGAGAAGAGACGTGTACTTGGGTGTAGGCGCCATGATGTGGTATATCGATGCGAATCCAAAGGTCTGTGGAGGTTGGAAAAGTGAGATCAAATCAACAGCACTTCATATAGTATTCGATCTTGCCGTGAGGGTCCACCTTGAGGTAATATCCAAGATTCCGGCGTCTGCCCTCCACACATCCTTGCCGCTTTTGCCGAAGCGGACATAAGCGCCGATCGGGCCAGGTAATATTTTGATCCACAGAGCATACACATCGTACTCCTCCCATGGGCGTAAGCTTGTGTCATCGTTGAGGGGGGTCAGAAGGCCATCTCCTACCATCAATCACATACTACAGATAAGCTCGATGACGAGGTCCGCACGATGTAGCAGTCAAGACGGAGCGAGGGGGCGTTTGCGCCTGGGAACCCAAGCAAAGGGTGTCAGGAGCAAAGGGTGGCCTACAAGCTTTTGCTGATCGCTTCGAGGTCGTGGAGGACGATTTCTCACCATTCACTCCAGGCAGATAGACTTACCGTCGAGCAGCATGAGTGAGCTCCGTGACACAGGTGCTGACAGACGTGCGTGGCGAGGTAAGCGGTACCACCCAGATCTCGGCCGTAAGCTGACGCGTTCTTTACGCTGCATCTCATGCTGATTCTAAGAATCTCACTTCCTAGTAGAAGGTAGTGGCTCATGGCGTGCAACCTCTTGTGGCAATATCACGGTCAAGACGATAGAGGGAAAGGGACGCGGTGCCTTCTGGGAGCCTGAGAAGGGCGAAACCTGCAAAGCTGGTAAGGGCATAACGTCACCTCAATTGGGAGTCGGGACGAGACAGCTTACCCCGCTCTCTTTGGTCACACAGGGACTCTCCTCTTCGCTTCTGAGCCACTATTACAAGTTGTTGGTATCCCACATTTGGCCACACACTGCTCGCACTGCATTCTCCCCATCAGCGGTAAGCTCTTTGTATGCAAAGGCTGCAAAGTACTGAAGTATTGCTCCGCAAGGTGCCAGAGCGTTGATGCACGTTGGCATCGTGACATCGAGTGTCAAGCGCTTCGTCGGTGGACAAAGCTGGGCTCAGACATCAGAGGCAAAGGAAAGGAATGGTTCGAGACACAATGGGTAGGACCGCTCGAAGGAGATACTGCTCCCGCTCCTGAGTCCGGGCAGTCCAACGCGGGCGAGATTGTGACTGACCATGCGGCCCCCACGAGGTTGGTACGAGCAGTCGGTAGGGCCTTGTTCGCCCAGAAGAAAGGCGTCAGCGTCGAGAAAGAGGTGAGTACAGCGATGCAGCGGTCCTGTACCAGCGTGTTCACAAAGTGATCCCACTGTGATCTCGCTTCTTCGGTCATTATAGGGCATCTTGTTCGACGACCTGCACGGAGGTTAGTCCCTCTGAGTGGGGATGAGTCCTTGCTTCCTCTATACTGACACCTCTTATCGTGTACTTGCCTCACTAGAACCACCCACCGTACAGGCAACTCTCATGTCCATGGACTTACAAAAGAAGTGGTCCGCAACACTGACGCAGCTGCGGCAGTACCTGTGTGTGGCTGAGGGTCTCGGTGTCAAGCATGCAGTTGCAGGCGACAACAGATTCATGGTCATGATGGAGAGAGAGTATGGCTTGAGCGAGCCTGATAGCCTGAGTGTCACGCTGAGCAAAGTGAGCACGAACGTGTCCTCGAAAACCTGACTCCATTCTACTGAAGCAACCATGCCCATCCCTCTCAATTGTACAGGTCAAACAGAATTGCTTCAGCAATGAAGCACAGGGCATCTCGCTATATGGACTCCTCTCCCTGGTCAACAGCTCCTGTGTTCCCAATTGCACAGTCATAGAAGACCCTGTCGATGGGCGGAAAGTCATCTTTGCCAGAAGGGACATCGTGCGGGGAGAGGAGGTGGGTGACGTCGTTGCCGGGAGGCCACCTTACTCACCAAACTGACATCTTCGTGTTGGATCTCTGCTGCCAACTTCGCCCAGCTCACCTTCTCCTACTCGCACCTCTCCTCACCGCGCTGGATCCGTCAACTGCACTGCTTCATCGAGTACGGCTACACATGCTCCTGTTCAGTCTGCGTCGCAACAGAGCAAACTCTGGAGATACTCAAGAAGATCAACGAGGTGTACGATGTCGAAAAGATTGCGGAAAGTACGGAAGACATGTATGCCAAGGAGCTCCAAGTCTCAAGATCTCTGTTCGTCGATGCAAGGGACGTCTTGTGGTGTGCCCAGCCGGATTGCGAGGGACGAAGACCACTGCCGGGTAGGTCCTTCAGTCCACTACAGATGCGAGTGACCTATACTGACCAGCGTGTCTGGCCTCCACAGAACCCACTCAAGCTGGCGACGCCCCACCGGTCCTGACCTTTTGCAACACCTGCTTCCACCTCTCCGTTGTGCCCAACGACCTGACCAAGTACATCATGTGCGCCCCCTCCCTGCTGAAAGAATACCAGAGCCAACCCTCCTCCGCCGGACGAACATGGGAAGAAGCCTACCCGACTTTCAACTTCTTTGCTTCCCTCGCACACCCCTGCGTAGAAGGCATCGCCGGCCTCCTCAAGCAGGGGAGGGACCTCCTCGTGCGTCTAGGCGAGGACGACTCGCGGGACGAGGACGTCTACCCGCTCCTCGCAATCATCGAAGGGATCATCCGTATTGCTCTCCTCGAACTGCAGGGTCTGCAGGAAGGGTGCGTCTACCCGTCAGGGAGTATCGAGAGACTAATGGCTCTTGGCCGAGTGTGCGAGTATCTTGAAGAGCACCGCGCGATCAGTCTTGCGTTGGGCGTCGAGACGTACGTGGATGCCGCCAAGTCGCTCCGCTTCAGAAGACCATTCCCGCCTTTTCCTGTCAGTAAAGGAGGTAGGGAGGCGCTATACGTCTCCCTGGTCAAGGAGCTGAAGAGCGAGCTGGAAGTAGTGCAGAGCAGCGAGGGCCTGCGTCTCCTTGCAGTGGACGCCATTGAGTGGAAAGACGGGATGACACTGGACAGTGCGATTGTGTACCTGGAAGAGCGAGTAGGGGTGCTGGAGCCTGAAGGCTGGAAGAGCGAAGGGATCGTGCCCTTTGTCACTGGCGGATGACACACTAGACGATCCCTCACAGGCTCCGGTCCAAAAATGTGCAGAGCCGATACATGGTATTATATCTATACACGTCCACAGCAATGTGACCGTAGCCACGACAGCAATAGCTAGTCCTTCTTTCTTCCCATCAGAGTCCTGTACCCCCGTCCGACCCTGTTCCTCTCCCCATCTTGCGCCGCCCGCACGTATCGAAGTAAGCCGAACATGAGTCCGACCAGTACAAGCAGGCTGAGGATCCAGTGATGGCTGGCGAATCGGACCATCACATCAGTTCCCCTATCGAAGCGCGAGCGGGTGGAGCGCCTCGCCCTGCTTTGCTCTCCGCGGGAGATCGAGGTGAGGAAGGGCAGCAGACCAAGGTCGTCCACGAAGGTGGAGAGAGACTTGGGCAGGGACTTTGTGCTGTCGAGTGCAGCTCCCTGAACAGTCTTGTTACTGGATGCTCCCTCTCCGAGCCAGGTAGACACCTCTCTGCTCTGGCCAAAGTAGGTGGTCCTGCTCGTGAAGCCTGCGGGCGGGTGAGAACCGGCAGGTGGCGGGTCGAGAGCGCTGATGTCGACCAATTTGCTGGGGCTGAGAGTGGGAAGCTCCCAGTAGCTCATCTCTGCCGTATCGACTAGCAGGAGAGCAGGCAGACGATCCTGCAAGGGTGTGCTGAGCTTGTAGTACTTCTTCAGAGCAGAGCGATGCCGATCAGCGTCGATCCAGGCCCAAAGCAGACCGCCTGAAGAGGTATACCTTGGTGCGTCGGAATCGAGCCTCGACTGGCTCTTGTTGAAAATCATCCCACTCTCTCTCCAGGCGATAGCCATCCGCTTCAAAGCTGCCAGCTCACCCCTCCGCCACACTTCACCGCTCCCAGTAGCGTACGTCTGTCCATCGTGCTGTTCACCGCTGACCAGCGCTAGTGCAACTGGTGCCGAGTGAACATTGTTCATCACGTCTACCCAGGCGTCCCCGCCCACTTGCGACACGGTTGGGTATCGTGTCCAATCCAGCCACTGGGAGAGGTGAGTCCGCTGTGAAGTGGCATTGAAGCTGGCAGGAACGAGGTACGAGCTCACGGGCGAATTGGCGCTGTGGTCCTTGAAGGCCAGCAAAGCAGAGCGATAGCGGCCACCCGAAGTCCGACTGCCCTTCCACGACGACAAATTCGACTTGAATAGATCTATCAGCTCTCGAGATGTAGAGCGATAGACTCTGTATGGACTCGTGAAGAGCGTGCGAGAAGCCAATGTGACGAGGCGTCGCTCCTCTTCCAGAGCAGCTGGCATCCCTGTGTCCAGTGGTCCCTCGCGCTCAACGACCCACAGGAATCGAACCTCTTGCGTCCTGGCAATATCATCTCGCCACTGCCTGCCATCTTTGATCTCGACTAGATCCACGACCTCCTCCTGCGCCGCCTTTTCGCACCAACCCAGCATACCTTCGAAAGTCCTGCTTCCGCGATACTCGCTGACAAGCTCATTGACTGGACTGTACAATCGCAGCGTTGGGTAGCTCTTGACATGGAAGGCTCTGCAGACGTCATGGTTGGCTTCACAGTCCACCTCGAGGATGTTGAGCTTATTTTTGAGGGGCTCGGCAAGCTTCTCGAACGCTTGAGCCATTGCGCGACAATGCGGGCACCACGGTGCAAAGAATTTGACAAAGGTGCCACCTTTGGCAGGGGTGAGCTTGCGGTTTCCAGGCAAGTCGGTAGGGGGAGCAGCCATGGGTGCTGCGGCATTGGACAGATGAGCGCCTCCATTTCCTTTGGCTGCGTCCGTCGCTCCTGTTCCGAGGTGACCTTCGTTGGCATTCGCGGCTGTGATGCGCTTGGGATCGGGAGGCCTAGGGATCCGCAGAGGCCCGCCCCCCTTTCTTTGCGGGGGGAGAGGTTGGGTATCTTCCGCAGATACTCCTAGCCAATCACGCAGCTCGTCAATCGTGGTCAAGCCGGGCGAGCTGCCAAATTTGAGAAGCTTGCCGTACGGATTGGGCAGACTGAGATCGATGGGAGGTGGTGGAGGCGGGGAGGGTTTTGCAGGCGGAGGCGGCGGTGGAGGCGGCAGAGGCGGCGGCGCAGGTACTGCTTGCTGCTGTTGCTCAGGAGCTGCGGCTTGTTGTGGCGGAGGAGCAGAAGGTTGGGGTTGCAGAATGTCCCGCGCCGTCGTCGCTGCCAGTAGCTGTGCAGAGTCAGTGCCTGGCTGTGGGGCGATGGGGTAAGGTTGCGATACCACGGGCTGCGGAGGTGGAATGGGCGCCACTACTGCTGCTGGCCCTTGGAGCACATTCTGACCACCAGCTGCGCCCGTACTGCCTTTGCTCTGCCGGTAGTCTTTGACCTCTTCGTCGATCCAGGCGGCGAGCTCGGTATACTCTCTGTTGCCTTGGTACTCGCTCTGAGCCATCTTGCCATCCTTGTAAAGACTGAGCCGGGGGAAGTGAGGGACCCCTTCCTGTACGCAGAGGTCTCCCTGAGCATGACAATTGACCTGCGCTAGACGAAAGGGAGCTGCGGGATCGTCGCTGGCGAGAGTTGCCTTGTTCTTGACCAGCTCTGCCCAGAGGGGCAGGAATGCCTTGCAGGGCGTGCAGTAGGGCGAGTAGAACTCGATGAGCCACGAACCCTGTGATATCGACGAGGACCAATTGGACGATGTGAGCTGGACAAGGTCAGGCAGCGTCCCATCTGACAATTGCGTTGGAGCGCAGAGCGAGGTGGGGGGGCTGCTCAAGAAGAAGAAGAGGACCAAGGCCGTGGCTGTGGGCAGCAGCGAGGGCATCATCGTGCCGGCACGCGCCCTGTGCGACGCTCGCAGTCACAGCTGGACGTCGATGTGAGTCAGAGTGAGGCTCACTGCCGCGTCGGTGTTGCTGCGGACCAGGTACGGTGCGATGATGATACGAGGGACGTAGATGGAGGCTGGTTATCTGCGCTACACATTGGCATCACTCGACGGTACCAATCGCGGCAGGCAGCTCGGCCGGGGACATTGAGACTCCGCTCGCCTCCTCCCCGCACTTCCGCAACTTTGGTCCTTCCGTCAAGGCGAGGCGGTAAGCAGCAGCAGCACATCACCATCACCACCACGCCACCTTCAACGGTACACACCCGCAGCACGCTAGCTCAGATACAGCTACGTAGAGCACACAAGATCATAGATGACCTGAACATCCTTCGCTTGAGCCGCTACCAGCCATGGCTCCATCACCGGCACCCAGGCGCAAGCAGCGGCCCAGCGCTTCCGCCACCGCCTCCTCCTCCTCGAGTGGAGCCACTCCCACGCTCCTGTCCTTCTTCCAGCAAAAGGCAGGTGCATCGCCTGCATCGCCATCTTCCCCAAGAGCTGAGAGACAGTCGCCCACGAAGCCTTCGCCAAGGTCGGACGCTTCTCTAGCATCGGCAGCAGCATCTGCTCCAGCTAATGAGGCTGAGCAGCTGCAGTGGGCCATGAGGGAGAGCTTGAGAGAAGAGGAGGAGAGGAAGAGTAGAGGAGAAGCAGAGGTGGCAAGAGCACTGGCAGAAGCACACAGTCGTGGTGAAGGTAGTAGCAAGGATCACATGCCGCCTCCTCCTTCCCCTGCTGCTGCTGCTGCTGCTAGGTCTGCCTCCCCACGCTTACCACCACTCAAGAAGGTCAAGCTGGAAGAGCGCGAGGATGGCTTTGGTCCTATCGCTCCAGCAGAGGCTCTTACCACTATTGCAAGTACAGAGTCTGCTGCTACTGTCAACGTCAAGAGGGAGAGGAGGTCCGTCTCACCAGCCCTACCTCCTCCTCCTCCCTCTGCGGTAGCGGGCAAGGCTCGCGCCACTCTCCCGTCACCAGCTGCCGCTTCATCTTCGTCGTCCTCACGCGACGCCTTTTCACTACTCATGTCCAATACCAACGTACCCGGTGCACCGCTCGCAGGCCCTTCCGCCACATCCTTGTCGACGCAATTGATAGGACCTCGTACCTCGACGGACCTAGACCCTTTGCTGACTCCCTCGACGCTCCTCAAGCTCTGGTCTCACTGCGATGCCATCGAAGGTCGCAATCGAGCGCTCAAGGGCACCCGCAAGCCCCGAGGAGTGCCCTTTTACAAGGTACTCCACGGCATGCCTCTCTCCGTCGATGCCTTTCGCTTCGGCGCCATCCCTGGCTGCGTAGGCTATTTCCTCTCCCACGCCCATTCCGATCACTACGTTGGTCTCTCGCACAATTGGTCTGCCGGACCAGTCTACTGCACAGAGACGACTGCAAACCTCCTCGCTACTTCGTTACGAGTGCCACGGGCCTTTTTGCATCCACTGCCATTGCAAGAGGAGGTGGAGATCCCGCACAGTGGAGGTATCAAAGTGACATTGCTTCCAGCGAATCACTGTCCCGGTTCGTGTGTCTTCCTCTTCCGGGGACCACGAACTGCATACATCCTTCAGCCAGCTCCTGCCTCGTATGGCATCCCTGCCCCTCTATCACTTCCCTTTCTCGACATGACCGGCAGAGAAAAGGAGTGGATCTACTTGCACTGTGGCGACTTTCGTGCTTCGCCCTATCTCCTAGAGCACCCGCGCATCAAGGGAAAACACATCGATATCATCTACCTCGACACTACGTACCTCAATCCGCGCTACTGCTTTCCAGCACAGGAAGAAGTGGTGAGAGAGTGTGGGCAGTGCGCGTATGGTATGCTTGCCAGCGACGAGGAGCGCGCTCGAGCAGATGAGCAACGCCGCAAGTGGGAGAGCGAAGGCATCGTCGTCGAGCGGGCAGACAGCAAAACGTGGCGGGTGAACAAGCGCGAGCGCGAAGCCGAGGAGAAGCGTATACAGCTTGAGGGGGAGAGAAAAGGAATGCGGCGGTGGATGGGGATACAGGACACGGCCAAGAGAGAGGAGGGCGAGGAGGATGACAAAACCACCGGGATAGGACGAGTCATTGTCAAGCCGCCGTTAGGGACATTGGCAAAGGGTCTGTTCCGCTATGATGAAGAGCCTGACAGTGACGAGGATGTCAAAGTGTCAGTCGATGAGGACGAAGAAGCGGCATGGATGGCTGCACATCAAGTAAAGGCAGAAGAACCCGAAGCCGACGTTCGCAATCCGTCAGAGAGCCTTGCTGACCTCACCGCAGAGCAAGACGAGGAAGAAGAAGATGCCGACGATTTCGGCCTTGGCGAGCTGGCGGAGGAAGATCTAGCTTTGGACGACGGCGAGTTGGCCGAGCTGCAAGGTCCTCTCGAGGACGAGCCAAGCCAACTGGATCAAGGTGACGATGCAGACTTTGGCGATCCAGATGATGGTGACGGTGTCGATGAATCCAAGGCAGACATCCAGTCTTCCATCGACACGCGCCGCTCAACTGCTACGCAATCGACCCTCCCCTTTACTTTCTCCTTCAATGGCTCTCCCTCTTCTCGCCTGCTAGTCCTCGTCGGCACCTACTCCATCGGCAAGGAGAAAGTAGCCCTCTCTTGTGCCCTCCGTCTAGGCACGCGCATCTTCTGCTGCGATCAACGCAAGTATCGTATCTTCCAACAACTCGTCGATGAACCCCTCTTACAGTCCCTCCTCACCAAAGACCCCTTCAAGGCACAAGTGCACGTGACGAATCTTTTTGCTCTTAACTTTGAGAGTCTCACAGGCCACTTGAAGGCTCTGCACAAGCAGGCAGAGGAGAGGACTGCAGCAGGTGAAAAGGGACTGGAGCCATTCGGTCGCATCGTCGCTTTCAGACCAACAGGCTGGGCCTACAAGCCCCGCCCTGGCGAGTCGACGGAGCCTAGTCTCGCCCGCCTCCTCTCGGCCAACCTCACCTCGCAACCCTACTCGCACAGGACCTTCCAGCCAACTCGCGACTCGACTCGTCAAGTACAGATCCTCCCTATTCCTTACTCGGAGCACTCCTCCTTCCTAGAGCTCAGTGCATTCATGATTGGGCTGGACAGTTGGGGCAGATGTGTCCCTACTGTGAATGTGGGCAATGGGAAGAGTAGGGCAAAGATGGAGGCATGGATTCGAAAGTGGAAAGAGGAAGGGGTGAGGAGACGTCGCAAGGGGAAGAAGGTCGAATTGAGCGAATTGGCTAGACAGATGGAGTACTTCTGATTCGGGCTCCTAGAGGAGAGTGGGAGCCCGCATTGTGTATTTTGTACATGAAAGCAGTGGGTATGCGACATCTATTGTATTAAATTTGCTGCGTCAAGACTGCACTGCGTGTGGTGTGATGTTGTGCAACTTAAGCAGGTACCCTCCACACTCTCACCGTCCCATCATCGCCAGTACTGCAGATGAGATCATCCCACCTCTGGTCCTGCTTTGCTCCCGCTCTTGCTCCACTCTCACCCATCTCCTCATCCTCATCATCATCGACTTCCTGGAATCTGCTCTCTTCACCTTCTTGAGGAGCATCTGGGAAATCCTCTGCTTCAAGGCCGGATGCTCGTCCACTCAAGTCGGGCGGACCAAAGGAAAGGGCGTTTAGGTCTGAGACGCCGTGTGCGTCTTGGACGGTGGAGTGTAGATTGACGATGGGTGTGGCGGAAGAGGGGGAAGACGGCGGTAGCTGGGAGACGATATGGTGGATCAAAGATGTCAGCATTCTTTTCCGTCAGCTTGCTGTTCTCGTGCAGGTCCCGCCTACTCACCACTTCAAAAACGCATATCCTGCCATCACCTCCCCCCGCTGCGATCCTGCCTAGTGTCCCCTCTCTTCCCCTCGCCCAGTCGACCGAGTAGACTGTCCGAGTCCACCATCCCTTGACGATGTTTGTGCAGATCCACTTTTCTCCCTTTCTGCCAGGCATCTTCCCATCCACCTTGAGTCCTCTCCGCTCTGCCTCTTCCTCATCCAGCCGAGTCCAGATACGCAGCGTCTCATCATCGCTGGCCGACACGAGGTACTTTCCGCAGGGCGAGAACTTGAGAGACCATACGGTAGAAGTGTGGCCTGTGAGTGTGGCATAGCAGAACCAGTCCTCCCCTGGGTCATCGAGGTACAGCTTGATCGTATCGTCGTAGGAGCCGCTGGCGAGGACATCCTCTGCAGTAGACCATGCGACGCACTTGACGTCCTGTGAGTGCTCCATGAGTACGCTCAGACACTCAAAGTCTCCATCAGGCTGTACCTCCCATATCCACACGGACTTGTCTCTGGAGCAGCTCGCCAAGAGCGACCCGGTACGCGAAAATGCGACGGACTTGCACTCGGACTCGTGGCCCTCGAGTGTACCGATGCAGTCCCAGACCAGCGACGAGGATGCGCCCTGTGAAGGGTTGCCAGCCACGTCTACCGTCGATGGCTCATTGGAAAAGGACTCGAGCGGCTGCCAGATGCCTACAGTCGAATCAAACGAGGCAGTGGCCAGTGTGCGGCCAGAGGGTGACCAGGCCACCTGCCGTACGGTGCGCTTGTGGCCAGTGGGGATCGTCTCCCGCAGAGTAAAGTCGATCTGACCGGAGCCGCTGCTGGTCGACGCTGCCGCAGAGGACGAAGAAGCAGCGTAAGAGAAGAGCCGCACGTCCTTGTCAGTGGAGCAAGTCGCGAGGAGTGCCTGCCGTGGATTCCATGCAGCAGACCATGCTCGATCCGAGTGTGAGGGCAGATCAGCGACGAGGTGCAGCTGCGGGACGCTGCTCAGCTGAGTATTGGCATCAGCTGGCTTCGAGGGAGTGGAAGTGGAGGCCTGTGAGGGTTCTGACTGCGGTAGCGATGCATCTTCGGCCATGGTAGTCGACGAGTGCCGATGGAGGTGATGGCGGTATCGCGGGAAGAGGGAGTGAGGGAGTGATTCTTCTTACGGGCGGAGTCTGTCGTGGCGGTGTGGAGCCAAGCTGCATCGACTCTGTCTATTTCTCGGAGCCGCACGTGTGAGACGCTTGCTTCCGATTCCGAGAAGCAGCAGTCACTCCTTCCTCTGCTCCTTCCTCTGCCTCGCTACCAACGTCGAGCATCGCCTACCAAGTGCTTCCTCCACCACATCCCTTCCTCCCCACCATTACCGATGAAGGTAGCATCGACAGCAGGAGCCAGCGGCAGTGGATCCACCGCCGCACCCACCACGTCCTCGTCTGTATCGCGCGAGGCTCGCGTCGCTTCGCATTCGCACATCAAGGGACTCGGACTCGCAGATGATGGTACAGCCATCCAGTCTGCCCATGGCTTCGTGGGACAAAAGTCTGCCAGAGAGGTGAGAAGGGCGGGAAATGATGGACGAATGAACGTCTACGAGCCTGAGCTGACAAGATCCTCGGACTGATGCGTATCCTCCCTGCTCTCGCCAGGCGTGCGGTCTGGTCCTAGACTTGATTCGCATCAAGAAGTTCGCCGGCCGAGCTCTTCTCCTCGCAGGAGGTCCAGGCACAGGAAAGACGGCCCTCGCCCTGGGTATTTCCCACGAGCTGGGCCAGAAGGTCCCCTTTTGCCCCATGGTGGGCAGCGAAGTCTACTCTTCCGAGGTCAAGAAGACCGAGGTGCTCATGGAGAATTTTAGGAGAGCCATTGGTCTGCGGGTGCGGGAGACAAAGGAGGTGTACGAAGGAGAGATTACAGAGCTCACACCAACGGAGACGGAGAATCCCCTGAGTGGGTATGGAAAGACGATCAGCCACGTCGTCATCGCCCTCAAGACGGTAAAGGGGACCAAGCAGCTGCGATTAGACCCTTCCATCTACGAGAGCATCATGAAGGAGCGCGTGAGCGTTGGAGACGTCATCTACATCGAGGCCAACACAGGCGCGGTGAAGCGAGTGGGCCGTTCCGACGCCTATGCCACCGAATTTGACCTCGAGGCAGAGGAGTACGTGCCGCTGCCCAAGGGAGAGGTGCACAAGAGGAAAGAAGTAGTGCAGGACGTCACCTTGCACGACTTGGACATGGCCAATGCCAAGCCCCAAGGTGGACAGGACATCATGAGCGTCGTTGGTCAGTTGGTCAAGGGTCGTCGTACAGAGATCACCGACAAGCTGAGGGGAGAGATCAACAAGGTCGTCAACAAGTACATTGAGCAAGGCATCGCCGAACTCGTGCCTGGAGTTCTCTTCATCGACGAGGTGCACATGCTCGACATGGAGTGCTTCACCTACCTCAATCGCGCACTCGAGTCCACCATCTCACCACACGTCATCCTGGCCACCAACAGAGGCCAATCGACGATCAGGGGAACAGAATACGACGGACCGGCATCGTCGAGCGGCATCGTCTCTCCGCACGGTATTCCGCTGGATCTTCTGGACAGGTGCATGATCGTCAGGACATTGCCGTACCAAAGGGATGAGATTAGAGAGGTGCTCAGGCTGAGGGCAAAGACGGAGGGACTGTTGGTGAAGGAGGATGCACTGGAGAGATTGACGGAGCAGGGCGTCAAGACTTCGCTGAGGTGAGTGAAGGAATCAGGCTAACGGCTCTGCTCGATAAAGCTGAAAGTTGACACCGTCTCTTTTTCGCCCGTCCCTGTGATAGATATGCACTCCAACTCCTCACCCCCGCTTCCATTCTGGCAAAGCTCAGCGGGAGGGACGAGATTGCCGTAGAGGATGTAGAGGAGGTGTCCACCGGTCTCTTCATGGACGCTAGACAGTCTGCCCTGCTGCTCAAGTAGAGAAGAGGAGGCGGAGAGGAGCGCAAGGGAGAAGGGGCAGCGCGGTAGATTGGGAGAGCAGGGCTAGAGTGGAGTCACGACAAATGCCAAAATTGCAAATTGCACGTACATTGATCAGAGACATGTTGACGATTCGGACATGCAGTGTGACTTGTTCAGGATGGAGGCTACAGTACATTGAAATTTCCCCGTTCGAGCACGTTTACCCTCTGACCGCGAGATGCCCACCTCTGCTTGGTGGTCTTCATGTCACATCGGGCAGAGCTCCTACCTGAGGCAATTGCCCTGCATCCATCCCCAGCTGGGCAGCTAGGCTTCGCTCCGCTCCTCCCTCATCTTTCCCCTCCCCATTGACATGCGATACAGGCACAGGTAGGTGTGCAAAAGCAGAAGCAGAAGCAGGAGGAGGAGCGGCCCAAAGCAGCTCCATGAATCCACTCGCGCTCTTCCTCGCCGCCTCCAGCCCCTCTTTGTCCAGAGCGATGATCCGCTCACCTCCTGCGCCTGCCTGGGCAGCAGCGCGTGACAGGCGTGTGGATGGCCTTAGGGAGCGGGAGCCATTCCCAATGCCACCGCCCAAAAAGAGGGTAGGGTCGTCCTGGTGCTGCTGCTGCTGCTGTTGATGGGCATACTGCCTCATGACCTCTTCGAAATCCTCGATCCGCACCATTAGACGGACATACGGTGCGTAGTCTATCCAGAACTTGTCTGCCGCCAAGGGCAGCTTGCCCTCGAGGAGGACCAGTGAGAAGGGACGCGTCGAAGGATGGGGTGGAGGGAGGGGGAGACCGGGTACCAGCAACGGTTGAAGCATAGAGCGGAGGTGCTCGGCTTGCGTGTGCACGTCTTCCGCGTAGAAGTGATCCTGCTCATACGTCAGACACTGGGAGGTACGAGCACTCCCGTCGTCGCTGAAAGCGCTTCTGATGCATGCTAGAGCTCCTTCTTGCACGGCCTGCTGCAGAAGATCCTCCCTGCTCTCCAGAGGCAGCGCGACCGGGCTTGCCTTCTGGTTCACCTGCGCCCTGAGCACTCTCAGCGAAGGCGGCACGAGGACTTCGTCCGAAGAGGAGCTGGGCGCGCCGTTGCTGCCGCTGCTGACCGTACTGCCATTCAGCTGGTCTGATGATCCTGGGGCCGAGGTACTCGGCAAAGGAGGCGTCGCGGAGGACGATGGCTCGTCGCCGGCGCTCTGTCTCACGAAAGGGCGAGCCAATTCTGCGTAGGCAGAGGACAGCGAGGACAGACCGCGCGACAGCTGCTTCAGACGGGCGAGATCGGCGACCTCAGGCTGTGCCTTAGCTTCTGCACTTTGCCGCATCCCATTGACCTCTGCCACGTGCTCCGTGTTTGCAGACGCCGCCTTGAAGCTGGCAGTAGAAGCAAATTGTAGCTGATGTATAGCTTGACGCAAGTCGATAGGTCTCTTTGAGTCCGATCTGCGTCGTGAGTGATCTGAAGGATGTCCTGCATCTGCAAATTGGGCCTCGTCAGCCGTCTGCTCGATGGCCTCCCGCGTCATGGGGCGGCCCTCGGCCTCAGAGATAAAGCTAAGGTAGTGCAACGCCGCTTCGCGATCCAGCTGTTGGAAGGGTAGCACTTGCTGTATGGGGAGAAGGTCTTGCGGGATATACGACAGGTCTGTACCGATGGTGTACGACAGTCTATCAGCTCACGTGTAATCTACTTCCTACTGATGTGCCGCCAGCCTACTCACCATTGCAGGTCAGGATGACTGGCCTCTTCGACTGCTTGACGAGGTCCACGACTCCGGTCCAGAATGCTCGGTCGTCCTCAAATAGCACATCAGCTTCCTCGATCAATATCAAGGATTGTCGTGTCGAGCTCGAGGGCCTTGTGCCGCTGACAGTGGGTGTGCTCTCTTCTCCTTCCTGCACTAAAGGCTGACTGTCCTCCGTCTCGGAGCTATCAGGAATGACCATCCTGCCACGCAGGTTGGGTTTTGTCTCACGTCCAGAGTTGGGTTTTGTCTCACGTCCAGAGGGCACCTTGCCATTCGTAGAGCTCATGAGAGCCCTGAAAGCATTTCCACCGCTTGGTCCATTGCCTCGATTCGCACCGCCACCGCTTCCACCTCCAGAGACCATATGGTTGCGGCCAAGCGCGCCCACTGCCTCCTTCAACTCCTTGCTACCCCTCTTGCCTACACCTGGGAACAGCTCAAACACTTCAAAGTTCAGTTCGTCTGCGCATGCGAAGACGGCCGCTGTCTTGCCGGAGCCTGGCGGACCATACAGAAGGATGCAATTCGTGAGACGATCGCTGGCACGAAAGTCGAGGTCTGCTTCGTCTTGAGAATCCTGATTGTCTGTCTGGCTATCAAAGCCACAGCCCAGGTCATCGATGTCGGCATCCGTCTGCTGTGAGGTACGTACCCCAGCATTCTCGAAAAAGGCGTACAGCTCGTCTTCATCGTCATGGACTATGAATGAAGCATCTCCGTTGCCCTTTTTGGCACCTTTTCTCGGCAGCTTGTCCACGCTGGTCTGCACTTTGCGCCTCTTGACCGAAGGCTCTGGTGTATTTGTATCATCCCCGTAGGCTCTCTTGTCAGCCACGTTCGAGCTGCTAGAGCCGAGCGATGTATCCGAAACAAGCCTGAGCTCGGACAGCCAGTCTCGCAAATACTTGGCGCTACTTTCGCTGCCCAAGACTTCTTCGGCTGACCGCGGTCTCCAGCGATCCGACCATATTACGTTTGCGTCACCCACTGACTGACTCTTGCCTCGCTCGACAGCATTACTGAAGGCGGAGTGGTCTCGAAGTGACTCCGGCACTGCGTCTGGTAGGTGTTGTAGAGTAGAGCCGTTCGTGCTGCGAAGGGGGAGAGATGGCTTGCGACCTCGCTTCTTCCTTCTGACCTCTTCGGCGAGACCTTGCGACGGGAATATGAGGCTTTTGGCGCCATTGCTGATTGCTTTGCCCTTGCCTTTGACGTCCGATCTGGCGAAGGGAAGGCCTCGAGCAGCTGCAGCATCCGCTCCGATCCCACTCATTTGGTCTGGAGGGAGGACGTGAACGCTTTCGCGGGATGGCCAAGGAACATGCATAGTCGGCTTCTTTCTTCCCAACGACACTGCAGATCGAGTAAGCTTCTCCTTGGTGGTGGGAGCTACACTTCCGCCATGAGATGTCTCGCCGGCTGGTCTCCGGTCGAAGAACGAGTGAGCGACCTGCCCATCAGCCAATCCGGTCCCTGAAACGTTGAGCTTCAGCGGCGGTAGAGGCGATCGTTGTCTGGGCGGCGGCGGCGGCTGCTGCACTTCCTTGGCCGCCTTGCTCTTCTTCTTCGGGCGAGAAGAGGACGCAATTGAGCTGGGAGCCCATTCCTCGTCATCTTGCTCGATTGTCAGGTCGACTAGGGTCGTCTGCCGGGTCTTGGCAGCGCGAGAGCGGGCGGGACGCTTGTTCGTTGGTGCGGCTGGAAGTTCGGCAGCAGCTCCAGCTGCTACAGAGCCAGACGCCTCGGGGTCATCCTTGTTCTTCTTCTGAAAGAGGGCAAAGAGCTTCTTCCTCTTTGCTTCCACCCCATGAGCGTCATTGCTGGCCGTCTGATCCTGCGACTTTCCATCCTCTGTCTGGACAGGCACCTCTACTGGCACTGGGGACGAGGAACGAGAGCCAGAACCAGACCCAGATGCAGTGCCAGAGCTAGAGCCGGACGCTCCCTGCGCTGTACCCACGTCTCTTGAGTCAGCTGCGAGGTCCAAGTCCTGGTGGTCCATGCTGCCTGCGGTCAGCGAGCACGGTCATGTACAGGTCCAAGTGGTGTGCATATACGAGGGAGAGACCATGGACGAGGTGCGGTCAGCAGAGTAAGACGGGGGTACCTGCCAGTCAATGTAAGGCGAGACGGCAATGGTGTGTCGGAAGGCTGCACGCCTCTAAAGTGGTTGGCCTGGTCGCACTGCACTTCCTTCGCGCGCCGCGTCGACGGAAAGGGAACCACGCCTGACGGGGACACGCACTCGCACACACTGGGGCAGATGCTTCCGTTCCGATGATGTTCATACCGCCAAGGGTGGAATGATTTGCACGTCAGGATGCTTTTGCAATGGTACACATGGCTCGCGGGACCAATGGTACAGGTACAGGTGGAAGGCACAGCTATTTGACGAGAACATCAATCTCCTCTGCTCCTGCCGTGTTCTCCTCTCCTCCCCTCTCCTCATAGGCAAGCGCAACCACCTCTCCCAGTCCCATCTTCAGATTCAGCATCTTCCCAGCCGCCGCCCCCTCGGCCTTGGTCCTCAGCCTGAGCTTGATCCTGCTGGCTCCCAACCCTCCCTTTGCAAAGACTTCTGCATGCACACGATCTCTGATCGTAGAGACAGTGGCCGTGAGGGGCAAGTCGTCGTAGGTGAGGATGTGGGAGTGGGGAGCTGGTAGATGCAGCGTCAGAGTCAGCATCTGAGAGGGAGGCGCGGGCGATTGAGAACCCGGCGGTGGTGCATGTGAATACGCCTGACCTGCCAGATGAGACGGAGGAGGGTAGGCTTGACGCGGACCAGTTGGAGCGGCTGACATTGTTGAGCCATCTTGAGGAGGCGGCACAAAGGGAGCTGGTGAGCCGGTAGCGCTCTCGTGAGCAGGGCGTTGTGCAGGCGGCGGTTGCGCAAAGCTCTCGTCCACCCCTCGCTTGCCTCCAGGTCCGGTAGGGGCGCTCTCTGGCGGATAGCCGGGTATATTTGGTCGACCCTGGGGACCGATGCTCTCAGTGTCCTTGGGCTTGAATCTTCCTTGGTAGTCTTTTAGTGTACTCTCCACCAGCTCAGGCCGATTGAAGTCCTGAGTGGTCCTGATCCGGCTGGCAGCATGACCGTCCCAGACGATCTTCTCCCTCTCTTTTGCTTTTCTCCGCTCCTCCTCTTCCCTCTTTGCTTGAGACTCTTCTTGACCCTCAGAGCCAAAGATGTCTGTTCTGGCTCGAGCAAAGGTGCCCAAGAAGCGCGAAGGGTCCGCTCCGGATGTAAGCGCAGCGTGCTGAGCCCTTCTTGCCTCCAGGTCTGCTCGCTGTTCTCGATAGCGCGGGTTGAGCAACTCGATCCTCACATGCTCGTCCATCTCGGCAGTCGGTATCGATTCTTTGCAGACTGGGCAAATCGTCGTTTGAACCTGGGCTGCTTTCCGTTCCGCAAGAGTCTTGGGGAGATAGTCTTTGCGGATCTTCATAGCAGGGGGTGGTGCGCCAGCTGCACTTCGTGTGGCGGCAGAGGAAGGCGGCGGCTTTGAATTTGGAGACGTCTCCTCGTCGCTGTCGTCCATTTGCATCTCGTCGTCATCTTCTGCGCCTGCAGGAGCTGCTGAGTCCTCTTGAACCGCTCCTGCCTCGCCAGGCAAATCGACGATCCCCACACGATCGACGGCTTCCTCTTCGTCTGCGCCTTCTTCTTCCATGATCATCGCAGCCATCCTCTTCTGCGCCATTGTCATGCTCTCTACTTCCCGCACGGACATTGGTACCGGCAAGTCGATGTGAGCGTCTTGCTCTGTGATCTCGACAGTGGAGACGACGACAAAGTCTTGCCAGTCGATTTCGGCGAAAGCAGCTGTGAAAGAGGCCCAGTGAGGTGGTCAGCCAGCCACCTCTGACACAAATACCCACTACCGTCTGAATGATGCTCACCTTTCTCGACCTCCTCTTCCTCACTCCTCTTCTTTCTCCGCTCGTCCATCCACTTCTGCCATTCCATCCTCTTGCGAGCCTCCCTCAGCACACTCTGCCTTGCTCCACCCGCTCCCATGCCAAGCTTGCTATTCCTGTCCCCAGCTTCTACTTCGATCTGTTGCTCGAGTTCCACTGGCGGCTCAATGACTAGTCTGTACTGCTCCACTAAGCGGTTGAAGAAGCCAAAGAGGCTGTGCGTAGGCCTGAGGAATTCGAATTGAAAGGACCTGCCTTCTCTGGACAGGAGAGCAGTGGCAAAGGAGCGACCGCGCTGGGCGACAAAAAGGGCGGTGAGTTTGATGATGTCAAGGTCGACTGCTGTGATGTTGGGCAGCTCGGCAGAGAAGAGCATCTGGCGAGGCTCCTCGGGCTTGGAGGCCTCGTCTGCCTGTCTCTCGAGTTCCATGGCTGCTTCGCCATCGACCCGTACGAGCTGACCGTTTCCAGCACTGCCTCCCGCTGAGGGTGCAGGGCCTGCCGCTCCACTCTCTGCCAGGGGTCCTGTGCCGTCCCTGACGAACTCGATCCTTGCCTTGTAGTAAGCATTGAATACGTCTCCCTCGTTCAAGAAGCCAAATTTCACATTCGCCCGCTCATCTCCTTTGATCTTTGCCTCGAAGGAAGTGCCATTTCGAGCTACAAAGGAGGCCGTCTTGTCAACAATGGTGCGGATGTCTGGGGGCGGGTAGATGAGTCCGCCAGTGGAGAACTTTGGCTTGGACGAGGAGGAAGAGGCGGCAGTGATCTCGTCTACGTCTTCCACCGTCGGGCGGGGCCGAGAGGCAGATGGACCGCCATTGGTAGGCGGGGGTAGATCGAGGGCGGGAGCCATATCGGTCTGCCAGGCGGTTACGAGGTGAGGAAGGGCGACACAGTCAGCTTCGCCTTGAGCTCGACGTCGACGTTGGCAAGATGCGATTAATAGTTCCCGCCAGAGGCTTGCCTTGCTTCCGTTCCTTTGCGCGGGGCGTGGCGGAGTGAGAGCGTGTGTGTGCGTGTGTGCGCCTCTTGTCTGTGCGTCACTCCCGTCGCTGGCTGCTGTTGATCTTCCCAGTCGCCATACCACGCCATACCACGCCATACCACACCACACACGCCATCGCGCCCACATCGCCATGGCAGCCTCCCTCAGCACACACCAGGCATCGCTGCGGCAGGCACAGGTGTCTGCACTGGTCGCCATGCTCAACTTAAATTCTAACCCTTCAGCCTCTTCCTCCAAGAACAAGTCCCCACTGCACTCAGAAGTCAATGGCTCCTCTTCCTCCACCATCACACTGCCCAGTGGACCCCCGACGTGGAAGGTGCTGCTGATGGACAAGACCTCGCAAGACATCCTCGCCACATCGCTGCGGGTGCAGGACCTCAGGGACAATGGCGTCACACTACACATGCAGCTCTCCTCCGAGCGGCCGCCGCTGCCCGACGTGCCAGCCGTGTACTTTGTGTCGCCCGTACAGGAGTCGCTGGACAGGATAGTCAAGGACCTGCAGAGCAATCTTTACGAGAGCTACTACATCAACTTCACGTCTGCCATTCCAAGGCCTCTGCTAGAGGGCTTCGCGAGTCACATTGCCAGGGATGGCACTGGCGATTTGATTCAGCAGGTCTTCGATCAGTACCTCGACTACATCGTCCTGGAGCCCTCGCTATTCACCCTGCTACCGAAAGTTAGTGCCGCAAAAGCAGGTACCTCTGCACTGTCAGCGCCGACCTCGACTTCTTCCCAAGAAGACTACACATATACTCGTCTGAATGCATCCTCTGCAGGCCAAGAGCAAGTAGAGGCCGAGACAGACCGGATAGCCTCTTCCCTCTTTTCTGCTCTGGCTACCGTAGGCACACTACCCATAATCCGTTGTCCCAGGGGCAATGCTGCGGAACTCGTATCACGCAAGCTCGAGTCCCGTCTCAAGGACCACATGAGCACAGTCAGAGGGGTAGGCAACCTCTTCACCGCCGATGGCAGTGTCAATGTGGGCAGCTCCGCATGGGCGGCTTCTCGGCCCCTCCTGATAGTACTAGACCGCAACATCGACCTGGTCCCCATGCTAGCCCACTCGTGGACGTATCAGGCGCTAGTGCAGGACGTGTTGGACCTCAAGCTCAACCGGGTCACCGTTCCAGTCGATGCCAGCTCGGACCCCACCGCAACCTCCGCTACAGCCAATAAGCGAGCGTATGATCTCGACTCCAAAGACTTCTTCTGGACCAAAAATGCCTCGACGCCATTCCCTCAAGTGGCAGAAGACATTGATTATGAGCTCAATCGATACAAGTCCGATGCGGCTGAGATCACACGCTCCACGGGAATCTCGTCGATGGAAGACGTCTCACAGCTCGAGTCCTCTTCGAATGCCGCCCATCTCAAGGCTGCAATCACTGCTCTGCCCGAACTCACGGCAAGGAAACAGACCCTAGATGCCCACATGAACATCGCTACTGCTCTGCTCTCAGGGATCAAGTCTCGTGCCCTAGACACCCTGTTCCAGCTGGAAGAGACAATCGCCCGGCAGAGCAAGGCGACCGTCTTGGAGACGATTCGCAGTCAAGGCGAAGGGGGTGGAGGTGGTGGAACTCCGGAGGACAAGCTGAGGTTCTTTGTTATGTGGTATCTGTCCGTGGGGGAGAACATGATCGGGGCAGCGGACATGGCAGAGTACGAGAGTGCATTGAAGGAGCAGGGCGTGGATCTGAGGGCGCTCGAGTACGTCAAGAGGTAAGTCTGCGAAGCCCGCGTTGGGCAAGGAATGGGTACTGAGCTGCAGGAGACTGACCTGATGCTGTCCCTCTCTCTTGCCATCGTCCTCCTATACCTATACCCATAGAGTCCGTGCCTTGACGCGCATGTCTACCCTCTCCTCCTCCATTACTCCCTCTTCCGCCTCGGCCGTCTCCACCTCGGCCAACGGTTCCACCAACGAATCCCTCTTCCGCGGACTCACCTCCCTCTCCTCTCGTCTGACGGACCGCCTCAAGGACTCAGGCCTGGATCGCGTAGTGACAAACGTCAAGAATCTCCTCCCGGTGCAAAAGGATTTTGTCGTCACCCGCTTAGTCGCAGCACTCATGGAGGCAGCTCCCTCTGCGGGCGGACAGGGCGGTGGTAGTGGAGTAGCGCGAGAGGTGCGAGAGCAAATCGAAGACTGGCTCTGGCTCGATTGTCTACCCCGGCGTGGGGGTGGGGCAGGGGGACCTGGCAGCGGGAGGGGCACACCTTCGATGGGCGCACAACAGCAGCAGCAGCAGCAGGTCGCAAGGAGGGAAGCTATCGTATTCGTCGTTGGAGGAGGTTCCTACGTCGAATTTGCCAATCTGCAAGAATGGGCTGCTCGACAGAGCGGTGGAGCAGGAGCAGGGGCGGGTGCTGGTGGGTATGGAGGTGCGGGAGCTGGAGGGATGGGGCAAGGCCCAAACAGTAGAAAGATCACGTATGGGTGCACAGAGTTGCTCTCTCCGGGCGAGTTCATCAGGGTGCTGGGCTCGCTGGGATGAGAGTAGAGAGGCGGGCCCCTTGTAGAGTCTGCGCATGGAGCACAGTCATTGTGGCGAGGCGAGGCGAGGAGTCGCAAATCAAAGTCGTAGATTACATACCCACCATCACATGAAGTCTCATAGGAGTGAACCGTCTTCCCCAATCACATAGGCGATCTCTCGGTCTGGCGCCCTGTCCTGCCCTTCTTGCCTCTCCTACGTCTCCTCGACCTCCTTTCGCAGTCATTCCAACAGGCTGATCTTCTCCCCTGTGCGATCATTGACGACTAGGAACCTCAGGTTCTCAAAGTTGGCAAACTGTGTGGGGCGGAAAGAGGTAAAGTAGACGGTTGCAGTGTCTGTGCAAAGGGGGAGGAGCAAAGGGAGAAGTAGTCGAAGTCAGTGATTGAGCGGTGGAGATGTATAGAGGCCATTTGCAGTCTGTCCTTGCTCACCCTTTTCTCCCTTGATGCCAAAGGTAACATCGATCCTCCCCTGCATCATATTCACCGTTCCGCCCACCCATACCTTTCCACCAGCATACCACTTGACATCTCCCTTGATGGGTCTCTCTCCCTTTTCCCCACCCAAGAACTCCTGCACGCGATGATCATCCTTTAGCTGTGAGAGGACGGAGCGGAAGGCGGACGAGGAGGCTCGTTCGGCATTCATTGCGTATAGAGTGAAGGCTGACCAGGATATCACCGAGAAGAGGGCTAGGAGGAGGAGCTTGGGAGTGCGAGAGGGGAGAGTGGGAAGAGCACGACCTTGGGTTTGTTGATGGTGTTGCGAGACGGGAGATGCCGGCGGTTGGCGCGAGGGTGGAGTGGTAGTGGTGGACGTTGAAGCTGCGCGGCTTTGTGGAGATGAGCTGTTTGTGAATGGTGGTAGCCCCCTCTGAGCGGCAGAGTACCTGACCAGGTGGCTAGCACCACTTGGAGAAGAGGTAGAGGCAAAGGCGCGACTCCAGGAAGATGAGGCGGGGGTGCTCTTGCACGCCGATGGGCCAGGCAGCAGGGCGACCTCTGCAAAGCGTCTGCTCAGCGACCTGGTAGCCATCGTGGACATGCCGCGCCTAGCAGAGAATGAGGCGGCCATGATGGTACCAAGGGAGGGAGGGCGGGTAGGAGGTCGGCGAGGAGATGGTGGACAGATACCGCACTGACTCGCTCGGTACGTAGCCTGAGAATATTTCATTCGCAGGTGTGGAGACGAGGCAGCACCGGCGCCAAGCCAGGGCGTGTCAGCCGCCCTGGGGATTCGCACTCCGAACACACTTGCAGGTGATGCCAGGCGCAGCGATATAGGCCTTGAAACATTCCTGTCTCTACAACGTTCGCACGATGGACGACGCCTTGACGAGGTCAAGGCACAAGCAGACATAATGGTTCCCAATAAGACAAGCTCAATGAGGAAAGGTAGTCAGCTGCCTGTCAAATGACTGCGGTGCGGGTAGATAGGTAGGTAGGCAGGCAGGCAGGCAGGCAGGCAGGCAGGAGGAGGATCTGCAGGTGGGAGTTGAGGCCGGTCGGGTGTGTCCATCGGATGGCTCACCTCATTCACGGCGCCATGGCTACACCGATGGTCGTAGTCATACTCACTCTCCTTTCAAGCAAGTAGCCCTCCTTTAGGCCACTACCATCACACCTACGATCCCTCACTCCACGCTTGGTCTACAACCCCTCATCACAGGTACGAGGCTCTGTCTGCTACATCTGCCCTCTGCTCTGCGCATGGCCCCCCGCCAACATCCTAATGGTCGTGCCAAAGGCGAAAGTGCCTCTCTTTCTCTCCACCCCGACTCACGACGATGACCAAGACGACTCTGAAGTCGATGACTTGGCAAGTAAGTCCCCAAGTGCACAGCCAGTCACCCCTCCCTCATCGCCGCCTACCAACCGACCAAATCGCTCCAAGAAGACGCGAAGAGTGGACGAAGATGTACTTGAAGCGCAAGGTGCTCCTGCCGGGCTTGTAGTGGCTGGTGGCTCTAGACGAGCTCAACAGCCCGACCTCAATGCAGACGATCCTCCCTCGGACTCTTCTCAAGACGTCACCATCCACAGGCGAGCTGAACAGGTCGACCGCGCACTTCGATCCTCGACGAGGAGGGCAAAGACACCTCCATCACCCACCTTCCCTCCGCTGAAGCCTGTAGCCCAGCGAGCAGCAGCTCGAAAAGCTCAACAGAAGATCGCTTATACTGCAAAGGCCGAGACGGCGAGCAAGCGCAGGGACAAGAACTGGAACCAATACGACTTTGTCCAAGAGCCCTCTCAGAGCTCTGCCCCAACTAAAGCTAAGCCTATACCGCAGCGCCAGAGGAAGCCAAAGACTTCAAGTCCATCCCTCGTGGTCTTTGATGAGCGCTTGAGGGCATTGTACGAGTCCCGCCAGCAAGCTGTCGAGGTGGGCCAAGATGTCTGTCGAGATAGCGGTGGAAAGCCATTGATCTTGACCGACGAAGCAAGAAAGATCATTGTGGTGAGTGCTACACCCGTGAAGCTCGCAAGTGATACTGCCTCTGACTCTGTATCCAATCAATCTCTCGCAGATGATCTGCAGTAAATGTCGACGCAACATCAACGATCCGGTCTTCTCCCTCGAAATCAGACAATACGAGGAGTACGACGGAAAAGGTCAGGTCATTGCACCGCTATGGCGCCCTATACTCATCAACGTCATGCACTCCCACCCGCACCGCGATGGAACGACGATGAAGCACCAGAAGCGCAAGCGAAGATCGAGCGATAGCGATAGCGACAGCGACAGCGACAGTAGTCTGACCTCAGAGCCATCCGCCAATGACGCCGGACCAGAGCGTAGACTTGATGATACAGCACAGACAGCAGAGCAGGGAGGCGGAGAAGAGACGGCCACACCTTCATCTGGATATTTCGCCTTCGCCGATGACCCGCCTCGCAGTCCACGTCCCTCCGCTGCATCAACCGGAAGTCGCGTTAGCGAAGAGAGCAAGGGCAGAGACACCAATGCGCGAACAGCTTCTGTACCCAATCCTCCCTCCAGCAATACCAATCAAACACTGCTAGGTCCCGAACCCTCCCCAGAAAGGCAAACAGGGGCTGACGTGCTGCTGCGGATGTTTCGAGCTCCACAAGAAGGCCCTGTACGCACTGCTCCTCCTCGTGCAGACTTCCCTATGCCGCTTCTATTGCTGGGCGACACCTCTGTAGCTCCGCTCGGTCGTGCTACGTCGCTACGCATCGGTACGGACCCAAGGAAGCGCCCCAAGTCGGTGTGCATCATGGATGGTGTCCGGAAGAGTCAACAGTGGCTTGCCTCTACGCAGACCACGCTGCTGTCTGCGGAAGCTTCTCCTTCTGCTGCAGCTGCTGCTGAGGTTCCTTCTTCTAATACTGCTGCTCCTTCTGCTCCCTCTCCTACGGTAGCTGAGCATTCCCAAGAAGACATGTCAACGAGCGGTGAAAGACCGGTACATCATGAGACGGAGGACGATGAAGAGACGAATGCGACGACTACGCCTTGAGTCGAGTCAAGTCAACAGGCGCCGAGGCGGAAGAGGCAGCTCGGCCCGCACGGAGGGACATGGCAGCGAAGACTCGCACTGGAGGATCTTCTTGCAGTCTGCCCGCTCTCTTTCCCTGCTCTGATTCCTGTCCGCATACAAGCCCGTATCCCCTCTTGCCGCCTATCATATCGTTGTTCCTGCTACTGCTACTCGTCAATGTGATCTTTTGCATCCATTCTACAAAGAGGTCACCTGAGTGAGCACGCCTACGCCGCATCGATCTTGTGCCGCAAGCTGAGCCAATTTACTTCCGCTCCCTCCTCTGCGGTCTCAGCAACTTGCTTCCGATGCCTCTGCGGTCACAGCGCATTGCCTCAACGTCTACCTCTTCGCGAGTGAATTTTGCCTTTGCATCCCACGCCACGATTCTCACCTCTTGCCATGCTCTCCCTCATGCAAAGTCACTATCCCACATGTCGCCCTCTTCCAATCCCGAGACTTGCTTTACAACACCCACAGCCAGCACACTGGCGTATAGGTCATTTTCCAACACAACAGACACAAGAGGCGAGTACAGACTTCGCCAATCTGCAGCAAAAAGTGCCATCGCTAGACGCTTTGCAGCGATCAATGGCGTAGAAGACGGTGAATGTTGGATCACGCGGACGACAAGGACTGGAAGGGCTCGTCCCACTTGCCGAATCTAAAGGTGCGGCCGCGACTGGTGAGTGTCTTGGAGCTCAGGATCAGGAAAATGCGACTGCGCAGCTGACCCTCCCACTCATCCTGACCAGACTCTGTGGCTCAAAGTCATGCAGCTTGCACCGAGGACTCTACGAGAGAGACGCAAATGGAAGATCTCCTCTACAGACCTCATGCCTCTACAGATTCAGATACACCAACATGTGACCGACGGATATGTCAGAGCCGCGATTGTTGGGCCGACCCGGTCCGACCTTTGCGAACCCGTCAAGATCTTTGAGGCAGCCCTTCAGAAGGAGTCGCTTCAGAGCTTGCAGCAAGCATGGCAGCCTCGCTGGAATGAGATGCTCCAGCTGCCTGGCCACGAAAGGAGACAATCGGAACGATGTGCTGCCCCTAATATGAATATCAGATCGATTTCTTTGATCTCTAAACAAGGAAAGGCTTGAATGCCAAGGCTCCCCCGTCTTTTCGGATGCTCCAGCAACAGCCAGGAGATACAACGTACCCCACTTCTATGCAGCGCGGAGTTAGAAAGATTCAAGGCACCGCTGTCGATACTAACCATCATTGCTGTGGCAGTATCACAAATGTGGTACATAAGCCAACACTCCGGTCGCCGCTACAAGCCTGATTTCCTTCAAGATCTCGATGTCATGTCATACATTGTGAACGTCCTACGGTCTGCGGCGCTTGACTCCTTCGAGAATTTGAATAGGCCTTCTGTGCTTCCTGCGCTGCCCGTTCTCGACCAACTCTTGTCGACTTTCCCAAGAATCCAACAGTGGCCTAGCCTGAGCACTTCGCGCTCTATCGATCCCGCATCCGCCCTTCCAGACTTCTCGTCGAGCCCTCCCAAAGGCTACTAGGAGAAATTGGCAGTCTGGCAGTCGCTCTGTACGACATGGAGGTAGATCAGATGCAGACCGCCGAGTCAGAGCAGCTTTCCACTACCGATGGCACACACGAGGACGGAGATTACAGTGGGGGCAGTGGAGGCAGTGGGGGCGCAAGCTCATTTGGAAATCGCGGACCGGACGGCAGTCGCTCAGATCGACACCACTCCTCGATGGGCGAATCGAGCCGTTTCAGCTCTTCAGTGGACACCTCGCTTGATTCGCAGATGACGGAGGGCATATTGAACGCCGCAACTTCTTCTTTGCAGCTCGGGAGCAAGGCTGCTGCGGATGTCCCCCTCAATTCGGATAGCGCCGAGTCAGAGTAAGAAGGGCAGGACGACGAAGAGAGAGACACGCAGAATGCTGATGCACCTCTTGGAACGCTGTGGCATCTAGAATATCAGACACTTGAGGACCAGCAAGATGTTCTCCTGGACGCTGCCGCTTCTGCCCTTGCGGAGCGATTGCGAGCTTCTACCCAAATTCGCTCCACCCAAGCAAGCGGGCAGACCGTTGCAGATTGACGACTCCTCAATTTCCTTGTCAGCACTGAGTCGCCCCCGGGCGTTGCCCCAAGGTTGCAAGTGGTTGAGTAGCGGAGAGAGAAGACGGAGGAGGAGTGGGAAGAAATGGTGCACTGGCGAAATTTTAGACGACCCTTGGAGAAGCATCAAGAGAGGACGCAGTAGGAGGGGAACTCTTCTGGTATATTGTCATAGCTCAGCGCTACTCTCCACACTGTTCCCGTACTCATATGCTCCTCAATCGGCATGTTACCTGTCGCCAGCTGGCTCTACCGTGGCTCCTGCTCAGTTCCATCCTTTGCTGCTCTTTTTACTCGTGTGACTGTCCTCTGGGTGTTGCCCGAGCCTCCGCGCTCCGTTCCGATGCGAACGTGTAGTTTCATTCTCCGCTGACGCCCGGGTGTGCCATGTAGTTTTCACGCTCGTCTGGCTCGCCTGCCCTGTGCAGGAACGAATCCGGGGGGGGGGGGGAGGATGACGCGTGCGGAAGTGGGGCTACTGGGGTGAGGTGCCTGGAGCATGGTGTGTGTGGTGGTTGGGTAGGACCAGGAGAGGAAGGAGCGGAGTGGTAGCCGAGATTGGCTTGGAGATGGGCGACATCCTTGGGGTGGACCGGGTTTCAAAGGTGGACCCGCGCGCCTGAGCCTGAGCGTCGAGGCAGAGGCGGATGGCGTGTGAGAGGCTGGATGGAGCTCCACTCGCTCACCATGCGGGGCGAGGACAGGAAGACTCGGTTGGAGGAGGCCGAAGACGCTTGTCCTTGGAATTGACCCATAGCACCAATCACAAGCAACTCCTTCTTACCTTAGCCTTCCACCCCCGCAATCTACCTAACGCATTCTGCACTTCCTTCCTCTTCCTCTTCTACCCACTCATCTTCCCACATCCCGCATAGCCATCTCCCACCCTCTCACCCTCCCCTCCAGCCATGCAGTCATCCACCGACGTAGACGTCGTCATCATCGGCGCCGGACTCAGCGGAATCAATGCCGGGTACCGAGTGCAGACCGAGACCAACCTCGGATATGAGATCCTCGAGGCGAGGAATGACCTTGGTGGCACTTGGAGCATGTTCCAGTACCCGTGAGTAGAAACATGCTGCGCCAAGCTCAGTCTTCCCCCACGCCATCGCAGGATACCGTCTTACTAACACAGCGTCTCCCTCCCATCCTCACCATCGCAGCGGTCTGCGATCTGACTCGGACATGTACACACTAGGCTTCCCCTTTAAGCCCTGGTCCGCCCTACAGTCCATTGCCAATGGCGAGGACATCTACAACTACGTAAAGGAGACTGCAGAGGAGTTCTCCATTGACAAGAAGATTCGATACAATTCCGAGGTGCACTCCGCAGAGTGGTCCTCCTCGGAGCGACAGTGGACGCTGAACATCAAGGACAAGCAAACAGGTCAGGCGCGAAAGCGTACTTGCAAGTTTGTCCTCTTCTGCAGTGGTTACTACGACTACCAGGGTGGATACCAGCCCCATATCCCCGGAATGGAGGACTACCAGGGCAAGTGGATCCACCCTCAGGCTTGGCCAAAGGACTTTGACTACACTGGCAAAAAGGTCGTCGTGATTGGATCCGGAGCTACAGCCGTCACCCTCGTACCTTCGCTAGCCAAATCGGCAGAGCATGTGACGCTGCTGCAGCGCTCTCCTTCGTACTTTGTAGCTCTGCCAAACACAAAGTCCCGCAACCTCCTCAGCTACATCCTCCCCACGACTGTATTCCACGCCCTACTGCGCTTTGCCCTGGCCGTGCGATCCTACGTATTCTACTGGGCCTGCCAGGCCTTTCCCTCCATCTCCCGCTATATCCTTCGTACCCTCACCAAGCGACTCCTCCCCGATCACATCTCCATCGACCCTCACTTTTCACCCAACTACAACCCTTGGGACCAAAGAGTGTGCATCGTCCCGGATGGTGACATGTTCAAGACGCTGCGCGAAGGCAAGGCCAGCATCGCCACGGGCAAGATCGACACGATCACAAAGGAAGGAATCAAGACCACGGATGGCCAGGAGCTAAAGGCAGACGTAATCGTCTGTGCCACTGGACTCAACCTCAAGCTCTTTGGTGGTGCCCAGCTAATCGTAGATGGAGAGAAGGTAGACACGGCCAAGAGGTTCGTCTTCCGTGGTCAGATGCTCACTGGCGTGCCCAATGCTTCCCTCTGCTTTGGATACACCAACGCCTCCTGGACACTGGGAAGCGACGTGTGCGTACTGTACGCCACGAGGCTCATGCGAAAGTGTCAGGAGCAAGGCATCTCCCACGTCGTACCCCGCGCTCCCGATCTGTCTGTAGAGGATTCAGAACCCCTCTCTACGCTCCAATCGGGTTACTTTGCAAGAGCCATAGATGTACTACCCCGTAGCGCTGGTAAAGGGACAGAGTGGAGCTTGAGGAGCAATTGGTTCAAGGATATACTACAGGCGCGGTATGGTGGACTGCTCCGTCACATGGACGTCTACTATTCGGAAAAGAAGATCAAGAGCGCTTGAGATGGCTCTAGAGTTGCCCCACTTACTCTTGGGACTGGACGTAGATGCCCCCCTCCTCACTCACTCATACGCGGCGGTGCCGTGTGAGAAGACATACCAAAGACATTACACACACACACACACACAGACAGAAAGACGGTAGAGCTGCTTTCTATATTCGCAAGTTGCTTCCCATTCTCGCACTTTTGCTCCTTTTTTCGCGCTCCAGCGTAATGACTCTCAAACCCAGTAATGCTAATGTTGCCACATGCTTGAATCAGTGTGCCGCCTTGCTATCTAGATGATCCCTGCATGAAATGACCTCTGACTGTCCCTGATCCCTACAAGCCCTACACATCCAACCTTCGCAGACCTCTTCCCTATCTCTACTCTACCCCGCTCCCTCCGCGCACTACCAAGGCGTACCGCTCCCCGCCACCTCCCTGACCCGTCTACAAACCTCCATCTCACACTCGAGGAGACTGGTCACCAGTCCTAGACTCTCTCGCCACGCCGGTCCATCCTCGACTTGCTCACCAGTCGAAATCACGCTGTCGCCGTCGCTATCGCTACCGCTACCGCTGCGCAGTTCTGCCTGCAGACTGCACTTCGTGCGCTGCAGATCAACCTGTGCTGCCTCACACAGCCTCAGCAGCAGTCGTCGAGCCGCAACGTCATTCTCCTGGGAGATGGACGAGATGCGCCCCTCGACGAGGAGCTTCCACCGTTGCAGCTGCTGCTGCTGCTCCTGCTGCTCCTGCTGTGTGTCTGCATTCCCCTTTACTAGCACGAGAAGGCGGAGCGCCACTACTGTTCTCCAGCTCGCAATGGGAGTCGGGTACGGGTGGATGGTCCAGTCGCCATAATAGCCTGCTTCGATCAGGCTGTCCTGCTTCTCCTTTGCCTCGCCAGGGTCAAGGGTGCTCATGTATTCAGCAACGTACTTGTCTAGGGACAACGAGGCGTAGGGGTTGCCGATGAGCGTGGCAGGTGAAAGTGACGATGCTGCTGTGTTGGATAGATGGAAGCCGTACTCTGCCAAGAGGACGCCATCGTCTCGAGCTCCATACTGGATCCGAACTTCGCTGCCTGTTGCCAAGAGCTGCGTATCAGCACCGCTTGGAGCTCTTATCTCTAGCCCTCCTGCACCAGGAGGCAAGATGACAGGTACTTTGGCGGCACCGTGGTGGATGCCCAGGATGGCTACTTTGAAGATGCTACTCTCGTCTGAAGTATGGTTGGCCATGTCCAGCAGTGGAGCCAGTGTGAGATTGTCCGAGTGAGGCTGGAGGTTGAGAGGGTAGTAGACGGAGCGTGTGTTGATACTGAGCCAGGCATGGGCATAGGCCATCTTTGAGCATGCTATGCCAGATGGAGACGGATGGAAGAAGGGCAGGAGATCTGGGCGATGGAGCTGGCAAGAGGAGGAAAAGACGAGGCGGGCTGATTTAGCTTCATTTACGGGCATTGCACCGGTTTACGTCTTCCCACTCACGAAGATCGCATTGACGACAGTCCAGTCGCTCTGAAATTGCAACACTACCTCTTCGAGCTTAGATCGACAGGACCGCGGCAAGTGTCGCAGCAGAGCAGAGTAGTTTCTTGCAGATTGCGTATCGCCTTCTGCGAGAAGAGTCCAGATAAGGGGATGCGTGGGGAACGCAGTCGGCAGAGACGCGTAGAAGACGTTGAGATCTGTCAAGGCCTCAGTCTGAGCGGTGCTCCATGTGCTGGGCTCTGGCTCGCCAGACGCCTTGTACATCGCAAAGGAGGCGAGCAAGATTGACAGCGCCCGGACGCTGGTGAGTGGGAGAGCTGCATCAAGCTCAGAAGATGGCGATGAGATAGAGTCAGAAGGTCGCCGTGAAGTAGGAAGTACTTCGGCAGCGTTCTGGAAGAAGACGCGAATTGTTGCCGTGTTGTAGAGCATGCTGGGAGGTATCGTCAGAATCACCTCGCCTGGCTGAAAGGAGAGCGAGACATCGCAATCCGCTGCAAATGTCAGAGCTGAAGTGGAAACGGAATCTCTTCACCTTCGTCACACACCTTGACTGTCCGAGCGAGTACCAGACCTCTGCCGCTCTTGAGCTCATCGCTGATCTCGACTTGTGCCACATGCTGCACCCTCGGCTTTTTGGCGTTGCCTGCGCCTTGGGATGGAGGCCCAGCATGCTTTGCCCAGAGCGAGAGCAGAGCAGAAGCCTCCATAGAGTGACGCTGTGGCTGTGACTGTGACCGATGCGTCACCGCGAGCAAGTGCAGTCCATTGTCGTCGTCGTCGTCGTTGTGCTCACCAGGGATGTCGTACCAGTGGACAGGAGGCCTGCTTGGTGAGCCGAGGTGAGCAGTATTCCATCGGACATCAAACTCAGCCGATTCATCCAAAGTGGAGAGACGGAAGCGGAAGCGTGGCGGCTGCAGACAGAGTGAGCGAGTGACTGGCGGCATCTTGAGCGGAGCATCGGATCTTCCTTCCCCCGTGACACATCCTGGACAGATACCAGACGCAGCATCGCCCCTCCTCCGCTACCACCTCCCCGCCATATCCGCCATGACAGATACCGAAGCATCTTCCTCCGCATCCCCAGCGCCATCCCTCTCCTCCCTCGGCGAAGGATCATCACACCCAACCTCCCCCTCGGCCACGTCTGCTGACCTCCCGCCCTCGCCCACAGCAAAGACGCTCTCCTTGTCCCCATCGGAAAGGGAAGAAGAGGGCAAGCGACTCAAGGATGAGGGCAACAAGCTCTTCCTCGCAGCAGACTTTGAGTCCGCCAAGGTCAAGTACGGAGAGTCGCTAGCTGCGGACCCATCCTCCCACATCGTCTGGTCTAATAGAGCTGCATGTGAACTCAAGCTGGAGCAGCACGGTCTAGCAATTGAAGACGCCAGTGAGCATACATGAAGCAGCAATGACTCGATGAGAGCGACATGCTTACTCTTTTCGCTACATTACATCGTTCTCCCCTTCTCCTCTTCACAGCCAAGGCCATCTCACTCAACCCCGCATTCTCCAAAGCATACTACAGGCGAGCCTCGGCCTACATGTCCATCTTGCAGCCAAAGAAGGCCCTCACCGACCTGCAGCAGATCCTCAAATTAGAGCCTTCCAACCGACAGATTCTTCTTCAAGCTCAGGAGACGCAGAAGCTGATCCGAAAACTCGCCTTTGCAGAAGCCATTCGTGTCGAAGACGGTCCCAGCGTTGCTGATTCCATAGAGGAACAGCTCAAGTCCGGATCAGCGGGCACACTGGTCAGCAAAGACTACAAGGGCCCCCACTTGCCTGCAGGCCCCGAGGGCCAAGAACATTTGGGAAGCATCACAGAAGACTTCATCAATGAAATGATCGAATTCTTCAAAAAGGAGGGTAGATTACCCGTAAAGTACGTCTGGCAGATCTTGCTGGGCGCCAACAGGGCCTTCCTCGCAGAAGACAGCCTGGTGGAGCATACCGTAGAGGAAGACGCCACAATAGACGGTGAGCATACAAAAAGGGACAAGTGGGTCGAGAGCGTTCATTCTGACCCTCTTTCTCTTTACTTCCCAGTCATTGGCGATACTCATGGACAGCTATTCGACTTCCTCAACCTACTATCAAAGACTGGACGGCCCAGTGAAAAGCATGCTTTGCTGTTCAACGGAGGTGAGTATGTGAACGGCAAAAAATGGAGGCGCAGGCAGTCTTTGTACTTGACTTGCTATACACGCCTCGCTCTGTGCTCACCGATACCGCTCCTTTGAACATTCCGCCTTCGATAGATCTCGTCGACAGAGGCAGCTACGGACTTGAAATTATCCTCATCACCTTTGCATACAAGTGGCTTTATCCTAACAGGACCCGGTTGAACCGCGGCAACCATGAAGCTCGCAGCTTGAACGGGATGTACGGTGCGTAAAATAGGAGTCAGGAAGGCTGCCCCGGCGCTCTTTGCTCACCCCCTAACATCCTTTCCCGCTACCGCTTTGATCAGGCTTTGAAGCGGAAACCAAGGAGAAGTACAAGGGCGATACGACCTTCAAGCTCTTCTCTGAAGTCTTCGAGTCTATGCCTCTGGCAACGCTGATCAGTGCTACTCAGAAGCCCGCACCGACCGAGTCTCTGCCTTGGGACGCGAGCCCGGCACAGACGTCGCCGATCCTCTCCAAAGACGGTCGCAAGCGGTTCTTGGTCGTGCACGGCGGCCTGTTCTCCAAAGACGGTGTGACGCTAGACGACATCAAGGCCATTCCTCGGACAAAGCTGAAGCAGCCTGGACAGTCCGGTCTCATGATGGAGATCCTGTGGGCAGACCCATGTGCTGCGAATGGCCGAGCACCCAGCAAGCGTGGAGTAGGCACAGGTTTCGGACCAGGTGAGACGAATCTTCTGGAGATTTCAGACGACGAAAGAGACCTTCTGACCTCGCATTTGCTACACAGACGTTACGAGGGCATTCTGCGAGTTGAATGGAGTGACTGCCCTCCTGCGCTCCCACGAGATGCGACAAGAAGGCTACACAGAGGAGCACGACGGACTATGTGAGTCTACAAGTGTCTACCCAGGATGATCATTGAGGCCTCCTCCTGACTGTCGTCGTTCCCCACTTCCCCGCCATACAGGTGTTACCATCTTCTCCGCTCCTGCCTACTGTGGAGTTGGAGACAACAAGGGTGCCTTTGCAAGAATCGATGCGCAGGGCACCATGCGCTTCACCAGGTACGAGGCCGTGCCGCCCCAGGGAGTCAAGCCGATGGCATACACCAAGAACCTTGGTGGTATGCTGTGAGGTGTGCCTCGAGCGCCCCTGGCAACCTTGCCCACGTCGCCGCATTGCTCCATCATTGTATGTGTGGTCCTCCTTTTTTCATCAGCATTTTATCCCACCCTTCTCCACATTTTATCCCACACTTCTCCACATGATTTTCGTGACTGCTGTCAGTCCAATGATGATGACGACGATGATGACCCTGAAGGCGATGACGATGATGGCATCTGGCCATCATGCGAAGAGTCCCCAGTCTTCGATGCGTAACGAGGTGGCCGCTTGCTTGAACTTGTCCCTGATAGAGGCATCACCCATCGCACTAGCATCACCGTGCCCTTGCTCTGTCGCCTCCTTTCCCAGGGCTAGGGGCTCATTCCAGCTCATGACTAGGTCCACGGGCCTCTTTGGTGCCAGGCGCCAGAGGGCGAGGTGGATCAGGACCAGATCCAGAGGCGAGTCGTGCTTGTTGAACTTCCGCACCCGTTGAAGACCCGTGAGATAAGTGGGGGACGGCGTGCCCTCTGTGACCTCTTCTGACAAGCTCTGACCTCCGAGAGACTCTATCCTGAGGACCTCGGATGTCTCGGCCTCATTGTCGTGCGCTAGCGAGGAGAAGTGGAAGCTGTGGGAGTACAAGCGTCGAGTGAGCATGCCTTTTCCTACCACTTTGCTCACAGAAGAGCGGCTCGGTGCTCACCGTATGGCTTCCTCAGTATTGCTTCCCGCTTGACCCTCTGTGACCGTCTCTAGCACTTCAACAACGCAAGTGACATCTGACCCGGGGAAGAGGAGGACCTCTTGATTATCTGGGATTTGACGCAGGTCACTGTGTGAGATGGAGCAAAAGTGTGAAAGTGGGAATTGTCGTCAGCAAAGTGTTTGACAGTCACACGAGCGAATCCCTCTAGCAGCTCACGATGCATCTATCAGCCCCTGCGGTAGCTGAGAGGTGATGGCTCCTCCAAAGAGCTCTCTACTTGTGCTGGCCATGGTGATCAGCGACTGAGTGGGACCTGTGAGTGGAGCGGCAGGCGAGGAGGAAGCGGAAGCAGGAGAATTCTGGGTGCTTGGGATGTGCGCAGAAGAGGAGACCAACACGGGCGGAGCTTGAAATGCGATGCCCCCCCAGCGCCTTGAGGATGCGCATGGCGTTGCTTGTCGGCCAGGTTTCCCCTGAAGACTTAGTTGCTCATCACCAACCTTATCCTTCCTCAGACGGCCATAGACAACCAAGTCACCCGTAGGGACGCCCCTCCCCCTGACGCTACTACAACGATCACGTGGGGGTCATCCTCTCCCTGCCTCCTATACCAGACAGAATACTCCACCCCATCCTCCGCTATCTCTGCCAGACCCACTAGATGCAATCCTACCATGGACCCTAATCCACCCACCGCACGACCCGCGCCGCCAGCAAGACGTAAAGGCAGGACATCCGCACCACCGACAGATTCGGCTGACAACTCGCCAACACTAGCTGATGCCGGGCCATCCTTCAAGGCAAGTGCCTCTCAGGGGCAGGTCTCGCCCGAAGCACCTGAACCACTAAGCACCACAGTCCCTATGGTAACGGAGCGCCGGCCATCCGGCAGTAGCATGGAGGCAGACTTGCTCAGCACCCAGGAGATGGAGGCAGCCTTCGGGCAGCTGGCAAAGGAAGACCTCCTACTTGCCCTTCAACGAGCAAAGCAACAGATGGATCGCCTCGAAGAGGTCGTCTCTTCACAAACCTTGGAGATCGAGAGTCTGCAGTCGGGCTCCTCGGACTTGTCTGCTCGTCTCTTGGCCTCTGATACCGAGAGCAATAGATTGACACATCTGGTACAGCAGAGAGAGGCTCGCATCGATGAGCTGAACAACGACCAGGCCAGGCTGGAGGATGAGGTCTATAGCAAGCTTGGGATAGTAGAGCGTCTCAAGACGAGGGCCGATGAGGGGGAGCGCAAGCGAGCAGAAGCAGAACGTAAATTGGCAGATGCGGTGAGTAGCCGCGGTGTGACCAGAACACGACCACAATGACTGTCAGCTGATCAACTCTCCTGTCTCTGGACGTCACTTCATCAGCTCCAAATGGCAGACAAGGAGAGGGAGTATTTTCAGGACCAAGAAGCCCACCTCAAGGCCGCCAATGCACGATTGACGGGCGACCTCCAGACTCTGAAGCAACAAAGAGCGCATCTCAAGGAGGTCATCCGAAACGGGCGCGAGGATGCACAGTCACACCCAGAGGACGGAAGATCCACGGCAGATGGACAGGACAAGCAACCTGCTTTGGAGGATGAGGCTCTGGAGCAGCAGCAGAATAATCAGGGCAGCAGTCTTTTGGAAGAAGAACTCGAGCAGCTTCGCAAGACGTTGGCATCCCAAGACGCTGCTCTGGTGGAATTGCGAGCGAAGCTGAACGATGAACGCAACAGATCCGTCCAGCTGGAGGAAGACAAGATCGAACTGGAATCCATGCTGACCGGCAACACCCTGGAGCAATTGATGAAGAGCAAAGCCAGCGGACAGTGGCGTCCCAATTACCGGAGCGAGACCACAGGCTCAGTTAGTTCTCGCTCCCAAGATGACACTACTGATGCCACCTCTGAGAGCCTCAGACCATGGAGTGAAGAGGCCAGCGATGCGGCAGTGGTGTCCTCTGGCGAGATCACAACCACTCCAAAGCCCCGCATTATACCAGGTAGTAGCACGCGGGCAGGAGAAGGCGACAATACAGACGAAGCTAGCAGTGAGTATCTGTCGTTAGGTCCGCGTAGGGCAACATTGTGAGCATATACCTAACGGCAATCTCCTTACTCCACACGATCTTCCACCAGACGTCGAGAAGGAGTTGAACCGACTGAGACAGGAGAACAAGCGTCTGACTACGTATGTTACGAAGATTTTGAACCGCATCATGTCGATGGAAGGCTTCGAAAGGGTCTTGGCGGCAGACTCTCTCTCCGCAGACGGCACACGAACCCTACGTGGAACGCTGGACAAGCCTGCGACTCCGAGGCCTACGATTCTACCTCCTGCCACTGGAAGTACCTCTGCCAAGGTGTTGACCGTAGAGCAGAAGAAGGAGAGGCGACGAAGCTCAGGGCTACTCGGTCTGAGTCGCGCCCGGAGTCCGTTGCTGTCGGCAAGCCCGAACACGGAAGATGCCCTGACGATCTCCCCCACTCCGTCCAGCGCCGGCCTGGCAGCACAACCGTCGCAGACGGCGTCGCGCACGTCCTCTGTAGACTGGAAGAGCCTCCGACTACCTTGGTCATCCGGCGCAGAAGAGAAGACGAACCCAAACTTGAGGCCCTTTGCGCTGTCGACTTCATCTTCCAGACTCGAAGGACCTGCCATTGAGAGCAAGATTCCGAGTCCCAGGCTCCCTGACCTCGAAGAAGAGTACGGTGATGACGCTGACGAGATGGAGAGACAGCGAGCCAGAACACTACTGCAGATGGAGGGTCTGACCGTACCTCCTCATCAGCTCACGCCAGTCAATCCCACCGTGCGAACCGCCCCCCCGCCTGCACCAGGAGGCTTCACGAGCTTCCTGTCGCGCATGATGACTACAGAGCCTGCGCCAGCGGGCAGCATTTCGAAGACGACTACGACCTCTGCCACACCTGCGTCAACGAGCGCGGGTCAGAACAAGCAAGACTTGGACAGCAGCGGAAGGCTGACTGAGCCAAGCAAATCACAAAGACCGCGACGCCCCGTTCGGGGGGATTCGGCTTCTTCTTCATCTCATTCGCTTGGCAGAAGCGACTCGAGCAGTGGGCGCGTGTCTCTCATTGGTCATTCCCGCATAGACTCTGTGGCTGGAGACGAGTCCTATGCTCTCGCCGGAATTATCGACTTGGACAAGAGGGAAGCCGCGGAGGCGCCTGCGCCCGGATGGAGGACCGCGCTAAAGAGGATGAGCTTGATGAGCGGATCTGAGACGCCTGCGCAGCTGTGAGGTCTGCGCGAGAGCGGCTATGAGAGATATATACCCGGCTTCGATCTGGTAATGAACATGATGATGTCACTCTGATCCCTGAGTGTGAGTTCCGAATTGATCGACGAGATTTCGGCGAGGGGATCGTGCCCACTGCGTCAGCCCGCGCGCACCATATGCCTCGGTGCCCGGTCCGCAGAGGCCGCCGCTCGGACCCCTTTTCCAAACGAGTGGGCCTGGAACCGCCGCTTATAAGACAGTGTCGAGGTTAAGGTTTGCTGTGCCAGGTCGGATAATCCTACGCCACTGTTCCTGACACCAGAAATGTCCGAGGCACAATCAGGTACCAAGAAGAAGGTGGCTGACCATAACTTGCTTCGATGCTCCCTACGCCTTGCTCTCCCCACGCTTGCGCCCGCCGCGGAGCAACGGTGCTCCCTACGCCTTGCTCCCCCCACGCTTGCGCCCACCGCGGAGCAACTTTTGGTCGAGGGCCGCGCGCCACGCAAACAAGCATCGCAGCCCTGTCACACCTGAACCATGTCTCACCAAAGCTTGCAACAAGCGCTTTCTCGGAAGCTTGGCGGCTTCCCGAATCCAGTCGCCCGGACGCACATTGAGCTTTGGGCGTGCGAGAGCTCATCCGTCGCCTGCGCTCAGATTGCAATGAGGTCCATGCGCAAAAGCCACAAAAGCTCTAAATTGCTCACTTCTGCCTGGAGAAGCAGCATCTGTACGTCATACACTTCGCACTAAGAAGGCAGAAACACCAATGGAAGCCATCAAGCGGCCTCGGCCTTTGCTGGCCGAAGAAGGCAAGGATTGCTTTTGTATGGTCTTCCATGCCTAGACGAAGCCCGCCCTCTCACTCCCAGAGCGCATATATAAGTCGCGTCAAAATTCCCTCGTTGTAACCTCGTGTCTGTCGACCATTCGCCACCACCTAGCTCTCCCACTATGATGTCCTCACTAGCTCCTCTTGTCTCTCTAATCTTCCTAGCCCTCTCCGGAGCGGTTACTGTTGCAGCTTTCCCCACTGCCTCTGATCACACTCTGGCCAAGCGTGCGACCATCGCCGACTCTCAGACTGTCGCCACCAGCCTTGCGAACCTTGGCGCATCTGGATCAACCACCACAATCAATGCTGGTGTGACGTACTGGCTTGCTGGTTACAGTCCACACAATGTCTACGGCAACCTTGACAACTCGGGCAATCTCATCATCAGCCAGACTGCGTACACTGCCTCCACTCCTGGAGGCATGAGCAGTTACTTCCAACGGACTGGCTCTTCTGACTACACTCTGCAAAACCGCGCAGGCGCCACCATTCAGCTCAACGACGTCTACGCTGCCTCGGCACCCAGCTACTATTGGTGGTTGAACCAGATGGCCAACGCAGGTACTCTTTCCTTCTGTGGTCGAGGTGATACGGGAGGCTCGACCTACTCACTGAAGTGCTACGGTAGCTCTTGTGTCAACACAGGACTCATCGTCATGGAGCAGGTCAACAGCAACCTCGGCACTGCGGCCAGCTGGGCCGTCGGAGTCCGCACAGTGGCAGGCACGACTCCTTCACAGGTCATTACCAACGACGGAGGATTCTTGATGCGCCAGGCTCGTGTCGATCTCACTCACAACGTCGCCGGCAGTGGTTGCTGGATGATCGACGACGGTGCCACTCTTTTCTTGCAGAGCGGCGTCGGTATCTACCAGAGTGCCACCGCTAAATTCTCGCCTCTGAGTGGACAGTCGATCAGCTTTGTGGGTGCCGGTGTCCTGCACATGGACTCTGGTGTCTACGCCTACAACTCGACTTTCGGACCCACTGTCTACGGCTTCGACAGTGGCAAGGCCATCGAGTTCAGTGAGGTCATCAAGAGCTACAGCTACACCAGCTCTACCGGTGTTCTCCGAGTCGTCTTCACCTCCGGCAACAGCGTCTCTATCACACTGGCTGGCTCCTACTCTTCGTCGAGCTTCTCTACTGGTACCCAGGCCAACAAGTATGGTTCTTACAACGCCCTCTTCTCATCGACTTCGCCAGGCACTTCCGCTCCAGCACAATGCCAACTGACCACCAGCAAGTGCTCTGCACTCTCGCTGACCTCACCTTCTACATCGACGAGCTCATCGTCCACGTCCTCCACGACTTCGACATCTACCACCTCATCGTCCACGTCTTCCACGACTTCGACATCCACCACTTCTACGACGTCTTCCACCTCCTCGACTGTGACTACGACCACACGTGCGACCAGCTCCTCGACATCCTCGACCACTTCGTCTAGCACCTCAACTGCTCCTGTGCCGGCGAGCACCTTCTCCTACGGCGGTCAAGACGCTGGTTGCTATGAGGATACCGGCAGCACCGGCACCCGATCGCTCAATGCCTTGTCTTACACGAACGCTCAGATGACGAATGAGATGTGCGCCAACTACTGTGGAAAGAACAACTACCCCTTTGCGGGCACTCAGTACTCCACCGAATGCTTCTGTGGCTACAGTCTGCCTGTCACAAAGTCCAATGCCTGCAATATGCCCTGTGGAGGAAATTCGACAGAGACTTGCGGCGGAAGCTGGCTTCTCAACGTCACTCGTAACGCTGACATCGACGTTCCTGACGCTGGCGCCCTCGGCTCGAGCTACAACACTACCGGCTGCTATGCAGAGTCTACCAACGGCAGAATCTTCTCATCTTACTCCTTCACCAGCCCCACAATGACCGTCGGCCTCTGCGCTTCTACCTGCTCGGGCAAAGGCTACGCCTACAGTGGAACAGAGTACGCTACCGAATGCTACTGCAGCTCGTGGGCTCCTGTCACCAAATCGACTGCTTGCACGATGGCCTGCGGAGGCAACTCGGCACAAATCTGTGGAGGCGGCAATGCCCTCAGTGTTGTGCGTGATACCAACATTGCGACCTCCGGACCGACCTGCGGAGGTCTTCCCTCTGGCTACGTTGTCTGTGCCGAGGGTCAAACCGTCAAGGGTGGCGTCTGCGTTTGAGGGATGAAGCTGAAGACGCCTTTCTTTGCTTGTCCGTCGTCCCGCTCTTGTGTCTGGGATGACGCTGTGTCTACACTGTATGTCGCTGGTAAACTTGCCTCACTCTGTTACCCCTTCTTATTTCCGGATCGTCTAATACAAAAGCTTACCTGTCATCCTCTTTGCCATTGTGTCTGATCAAACTGGCCGAGACGCAGATGCATTTTCATTGTGACTGTGCGCACGCATCACAAGACTACGGAGTGCAATCGTCGCAGAGATGTCAAGTATTGATAGGGATGGCTGGGGCCTGTCATAGTCTCTTTCCCAGGGGACGGCTCCGATGTTCCCCTGTACAGGAGTGTATCGCAAAGTTCAAGTCGTGACGGTGACAGATTGAAGATGTATGGCGTGGTGAACTGCGACATGACATAAACACCCCAAGGCAGTCGGGATCGTCATGCTGGTCGGAAATGTACTGTACGTAAGACTCGTTCCATTGCTCCCATCTACAGTATAGTGCTATGCCTCTGTCGAAGGACATGATGTCAAAAGAGTGATCGTCTGGACACATCCAACCCTAGCTGGCGATCCAGAAACATTGCACAATCACATATCGCTTGTTCTGCTGTCACACGACCGCCAGAGGCTGGAACGCTCAGCCTGTAGAGCGAGATGGTCCACCACAAAGTGATGACAAAGCCGATCAAAAGCATGTTCGCGAGCTCTTGACTGTGGAGATTGCGCAAGATGGAAGGGCCAAATGGCTGCAGCCCTCCCATCGCTCGGATTTTGCCTCATTTGCGCCGTGAGATGGAGTCCCTGTGTCTGCTGGCAGGCGTCAGTCTGCTGCAATCGAATATCACAGAATGCAGTGGTACTGTACTGTGCAGGACAGCATCACTTACGGTACTCCGCATAGCGCTCCAGTGCGGTGGATTGTACGGTCAAATGAGTATGCGGGTGACATGAATGCGCGTGTATGATGGTACTGTACTGTACAAGAAAGCACTGATTTGTGCTCTTTGCTCCGGGAGCACAGCAGCTTTCTTTTTACGGAAAGTCAGTGGAAATATTCTCCGAAGTGCAGGACAGAGAGTCGAATTTTCGCATGCGGCACTTTCTTGCCCAGTACACACGTCCAGTCTGAGAGAGCATTGCTCACTCTGGATGCAGACCTACACACCCGCTATGTATCAATACATTTCCGACGGCTATTTTGCAGATGTGACCAAGATTGTGGTGCTGCACATCGATCTGATTGCTGTTCACAGACTGTGACCAGGGATTCGAAGAAGTTGAGTGCCGAGTGTCTAATGTATCGCTCGTGCTTGGAAGGCTACGAAGGGGCTGTAAGAGTGTTGCAAGTCGCCACAAGCATAACTCTGAAAAACCGAGTCAGAGTCTTCAGGGGCGTAGGTTCAAGACAGACAGCATCTTGATGCACGACGGACAGACAGAGTGGCACGAAGGGATTGTACTGTATGCCGGGACGGTGTACAAAGTCCACTGCAGCAGTACTTCCATGTACTGTACATCACACAACGGTACAGTGTCCGCGAGCCTGGCCCGCAACGTGTCTCCAGAGCAATCACCTGATCGATTGTGCGGAATTCTCCAGTCTGCTGTACAGAGTTTTTTGAATTTTGCCCGCCTCTGAGAGTATTCTATCTTTGTTGTCGAAGACGATTGCAACAAGCAGTCAAAACCAGAACTGGTCTGCCTCGCGCGTGAGCTTCTGCCTCTCAAATGACAGCCGCTAAAGGTTTTCACACCGGAGAGTGTGGCTACTACTCCCTTCGTCATTCAGTCCTAGCCAACTCAGATTCAAAGTAGTAATCTGATCAGAAGTCTGGAAGCTTCCCGCGTGACAGTACACAAATGAGTAAAACGACAGCGCTCTACGTTCATCTGACAGCTCTCGGGAATATCCTCTGTCGCAAGAGCATTGGAGTGATCCGCCGAAGGATACAGCGCGGATAGCTCACTTTTCGAATACTGTTCTCAAAGTGCATCGTCTACAGTACCCTGTTATCTGCCATAGATGAACTCTCATTCCTGAAAAATTGCATTGCCACTTATACGCATTGCTGCAGGAGTTCTGCACACATGCGGCGTCGTTCATTGAAGCTGCGGAAGTATACATCTAGGTGCAACGCGGAGTACAGTACTGTACTAAACATGCGCATGCGACTCTAAGTCTTCTTGAATGTCGAAAAAGCAGGCAATTGTGCGTCAAAGCGACCTCAGCCAAACCCAGTGAGACACGTTCTAGCTCCCTGTACAGTACAGCACAGTACAGTGCCAAATACAACCACCGTGAAATGCACATTGACTGCCACAAAGAACGCAGACAAACATCGCTTTTCGCCTGTATACCGTACTGTACAGTACACAAAAGCTCTTGTACTTCTGGACTGCAGGCGGGTGACAGGGCACAAGTGCTCATGCATATGCTGCATTTGACTCGATTGACTCTACTGTACTGTTGCCAGAGCTCTTGAAGCTTGGGAAGTACTCAGGATCCCAATTGGGCAGCTTGCATCGGTGCCTGAATTGCTAGAGCTGCGAGGCGGACTACGTAAGACCCCATGTCCTGCTGCTGGAAGATCAATGGGTCAACAGAGCTATTGGACAGAAAAGACGTCTTCAGAATGAGATCACAATGTTGATGTTGGACAACAAAATCAGGGCACAGAATTTGACCGGAATATTCAGCTGCTTGCGGCCCAAAGAGGTCGATTACTGTATACTGCAGATGACACTGGCGCCACCGTGATCCGCCCAGGAGGCCCTACTGAAAGACCTTTGGTGTACAATATTGTACATACTCCTCTCGTTACTCAATTCTAGCCAAAAAGCCTCCAATTTGGCAGGAAATGAAGTCTGGAGGTTTGCCTCGCTGACTGAAAGCTCAGGGGCGCTATCAAACCACAGCCTGGCAAAGGTTGGAGAGCAGAGCAGTGTCCTTTGCTCAAATTTGTGAAAGGATATGCTGCCAGATTATCTGGCTACAGTAGATTCTCATGTGTGCAGCTAGAGTCTGCTGCAATCGACTGAGCTTGAGAGACGAAAGGGGAACTCTACACGTACATATCACTGTACAGTAGTGTACTGTATACTGTAGCTTTGCCTCGATCAAAGAGAGGGCCACCGATCTGAGGCGGCAAAGACACTGCAGCTGATGTCAGATTGGGGCACTTAGTCTCACCTCTTGTAGGTGCACCGCTACTGTACTGTACAGTACCGCAGGTGCTCCCGGCCCACCGCTAAGTGATCACACCTGATGGAAGATAGGACTGTACAACACCGTACTGTGAACTCCTGCCGGCGGTGACTTTTCATCAGGATTGGTCTCACTGTTCTGTCACTCGCCCGGCGCCATATTGCTCTTGAAGATAAGCACCCGCTTTCAGGCGAAGTCAAAGAGTAGGACAGTCCTTTCGAGACAGTACGAGACGCGAAAGACTCTTTGCGCGAGCATCTGAGCGAAAGGGTGTCAACGGAACATGCAACACTGGAGCGTCCTGTAGTGTACCGTACACTTGACTTGGACAACGAGACAAAGAATTAGCACCGACGACCAGCAACGAGATGGCGAATGTGTTGATTGTGACCTAGTGTTATCATTGCTGAGAAGAGCTGAGATGTTGAGCAAGCTCATGTAATGCCTCTCGATGCAGCCTATTGTAGCCCAAACCCTGGAGAGAAAGAGGTGGCGGTAGAAGAGGGGGGAGCGACAAGCGCATCGCTGCATTGCAAGGGACATGCTGCTGTACTGTACTGTACGGAAGATCGACCACAAGATTCGGGCCAAAGTCACATGTACACAGTCAATGCTGCGCTGCAGACGTTGTGTGCAAGGCTTGACCACGATGCTTCAACCAATGGTCAGCGTTGTACCTGTCCCTTTTTCTTTGAGTAGATCCCCAATCCCAGAGCGCTCGCGCCGTCGACTGACCTGATCTTGCCCCCACAATACTGAGCCGTGGCGTTGTGACGAATCCTTGGCAATGAAGTCTTGATGATACTGCCATCGCATGCGAGTATGATAGAGATGAGGTTCGGACTTCCTTCGAACTCTCAGGCTCAGAGCCGGAATTGCACGCCCGCAATTCTCACTTTGCCACCAGCGACGACGTACAGCAGCTCTCTTCACCCGAGGCTTTGCTTACTTCAAGGGAAGTTTGTCTGCTGTGACAGGCCGGCTGTGCATGACGTTGCTGAAAAAAGGAGCGAGAGCGAGAGCTGTAGCCCCTCGTCTCCTGGTACCAGCTTCAGATCCTGCGACCGCATGAGATTGCAGGAAGATCATCGACGATCGGACGGACGCTACAAGCACGTAAAGTACAAACTCCAACTAGAACCGCCTCAGAATATTACACCGTAGTCCTCGAGAAGTCAACGCACCCCATCGTCCCTTCCTCAGCACCACTTAGTTGCTTGGTCGGCTGCCATCTGCGCTCTCAGCGTCCTTGGTGTAGCCTGTACTCTGGATGCCGTTGGTGGTGGGCAGAGTCTCGCCAGACACTTGGAGAGGGTCATGTTCGTCATCGCCATAGAGGTAGAGGAGGGGCAGGACCAGCAAGGCGGCTCCTAGAATGTTACCCAGGAAAGCAGCTAAGCACCAACAAGAACAAAGTGCGAGCAGGTCAGCGGTACTGTCGGGAGCCTACATTCTGTCATCGACGAGCTGAAGGACTCACGAATCATTGCGTTCCAGATATATCGGCCGACAGAGACGGGGCTTCCCTGCATCAGACCCTCTGGGATGAGGAACATCGAAGCCACGACGTGCTCGAAGCCAGCGGAGACGAAGACGAAGATGGGGAACCAAGAGGCTACAATCTTGGAGATGACGTCCTTCGCCAGCGACGCTTGGAAGACGGCGATGCAGACCAGCACGTTACATCCAATTCCTCGCAAGAAGTTCTCCCTGAAATTGATTGCAGGCCCGGCCTTGGAGGTGGCAGTTGCGGCTGATCCGGTGACCATTGCTTCTGTGTAGATCTCCGTGTAGTACACCAATAGGCCTGCGTAGAAGAGTGCGCCACTGAGGTTTCCAATGAAGACGATGGTCCAATCCACGGCGAACGCCCAGAAGGGAACCTTCCTCTTAAGAGTGGAGAGAATCATGATCGCCATGGCACCTGTGACTAGGTCCGCCTGCAGAAGTACGATCATAACGAGACCGACAGGGAAGCAAGCTGTGCGAGGTACATATAAGCGATTGGTCAGCATCGCGCTGGAGCCAGCAGCGGGACAGACAAAACTCACCACCCTGAATGATCTTGAGCAGGCCAGGAGCATTTGTCGAGAGCCAAGGATCGGCGGACAAGATGTTAACTAGCATACCACCCATGGACAAGAAGAGACCAGCCATGAATCCCTTGAGGAATCGCTTGCCGATGGGCGCTTTGTGCTTGATGGGACCAGTGTTGATCCAGGCCCAGGTGGCCTCTTCGAGGGTGAACATTTGCGACGACATGTTGAGTCTGGCAAGGGTGCTTAGGGCGTAGACTACAGGCGGCGGGGCGGGAGGAAGGAGGAGGCGAGGAACCGGCACAGAAAGAAGTGTAGTCTTGAAGAGATTCCCAGAAAGAATTGGATCCGTCGCTGCTACATATACCCTCTCTCACCGTCCGGTGGACCACAGCTTCCGCAATGGAGCCAATGGTCTCGCTTTGACCACTGCTATGACATCTCCACCTTTGATTGCTTCGAAGACTGCTCCAGGGTCTGTACCGACAGAGATAAGCGACGGGGAAATCGGCGTGCACTGGCCCTGTCTGGTGGTACCTTGCTAGACCCTTATCTCTCGCTTGATGAAGAGGAGTGAGGTTCTTGAGAGTATTCGTTCCGTCCCCCGGACCGAAATTGACACCCGGGCATTTTCAGGTTTAAAAGTTGCCAAGGCCTTATCTCTCGCTTAAGCGAAGCATACGCCGGGTTGCTGCTCCTGGTCGGACATTGGTCTTAGGAGCGATCACCCCGCTCGCTTGGGCCAGGTGCGAATGCGCGTGCGCCAGAGGATGCTCCCCGCCTCTGTCCTTTCCCCGCGAAGGGTCCTCGGCTTGGCAAGGTTAATTCCGGTGGAAGCACGCTCGGGCCTGCGCTAGTGGTGACGCAACACACGAGGTATCAAGCGACGTCGAACTCGTCTCGAAGTTGGAGATAAGAGCATCCGTCGCTGCCATGGCGCTGTGCATACGCCAAGACTAGACACAAGCGCCAGAAACAGCCACTTTTCCAATTCCGGCCTTGCCATAATTCCTGGTCGCCGGCGATGTGGTCGAGAGACACCCGTATAAGAGGGTGTCATCGTCTCATGGTTGGCTGCAGAGAAAGCATTCGCTTCATTCAACCGTATTCTGTCCTGTCTGACCATGTCCTTCGTACCCAACCAGAACAAGCCTGCCATTCTCTCGGAGCTGGGCTCCCCGGTCTATGCGGCCCTTCACGAGGCAAAGGGCCGAAAGGGTCTGAGCTTCGAGCAAGTCGCAAAGGCCATCGGAAGAAGTGAAATTTACACGGCCGCCATGTGAGTGTTAAGCCTCTCGAGCCCTTTCACACGTGCCCAGTTCTGATGACATGTGCAACGTGCTTCTCCAGCTTCTATGGACAGGCTAAGCCGGAACCAGAGGATTTGAGCAAGCTCGCGGAACTCCTGGATGTACCCCACGAGGGCCTTGTTGATGCACTCGGCCCGAACTTCTGGGCGCACCGCGGACTGGGAAGCATGCCACCAAAGGGTGAGGAAGCTGTCCCAGATTCCCTGTATTGCTGCATTGCATCTCGCTTACACATCTTACTCCGATGTTGCTTATGTCCGTGTCGCTCTCACGCTCCTCCCCCCACAGACCCCGTTATCTATCGGCTCTACGAGGCCATCCTGGTCTATGGTCACCCACTCAAGCACCTCATTCACGAGAAGTTCGGGGACGGAATAATGTCCGCCATCGACTTCAACGGAGACGTTGAAAGAATCCCAGACCCCAAGGGCGACCGCTGCAGGTTGACCCTGGAAGGCAAGTTCCTCGCTTACAAGCGTTGGTGAAGGAAGAAAGATGAAATGTCATACACAAATTGTCATCTCTGAGACACCGTATTGTTGCATGATAACCGTTGTTCTGGATCGCCTGATAGCGTGTCCTCCCAAACTCGTGCACGGGACGAAGAGGCACCGTGTTTTCTGGCCGTCCCGTTGCGGACAGATGGCGGGAAAGGCTGTCCACTCCCCTATCGCCGACCTGGGCCGCCTTCCACGGCAGTTGGAACGCGGCTTTAGCGCTGCCTGGTGGAATCACCTTACTTCACCGTGTCTGCCCAGGTCCGAATCGCCTCGATCAGACCTCCGAGGTGTTCTCTCGTCCTCCAAAAGTGATCTGCACCTTCGACGGTGACCATATGCAAATGATTTGTTTCAGACACCGTGGCCAGCCGACCACACCATTTCTCGTAGTTCTGATGCGGAGGCGAGGAAGGTTCAGATCATTAGAGGTGCCAAATGGCTTAATCCTCCCTTGACAGCGGGACTCACCGTGTGATTAGTGAATTGGTCCTCCGTCCCTTGGATGAGCAACGTGCGGTGATCTTTGCTTTGAGCAATCTGCTCCATTCTCCTTGTCCACTTTCGTGTACCAAAAGCTGACAACGCCCACAGCTTGTCTAGGGGATACGAGACGAACAGACAGAGCCTTGCCGAATCGAACATGGGCGACAACGTCGGCTGCAGCACAGCAGAGGCACTAGAGGCGGTCCAAGCAGTTTTAGCAGAACGAGCAGACAAAACAACGTGTTTTCGCGTCCCAGATCTGCACTCACTACATTGCACCGGCAGAGTATCCCTTCACGGGTTCAAGGGCGATGTTATAGCTCGGTCAGCATGGTGGTCTCTCTGACGTCCTCCCTATATGTGTCTCACTGCAATTAGGAGCTGACAGTCCTTCGCTGCAGGATAAGCCTGGCTGAAGTCTGCTATGCTAGTCTTCGTCACTGCCTTCGAGAATAATCGCAGGTCATGCCATATCATCGGTCAGCAGAAAGCAACAATATCGCCCAGCTTCGTCTACTCACTAGATAGTCAGCTGCCTCAGTCTCTCCAGTCCAGCTACCTTTTCCCTGACTTGCGCCGACCCCTCTCGAGTTGAAACGTACAGTCCTGAATCCCAGCTCGGACAGAAGCCGGCTCACAGATGAGATGACGTGATCGGACATCGACCCTCCTAGGGTACCATACGCTAGAAGGAGAGGGCAGAAAGAGGCGATTCCTCATGCATCAGTACCGGTAGAAAAGCCCTGCGTGGTGCTGCGTTCCGCTTCGACCGTAGACTGTTCCGCGGTAGACGACTCACGATGGGCCAGGATGGCCAGCCCTCGGGGCTGCACCCATGCCCCTTCGGGCTCCCGAATGCGAGCTTCGAGTACGACGTCGAGGCTGGAAGAGGGGAGCGTGGTGCTCATATCCCATCCGATGTGTCCTTTGTGGGGAAGAACGAGGACTGTCGTGCAGTGGCTCGATCTCCACTTCCGTGATCGGAAGAGGTGGAGGCTGGACCCTGACGGGTCATTTCGGCTTCACGTTAGTCCCATGTTACTTCCACCCTCCGTGACAATACGTTCAGTATGCTTACCCTGATCACTCGACCAGTCGTATCGGTACCTTTCCAGTTGGGAGCAACGAGTCCGTTATTGGCTCGCTCGTTCAGTACGCCTGCGAAACCGCTAGCTTACTTGGATGGCTACGCCCAGCCCACTTCCGCCGTGCAGCGCGGGTTGACCTTCCTCAAGCTCAACCGTCCAGAAGCGAGGAATGCCATCAATTCGCAGATGCTCGATGAGCTCGCCGAAGCCGTCGAAATTGTGCGCGAGGATGGCCGAACTCGTACACTCATCCTCCAGTCTACCGTCCCTGGGGCCTTCTGTGCAGGCGCGGACTTGAAGGAGCGTCTGAATATGACCTCTGCCGCTTTTCATTCATGGCACACGAAGCTGGGCAAGACTCTGCGGGCGATCGAAACTCTTCCCTTCCCCGTGATTGCAGCTTTGGACGGTTTGGCTCTCGGAGGTGGCCTCGAAGTGGCACTGTGCGCCGATCTGAGGGTCGCCGGACCTGGGGCTACGAAGCTTGGTCTGCCCGAAGTGAGGCATGCCATCATACCTGGTGCAGGGGGGACGCAAAGGTAGGTGCGACATTAAGAGACGGGCAATTATCGTAGATACTGACACAGACGGTACCTGCCGCCCTTTCAGACTAAGCAGACTGGTTGGGCCAGCGGTGAGTGACCAGCGTGACCAGCGTCTCTTATGGCATCACAGACATGGACTGACTCTTCCATTTCGGTCCTCTCCTGACAGCGTGCCAAGCATCTCATCTTGACCGGCCGCATCTTCGATCGCATGTACGCCTATGAGCAGGGGATAATAGATGAGCTAGCTCACGAGGGTGTACCGCAGGGGGAGAATGCAGGTGCCAGTGCCGGCTACGAGGCTGGTCTGAGACATAGCATAAATCTGGCAGCCGAGATGGGCAAAGGAGGTGAGTCGCAAGCCTTGCGCACCTGAAAAATGAGCAGCACTGACCAAGGCTGCCACTCGACAACCTCGCTGTCATCTGTGCAGGCCCGCTGGCATTGAGAGCCGCCAAGCAGGCGATCGACAAAGGTTATCAGATGGATATGTGAGTACGCAAGAAGTGCGCAGGCCCATGGAGCTTTTGCTGACTAGCTGTTTGCCGTCTTTATGCAGAGGCACCGCCTTCGACTGGGAGAAGGCACTGTACCAGACACTGTACAACACGAACGACCGAAAGGAGGGCCTGATGGCATTCAAAGAGAAGCGGCCAGCCGTCTACGAGGGCGAGTAAGCTGGGACAAGCTTGCCTTTATCGTTCCCTTGGCTCCGCCCTTGCATCATACCACCTGTGCGGCTCTGACTCAACCTTGAATATACGCTCTGGCATTTCCAACAATCATCCTGATAGTGAAGTGGTAGAGTAGAGTCATGCTCGTTCCCGGTAGCGGGTGTGCGTCTTGGGCCTGATGTCCGCCTTGCAGCTTTCAAACTCCGCTCCCGCTGAGAGTTGGCTTGCATCCTCCGTCCGTGGGTCTTTCAGTCCTTCCGTTCGTCTCCATCGCCTAGATTGTATTGCTGCCGTTCCCTCCCTAGACGTCTCGAGTTCGCCTGTACCAGACATGGGAAAGCACTATTGCGACTAGTGAGTATCTGTCTGGGCTCAGTCCCAAGCTCTTGCCGGACAGCTACCGAGCCAGACCTGACTTCCCTGCTGCGCCCGCTCTTCTCCCTTGTCTCCTTCCGAATTTGCGTGCATTCACAGCTGCGACGTCTACCTCACCCACGACTCTGTATCCGTCCGCAAAGCGCACAATTCCGGTCGCAACCACCTACAGAATGTCCGCGACTACTACCAGAGCTTAGACCCGGCGCAGGTGAACGCCATTGTGGAAGAGGTGGACGCAATCTACCAAGAGAGGGGAATCGAGAAGCCGGCCATTGCGGCTGGACCTGGAGGTGGCTTCGGTGGTGGAGGATACGGAGGAGGTGGTGGTGGATATGGCGGAGGTGAGTCACTGACGAATGGGGAAGGTTCAAGGAGGCCCCTACGATATTGACCAGATCCTCCCATGACACCTTCCTCCCTCTTTGCTACCTCTCCGCTAGGCTTTGGCGGCAGAGGAGGCTTCGGCGGTCCTCGCCCTCCATTCAATCAAGGCTTTCGTCCTCCTCCACCTCATCTTCAGCAGCATCAGCAAAATCCCGGTTCCGGCTACGGCTCCGGTCCTCCGCCAGGCGCATACGGTCAGCCACCGCCGAACTATAGGCAGCCACCCCCGGGCGCAGGAGGTCAATTCAGTCGGCCTCCGCCGCCTTTGGGGATGAGGCCGCCACAGGGAGTTGGAGGCTATCCGATGAACGTACCGCCGCCTGGTTACAATCCGCATGTGCCGCCGCCTGGCTTTGGAGGACAGCAAGGCGCGCCGGGACAGGGTGGGCCCCCGCCACCGCTGGGTATCAGGCAATGAGAAGCGGAAGCTGGGAAGAGAAAGAGAAGGGATGTACACTGGGGGGGCAGGAACATGCGGCTGCTTTGAGCCTCACCGTCACGACATACATGCGCCTTGAACTCATACTGCGATTCTGCACGAACCGTATTCAAGCTCTACACGAGTGACATCGATGCTATGAAGTCGAAGCAAGTCTACAGTACAATAAGGAGGCAGGTATTCGCCGCGAATATGACATTCTCACGTGCGTTCCTCGAATCCGTCCGCGCTAGTGCTCCTAGCCTCCCTCCATCCCCTCTTGATCTCTTCTTCCTCCCCCTCCAGCCCAGCATCCCCACTTCTGAGCCCATCTTCCTCTCCTGCATCCCCCAGCGGCCGCTCTCGTTCCTGCATCCGACTCTGCCCTGCATTCATACCCTCTGCGGCTCCACCAGCAGCTTGGAATGACCGCACTACCTCGCCCAGGACATCCGCACTGCGTCTGCCCATCTCGAGGAATGTGTCATTATCTGTCGGCTTGCCGCTGAACATGCCGATGTGCGCTGATATCTCGTCTGGAGAGACGTGGTTGTCCAATGGAGTAAAGAGGCGGGCGGCGTGTGAAGAGAGTGGGGGAAGAATGGTAAATGTTCGTGGTCGTGGGTCTTGCATGAAGGAGGAGGAGGAGGTTTGAGCGGGAAGACGATTGTAGTAGGCGTGGAAGAGGATAGAGGGCAAGTCGATTAGGGCGTCCAATCTGTTCGCAGCAGAGACCAATGGCAGTCAGTAATTCGCCAACTCATCGAGCCACATGACCCTCCACTTCTATCGACTCACCTTTGCCTCAGACCCTTGTCATCCCATAGATTCGAGACATACTCGAAGTGCTCCGTCAGGTAGCCGTACGCCCCTCCGATCTCCTCGCGCTTGTAGTAAGCCGCGACGCCTCCGGCAGCAGCAGCTGTAGCCAATGCTCCGGTAGCCCAAAGAGCGTTACTCCAGCCCGATGAGGAGCTCTTGGCGGGTTGAGAGCCGGAAGATGAAGGAGGCGCTCCAGATCCACCGACTAGGCCTGCCAGCTTACCCCACCCGGCGCCACCACCACCTCCTGCAGGTTGCTGATTTGCACGATTGGTACTGTTCCGATTCATGCCCCACGCTGCTGCCAGGCCAGCCGCCATGGGCGCAAAGTGAGCCCCTACACCTCTGGCTTGTTGCGCGTATGTATAGTACTTGGTGGCTTGATTCTTAAAGACATTTGGATGCACGCCATAGTACTGAGTGTAAGGAGAAAGGCTGGAGGTGATAAGCTCGAGCTCTACTGCTACTGGTAGAGCTCTGTCCGATACTCACTGGCGAGTCGTAAGCAATCACGGACACCACTCTGGGCCATAGCTCCCCGATCCTCCCCGTCGCTGCATCCTTTTCGCCCATCAGAGCATTCTCATCTGCGATCTTCAATGCCGCATCCACGGCCACCAAGCCGCCCATGGAATGTCCACACAGAGCAATCTTGACTGAACCCCTCCCTTGTCCCCTCCCTTCCTTTCCTGGCTTGGACTCGAGCTGGAGCGTCTGCATGGTGAGCCACTCTACGAAGTTGGAGACGGCGGTAGCTAAAGATCCTCGAGTGTCGTAAGTGGGGTATATGATGGGGATGACATTGAGGCCGGTATGTGTTTCGCGTAGGAGATGGGCCAGACGGGAGGGGAAGTCGAGGAAAGTTGTTTCTGCTGAGCCTTTGAAGCTGTGAAATGACGCAACGGAAAAGAGAGGCAGCGGTCAGGGAGAGGTGAGCTGAAGTAGCAGGTGGTCTGACTGAGCTGGCTCCGGCTACTCACCCATGTATGAAGACGAGGAGGAGTATCTCACCACGCGAAGAGGGCGATGCCTCACTTGTCGCGTCTATGACTCCATGACTGCTTTTGGCATCCGTCAGGTCGATGACGTCTGCCTTTCTGTCGTCGCTATCATCGTCACCATCCCCGGGAATGGCGGGAGCTACGACGTCCTCCTTGTCGTGCTCTGCAGAACTGAGCGGGGGCGAGGAGGAAGATGTAGCGGTAGAGGCAGCCTTTGCGCTTGACCGCGTCACACGAGGCATTGCCTGGTGGACGAGCAGACAGGCAGTGATGTCCAATGGGCAGCTGAGGATGCGACGAGATGGGTGAGCAGTGGTGCTGTATGAGAAGGTGATGCAGGTGCAGCAATGGGTACGTGGATCTTCGTCCGACGGAAAGAGGGGCGTGGCGTGGCCGAGGCGCGGCTGCAGTGCGAGTGGCGCGCAGATTGCCGATGGGGCGATTCCGCGGGGGCGATTGCTTCTTCGGCATCTTCGGCGGTACAAGTCCGAGAATTTGGCAATCGGGACGAGGTCTGACTCGACGACGGGGGGCTGACTCGGTCTCATCGAAGATTCTTTTGCAACCATCCAGTCTCACCACATCACCATCTTCTTCAATGGTAACACTGACTGCATACTCCTGAACCAGCTCTTCTCATCCCCCCCTTTCCTCCGGGGCTGACAAACACACACGCTCCACTGCCTCCCCCTTGCTCCTTACCCCACACCACAATGGCAGCACCCAGTCATGCGGCTCACCGGGCCCCCGAATACCTGGCACCCGCACTGGAAACGGATTCACCATACGACTCGCCCACTACGACACTGAATCACTCGGCAGGGTCACCGGCGTCTGTGGCGCCGCCGATGCGGGAGGAACGCTCGGATGACGAGGAGGAGCAAGGCGAAGCAGGCGAGCTGCCCAGCAATGCAGCCTCATCCAGCCGTCCTGGTGTTCGTCAGGGGCTCTCCACCTCCTTTCGAGAACCGCAAAAGGTTACACTCACCAAGTCTCGACCTCCGCCTCCAGCAACTCGAGGATCGGCAGCGCCAGGTCTCGCTCGTCGTTGCTCGGCTGCGTCCTCAAGGCCTCCCAGTCCACCGTTTCCGTCCATGGCACTGGCATTGTCTCGCTCAACTTCTGCCGCAGGAGCTCAATACATCGAGTGGGAGCTGGATGACCCCGAGGATCCTTTCAACTGGAGCAAACCAAAGAGATGGGGCCTGGTGATATGCTGTATGCTCTATACCGGAGTCACAGCACTCGTTGGTGAGTGACTAGGAAGAAGAAAGGTGCACTTCCACGACGCCGGCTCGTTGACGCCTCATCGTCCCTCGTGTCTCGGAACAGCCACTGCGTATTCTGCACCAATAGACCTGGTGACAGCTCAATTTGGCATCTCGAGTACTATCTACCTGTTAGGCAATACCACCTTCCTGGTCTCCGTAGCATTCGCGCCCCTCGTCCTCGCGCCCTTTTCCGAACTCGTAGGTCGCAAAAACATCTTCGTCGTCTCAGCATTCGTCTTCACGATGATGACAATACCCCAAGCTCTCGCTCCCAATATCGAAGGGATCATCATCCCGCGTATATTTCAGGGAATGGCTGGCTCCGTGGGCAATTCAATCACCGGCGGCATCGTCGCGGACCTCTTTGTCTCGCACGACAGAAGTCTACCAATGAGCTTCTATGCCCTCATCGTCTTTGTGTCTCAGGGTATCGGGCCGCTAGCTTCTGCGTGGACTGTCTACGCACACTCCTGGAGAGTGACATTCTGGTGGCAGGGTGCCGTTGCACTGACGAGCTTCTTGTCTCTGTGAGTTTGAGTGAGAGAGAGGGGAATGTAGGATCGGAAGTCAAGAGCAAGGAATTATGTGCCTCTGACTGACCTTGTCTCCTTTCACCGACTCCCCGATGCTAGATTAATCTTCTTCTCCGAAACTCGAGGTCCCGTTCTGCTCTCAAGAAGAGCAGCCAGGATGACCAAGGAGAGCGGTGGAAAGGTACAATACCGCTGCCGAGCCGACGACGAGAAGCATTCCTACACCCAGATGATCTTCACCAGCGTCAGTCGCCCCGTCCTCTACTTCTTCACCGAGCCAATTGTCACCGCCTTCAGTCTCTGGGTGGGCGTTCTATGGGGCACCGTTTTCCTCGCCATCGTTGCTGTCCCGCAGTCCTTCACATATGCGTACGGTTGGACATCCGAAGAGGGATCGTTGGTGCTGCTCATCCTTGCCGTTGGAGGTTGCTGTGGATGGTTGCTCAACCTCATTCAGGAGAGGTGGTACGAACAGGCGTGGAAGAAGCACAATGGCGAGCCGCCGCCGGAGACACGACTCTACATGTGCGCAGTGGGCGCTCTGATGGTGCCCGTTGGTCTGATCTGGTAAGTGTACTCGCGTACCCGTGACATGGTCGAGTAATGCTCACTCAGCAAGCGGCTCATCCCTCTTTTCGCCCACTAGGTTCGCATGGGGTTGCCGGACAGGCGTGCATCCTGCAGTCCCCATCCTTGGGCTGATTTTCTTTGCCACTGGAGTCTTCCCTATTGTGAGTTCACCAATAGCGTTCAAAGCAAGCAGGAGGGCGATTTGCTGACCTCTGTACCCACTCGCCGCTCTCCTTCGCAGTATATGGCTGTCTTTGTCTATCTCAGCGATCTCTACATGCGGTACGCCTCTTCCGCCCTCGCAGCGCAATCGGCCTTGCGCAACATCCTAGCGGGAACTTTTGTCCTCTTCACTCCAGCCATGTACACCCGTCTCACACCACAGTGGGCTACATCTCTTCTGGCTCTGATTGCCCTCCTCTTGGGCTCCTGCCCATTTGTCCTGCTGGCCTTTGGTGCAAAGATCCGAGCGAGGAGCAGAGTGGCGCAGGCGCTCAAGAGGGAGGATGAGGAGCTGGCAGAGTGGAGGGCGGCGGAGGCTGCCAAAGTCGAAAGGAGGAACCGAAGGAGGGAGCAAAAGGAGGAGATGATGAGGGGTTTCCAGGAGAAGAGGGACGAACAAGTTTCAGGGCCAATGCTGCAGAGCAAAGGCGAGGAGAAGGTGGGTGGGAGCGCAGCCCCTGATCTCGAAAAGGGCCTAGAGGCGGAACAGAACAAAGCATCATCGCAATAGAGGCTGCAAGCCGAGTCTGATTCAATTGATTACTATTCAACACTGTAGCGACCTTCCTCCTGAATACGTCGGATACCGGCTCTTTATCTTGATCGAAAGAGAGACTGTATCCTCCATCACACCGAGGTTCCCTATCTCCGTCTTTTCCAGCAGGAAGTCACGCACCCAAATCTGGGTGCATGTTGAGCTTCGGCATACCCTAGAGCACATTACAGCGCCGGCTCCTTTCGTTGCTGGACTTGGGAAGTCGTGTGCATGAGTGGTGCCGAGAAGTGGCAGAGGAGAGGCTCAGGTCAAGCCCGAAGCGGCAGGGTCATCTGATGGACGAGTGAGTTGCAGGAGCAGCACTACAGGCAGATTGGATAGCCGAGTAGACCAGTGCTGCATTCAGGGCCGTTTATGAACACAGGGAAACACCTCTCTGTCCCAGTCTAGTCTAGCGAACAGGGAAGGTCAGGCGGACCTTCTCTCTCTCTCTCTCTCTCTATCTTCTCCGGGCAGGGCTGCATGTGCGTCCGTGCGGAGTGAAGTGTGGGGAATCCCCGCATCGCATCGGCCTTCGGGATTCCTTCGGAAAGCACGGAAGGCGGGGCTGGGGGCAGGAAGGAGGTGGAGGGGAGCGTGCGGGGAAGGCAGACCAGGGGGGAGCATGACCAGCAAGTAGACTGGCAGGGCGACACTTAGCTGCACCCTTCATTCCCTATCCTTACTACTACATATCACCGTGTGCATCGTCTGCCTATCTCTCATCTTATTATCATCGTCGAAAAAAGAGAAATCACTGCACCAGCCATGTCCATGAAAGCCGTTGTAGTGAGTAGCAGCACCTGGAGGTGTGCATCCTTGCCGGACGTTGCTCACTCCTGCCTCGCTCCCTATGATGCGGACGCAAACAGTACAAGGGCCCCTTTGAGGTGGCCGTGGAGGAGGTTCCCCTCCCCACTATCCAGCACCCAGCGGACGTCATTGTTCGGATCACCAGCAGTGCCATTTGTGGCTCGTGAGTACATTCGAGAGGCTGTGGAAGCACTAGCTTACTGAAGAGGGCAACAGACTGGAGGAAGCAGGTAGACTGACACTTGTCTGCCTCTGTTCTGCCGTACTAGTGATCTGCACATGGTAAGCTAGACTGCAGGGGCATCGTCGAATGAAAGAGTCCTTTGCTCACTCGTCTTTCCCCGCCCCCCCCCCCCCCCTTGCGCGCCTCTTTGCGCAGTACGAAGACCGCACAGCAGCCAAGGCCGGACTCAGGTTCGGTCATGAGAACATGGGTGAGTCTCCAACACAGACGGACGAACTACAAGCATTGGTGGTACGAGCATGTCGACTCTGACAAGGTCCACAATCACCCTTCTGCTGCCTCTCCAGGTATCGTCGAGGAGCTTGGCTCGGGTGTGACTGTACTCAAGAAGGGCGACCGAGTTGTTGTGCGTATTCAATGGCTGATCCTGGTCTTGGAGGACGTTGAGGTCACAAGGCGACGAGCTGATCATTGCTGCGACTTTTTCCCCGCTACTAGATGCCCTTCAATGTGGCCTGTGGCTCTTGCTTGAACTGCCAGACGAACAAGACTGGTGAGCTGAGGAGCAGTCGAGGCACAGAATAGCAAGCTGTACGTGTGCACTGACGCTCTCCCAATTGCAATGCCATAGCGTTCTGCACAAACGTCAACGAAGGCTTCGCCGGAGGCGCATACGGCTACGTCGCGATGGGTCCTGTGAGTTCCACTGACGCGACATGTCGAAGGCTCAGAAGCTGACACTTGACCGCTGTTTCATTACCGTCCCGTTTGCACCTGACAGTACCACGGTGGCCAAGCAGAGAGGATCCGTGTCCCCTTTGCAGACTTTAACGCCCTAGTCCTGCCCCCCGGAAGCGAGCACGAGGCCGACTTCATGATGCTCGCCGACGTCTTTCCCACAGGCTACCACGGCTGCATTCTATCCGGTCTCAAGCCCGGCGAGTCTATCGCAGTATGGGGCGCTGGCCCCGTGGGCTTGATGGCAGCATACTCTGCTCGCTTGATGGGAGCAGCAGACATCTACGTCATTGACCGAGTGCCGGAGCGACTGGCCCTGTGCAAGAAGTTCGACGGGATCCCCATCGACTTCAGTAAGGGCGATGCGGTGGATGCGATTCTGAAGATGCGAGGAGGCAAGGAAGTGGATCGATGTGTAGATGCTGTTGGTTACCAGGCCGTTACCCAAGATGGAAAGACGGAGCAGGTCAACATCGTCTTGAACCAGATGGTACGGGCCGTACGCGCCTGTGGAGGTCTCGGTATCCCCGGAGTGAGTAGTCGTCGGCTGGGTCAAGCCTCAAGAAGTTTTGATATGCGTCGCGTACTCATGCTGATGGACTCCGCATTTCTTCCTCATCTAGCTTTACGTCCCCACTGACCCCGGAGCGAGCGACGAGCACGCCAAGCTTGGACAGCTCATGTTCCCCTTCGGCAAGTTCTTCGAGAAGGGCCTTTCCATGGGAACGGGTCAAGCCAATGTGAAGACCTACAATCGCCAGCTGAGAGACCTCATCGTCGCCGGCATCGCCAAGCCCTCGTTTATCGTCTCGAACGAGGTGGGCCTCTCTGCTGCACCGGATGCATATGTCAAGTTCCAGAAGCGTGTAGAGGGCTACTCAAAGGTCATCCTCAAGCCCTAAGAGTGGAGCGGGACCTGACTGTCGAAGGGAAGGGTGGGTGAAGCGCTCTTGTGAAGGGCTTTCGTGTGAACGACGTTCCGATGATCGTCTGAAGAATACTGTCGCAGATCAGCGGATATTGGAGCAGGTAAGGACAGATTGTACGTGCTCAAGAATCGTAGCTCTCAGTCTCTTGAATGTATTGCCATTTGATTAGTGTATAGAACAATCGTCGCAACAAGGAAGGAGTCGCGACAAGGAGTGGACCGTTTCTCCCAACGATCAACTCCTTGTCACGATCCCTTGCTTGTTACGATGGTGCTGTTATCATTGTGAATGACTCTCTTCTCCTCGCCTCTGCAATAGCACAGGGGGCCTTGGCGTGGAATCGCAAGCATGGGAGCCAATGTCTTGGTGTAGACGACCACTCGGTCCAGGCAGTGTTGCTCGGTACCGTATGGTCTGAAGTGAACTCGGCCTCGTCTATGAGACGATGAGGATGTGCAGAGAAATCAGCTGGTGTCTCCCGTACGGCGACAGCTTCTGACCTTTGAAGGTCCAGCGGCCCCGCCTCGCCTGAGCAAAGCAGTCCACTCACCTGATCAGCCAGAGCGGGCTAGCTATCTTGCGCAGTACAGTCCTTTGTGGCCAGCCACATCACATCATTCTATCGTATGGTGCCTTGAACAAAGTGGTGAAGGGCGGCAAAGATGGAGGATGGGGTGAAGAGAGAAGGAAGATTGAGCCTCGAGGGAGCAATCAGGAAATCGAACTCCCCGGTCTGTGCACCTCCCATCACACCACCTTCCTCGTCGGAGTTGGCAGGCGTGCATCTGCTTCCTGGGCGCGAGGCGAGGCACTGGGCCAGTGTTGCCGCCATGCATCACGAGCGAGCTTCGACCTCGGCGAATTAAGAGGCGCAACGAAGGTACACCACACCGTACCGCGCTTCCTGGCCTGTGCAGACGGCCTGCGACGCAATCTCGTGATGGCGAGGGGCTGTCACGCCACGCCACGAAGAAGCACGCAGCCAGACAAGGCAAGCAGATCCCTCGCCCTCTCTCTCTGTCCGACACACTGGGTGTCCCTTATCGGAACCAGCACACGAGGGCGAGCACGCCATGCCTCCGCTCAATGGCATCGGTACATACCACTCAAGCCAAACCAGGCCGGACCACGGCAGCGGGTCGGGTATGGATCGCTTAGACGGACGTACCGTTTTGTGAAAAGGTGCAAGATGGTCAAATGTTGGCTCGTTCCCTCGGCAGGCAAGGCAATCACGGAGGCAGGGGAGGAGACAGCAGGGGCATCGGCGAATGAGGCCATCTTCTAATGTCCAATCACGCCAGATCTTCTTCGCTCTGGGATTACAAGGGCATGTCCATATAACTTGGCGGGACGGATGGTTTTCCCCGAGGCCCATCCTCTTGGGCTTGTCAGGCGTGCCCTCTTGACTTCTTCCTTCCGGGTCTCTCCTCTCTAGACCTGCTCGAACCTTGACCACCCGAGTCCCTCACACCCACCCCTATCGCCTTTACCGCTTCCTCGTTCTCCATTGTACCCGTCAGCATGAGCGGGAGCGCGACATCCATCCCTCCCCCTCTCAGCCAAGGCGTCGGATACGGCATCACCGTCGGCGTCGGTGCCGCCTTTGCCATTGCCATGATCGGCATAACCGCCCTCCTCAAGCGTTTCACCGGTGAAAACAATGGCCACTTCGAAACTTACTCCACAGCAGGACGAAACGTCGGTGTAGGCCTGGTGTGCGTAGCCGTCATCTCCTCGTGGGGATGGCCTACAGCACTGCTCAGCTCGAGCGTGGTGACGTACGATTATGGTGTTTCGGGGGCATTTTGGTTTGCCAGTGGATGCCTAGTGCAGATTTCATTCTTCTCACTCATTGCAATCCAGTCGAAGCTTCGGGCGCCGCATGCACACACCTCCCTTGAGCTGGTCAAGGTGAGATATGGAGCAGTGGCGCATTGGTTGTACATGTTCTTGTGTCTAGCGAACAATTTGATTGCTATAGGTGAGGAGAGGTCAAGTGGGGAGCACCCTTCATTGGTCGATACGCCAATTGACTGTGTCTCTCATCCCTTTCCATTCAGTGAACATGTTCCTCGGCGCATCTGCCACCATCTCAGCGCTCACGGGGATGAACACCGTCGCCTCCATCTTCCTTCTACCCGTAGGCGTCGTCGTCTACACCGTGTACGGCGGTCTTCGCGCAACATTCATCACCGATTACCTACACACCGTCTGTCTGCTTATCATCGTCACCTACCTCTCCCTCAAGACGATCACAAATGACCAAGTTCAATCCCCTCGACATCTCTTTGACCTGGTCAATCAGGCCGCACTCGCCACGCCCGTCTCGGGCAATAAAGACGGCTCCTACTTTACCATGTCCAGCAAGAGTGGAGTCCTGTTTGGCCTCCTGCACACCTTGGGTAATTTTGGCCTAGTGATCATGGACAGCTCCTACTGGCAAAAGGGCTTCAGCGCAAACCAGGCAGCAGCGGTCAGAGGGTACATCCTCGGTGGGATCCTTTACTTTGCCATGCCATTTGTCCTGGGCACCACAATGGGACTTGCGGCGGTGGGCCTGGGCACGAACCCCATCTGGCCCACCTATGGTCGAGCATTGAGCATGACAGAGCTCAACGATGGTCTGCCTCTGGCTTACACGGCCTATGCCACTGCTGGCAAGGGCGGTGCAGTAGCTGTCGTGTTGCTAATTTTCATGGCTTGTACAAGCACCTGCAGTGCTCAAATCGTAGCAGTGTCGAGTATCGTCAGCTCTGATCTTTACCATACCTACATCAACCCAGCCGCAAGGGACAAGGCGATCATCAACGTTTCCCGCCTCGCCTGTGTCCTCTTTGCACTCGTAGGCTGCGCCGTCTCGGCAGTCTTCTGGCGCATCGGTCTCAACCTTACTTGGACGCTGTACTTTCTGGGCATCATCACTACCCCAGGTATGGTCACTCTTCCACTCACCATCCTCTGGAAGAAGCAGACGAAGCTGGCCGCCATCGTCTCGCCCATTGTGGGAATCATGGGCGGTCTAGCTACCTGGATCTCCACCTCTTACGTCTACGGCAATGGAGAAATCAGCGTCACCACCACGGGCGCTCTGTTGCCCTGTCTGTGGGGCACCGTCGTCTCCTCGTGCGTGCCAGCAATCCTGACCATCGTCATTACATATGCCAAGCCGGACGAGCACGACTGGGACTGGTCTGGCTTCAATAGGATCAAGCTGGTGCACTACGAGGATTCTTCGAGTACTCTAGGCGAGAATGGCGGCGAGAAGAAGAAGCTCGCACCTTCTGCGCCCGACGTTATACGAGCGGTGCCTGCAGAAGGCGAAGACACGGAAGCCTCTCTAGAGCAGCACGATGGTGCCGTCACGAGCTTCAGCGACGCCGAGGTTCGCCGCATGAATCGCGCCTCCAAGGTATCTGCAGGATGGGGCATCTTCCTCTTCCTGGCCGTGTGGGTGGTCTGGCCCTTTGGGATGTGGGACTACGTCTTTGACTGGCAATTCTTCACCGGATGGGTGGTGGTGTCCTTCATCTGGATCTTCATCACGCTGCTGGTCGCAGTCTTCCTTCCACCTCTGGAGGGCCTACCGTTGCTGTTGCGCATTGTACGCGGGCTTGTGACGGGGAAGAAGGGTGCAGAGGCAGGAGATGGTGCGAGGAGGGGATCAGGACAGACTGAGCTGATTGGAAAGGAGAGCTCTACTCCTTCGAGCAGCAGCGCGTGACGCGGGGTATGCTGGCTTATCTCATGTACACCATCGGAGCTTGATGTAACTTGTCGAGGCTTGTGCTGATGATAGACTGCTAAGCTTGCATCTGGTAAGGTGAACTGAGCCTCTGGTCGAGTAAGATGACCGGGGAGGAGTAGCAGCGATGCCTGGCGCTCGGAGGATTGATCGGCGGTGTCAGCCGCGGGACTGAGCATCCGCGGGTGGCTGAGTGACGGCTGTGTGGCGCCGGGTGGCTTTGGACCCTTTTCGGGTGTTGCTCAGCCAATGACCGGCCTGGGTGGAGTGGAAATATAAGGGCGGGCGACGGGAAATGGACCATGGCTGCCGAACTTCACCGTCTGATCCTCTTCTCATCTCCTACTCAGAACAAAAGGCGTCGCAGTACTGCGCCCTCACCGTTGCCCTTCCTGGCTTGCCGTGCTGCCTCCTCTTCCCTAGGCGCTGTCCTCCAACGCAACCTCACAGCAGCAGCAGCCCCGCTCCGCCTCGCAGCATCTCTTCCCTCCCTACTGACTCGCTCCCCACTTCTCCCACCATCGACCACAATGGTAGCCACTGCTACTGCCGACAATTCTTGGCAGCCGGGAGAGATTCCTTCAACCATTGGAGCATCTCTGCAGAGCTGGCTGCGACCCAATCACCAGCCTCGTGTCCATCACCATCACCACAAGGGACATGACGCCACCAATGGCAACTCTTCCACCTCTGCCTCGTCCAACACCTCTGCCTCTGCATCGTCATCTTCCCTCTCCGCCTCCCAGCAACAACAAGACAAGGAAGCCAGGGCAGCCGTAATCTCCGCAGAAGCAAGCGTAGGCAACGACCCTGCAGCAGCTCAAGCCACTCTCCCCGCTCCAGGGGTAGCCCTCACCTACCCAGGCAAATGGGATCAGCTCTCCGCCCAGGCCGAGCTATACCTCTATGCTGCCGCTACGCCCTACTTCCGTGGAGCACATCTAGGTAACGTACAGAATCCACTGCACAGCTCTGATGTGGGAGCCTTTAGTGGCATGTGGGAGCAGGCGTCCGGCAAATCTACAGGCAAGGACAGCCAGGCAGAAAGCGGGGCTCACTCTAAGCGTTTCCCGGCTGAGCACAGGGCCACGATTGGTACCGCCTTGCACAAAGATGGGAAAGTCGGGTCCATTAGATGGGTTGCGGCAGATCCCGAGTTCAAGGAGGTGAAACAGAACGAAGCAAATGGTACTGCCAGCAGCAATGGACATGCACACGGGTCTGGATGGCTGCGATGGTTGACCGGAGCATCAAGCTCGACGACGCCGGCCAAGTGCCTCAATGTCCTCGAGATTGGACGACCGGAAATCACCAGGGAGGAGGAGGAGCGTGAGGAGAAGATCGTCGTCCTTGCTGGATACGGAGCTGGTATCGCCTTCTTCTACAGAGTGAGTCAGCTACTCAAGGATGAATGCCTTTGCCTGGTCAGAACGGCAGACTGATCTCTGTGATCCCGACCTTTGCTCCGCCCACAGAACTTTGCTGCTCTCGCCGCCCGTCCCAACTCGCGCCTCTACGCTCTCGACTGGCTAGGAATGGGGTCGCTCCTCCCGTCCCACATTCCACGTTCCCTCCTCAGCCATGCACTCAGATAAGACGCGCGTGGAAGCCGCCGAAGGCTGGTTCGTTGAGAGTCTAGAAGAGTGGAGGAAGAATGCTGGTATCGAGAAGATGACGCTGGTGGGACACAGCTTAGGAGGGTATCTGAGCGTGGCGTATACGCTGCGCTACCCCTCTCGCGTCTCTCGTCTGGTGCTCGTATCTCCAGCTGGAGTAGGCTTGCCGCCCGAGGAGCACGGTCAAAATCAAGGCGACGGCCACAAGAATGAGTCTACCTTTGCGCCCAAGAATGCTACGTATGTCCCGGATGCCTCGCGAGGCAACATCGATGCAGATGCCACCTCTGTGCATTCGCAGGATGTGGAGCGCGAGGTCCTCGAGTCGCAAGAGCACGCAGGCGTACCAGCGAACAAGGTTCAAGCTGAGCAGGACGCTCGCAAGGTGGACCAGCAGGCCAATGGAGCTTCCTCAAATCAGCAGCAAAAGCAGTCCACCGACACAGGTCCCAAGAGTGCTCCTCCCCCACCGCGCTTCTCTCCACGCACACGAGCCGTCTTCTCCTGGCTTTGGGAGCAGAACTATAGTCCCTTTGGTCTACTTCGCACCTCTTCCTTCCTCGGACCCTGGCTCGCATCACGCTACACTTCTCGACGCTTCTCCGCTCTGCCCGACGGGGAGAAGAAAGCAATTGCGGCATACACGCAGGCGATTTTCCTCTCAAAGGGAAGCGGGGAGTATTGCCTTGCCCATTTGCTCCTTCCTGGTGCGTGGGCGAGATTGCCAATTGCTACGAGGGCAAAGGAGCTGAAGAGGGAGCTGCCAGTGAGCTTCATCTATGGAGAGAGCGATTGGATGGACGTTGAAGCTGGGAGGGACGTGGTGAAACGGCTGAGGGAGTGGGGCAATATGGGTGGGGGAAGGACGTTCATCGTGCCCCATGCGGGGCACAACGTGCACATCGACAATCCGAGAGCATTGGACAGACTGCTGGGGAGGATACTAGACGCAAAGGCAGATGTGAGCGCTACGAAGGCGGTCGTCTGAGGACTAGTCAGTCAGGCAATCCACCATCAAACTTCTCCCTCTCTTCTTGGACTCGTCAACCTCTTGTATTTTCTGCACGATTGTTCTCGTCATTGCTACACGTCATGGATGTAATCGACATTTTCACTGCCGCCAGAACTCTGAGGAGACTCTCGCCGTGACACGCCGTCTTTGTCGTCCTGTTCTGGAACACTCAATCGCAATCGGTGCTTGGGCTCTCGTCTACAGCAGCGCCGAGCGAGTCAGGAGCGATGGACTCTCGCGGCTGCCTGCCGCTACCAGTGGCACCAGTGGAGGCCATAGTGGCACGCGTTGAGAAGCGGGACGAGCGTCGCGTAATTGGCGCAGCTGGCGCAGGGGCTGCCAGCGGTTGTACAGAGAAGGTCTGAGAATCAGCTTAGATCCCCAGGAGCGACTTTGATCACCACTCACCAGCTGCGTGAGAGTTTGCGCTCGCCTCTTCAGTAGAAGTGCTTGCCTCACCAGGACCCGAGCGATCCGGTGAAGACCCAGCGTCGCTCAACCCAGACGACGAGGACGATTCCATGAGTACAGAAAGAGTGCGTCTGGTGCTCGTCTGGGGATTCTGAGATCGTGCTGCATGGGCTTGGAACTGCAGGGATGCGTCCGGTCAATAGTGGCGGAAGATGAGCACGGTACCACTTCTCCTCCCCCTGCTGCCACTTACGATCTTGGCTTCAAGACCTCGTCGTTCAAACTCCAGCTATGGTGGTTTGCGTGGCGAAAGCTTTCTTGAGTCCAAAGCGCTGTAAGCACACGGATCCATGATACACTCACTCTCTTGATCTCGTTATCTTTCTTGCACATCTCTCGCTGATTTTGGTCTCTCTGCAGCGCAGCAGAGTAATTGCAGAGCTCTACCTCGGCGCGAGTCTGCAGGGATAATGTAAAGGTAGTCAGTCCGGCAGCTTCGACACAGCAGCAAAATTCCGGTGTCAGCCGAAGACTCACCAGCAGCCCACGTCGAGCTCTCTCCATGACAGTGTTCTCCTTCTCCACAGACTTTGCCTGAACATCTTCCAGAGTCTTGACCTGTGTCAGCAGCTTCTCTTTCTCCTGTTTGACGCTGAGTATGTCTTTCTCCAGCCCGTTCGTCTTTTCACGCAAAGCAGTTATCTCCTCAAGACGATCCTTGCGCTCGCTCGCCAGCGTAGCCTCCAAATCCTCTTGGTTCTGAAGTGCATTCTGCAGCGTGTGTGCCGTTCCTGATTCTTGTTCTTCAATTTCGGTAATCTTGCCCTCCAAGTCAGAAATGACTCTATGAGCGTCTTCCAGATCAGCCTTGTTGTTCTCGACAATCTCAATTACCTCGGAGTACTTCTCGTTGAGGTCTGCGAGGTCCGTAGCGCCTTGTGCTACTCGTTTCTCGGCAGCCTCTAGATCATTGCGCAGACGCCTGATACTCTCAGTAGCAGTTCTATTGCCATCCTGAGCTCCTTCGTAATCGTCAGTAAGCTCTTCGCATCTTCGCTGCAGAGTCTCGAGCTGACTGCGAAGCTGTACGACAGTGGCTTCGGCAGCAGCTTTGTCAGAGCTGATCTCGCCCAGGCGTCCCTTGAGGCTGTCAATACTTTGAGCAAGAGTGCCGCTGCGAGCTTTCTCAGCAGCGAGAGCACTTTCCATTTCCTGTGAAGACGGGGACCAGCACAGGAAGGGTGAGCAGAAAATCCACCTCGCAATGAGCGTACTACTCACGTGCTGATGATTGAGCTGTTTCTTGAGTCTCTCTTCCGTCTGTCTGAGCTCTCGACATTCCGCTTTGAGTTCGTCAACGCGCACGGCTCTCTCCTCAGAGAGCTTCGTCGTCTGCTCAGCACCTTTCTGACAGATGCGCAGGCTGTCGGTAGCGTCCTGCAGGCGACTCTCGACAGCGTGCTTCTCCTTCTGCAGACGCTCGATCTCCAAGGCGATCTCGTCTCTGACTGCGATCATTTCCTGCTGACGCTGCTCGGCTGCCTTTGCTGCTTGAGCAGCTAGGTCAAGCTGAGCGTTCGCTTCAGATAGCCTGACACAGTCACGCGTACGTCAGTGAGTAAGTACACGACTCGCAGCGCTCCTGACTAGCTACTTACTTGTTGCTGATGCCAGCTGCCTCTTCCTGAGCTGCCTTCAGCTCGCTTTGCCTACGACCGAGAACATCCTGCGAGCGAAATGCTAGTCATTGTGAATGCTGCTGGCTTGTTTCCTCTTCGGATGACATACTCACCGTAGATTGCTCGAGCTGCTCTCGCAACTGAACCTCTCGCCCTTCCGCGGCACCCAAGCTAGAGGCCACCCAGAGAAAGGTTGAGTCAGCATTGTCAGGTCACCCTCGCCCATTGTTTGCATCTTCACAACGCACCACCTCTCCAAGTCCTCCTTGGCCTTCTGCAGTTCAGCGTTGGCGATCAAAAGATCTTCATATCGAACTTCTAGCGCTCGATTTGCGCCATCCTTCTCCGCCAAGCGCTTCGAGATGTTTGTCACTTCGCCGCACTTCATCTCGTACTTGGCAAGATGATCTTTGATATCTCTCTCGAGATCTTTGATTTTCTCCTGCGCCTATGAGGTGAGGCACTCGTGAGCATTGTCTGCGGAGGCGTCAACAATGAAGCTCGATACCTACTCCTGCCCGATCGAAGAGCGCTTGGTCTCTGGACTGCTTGTGGTTCTGGACCTCGACCTCGACTGCAGAGGCGGAACATAGCACAAGCGCATCATAAGGCAGGGCACACTAAGTGACTGCGCTGCAAGGTCATGAAGCTGATGATTGATGCCAACTCACGATCTTCGATCCTCTGGATTGCCACCTTGACATTAGCAACTGCTTCCGCTCGAATATGATTGATGGTGTCCTGGAGACAATGACCGTCTGTCGTTACAGTGCGCAACATTCGACAAGCCGTCGTCAGCGAGCACACCACCTGCAGCCCTGACTGGTGTGTCCGAAAACTCGCCAGCATCTTTGACGAGGCATTCTGCCTGTCCGGAAGCTGCTTTACTGCGCTCGGCTTCTACGTTCGCACGCTTGTAGGCCTCGTGGTATGCAGCTCTCTGTATGTCAAGGTTGTGCTTGACCTCAGTAACACTGGACATGGGCATGAGGAGGCGGAAGATTCAACACCTTGATGGGTAAGATAAGAGGGCTGCAGCTTTTTCTTCCACCTCCTTACGATGACATCTGAGCCTGAGCTTTCGCGGCGACAGCTGCTGCATTCCTCTTGACATCGGTCAGCTCATTCGTCTTGTCAGTCAGGTCCTTCTTCAAGTTACTGAGCTTTGTCTCCTGTGGTGGGCAGCAGTGCAGCAGATGAAGTGGGCGTTGTTCGATTTCAGGCCCAGTGCTGCGTCGCATCTGCCACCCTGCGGCACTTACCAGCTCCTTGACGGCAGTCTTGAGCCCATCTCGCTCACGCCCAACGGCTTCGACGTTACGCAGAAAGTCCCTAGAGCCGTCATTCAAGATGCTGAGGTCAGGGGCAATAGCTCGAGGTCGTTTGTTAGCGGGGGCTCGCTCCGTGGTGGTAGTGGTAGTCTTGGCAGCTGTAGGGACAGAAGGCACAGCTCGAGCACCTTCGACGGGCGAGCTTTGCTGCAGAATGGTCAGTGAGCGCTTGCGAGTCGAGTGAGTCGCATTAGAAGCCGGCTGCAAAATGGTCGTGGAGGGTGCAGCAGACTTTGTGCTCTGCTGTTCAGCAGCAAGAGAGCTGGCGACGTCCAGCAAGCTCCTAGAGGCCTGGTCTGACTCGTTTCGAGCAACGCTTGGTACCAGAGCCTGAGTCGCGTTGTGCGTTGCATCAGCGGTAGCAGTAGCAGGAAGCTTGTTGCCGCTCATAGAAAAGAGCTGGGGTCCAAATCTCGCATTGCTCGACCGACCACTCTCGCCGAGCTAATAGACAGTGCAAGGCCGGGTGCAAGGCGTCAGTAACCCCGAAGATTCCGTCACCTCGAGGACCTGCATATAGGCTCACGACTTTTCGAATAGCGCTCCCACTGCTAATGTCTCGATTGCTGTTAGTGCGCGACTTCCACAGCTGGTCCAAATCGGGCACCGAGAGCGATTTCACTGAGACTGCGGTCATGTTCTTCTGTGTTGCGCTCAGCTCAGCAGAGGTATGGGCAGTGGTTGGTGGGGACTGTCCGAGCAGGAACTTGAGGCGTGGATCGATCGAGGAAGCCGCAGAAGCGCTTGTAGCATCTACCTTGGCATCGTTGAGCTGCTTGACTTCAGCAGCACGCTGCGCAGGCTGAGCCTCTGCAGCCACTCGACCACCCTGTCTCAGAGGAGCCACGGTGCTTCTGCCAAATGTGAACTTCTGTCTTACCATTTCATCCACATCTTGCGTCTCTGCAGCGCTTGAAAAGGAAAGGCGACGAAGGAAGTCGTCATTCTGAGGCGGGTACTGAGCTGATGCTTGAGGTGGGGACTGAGCTTTGTGAAGCTGAGCGGGCTGTATGCGTGCCTGTGTGTGGGGAGATGGGGTGGAAGGAGGGGCCATTATGGCCGACAGGGAGTGCTGTGTTGGGACTGTTTAGGGTGTGCTGCGATGTGTAGCTGAAGGTGAGTAAGTCAGTCAGGGGGCATGGAAAGGAAGTGAATGGTCAAGAAGACAGGAGCGCAGCCAGAAGGAATAGACGACCGGAAGTAGGTGACGCGTCCGGACGTCCTTTGCTGCACTTGCGGTGCCAAGTCTCATTTCTGTGACTCTAGAATTGGCGCTCATATTCGCCGGCTGAAGTCTCTATAATGTTTTGAATTCCGAGGATGAAAGACACACTGATATGCAGCAACTGATGTAGCCGGAACGACCTTTACAGACCCATCTCCTTGAAGGTGAGCTTCTGAATGGTCTGCAGCTGGATGTTGCTCGTTCCCTCGTAGATGGCTGTAGAGAAAGCACAGAGAACAGGCGAAAAGGGTCAGTAATACTTTCCATCTCGGCGTGGTCTGAGCTTGCAAATGACTCACCTCCGATCTTCGAATCTCTCCAGTACTTCTCGATTCCAGTCTCCCTGGTGAATCCCAGTCCACCAGCCCAGTCAATGGCGCTCGATCCAACACTAGCGGCGACCTGACTAGCGTAGAGCTTAGCCATGGCGGCCTGCTTAGTGAAGGGCCTTCCCTCCTCCTTGAGCCTAGCAGCATTGTACACCATGAGCCTTGCTGCCTCGATCTCCGTTGCAGCTTGAGCCATTTGGAACTGCATTCCCTGGAAGCTCGCCACGGACTGGCCGAATTGCTTGCGCTCAGCGGCGTAGCGAACACTCTTGTCAAAGGCGCCTTGAGCAATTCCGACCATTTGAGCTCCAATACCGACTCGGCCCTCGTTGAGAATCTCAATGGCAATCTTGTACCCCTTTCCTTCCTCACCGATGAGGTTCTCCACGGGTACCTTGACCTCATCAAAGTTGACAGTGCAAGTCGAGGAAGCTCGGATACCCAGCTTCTTCTCCTTCTTTGCAATCTCCACACCCATGTTCTTCTCGACGGCAAAGGCGCTGATACCCTTGTAACCCTTGGAGGGGTCACCCTGAGCAAAGACGATGAAGAACTCTGCCTCGGCAGAGTTGGTGATCCACATCTTGGAACCATTGATGATCCAGTGCTTGCCGTCGTCCGACTTCTTGCAAGAGGTCTTCATAGCGAAAGCATCTGATCCCGAAGCAGGCTCAGAGAGGCAGAAGGAACCCAGCTGGTCGGTGGCAAGCTGAGGGAGGTACTTCTCCTGCAGCTCCTTGGTTGCGTACTTGCGCAGCACAGTGTTGACCAGAGTGTTGTGGACGTCACATAGCACACTGACGGAGGCGTCGACCTTGGCAAGCTCCTCAATGACGATGATAGCAGCAGTGAAGGATCCGCCAGCTCCGCCGAGCTCCGGATCAGTCTCGATGGACATGAGGCCTTGATCAAAGAGACCCTTGATGATCTCTGGGTCCATCTTCTCGGCTTCGTCCATGGCCTCGACTTTTGGGCGCACGACATCCTCAGCAAAGCGAGAGACTAAGCAGAGAAAAGGAAGATAGGGCGACGTCACAATCGCTGGTCAGTCAGAGTTTCTCCGGATCGCTATCACAGCCTTTGGCAGCTCTCACTCACCAGCCTCCTTGAGCATCTCCTCCTCCTCAGTCAACTTAGCAAGCGAGTTGATCCCAAATGGGTTCTCAAACTCCTCTGCCCTCCTCACCGAGGTAGAAAAGGAAGCAGCAGCAGCAGCGCAAGGCTGTGCGGCATTACGAGGTGAGGCCAATACTGATGGTGAAGCTCGCGAGGCAGAGGTGGCCAGTAGAGAGGAGGAGGCTGCACCGGCTCGGGCTTGGCGGGCGAGAGTCCTGCTGGCCGGGCCGGCCGAGATGGATCGGAGCAGGGATGAAGAGGTGGTAGCGCGAATCGACATTTTGAGGGAGTGCTAGTGGATGTATTGCCACTGGACAGGTTGGAGTAGAGATTTATAGGGGTGGAAAAGATCCGGAGCGTGCGGAAGAGGTGGAATTGTGTCTCTTTGAATGCGGGGCAATGCGGTCGTGTCGGTCGGGCGTCAGCTAATCGCGGGTCGGCTGTCGGTTTACCGGGTGACGCTGAAAGTCCAGGCGCCGGCGCGAGCAGCCGCATCAGGGGCGCGGGCGGATGATGGAAATATCGGAACGGAAGCTTCACAACATGTCTCCCTCCTCGATCGCTTTTAAATGCCTGGAGTGGCTTCGCTACTGTCTATCGATTACAGCGTACGGATGAGCTTCTAGAGTACATGATCGTTCAGTCTTCCCTGTCACTGACTGCACTTGCCAGCGAAGCTGCCAAGACTGCCAGACCGCCGCCCATGAGAAGAGCGTTAGGCCGCTTCATCGATGCCAACATCCGGGGCATGCCAGAGTTCAGCGAGGCCGAGGCAGCAGCTGCCTGCCTTTGTCTCCTGACTCCATGGCTGATCATACCCATTCCTATCAGACCTCCAAGAGGCATGGCATAGCTCATCGAAGACTTCTTCTTGAGCTCATGCAGTCTATCCACCACTTTGCCCTCGGCCTCGTGTGCCCTTTCATTCGCTTCAGCCCTCAACTCTTGACCCTTTCCTTCTAGCTTCTTGCCCTGCTCCTTCAATTTCGCCTCGTCTTCCTTGACGATCTGAGTAATGGGTTTGCCAGAGAAGATTCGGGCCTCGCCATAGTCGAAGATGGCATCGATGATGTGCTCCACTGGCTCATCGAAGAGGACGGGCAGAGCGGGAATGATGGCCAGACCGAGCAGTGTAGGACCGAGAGCCTTGACGCGGTGGTTCTGAACAGACTTGAAGAGCGGTTGCGAGTAGTGGACAATGGAGTGAACGGTAAAGGCGGGCAGGGCCATGGATGCTAGACTCTGGAAGACGGCTCTCCTGGCTACGACGAGGCCCACGTGGGTCGTCTCGGAGTATTGCAAGGGATCACTGACGCCCTCGTGTCCGTGCAGTGATGATTCCTGCGTGACAGCAGCGACAGTCTTGTCACCTCCTGCTACCTCTTTGCCCTTTTCAGTGGCCTTGTGCAGCTTCTCCTCTGCCTCTTGAGCCAGACGCTTTAGCTTTGCAGAGGGATCGAGTGAGCTCTCCTGGGCCAGCTGTCGGTGTAGCTCGCGAGCCTTGTAGCCAGCATAGGCCACATCCCCAATGACGTAACTCCAGGAGACTGCGTAGAGAGAGCGTACCACGGCTGGCTTTGTCAAGGGACGGAAAGCCTCGCCGAGCTCGGATGAGTAGGCGCTGTATCGAATACCGGCTGTGAAGGCTGTTCGCAGACGGTTTGCGAAGACGGCGTACCTGGCCGGGCCTTCCTCCACAGTCTCTTGCACGGCATCATTAGGGACCGTTGCGGATACTGACATGACTGTGATGATGCGAGAGGGGAGGGACGCAGAGGCACAGGAGGAGGAGGAGGAGGAGGAGGAGCAGAAACGAAGCACACGGACTAGCCAGCAAGCAAAGCGGAAAGGCGAAAAGGCCGAAACGGAAGGAGGAGCTCGCAACAGATGGAGGAGAAATACGATGCAGTCTAGAGTGGGGCCGGACCGGAGGCAGGCAAAGCGTCGATCCCTGTTGCAACTCCGCCCATCTCCACGCGTAGGGCCAGGCGCGCCGAAAGTAGCGAAATCAGGCCCGCCAGATTGCAAGGCATCCCCCGCCCCCCGTACGCTGGCTCTGCGAATGGCTCCTGGCTAAAGATGAGCCTGAAAGCTTGGCATGACTTCTAGACTGTGTTTGAAGATGGTGTGAGGCAGGGTGAGCCGGGGAGTGGACGTGCTCTACTGGGATTCTTACGCGGTGTCGAGCTCTCCGTGTTTCCCCGCACGATCAGAAGCAAAGCATGGCGAGCGGTACGATGGGTCTTGTCTTGGCAGAGTGAATGAATGGTCGCAATATTGTGTCAGATGATCGAAGAGGTGTGCGTGTTCCAGTCGCCCTGTCCCCGGAGTGTCCGACGTGCGACTCAACATAGGCGTTCTTGGCCAAGGCACGAGGTTGGGTGCGAGTGCTTCTATTCTGTACTGTGTGCAGTGTGTGTGTGTGTGGGTGGGAGGTGGTGACCTGTCTGAGCTTTTTTTGGTCGTGGTGAGTCAGGCGGTGTGCCTGTGCGCCTTGATCCCCGGCGGGAGGCGCCACGCCGGCGGCGGCGACGCAGAGCCGAGGCTTGGCCTTGGCTGGGGCTTGGCCTTGGCCTTGGCTTGGCGGCCATCTCGCTCGTGCCCTGCTTTGCCAAGGGGGGCTGAGATTGGATGCCCGCTTGCCAAGGCTCAGGACAGGCACCAACCCCGCCCCGCCAAGTGGCTCCACTCTCTCTCTCTGTGTCCAATCCTCGTCGGCGTGAAGAGCGAAGAGCGGGGAAGCAGACGAGGACATGGGAATGGGGGGGCGAAGAGGAGAGCAAGGAGAGGGAGTCAAGCAGCGCTATGCAGGCGTGGACAAGGAGTCACACTCACACCTACACCTCGCTCGCATTGCTCTCACACAAGGCCCAGCTCAGGGGCGACCAGGCACATCCCATTGCTCTGAGCAAAGCAATCTATCACCACCACCTTGCCCACCTACCACATCCATCCCATCACCATCCACGCCATGCCACCTCTACGACCCTCTTACTCCAACACAATGGCCCAGCAGCCCGTCTCTACACCCACTTATGCTCCCCCACCACATACCTGGGGATCCTACCAACATCACAGCAACTCTCCAAACGCAGCAGACTACTTCTCCTCACACGGCAGCAGCAGAGACAGTGGCTACCACGCACATACCGATCCTCGTAACGTCAGACCGAGGATCAGCGTCGACACGCCTCGATCCTACCCTCCCCACTCCCCCTCTCATCTACCACCTCATCCCAACTTCCAACACCAGTCTCACTCTTACTCTCACCCACCGCCTGACTCTTATCCGCACGCGACGGCGATGTCAGCTGCTGGACCATCGCGCAGAGCACGCTCTTCCAGCTCGCAATCACAGGACGGTGACGAAGGATCCTCGCCAACACAGGGAGGCAAGGGGCGAGGTGGTGGACAAGGACCAAAGACCATTCAGTCAAAGGCTGTGAGTAAGCTGAGCAAAGCAGCGCGAAGCAACAAGCTCTTCCTTTGAGACCGCGTGGCTGACCACTTTTCCCACCATTCCGCTCACCTTGCTCAGTGCGTCAACTGTCGGCGCTCCAAGGTCAAGTGTGTCAATGATGGAAGCGGCGGACCCTGCCGCCGCTGCGTAGACATCAAGCTGGAGTGCAAATGGAGGGTACGCATCGACGACGAGGCCTGGAGAGAATCAGTCGAAAGTCGCTTCTCCCAGCTCTGCAGCAAAGTCGATGCCATCACTGCCATGCCGCCCGCAGGAGGGCGCAAGTCAGACTGTGCCCCTTCCCCCTCTGCCTCGGGTGAGGTGTATCAGCACCCAGAATGGCGCAATCTCCACAACAGGCCGGGTGCCATGTTGCCCCCTCCGACGGTTTCTGCTGGTCGGCAGCTCGCTCCTGCCCATAGCCCCTCCTACTCATCTCTCGCAGGATCCATGCACAAGACCAGCCCACGTCCAGACATCGGCAGCAGCGCTTCTACGCCTTTCAATGCTGTTTCGCCGCAAGAGCGCCTACCGCCGCCGGCAGCGCTCATAAGCGGGGCAGACGTGACAATGTCCAACGGAGACTATAGCAGCTGGACACCAAGCGGGCGAGCTCGCTCTATCTCATCCGTGAAAATGGATGGCTCCTCGCCTAGCCGCTTCCTGGCTGGCCGTGATTCAAAGGTCACATCTCCTCTGCCCGGCATCTCACAAGGCTTCGTCTCGTCGCAAAATCGTGACTGTGCGTCGATGGCATCGGTTGGTCCGATCGCAGACCAGGAAAGCTCTCCTCAAAACCTGCCTGACGTCGTCAGGCATGCGATCACGACGAAGTCACATGGCCTTCCTGTGCAATGGGAAGCAGGGAGCTACGCATCTGCAGTCTCTCACGTGGGACGAGACGACCCTCGACTCAACTTGATCGGCACGGGTCACGTACCATGCCAGAGGGTCACACTCCTGTTCCAGTACTTTGGCAAGTATATGCAGAGCCATTCCTTTGGCTTTCCCACATTTGCGCCGAACGAAAAGGTGAGTCTGGGATGCTATGACGAGCAATACAGCCTCAACAAACTTCACATCTTGCCTGACACTGCGACACTCTTTTCTCCTCTGTGCCTTCCGTTTCCAGATGACACCTTTGATCGTAGCCTCCATCTCCCTTGCCGCTTCCCTCTTGGATCCAGCCGGGCGAAAGTACTCGCCCGTCATCGGGAAGTTGATTGCTGAGCAAGCAAATCTCGCTGGAGCCGACTCTTTGAGTGAAGAACAGCACCTCAATCGCGAGCTCGGTGTAGGTGAGTATTACAATCTCGTCCCGTCGTCAGCACAACCTTTCATCGCCTGACTCCTTACCAATCTATCGCCCTTTCCGCCGTCCAGGGGTGGAAGAGATTACTGGCCTATGCATCGCTGCCACCTGGCTGTCAGGAGAGGAGGGTAACAAGTTGGCCAAAGTCGTCAGATTTTGGGCACTTGCCTATCTCCGTCAATTCGATGCTCGTATGGATCCACAAAGCAGTCCTGCCGACAGAGAGCAGGTCTATGCCGAAAAGGTGAGCGGGCCAAGAGGCCGGCGTGGCGAGATCGTTGGCGCGAGGGCATGCTACTGACCTACGCCTGAGTCGTCGTTTAACAGATGACACTGCTGCCCGCCTATCGCGTCGTTCGCAGGTCTCTGCGACTAAGGATTTGGCTGGAGAGCTACATTGTGTGAGTCAAGGCTGGTCAGTCAATTGTCGTAAGGTCACAGTACAACGAGACTAACTCCTCTCTCGCTGCTACTGCTTGCCCCCCGCCAGTGATGCTGCTGCCTCAATCATGAACAGCCGAGACCTCTTTGCACCTGGCAAGCCAGCAAGGCCCATTTGCGAGGAGCTCCGTGAAGAGCTCTCGAAATCCCGTGAGGTGGACGACCAGCCTACCCGACCTGAGGGGCTGAGCGCGGAAGACGTCCAGTTGCTCGGACATGCCAGCATCATGGACTTTTTCGTGGCCACAACGAATGTGATCTCGGCGAGCAGAGACTCGGAGCATGCGATGAGAGAACTGCAGTATCTGTTGGAGGAGAAGCTGGAGGACTGGAGGGATAGCGTTGGCAAGGACATAGGTGAGCTGGAGCTGCGAGTCAATGCACAAGCTTGCAGTCTAATCTGACCCGCCCATCTGCTCTTCCGCATAGATCTGTCGTCGAACACTCCCCTCGCGATAGACTTGGGCCTGACCTACTATCTGGCTCGAGCCTACGTCGGCTCTCTCGCCCAATCGATCAACTCCACCTCTGGCAGCCCACGCTCCACAAAGACTTCACCTAAATCCACTCGTCCGACCCGACTGCAGCGCAACATCGTCAACCAGGGCAAGGAGTCCGCTCTCATGGCCCTGCAAATCGTTCAAGAGAGTCTGCCGGAGCGTCTGCTGCGTCTGCCGACATGGCAGCACTTCTTGCTCTCGCATGCTGGGGGCTTGCTGATTAGGGTGCTGGAGGATCCAGCAAAGTGGCACCTTACGGCGCAGAGCTATCGTGAGTAATTGACCCGGTGCGGTGTCGCCCTCCTCCTTCTGAGCGGAGTAGCAGAGGTAGTGCTCTCAGATCGAGTGCTCATCCTTTCCTTCCCCTTCACTCTTCCCCCTCCACTCGACAGACATCCTCACAACCGTCGAATCTTACGCCCGTCTTGCCCGCACCCTCCTCGATACGCATCGAGCACAGACGCCCTGCTCCTTCTCCTCTGCTTCTTCTTCCTCGGCGGCCGAAGTCGACTCTTTACCTCCTTACACCTCGACCCCCGCCAACGGCAACGGCAACGGCAACAGTCTCGCCAATGAGACTGCGACTGCCGGTGCGGCGATGATGACGGCGAGGGCCAGCTCGTCTTCTTCGTCTAGTACAGCCGTCGATGTGGGCGCTAGCTCTGGCGCCGGTGGAGGGATAGGAGCGAAGGACGAGGAGCACGGAGAGGCAGGATCGACAAGCAAGCACGTTGGTACGGCTGCGGCTGCGACGGCGACGTATGGCGGCCACGGAGCTCATCCTGCGGCGGTCATGGTTGAGGAGATGTACTGGGCTGCAGTTCAGATGCGCTGTAGGATCGTTGGGTGAGATGGCAACGGTAAGGCTTGGGCTGCACTGCTGGGCAAGGGCACGCAGAAGGAGAGAAAGAAGAAGGATGTCGCTTCCCTTGAGGCGATGCGATGCGATGCGATACGCTGCGATGAAACGTGTACATAAACGGTCAATACAGTTCCTGATCTCAGTCCCAATGCCAGTCTCAGTGCCCGTCCCTGTACTACCCTTGTCAGTCGGTTCGCTGCTGGTGATCTCATGCCTGTTGGAGCGAGCTCGTCTTCTGTCTGTCCGTCTATCCGTCCGTCTGTCTGTCATCTGAAGGGAGACTCAAGTCTGGGAGCACATCACATCAGATCACTTTTCAAGCAAGCAAGTGAGCAAGGCAAGACAAACAAGCTGGATAGAAGAAAAGGGGGGCAAGTCGAATCCCTGATATTTCGTACGATTCAGCGCCGTGCCACCCCTGCCATTTCCTGCCATTTGCTTCCTTGCTTGTACGCTGCCCGCGTCTGACAATTTTCGATCCCCTTTCCCTTTTTTCCCCTCCCCCTTCAAAGAGAAGAGACGTTCAAGAGACGCTCGACGATGCAGCCCCGGCCCCGGCCCACGCTCCCAGCAGACTACAAGCAGTCCCCTGTGAAGGAAGTGTAGATGATGGCCGAAAGGGCTTGCAGGTCCTTGTTCGCTGCGATTGTCTGTTTGCAATTTTTCGAGGGAAATGGGAAGACGAGGAGGCGGAAAGGGGGGGAAATCGAGGGGAGTCAGGAAGATGCAATGCAGTCACGTTCCCATCCTCCCATCATGAACGTGCACAACTCAACTCAACTCACCTCGACAATCTCATTCGGCATCGCATCAAAAGCCAATGTGCCCCTACTAGCCAGCAGCGGTAGGACTGCTGCGAGCTTGAGCCTCCTCCCAATGGTCCCACTTGGGTCATTGCGGATCTCCGCCTCCTGCTGAGCGGTGAGAATCTCGCTGAACCTTCCCGTAGATGCAGAGCCTGCGCGAGAGGTCGCATGAGGATCCTTATTGCCACTACCGCTGCCGCTACTGCTGCTATTACTCGGGGCTTGCAAGTCATTGGGAAAAGACGATGCAGCAGAGGGTGGAAGGGGGCTGAGTCCAAAAGGTGTACGGAGCGCGTCCAGCAACTGTGTTTCGAAGCAGGTCTCGAGACATCTTCTGCTCACGTCTTGCGCGTCGGAAGACTCCATGATGTCCCGCGTCTCGTCTAGAAGAGCACCGAGAGTGGGATCCCTCTCCTCTAGCCCTACGTCCCTGCCCTGGGAGGTGAGGTCGCTAGGAAGAAGTCCAGCATTGCGGAGTAGAGCTACATCCCCCTCTGGTGTCGCTGGGAGCAGATACGCTCGCAGCAGATCAAAGCGCGTCCGTCTCCGTCTCCTGCGCCTTCCGCTCACGCTCCCCCGCCCATTGGTAGTGACGGAAAGTGTCCCGCTTCCACTCATACTGCTGCTGCTTCCAGCCTCGCTCTTGGCTTCCTCTGGAAGGACGGAAAAGCCATTCGGCATTAAAGACTCGGCGCCGAGGGACATGCTACTGCCGGTAGAGGCATCGAGAGTGTGTCCACCTGGGAAAGTGTATGGAGGGGCGGCAGCGCTGGAGCTTGAAGGAGAGGCGAGGGCATCGGCAGCCTCCCCATCGTCTACTTCGCTCTCGTAGTCGTATTCAATTCGCCGTCTGATCCGCCGCAGGATCGAAGTGAGCTCCTCGTGACTCAATTGCGTCTTGAGGGGCACACTGCTCATCACCTTCTCCACCTTCTCCCTCACTCGCTCACTGAGATCCTTCCAACCTTGATGAAGCAGGTACCACGAGAAGGTCAGATACCGCTCTTCTGTCTCGGCCGAGATGGTCGAGGTGTTGCTGTTGCTCTTGCCTGTCTCCTTGGTTTGCGATGAGCTGTTAGAGGCTTGAGTACCATTTGCGCTCGCCCATGCGTCTTCAAAAGGATCGCTCGCCAATGCCCTCATCGTCTCCGTTCCTACCTCTGCCTCTTTTTGCTTCACCCCAGCCAAATCCCTCAGATAGGCGTACCGTCCGAGCAAGTTCAGCTGTACATGCGTCAGCACAGAGAGGAGTGAAATGGCGTAGATGGCCGTGAGGGAGCGGGTGAAAGTGACGATTTTGAGCTGCTGCCAGAGAGCCGCTTTACGCTTGCGGTCGAGAGCGAGCTGTTGTTGACGCTGTGACTCGGCGAGGACAATCGCTTTAGGGTCTTCTGTTGGCTGCGGAGGGAGGCTGGTAGAGGACGATGAGGGCGCTTGCACGTCTTCTTGCTGCTGAGCCTCTGTTGAAGCGCTCGTTCGCAAAGAGTCTGACGCCTCTGTTTCCTTTGTAGCGTCTGTTTTGTCTTCTACAGCCCCGTTGACCTGACCTTCACTGCCCTTGACATCTCCATCCATCCCCTCGGCATGACCGTTCGCTTCGACTCTGGCGTCTGTTTGCCCATTCTCATGAACTGCAACCGTACCGCCCACTCCGTGCTCGCCGTTAAGTGTCGCATGTGGAGCGATTGGGTCCGGGCGAGGTTCCGAGATGGAGTCCAGTGCAGATGGCGCCGGCTCAGAGGACTTTGATACACCTTCTGACGCCGCCTGCCAAGACTGGGCGAAGGCCAAGGGAGGCTCCGCACGGAGGGCCGCATCTTCTTGAGGAGCGTCTGGCTCGGCCGCTTCCTTCGCTTCAGGTTGAGAAATAGCAGCGGCGGCAGCTGCTTCAGTGTCCTGTTGAGCAGGCTCTGCCTTGATTTCCGGTACAACAGCAGCCTGCTGCGTCTCTTTGCCTACGCTCTTGAGCTCCCTGGTGATTGCGTCTACATCCATGACCTTGTCCATCTCCGCCTTGAGGCTTGGCAGCAGTGCGAGCACGGTGAAGTCTACATCCTGCTGGTTCCTCTCAAAGCGCTGTTTGAGCCCTTCTTTTGAAGAGGACTCTGCATTGATCCTATTGTGGATGGACAGAAGCTTGGAGAGGAGTACAGTGGTGAGGAGGTAAGACGAGGTGAGGAAGGTGAATGTGAAGAGGATCGGTCGCGGGACTCGGCTGAAAAGGGAGGAGGCGCGGCCCAAGAGAGAGGAGCCGAGGACTGGGCGATTGCGGTTGGTCACGGAGGCCATGACTGGCTGGTCCCTTTGAGAGGGAGACTCTGTGGGTTGGTATCGACGACGAGTCCTTCTTGCCTGGTGATGATTGGTGCGTCGCGTACGGCGGTCCCACCCTGAGCCGGTAGAGTGGGACTTAGCCGAGATGAGGACGTCGTCGGACCGGAAGGAAGCCAGTGGCTGGGCGCGTGAGGGGAAGCTCTATGCCGCGGGCCAATTGGGGAAGGAGGCTGCCTGGCCACGCCCCCGCCCCCCATGCGGACTGAGGCGGTTGGCTGGCTGGCGCGTGGATGGTGCGCCACGCAGGAACAACACAATTGCCTGTGCGGTACGACGACGACCCTGGGACCTTAATCACCATCCTTCCTTCCTCGTCATTAGCTTCCTTCCGCAACTTCGCATCGTCGTTGCTGTAGAACGTAGCTCATCATCGTCATTCTCCACTTCTGGTAGCTTCAACGTCTCCCTACAGCCTCCCTCAGTCTCTCTCTCTCTACCTCACAGGCATCCGCAACACACCACACGTACCGCACTCCAACAACGACGAGTATCACTCGACGATAGCCATTCTGTTCTAAAGCCTCTTCAGGCCAAACAAGTCTACACAGTCTTCCGGCGCTGGCGCTGTTGTCAATACTCACCCAGCTACCGCACCCCCAAAATGGCGCCCAGCATTCGCACCCGTAACAATGCTGCTGCCGCTGCCGCTTCCCCGCCTCTGGCACCTGCCGACAGCGCACCACGCTACTCATCCTACAGCAAGCCCACCAGCCTCTCTGGGCGCTCCGTGTCCCCCAAGCCCATCAAGAGGCTACCCAACCAGCCCTTCATAGGCAAGTCACCCACCTCCATCGCCTCTCAAATCGTGCCTCTTGCTGGCCTCACCATCCTGGCCCTCGTCGTCAGGCTATGGAAGATCGGCCAGCCTTCCAGCGTCGTCTTTGATGAAGTGCACTTTGGTGGCTTCGCTTCGAAGTACATCAACCGCAAATTCTTCATGGACGTGCACCCACCTCTGGCCAAGCTCCTCATCGCGGGCACTGCCCATCTCTTCAACTTTGATGGCAAGTTCGACTTCAAGGACATTGCCAGCGAGTTTCTCATTGGAGATCATCAGCCCGTACCTTACGTGGCCATGCGACTTCTGCCAGCCTTCCTCGGTGTAGCTCTCATCCCGCTCTGCTACCTCACTCTTCGCGCCCTCTCCATGCGTGGGACAACCGCCCTGGTCGGCTCGGTGTTGCTCCTCTTCGATAATGCCATGGCAACACAGTCGCGCCTCATCCTCCTCGACTCCTTCCTCGTCTTCTTCACTGCATCCACAGTCTTCTGCTGGATCGAATTCTGCAACACGGAGAGGCGACGCGCATTCACCATCAACTGGTGGGCCTGGCTCGCCTCGACGGGCTTCTTCCTCGGCTGTGTCGTATCCACAAAGTGGGTAGGACTCTTCACCATTGCTAGCATTGGAGTGGCCACTGTCACCCAGCTTTGGAATCACTTGGGCAACATTCATCTCCCGATGTCCGTTCTCTGGAAGCATTTCATCGCACGAGGAGCCTGCCTCCTAGGCATTCCTCTTGTCGTCTACCTCGCAACCTTTGCCGTGCACTTGGGCGTCCTCAACCACTCTGGCGATGGTGATGCATTCATGTCCTCGGCTTTCCAACATACTCTCATCGGTCACGGCATGCCAGACACTTTCGCCGACGTTGCATTGGGCTCCACCATCACGCTCCGCCATCTAAATACTCAAGGAGGGCTTCTGCACTCACATTCTCACAACTACCCTGCCGGATCGCTTCAGCAACAGATCACCCTCTACCCTCACATCGATGAGAACAACGAGTGGCTTGTCTTGGCTGCGCCAGGACCCGATGACCCGCCTACTCCCGTCGATGAGAAGGGTGTACCGCTCACCACAGATGGACCGCACGAAGTGGAGAAGTACAAGAGCAAGAAGGTGCAGGCACTCCTCGATGGAATGGAGATCAGACTGGTCCACCGAAAGACGGACAAGCGCCTTCACTCGCACGAGCCTCACCGCCCCCCGGTCACCGAGTCCGATTTCCAGAATGAAGTCACTGCTTACGGCTTCCCAGGCTTTGCCGGTGACGCCAATGACAACTGGAAGGTCGAAATCGAATATGCCACTGGAGGGGACTCGGAGGCCTCTAACAGGGTGCGATCACTGCGAACCATCTTCCGACTGAGGCACACTCTCACCGGTTGCTATCTGTTCAGCCACAAGATTGCTCTCCCAGACTGGGGCTTTGGGCAGCAAGAAGTGACTTGCAACAAGTCGCCCACAATGCCCAACTCCCTGTGGTACGTAGAGACTTCTACCCACCCTCGTCTGTCGATGCACGGAAACAAGAGTCTGGCAACGGACGAGGAAGGCGAGATCGACAACTATGCTGCCAACCCTGCGCAGACGATCAACTACATTCGCCCTACCTTTATGCACCGGTTCTGGGAGCTGCAGAAGGTCATGTGGGAAACCAATGCGGGTTTGACGGAGCGACACTCCTACGACTCGCGTCCCTCGACCTGGCCCACGATGAAGAGGGGTATCAACTTCTGGTCAAAGGACCACCGACAGGTGTACCTCCTTGGAAACCCCATTGTCTGGTGGGGCAGTACAGTCGCCGTCCTCGTCTACGTTGGCACTAGGGCTCTTCTGATGCTGCGAGCCAAGAGGGGAGCTCAGGACTTCCTCGACTCGACGATTGTCTTTTACGACAGGACTGCCTCTTTCCTCTTCATCTCCTACTCGCTTCACTTCTTCCCCTTCTTCCTCATGTCCCGCCAGCTTTTCATTCACCACTACCTCCCGGCACTCTACTTTGCGGTCCTTCTCCTGGCACTCCTCTTTGACCTGCTCACTGCTGGACTGCGACCCCGGTTCAGGCTGGCGGCCGCCACTGCCCTGATCGTCGTGGTGGTGTGGGCTTATGCTCAATTTGCACCACTGACGTACGCAGGCGAGTGGACGTCCAAGGGCTGCGAGGGAGCGCGATGGCTCAAGACTTGGGACTTCAACTGCAGAGAGGTGAGCAAAGGGCGAGCACGGCCCATCTCCATCCGATTCCACCACATGCTGACAATTTTTCTGCTTCCCTTTTTGCAGTTCCCCAACTCACTCTCGCAGTACTCTACCATGCCACCCGGCATCCAGTCCATCCCCTTCACCGCCCCAGTGGGAGCCATCGAAGCCACGGCTTCTTCCGGTCTCGACATCGGTGCTCCTCAGCCCGTTGGCCACGCTTTCGAAGAGGTGCCCAAAGTGGCCGCGGAATCGCCTCTAGGCGAAGCAGTTGCTCCCCCTTCGGATCCCATTGCGGCAGCCGCCCCCGCCCCGGTGGAAGCAGTGCATGTTGAGTCACCTGCCGACGGTGGAGCAGCGGGAGTCGTTGCTGAGCCAGCTGCCCCCAAGGAGGAAGACCTCTTTGCAACTATCCAAACCCTCTTCCAGCCTGGGGACGGAGTGGTGGAGCACCACGAGGCTACACCTTCTTCTGCTTCGGCTTCGGAGGGAGGAGAAGCCGCACATCACACCATTTCCCCCGAGGGACTGGACCAGGACCATGTAGAGGAGATGGTGCTTGGTGGAACGGCGGTTTTGGCACAGCCTTGAAAGGAGTGGGAGTGGGTAGGAAGGGGTATGGGCAGTATAGAAAGTCAAGGAAGAAGGGCTGGGTGAGGCTACTGGGAATGGGTGGAAGAAGAGGTGGGACGAAGCGCATGGCGATTCCCTGGCAAGGCCGTGTGATACTCGATGGAAAGATCTTTTCCTCCTTTGGGCTCTCCTTCTCCCCCTCTCTACCTCAAACGTGTAACTTTTTCTCTCTGGAAGTTTCGTCTCTTTCCTGGCTGTACATTTGCTTTTCGGCTGCATCGTTTCACCATGAATGGACGAATCCAATGAAGGAGCTCACCCTAGTCAAAGAGCCTCCACTCATCCCATGTGAACATTGTCGCTCATCGACTTAATCTACACACCCACCTGTCCATAGCCCGCCTCAGGCGCTCCGCATCCGATGCACACCAAACGCGGACGTGAAGCCACGCTCGCGCCACGCCGCGCCACCTCTACGGGCCAAGTCCCCGTCCCCCGCCAATTTTAGGTGCAGCCCTGAGTTGCAACTCCGCCTTCCGTGACGCGGTGTGGGACGAGGAGTGGTGGGTCCATCATACAGACCGTACTACTTTGTCGGATTGAAGCTGTCAGAGGACTTTGCACCTTGCTTCCATCTCCTTGTGTACCAACTCCCACTTCCCACTCCCACTCTCACCCACGTCAAAGCGACGAGCAGCGAGGATGTCGTCCTACTCCTCCTCGTCCTTCCTCCAGGCAGGCAACAGCTCCCCGCTTCGACAGGCTCTCAAGCCCTCCTCCCATTACCACGGCCAAGGGCAGAGTGAGCCCTCCTCCTCCTCCTCCTCTCATCTACGCAACAGCACAAGCGCAGGCGGTAGTGGTACCTCGGGCTCTGTCTCCCATTCCCTTCCCTCTACCAGCAGCAGCAGCAGCAGCAGCAGCACTTCGGATCTCCTCTCCCTACACCCCTCCACTACCCTCCCCTATAGCATCTCCTCTGTCAGCTCCTACTCTTCCTCCTATGCACCGCAGAATATACTTGTGGATCGACCAATGGATCTGGCTAGTAGATGGTCCGGAGCTAGCGTAAGCGCTGTGCCTCCCTCTGGAGGAGGAGGAGGGGGAGCTGCTGGCCTCGGAGCTGGGCCGGGTGGAAGAGGAGGGTTGAACTTGGGAGCTGGAGTGACTGGCGGAAGTGGGAGTGGAAGTGGAAAGCAGTACGTCGTTCTGAAGTTGGAGGAAATGGCCGTTGTCAGTCAGTATCATTGCCCTGAATCTCTTGGCGTCCAGCTTGTAAGGGTCACAATCACTCATCTTCGCCCTCTACCTACCTCTCCCACTTCTTATTCCACAATAACAGAGTCCATCTACTTTGGCAAGTACAAGGAACCTCACCCTTGCAATCTCAAGGACTTCAAAGTGTACGGGTACTGTGGACCTTCCTCTGATCCAGATCCCAATAGCGGATTGTGGACAAAATTGTTGAGGGCGGGATTGAGGGATAATGGTGTGCCGGAGGAGTTTGCACTCAACTGGAAGGATGGGAGTGGATTGGTGAGTGTCCGGTCGGGTAGAGATGAGATGGTCAACATGAGAAGGGGAAGGATGGGAGAGCTTAGATGCTCACTGACTCGTACAAACGCTTTGACCCTGTTTCTTCTGTCAAGCAGCCGCTTCCCCTGCGATATATCAAGGTGGTACCACTGGCAGCTCATAGACCCAACTATAACTTCTCGATCTGGCATATTGCTCTCAAGGGTGTATCGGACAAAGCACTGATCAGCCAGGTTGCGCAGGAGTACGATGAGGTGCGTATATGCAGAGACGAGCTGGGAGACTCCAAATTTGGCTTTAGAGACTGACGCCTTCCTCGTCGCCTTTCTCCCCACAGCACTGCGAGAGCAATACAATGCGGCTCATTCTCAAGCATCTTCGAGCACGAGGCCATCACTCGGCCTACCAAGCACTCCTCGCCTCTTCGAAGTTGGACGGCAAGACGAGCTACGCAGGTTCTAGCAGCTCTGGCGCTAATAGAGCGTCCAGGCGGCCATTCGAGCATCCCTTGGTGACGCAGCTCTACGAAGCTATCATGCGCGGCGATTGGGACGCTGCAGAAAGATGCTTGGACGCTGCTGCTGGGCTTACTAGCGACGGGTCGAGCGATGACGTTGGCGAGTCTTCTGGTACCAGTCTCTTTGCCGCCTTTGTCTCCAAGTGCTCTCAGCAGGCCGAGTGGACTAGGCTGCTTGGTACAGACATCAATGGCGAGGTACCAAGCGCTCGAGGTGGACATCAGCTCGTGCTAGATACTGTCAAGGGCACTGCGTATCTCTTCGGCGGCTGGGACGGTCAGGTCGATCTCAACGATCTTTGGATCTACTACATCGAGGAAAGCAGATGGAGGTGCATCAGCCGAGACACCACAGAGCAAGGCGGACCCAGCCCGAGGAGCTGTCATCGCATGGCGTTCGACAGTCGGTCTGGAATCATCTATGTCCTGGGACGATACGTCGATTATGAGAAGCAGCAGCAACAGAGGAACCTCAGGTCCGAGGTGATTGAGGCTGGCGCTCGGAGTCCACTGGCTACAGGTACTACACCACGAGCAGGGGCTGCGACGCCTGGTAGGAGCACTCGAGATGCACCAGGACTGAGCGGGTCAGATCCGTCTACTGCAAGGGCGGCGACACTCAGTCCCAACCTAGCAGCAGCGTCGCCACGGGATCAGGGCACCCGTGCTCCTTCTTCACCTCGCCTTGGGGAGACTGCTTCTGCGCCGCACACTTCGGACTTCTTCCGCTTCTCCACTCGCAATGAGCGTTGGGATCGTCTCTCCTCGAATACTGCTCTCGATGGTGGACCGAAGCTGATCTTTGACCACCAAATGGTCGTGGATGAGGAGAGCCAGATGATGTACGTCTTTGGTGGGCGCGTAGTGCATTGGGATCCTGCGCAGGTACAGCTGTCGGGCATGTGGTCTTACGATTGCATTCAGCGCACCTGGACTTTCCTCTTCGACGACGATACACGCACCGGAGGCAAGATTCTCAGCCGGGCAGGCCACTCGATGCTGCTTGACACGGGCTCGAGAGGCGGAAACGGAGACGGCAAGCGACAGCTGTGGATCCTGGCGGGTCAGCGAGCAGACTCGTACCTGGCGGATATGTACACCTACAATCTCTCCTCTGGGGCTGTGCGGCAGATTGCAAGGGACTACAGCCATGGCGGAGCAGGTCCCGAGGGAGGCTTCACTCAGAGAGCCTCCATCGACTCTGTCAAGCGGGAGATTCACCTCTACAGCGGTATCGTACGACGTACTAAGCAGTCCGAGAGCGGACCTCGTAGCTCGTTTTGGGTGTATAGCATCGAGCGCGATGAGTGGCAGCAGGTCTGGAAGGGCGGGGCTAGCACCTCGTTGCCTGTAGAGGAGGAGGAAGACGACGAAGAGAAAGACACGTATGATGCGGATCGGGGAGAAGAGGCGGAAGAGGCGACCGATCGTCTCAGCAAGGCCACCGTTACTGCCGCTCCCGGCTCGTCCTCTTTCAAGAAGCTCAGGATCCGAGAGCCTCAGCCTCGCTACGCCTCGCAGCTCATCTTTGATGCCAAGTCGGAAAGCTTTCTCCTCTTCGGTGGCAACCCAGCTGAAGCCACCCAAGACGGTCCCGGCGTGTCTGCACGTCTGGACGATCTCTGGTCCCTCCGTCTTTTGCGGCCACAAGTAGGTGAGGTGCTCCGTCGCGCCAAGTTTGCCCTCCGGCAACAGCGCTTCAAGGAGATGGCCGCGGCCGTCGTCGTTCCTCGGCGCGGTCTCTTTGCGACTTCTCTCCTTGCACCTCCTTCATCGAGTCAGGAAGAAGCGGCAGCGGATGGAGGTGGGTGGAAGGCGATGCAGGCTCTTGCTTATCTACAGACGGAGGTGGCGGCCGTAGTGGATCACGAGGCGCCTGAAGAGGCACGGGCCTTCCGCAAACTCGTCGCGGGACTTCTCGGAGGTGAATCCTCTGTCAACGGAGGTGACGATGAGGAGATTGAAATCGAGGAGAATGTGCAGGAGATTGGAGAGAGGGAAGGAGAAAAGGAAAAGCGCAAACGAGTTGGTGAAGACGACGATGATGGGGACGACAATGAATCGGACGGACTGCCTGCTGTGGATGACGATGCAGACATGCTCTCCGTCTCACAAACGCTACCACGTTTAGGCTCCCCCACCAGTCCCACCTCTGGCAACTCAATGCACCCTACGACGGTGGGATCGGGCTCGGGCCCGGGCCCTGGCCCTAGTCTAGGCGAATCCGCCACCCTCACCTCTTCTACCGCCTCGCACCCCGCTCAAGGCAACAGTGCTCTGTCTCCTTCTCTCTCTAGCTCAGCAGCAGGAGTAGCAGCAGCAGCAGGAGCAGGAGTAGGAGTAGGAGCAGACTACACTACCGGTCCAGCCCTAGACGCATCACAGCGTTCCCCCCTTCTCTTCTCGCAACGTCTCTCCCTCTTTCGGACTCTCCTCGAGTTACTCCCTGCAGAAGATGTTGAGCCGGTTGAACAGCTGGGAGTGTGCGTGAGGGCATATGGCGCTTCGCTTGGTGGTGCAAAGGGATTTGTAGAGGGGAGAGAGGAGGGAAAGTATATCGCTTCTAGCACTAGTGGTAGTGGTAGTGGTAGTGGTAGTGCTAGTGGATATGGATATGGGAGTGGTAGTAGAAGTGGACATAATCGGATGGCACTCAGCTTGTTGAGGGAGAGGAGGGCGAGGGAGGATAGAGGATGAGGAGGATGTTCAGCTGCACCTACCTACTTTTCATCTACTCCTGCACGGCGGAACAATTGTACTACCTCACACCATGCCTGAATGCTCAATGAAGAAATGAAGAGAGGGGTATGAAGATTGATCATGAAAAGGGAGTCGGGGAAAGATGATAGGTGACACTTCTACTACTGCTGATACCCCGCTGGTCCTCCCCCGCCCCTCCTTTCCATCCTGCTTGACGTCCACCACTATCCCTACTCATGTTCTCCGCACCCCATGCAAAGCAGCAATCCAGCTATCCCTCTCTGCATCATTCGGTGCCTGCAAAAAATACGAATTGGCAGCCGTGTAAAGTCCAAAGACGCCTCGTCGTTGCAGGAGCTTCTCCAGGTTCTCATCGTACTCTACACGGATCGCAGAGGTGCCCAGGTGAATGGCAAGGAGCTCCTCGGTCTCGCGCGAGTCGGCGTAGAGGAAAAGGTGGGGGCGCTTGAGGACAAAGAAGCGCTTCGTCCAGGAGTCGCTTAGTGCGTCGACAGGCATCATCAAGTGGCCCTTCTTGGCAGCCGCATCGCTTCGAGGCAGGAGGGTGACAGTTGGAACGAGCTTCACGGGAGCGGTTGGACGAGGGGAGAGGATAGAGGTGATGCTTGTGTCTGCTTTCTCACTCGATCCAGGCTCGATGGACAGGTCTGCGAGGGACTCCGTTGACGGCAGGGACACCAATGCAGCCTTGCTCGAGCGCACAGCAGACTGCCAAAGATCAAGAGCTCGTTCCATTGCCACGGATGTCGACTGCTGCGTCGACTTCAGTAGGCTCGACTTGCCATCGAGGCCTTCCAGTACGGTGCGCCAGCCCTCGTTCTGCACGAGATGCCTCTGCCGACGCATGAACCTCTCGTGCTCGTCGATGAAGTGAACGCCTAGAGGTCGCCAGTCTCCCAGACTTTCTTGTCCACGAACGTACTTGCCAGCAGTGTTCAGCCTCCAGAGCTCCTTTGACCTCATGATCTGAGGCGGCGTCAGCTTGACTGCGAAGACGCCCGAAGTAGTCTGGAGTGTGCGGACGCCCGAGGTGGCCGTCTCGATCAACGACATGATCTTGCCTTGCGACTTAGCGTCTCGTGCCTTGATTGCAATCGCCAAGTCCATCGAGAGCTTTACTGGAGATGCGCAGCTGTCCACGTCGACTTCGATTGTCAGTCGGAGGAGGACGCGCTGATCACTTGCCGTGACTCGATTCAGGAAGACGCAATCGTGCGCGGAGGTGTCCCACCAAGTCCAAGCATCGAGATGACTCGTGCCATTGGCCAAAGAATGGCGGCTTTGTTGCTTTGCGGGCACGTTCAGCCTCACTGCGCTGGCTGCTGCTGCCTCGGTAGTTCTGCCCTTGCCGTCAAGGAGGCGAAGGTAGCCGATTTGAATCTTGCTGACGCGAGTCCAGCTCAGTTGAGTACCAGAGTCATGGGTCAAATGTATGACAAGCTTGCGCTGGAGTCCCTGCCGCAAGAGGAAGACACCGGGATCGAGACCTGAGATGGAGCGCACTTGTACCGGCTGGTAGTCACCAGAAGCATCCAGCTCGCAAAGCTTAACGGTCGCCAAGATGTCATGCCTTTGCTCGCTCACTAGCTCCGTCTCAGCTAGGCGCCCTTGTGACGGCGGCGCATGCTTCAGATCAGGACGGGAGGGTGACATCGTCGAGCCCAGTGGCGAGTCAGGCTCGGCGGACGCAGTGGTCGTCCCATTCGCCACTGCGCGCTTCGCATCACATTCGACGATCCGCGTGAGGTGGCGTTTCCTCACCTTGGTATGGATCTCAACAGAAGCACACCCGGTCTTGAGATGTGAGACGACGTCTTCCGTGAGGATGATGGCGACCGTCTTACGTAGCTTGAGAGCATCTATGTCTTTGGCGTCGGCGATCTCTACAACGGAAGAGGCAAAACTATCGTCCTTTTCTAATTGGGGTCCTGCGATGCTGCTCAAGCGCAATTGTATGTGAGCGGCGGAGACAAATTCCGCAGAGAGCCCCTCTATCGAATCTACTGTCAGCTGAAGGGAAAGCTTGTGGCCCATCGCGAGATCAGTGTTGCTAAAGCGCGAGGTTGCGTGGGCACCGTGGCCGTTGCTGACACGCAAGGGCGGTGCGGTGAGCGAGACAAATTTGACCTCAGCGCTGCACTTGCCTACGATCGAGTCGCTGTGTGAGCTCAATATGGGCAGGCGATACTTGCCTGACTGTCGTTTTGTGAGAGGAAGCAGCGGTGCAAGACATGACCCGAAGAAGGTATAGATCGGCGCCGGTGACTCGTAGAAAGGGTCGGCCCAATTGAAATGCTGAGAGTATTCGGGTTTGTCTATGAAGGTATAAAGATTGCGCATCTTACTGAGCCGTTGTTGAAGTTTTGGTAACGACCATAGGTATATTGATGTGTGCTCGTAGTCAATGACTTTGATGGCAATGCATGGCTTGGGTCCGGCCGCCAACTCAGCGTCAACGACGTCATCGTAGTCAGTGAGTCCGGCAATCGACTCTATACTAGAGGTGGGATTGGAGAGAGGAGGTCCGTCGACGATGGTGAATTGATAGGTCGTCTTCTTTCCCAGCTCCTTGGCGATGACGTTGGCCTCTCTCAACAGCGCTGCGTTCGAAAGCACATCCTCAGCCATCGATACAGCAGTAGTAGCTCGCCAAGTCTTGAGAGTGCTGAGAACAAGTGCTCTCTGCCGATCAGTAAGAGGCTCGTCCTCATCATCGCGAAATTTGCCAGTGGGATCCAGCTTGGAGAATCGCTCTTCGTACCGCTTGATCTTCGCTTTGAGCAGTTCAGTCTCAACAATGCTCTGATCAGCGGTGACGTTGGACTCATCCGCGACACTAGTAACAACACTGGCGTCTGTCGAACGATCAACGGACATGTCTTCCGACGGAACGCTCCAAGGGTCAAGGTCTGTTTGCTCGGTGTATGCGCTTAGGGAGTAGGGCCGAGCTGAGGACAGTGACTCGGAATCCTCACCACTAGCGGACATAGAAGAGCTGAGCCGCGAATGGGGTCTACTCAGGCCAGGTGTGCCCTTCCGAGTTCGTACACGATTGATATCTTCGAAAAGGCGATCCAGGTCCTCGTTCGAAAGATGGTCGAGCCCAACGTCTTGGCCATTGAGGTGATTCATAATGGCTTCTCGCCGAGCATAGGTCCAATCGACATCATGGCCATCCTCAGATGCAGGCGACTCAGGCCGAGTTGATACATCTGCTGAGCTGCCAGGAGACCCGTTCGACTGTGCCATTGCCGATGCAACTCGGTCGCGAGCCTTGCGAACTTCTGTGGGATTGTTGATGCGGAAGACATGAAAGTCGCCCAGAATGACTCTGTATCCGGACCGCAATCGTTTGGGCTGGTCCGCTGAGATCCGTTTGCCATTGACCATGGTCATACTGTCGACACCAGCATGAAGGGTGACTACGCCATCCGTGTTCTCGAAAGTGCAATGCTCTGGCAAGATCTTGCTACCAGACAGCCTGATGTGAGCAGAGGAAGACGGCGAATCAACGTTGCCTACCACCGTCTTTCCTGGTTTGAGCTGGTACAACAAGCATTCGTTCATGAGAGCATCCTCATTCAGGTTGACGAGATGTGGCAGATTCTTGGGCGTCCGGACTCCTACATTGCCCTTGTCAATGGTGATACCGAGCTCCTCGAGCACCTTCTCCCGTTCGACCTGTATAGCATGAGTCTTCTGTAGCTTCTCTTCCCAGGACTCGTTGAGAGACGACATGAGCTTCTCTGACTGTTCCATCTGCTCCTGCAATTCGGCTTTCGTGACTGTCTTGATCTCTCCCGTCTTGGTCCGATAGCGCACAATCTGCTTCTCAGGTGGTATCGTAGGGTCCCAATCATCGGCAACGTTGCTGGTGCCGCCTGCAGCTCGCTGCTTGAGCATCTCTAGCTCTTCCTTGAGCTCTCGAATCAATTTGGCATTCGGATCTTCGTTCACCACTGCTTTATTCTTGATCTTCTTGGCCTGATCAGCGTAGCGAAGAGTGCTCAGCGTCTCATCGTAGTCTGCTGGCGAGATGGCTGCGATCATAGCCGTCTTTGAGTTACCACCTAGCGAGTCTTTGAGAAGCCATGTGAGGACAGAATCTCGGTACGGGACATGCTCGGCGGCAGCAGCCTTCTTTCTTGGGGCGCGAGGCGAATCTGTCATACTTGCTGTAGCAAGTGCCGCGATGACCTTGCCCAGAGACGTGAGGGATCTATTGATATTCGCTCCTTCTTTCAGGCGTGAGCCGGTTGCCCCCGTCGAGTTGGCTCGTTCTGACCCAGCTAGATCTACGAGAGATATGCGAGAGACCTTTTCAGCTTCGAGATTGGTCTGAGTATCTTTGCGGCGTTGGGTCAGAACGAGAGTAAAGACGGCGTGAGATCGAGATGACGTCTCATTCATGTTCGTGGCAGCCACGGTCCGAGCCTGTTCAAGGGAGGCGAAAGTTGCAAATGGTGTGAGCGACGACTGATCGTTCGTTGTGAAGTCAAACATCTTACCTTGTTGCCCTCGTCCATGAGATTCTCTACGTCCTTGAACGTCGAGACTACCAGCTTGCTGAGATCCTCCACGTAAGGGCCCATACTGGGATGCTCTCGCACTTTCAGATTCCCCTTGTTGGCCGGATTGAGCAAGTCTCGCACTTTCTCGTTGTAGATCTCGATGTAGGACACTTCGACTCGTATCCGTAGCTCAGGGTCTTCGGCCATCATACGATCTGCATCGTCGAAGAGCTTGGAGCAAGTGAGAGGAATGAGACCTTTGGCTTCGGCATAGCCGACCATGGAGTGAGATTTCCCAGACCCTGTTTGGCCGCTAGAAGAGGCAGGGCAGTATCTGGATCAGCAAGAGTGACCGAGAAGTAGCATGTTCTCTACAAGGCTACTCACTAAGCAAAGACACACTGAAAGACGATCGTCCCCGTCGCAGCAAAGCGTCAGCGTTCTGCCTGCCCCAGTACAGATCCTGCATTCCGGCTCGCCATTTTCACTTGCTGTCTTCCCTTCGCTGTCAATCCCTCGTCGCACCCACTCACAGTATTGAACCCATTGAAGGCATGCTCCAGCAGCTCCAGCCCCACGTATTCGAAGAGGGTCCTCTGCTCCGTATTCTCGTCGTACGCCCGATCAAAGCTAAAGGGCATCGACTTCTTCTTGGTGGCCTTGGTACTCTCGCGGCTGTCACCGTCAGAGGGAGGATTGAGGACGAGCTGATGCTGGTCTTGCACTTCGATGAGGTTCGAGGCGCCGCGGGTGCGCTCTGCAAAGGAGGGTGTGGGGACAGTGGTGAGGTGGGGTGAGTGGTCCCATTGCAAAGACGGCTAGGCAGCAATCGCGAGCCGGACTGACGGTCGAGCTAGCGGGATCTCGTCTGCTCTGAGTGCTTACCTCTCGAATTCATCGGCCTACATCGCACCACGACCTTGATATTGCCCGAGTCCGCCATCCTCGCCGTAGCCTACCAAGCGATGTGGGAAGATAGGCTGCGCCCCGTGCGAGTAGGGCGAAAGACAGGGGCTAAGGTCAGGTGCAAGACTGTACAGAGTGCAACTTGTAGAAAAGAAGGACGGGCATCAGAGCCGAATTGACATGAGCTGAGCTGAGCTGAGCGGTCGCAAGCTCTGGCTAGGCGATGATGATGTGCTGCGACTCGGGGATCAGGAGGTGTGAGCAGCCAGTGACAGACACCATCCAGACATCAGCCAGCCTGGCTGGACCCACATGCGACACGGAAGTAGGCAAGTCGGATCGGAGTACCAAAAGCATACCTACCTCTAGACGACCAGGACAAAAGGAAAAATGTCCCTGCTCCAGCCAGGGTTCGAACCTGGGATCCCCGCTGTGTGATAGCGATGCCCTAACCGCTGGGCCACTGGAGCGCTTCAAACGGCGAGGGCAAAATTTGACGCCGAGGCGTCCAAGTACGTCCAGGGGGATTCTCTGGCCTGATCGCGGCGGAGAAGCGCGCTCCGCGGACCCGGATGCTTCTGCGATCACTTGCTCCTTCCAGGCCCGCGGAGCAACCGGTGCCGCCGCCGCGCGTTGCTGCTGGGCGTGGGCAAGGGGGCGAGGCTCTGGCGAACTGCTTGGCACATTCATCTCACCACTGTGCTCCTCTTCCTCCCACACCCCCCCCCCTGTTTTCGCACCTTGGCCTCCCGTCGACACACGCCGCCCCGCCGCCGCCGCTGCCCCTCGTGCCAAAGAGCAAACCCAAGAACGCTCAGCCCTCACGCCGACAGCCTCAGCCGATCACCTCGCCCTGCTCCCTAGCCTGCCTGCCTGCGAGCGCAAGCCTCTGCTGCTGCCACTCACAGCCACCCCAAGCAGCACAAGCACCAGAAGCCGATCAAGCATCCGCACCCGCACCCGCCCGCACTCTCGTCCCCCCCCTCTTCTCCCTTTTCCCCCTCCCCCCCGCCCCCTTCGAGGCACCCAGAGCACATCAACCTTGGAACCCTCCCCAGCACAAGCACCAAGACGGCCACTTCCTCTCTCATTGTCCTCCTCGCTCCCCTCGTCCTGCCTCCTTGCCCGTCTCCGCGCCCCCTCTGCTCCTCTCCTCGTCTCTGCAACTTGCATCCACCTCCGCCGCCACCACCGCATCCTGCAAACCCCCCTGGCTGGCCCTTTCCTCCTTCGGTGAGTATCTTTGTTGCTGCTGCAGGGCCCACAGAAGTTCTATCTGTGTCCGAACAGATTGCCTCAGCGGGCCACTTGGCCTCGCCTAGACAACGAGAGCACAACACTCTCCATGGCAGCCGAGGGGCCGACGACACCGATGCCGAGTACCATTGCCTGTCTGTCCCCTTCCCCGCGCTGCCTGTCTGTCTGCCTGCCTTGCGACACCGTCATAGTCCGCCCAGGGCACTTCCATGCTCGGCGTCAGACAGAGAGAGAGAGACAGATAGGCATGTCAAAAAAGAGTTTGCCGGTGTATAGGCTCACAGCTCTACAGCCAAATTGCACATCGCCGTGTCGGTGGCTCGTGGGGAATGGCATGCAACCCGATGCCGCCACTGCATGGTACCATGGGCACATTGCCTCGGCCGCCGCCTTGATAGAGACGACCGAGCTCCGTCCAGTGCCCTCTCCTTGTGCTCCGTGGTCTCATCACTGACCGATCGCCTTTTTGTCCTTGTGTCAGTTCTCCCTCCTTGCTCCTGGCCTGTCTATCCTCTATCCAGGCACCACGTCCCTGCTCGTCGCACAGCTTCACATCTGCACCCCACAACGGGAAGAAAAATCAAGACGGCCCGTGGGATCAAAGGTGAGTGTTGGTCTCAACATTGTCCGTGCCCAATGCTGTACCGAAAGGAGGGCCAGGTGGATGGATTTCCTCGTATAGGCCGCCCGCCTCTCATCGGTGCAGCATCCCCAGGTGCGATGCGATGCTCCAAGCGTGAGGGGGGCGGAAAGCGCTCCGCGCACTCAGCCACTCGAGGTTCGGGTCCGGACCGATTGTTGTCCGCCGCTTTCGGTGGACACAACCCCACTCGCGCTTCCTCCATCCGATCCGCTCTCTTCCTCCCGCATCCACACACACACTCACGCGTCCGCCTCTCCCTTACTCCTTCTCCTGGTAGCACGCAACTCGGATACCGGCTTGCCCGCTCCACTTACCTCGTCTCACCTCATCTATCTCATCACCGATAGGTCCGCTCGCGACGCGCTCCTAGGAAGACCTCCTGGATCGTTCCCTTACTTCACGCGTCTCGGAGCATCTCTTGACGCGTAATAAGCCGTAACGCAGTGTCTCCCTTTCTCTTCAAGCACACACTCCTTCCTTCAACAATGCAGCCATCTGCCTTCTCCCACGAGCAAGGTGGCGGTGCCGGTCAACACGGCGGCTTCTACGGTCAGCAAGCCGGCGCGTATGGTACCGGCGGTGCACCTCACCACAATGCACACACTGGTGTACACGGCGGATACGGAGGTTACGCTGCCCACCCCTCGCACGGTGATCAGTCGCCCTCAATGTCCTATCTCCAGCCTGGCAGTGGCCATTCGACTCACATGGGCATGTATGGTGGCTACTCTGGACACTACCCTACCCACCACGCGAACCCCCAACAGCAGCAGCACTACTCCCATGTCAATGCAGCAGCCTTTGGCGGCCAACCCGGAGGAGGTCAATCCATCCTTGGCGGCAACAATGTCGACTACCAGGGTGGCGTGCATCCCTCGTCATACTCACACATGGCTCCTCAACACGGCATGTACTACCAGGATGCAGGCGGTATGATGCACCCCGCACATGCTCACAACATGATGGGCTCTGCCGGTACGATGCCCGGCTCCGGCTACTCTCACCCTAGCGCCATCGCTGCTCCTCTGCAGACGCCTGCTGGTGCAAAGGGATCTGGAAAGGCATCTCGAGCTCCTGCCTCGGGTCGTAAGGGCTCCGTTGGCGGTGTCGGAAACGGCGCAGGTGCACCTTCCAAGAAGGCAGGTGGCGGTGCCAAGGGCGCCAAAGCGCAGGCACAATCCGATGCCATCGCTGCTGCTGCAGCAGCGGGTGTCGATCCCAATGACCCTGTCGCATTGGCTGCCATGGGCATTGTCTTGGATACTCCCGCCTCTGGCAAGGCCAAAAGCAGCAAGGCCAACACCGGTGGCGACAGGCACCATCCATACGGTGGTGCGGCCCCTGGCGGTCTAGCTCCCGACGCCGGCGAGAAGAAGGACAAAGTCAGCAAGAAGAAGGAGAAGGAACGTGAGTCTACGCGCTTAAGGGATACGATGCTGCGCTTTAGGGTAAGCTTACTGACGTGACTTGTCCCTCGTCCGATGTTACACCAGCTGGCAAGCCTCCCGTCCTCAAGTCCCACTTGAAGCCCCCCAAGCAGGCCCCATCGGCATGGCAGGTCTACTTCACTGAGGAGCTGCAGAAGATCAAAGCCGAGCAGCCCGGAGCCCGTCTCAACGTCGCCCATGTGGCCAAGGATGCCGGCCAACGGTACGCCGCTCTTCCCGACGAGAAGAAGCAAGAGTTCCAAAGGCGCTCGCAAGAAGCCAAGCAGCAGTGGGAGCAAGACATGCTGGATTGGAAGTCACATCTCACTCCGGAAGACATCAAGCAGGAGAACATGTTCAGGACGGCTCAGCGCAAGGCTGGAAAGAGTCGCAAGGGCAATCTCAAGGACCCTAACGCTCCCAAGAAGCCTCTCTCTGCTTACTTCCTGTTCCTGCGAGCGATCAGGGCAGACCCAAAGATGACCGAAGATGTCTTCCATGGCGAGCAAGAGACTACCAAGCAGTCGGTGCTAGCCGCTGCAAAGTGGCGCAGCCTCGAGGAACCAGAGAAGCAGCCATTCTTGGAGAAGGCCGAAGCCGACAAGGTCGAATACGAGCGTCTGAGAAAGGACTACGAGGCTTCTCACGGCGTCGGAGGCGATGGTCTGCGCGATGACAGCGAGGAAGGTGGCTCTGCTGTGGGTGGTACTGGAGACTATGGAGGCTACGACGAAGGCGAAGGAGGTGTGCCCCCAAGCTTGGCTGCAGGAGCCGGTGGTGACGAGGCCTTCAAACTTGACAGCCACTTTGGACTGGGTGAGGACGCCGTGCTGGGCTTCTCGAGCAAGGACGAAGGTGGCTTTGGCTTGGAGGGATGATCAGAGCAAGCAGGTAAGGTGACGCTTTCGCCGAGCGATGCCTGTCCTTGAGTGATCTTTATCCTATCCCTGAACCCGCCGCCAGAATCTTCTCCTGGGCTCTCATCATGGACTAGCAGTCTCTATCAGTCTGTCGTGTGGCACTTCTACCTCGCCGCGGTCGTCACCACTTGTACCAACAGCTTGGATTCTCCATGTCCGCCGGCTTCTCTCTTCTACCCCTGCATCGCTGCCCAGACTTTCTCGGTCCCCCCTTCTTCTCTTGTTGCGTCTTTGGCCCCATGTTTCCCCGTTTGTTGTCTCCCTATAGTGTCTGTACGGTTCAAGTCAAGCGACTCGTCCGCTGAGCTGCCTCCATACCCTCTTTGCTAGTGGCCCTCTGCTCCTTCGCGCCGACGCTCTTGGCTCGTGGCTCTTCGAGTTCTGAGCTCTGCTCTGGGGGGAATCTCTCCTTTTGCTCTTCTATGTAACCCCCTTTCTTCTTGCTTGCTACCACTACTTAAGCATCTACATTGCAGTCTACGCTCGTCGTTTGGAAATCGAATGTGGTAAAATTCTCCCTGGCGTGCTGAAGTCGGAAGGTGTGTGATCCATCATGGCCGCTTCAAGGTGTGGGATCTGCAAGATGGGATATGCGGGAGCGGGAGAGGCAGCGTCTTGCCCTCGCTGTCCACGCGGGACGGACGTGTGTGAGGGAGCGTGTAGACAAGGTCAAGGCTCAAGGCGCCTGTGCCTTGTGTCTCTGTGCCCTTTGCTGCCTGGCCCGCCGCCCGGAAGTGGGAGCGGGCAACAGGGAAATTTGTGGCCGGGGGGCGGAGGCTGGTTGAAATTCTTGAGGCACTGGGCCAGTGTCGGTGCGTCGCCCTCCGCTCAGCCAGTTGAGAATTCACAAATCCACCTGGAGGCGGGGGGATGGTCCTGTCCTTCTCGTCGTACCATCGCAGCTACACAAGCGCATACACAGCTACACGCACACCTCACTACCACTCTCCAGCTCACCCATCCCACGCACGCTAGCTCTTTACCAGTTGCTATCACTCGATTGCCAAGCGCATACACACACACACACACACACATACATACACACATACGTACTCACTGCAGCACATCACCTTCCCACGCTGCTGCTGCTCGACAGCAAACACTCGGAACCACAGAGCATCACCTCGCATCATCTCGCATCCTCGTGCTGCTTCGTCATCGAATCTCATTGGACTGTCAACGCAGCTCTCTCCGAGTTCGTGCTCATACGTCTCGTCCCACCTCCCTTGCGCTCCATAGCACAAGTGAACAACTGACAAGGGCCGCCTCTGGGTGGTGAGTCGCACGACACGGCAACAGCAGCCGCTAGTACAGCAGCTCTGCTTGCTCTCCTTCTGGTCTCTCACCGATCGCAAACACTGACTGTCTCACCCCTCACGCCCTCTCCCCGACGTTCAGACTCTCCTCTGTCTCCGTTGCCTCGAAATATGCAGACAAGCCTCGCACCTTGCCATTCTCCCATCTTTCGACCTGCACATCGCACCACGCCTCAGCGCAATACAGAAGAATCTACAGCTTATCAAGTGCGTCCGCGCCAACATCATCACTGGATACACAGGCACTTCCATTGGATAGCCAAGTAGTCGTCCATGCCCCGAAGTAGTCGGCCGCATAACCCCCGTGAGTTGAGATTGCGCTGAGTCGCACGTCGCCTCTGCCCGCCAGCAGCATTTCGACCTGGACCTGTTATTCACACAATGTATTCTACTTCACAGCAAGACCCGTTTCGTCCCATAGACTTGATAGACAAGACAGAGGAACTTCCTCGTCTCCACTAACACCTCCCGCCCACGTCCAAGCACGGAAGCGGGAGTCACAGAAGCAGCATACCCTTTCCAGCACCGAATTCTCGGCAACGCAAGACCACATCGACACTAGCAGCTCCCCTCAGGCAACAGAAACGATGGCAGCGACCCGCACAAGGTCACAATTTCAATCTCCACCCTTATCTGCACCCCGGCACCCTCGCAGCAACAACCGTCGCAAAGATGATGTACGACCAGAGCGCAAAGCCTCCGTGAGGAAGGAGCAGTATGATCTCGACGAAGACGATGATGATGACGAAGATGATGAAGACGATGGCGAAGAGCGGCGACAAGCCATTGGTCTTTACGAAGATGACGACGAGTCGGACCTTTCCGACGCTCCACCCGTTCCTGGAGAAGAAGGGTCTAGCGCCGGAGGACAACTCGATCAATCAGATTTCTCCGACGATGACATGGCTGCAAAGCTGCAAGCAGCCGGCGATGGAGAATCGCTGTTGGGTTCTGGCGACTCTGATGATGGACAGGAAGACGACGAAGAGCGGTACATCATCGCCGATGCTGCAAAGGCGGAATCCAAGGCAAACGCCCGCTTGGAGCGCTTAAAGCTGCTCGAAGCAAAACGTGCGGAGCAACGACGTCGTCGAGCTACCAACAGCAATGGCAATCGCAGTCAATTCGAAGAAGACGCACAGGACGGCGACATAGAAGACCTTCAAATGGGCGACGCAGAGGAAGACTTCGGCTCATTGTCACCAGAAACGATGCGCTTGTTGGGTCTCCCAGTTCTCGAAGATGAACTCTTCCATGAGCAGGAAGGCTTCCATTCCGACTCTGAACCTTCTTTCAGCGACTTTTTCGGTTCCGACGGGGAGGGCATACAGCCGGACGATGACGACGAGCTCACAAGCTTCGATACCTCGGACGAAGACGATGATATCAGTGACCTTGAGGATGCTCTTGTTGGAGAGCCCTTCCTGGCCCACGTTGGTGCAGTAGACCCTGCAGGTGGCACATCTGCTGTAGATCTAGCTGCCGCAATGCAAGCTGGCGTAGACATAGCTAGGCAGGACATACCTCTGCTTGTCATCGAAGATCTAGACGGTCGACTCATCTATGCAAGAGCTGGAGACGGAGAAGCGGTGTTCGGATCCGATGGCGAGTTCGAATTCGTCGACTCTGATGAGGATGACGATTCGGACGATGATGACATTGGCCACGCTCTAGACGCTCGTGACCCGCGCTGGGCCACTCCAGGTTGGAGGGCAGCAGGCAGAGGCCGCGAAGACGATGCACAAGTATTCGAAGACGATGGAGACACCACTGACGAGCTCCCCGACGAGGATATGCCGTTCCCGAGACTGCTGGTCGGATCCGTTGATCCACGCGGCGGACGCACATCCAGGAGAGCTCGGGCAATGGCTGCACAGCTCCGCCGATTGTCTCCCAACGGAACTTCTGCTGGTGGCAAGAGGGGTCAAGATTCTGCTGCCGTTCCCGCCGACGATGCAACATCCTCGGTCGGATCTTCCACTACTCCGGCTACCGAAGTTGATGTACCTTTCCCGCCTGTTGCTGAAAGCTCCAAGCAAGGACAAGCAAAGGCGAACGTCGATGGTGCAGAAGCAAGTGGCAGTACGGCGACGGCGGTGCCACTACCGCCCGCCACTCCCTCGGCCAAGGATCGCTCAGCAACATCACATGCGTCGCTCGCGAAGAGTGCGCAGGGCAGCCGACCGGAGATGGGCAGCTTCATGCCTTCCTCGTCCAAGTCGGTACACCGCGCAGTTATCGATGGCTCATCGCAAGCCGCATCACCCTTTACCAGCAAGTATTCTTTGCAACGAAAGGGCCTAGCTGGGAAGAGGCGACCTCGACGATCCTCGTTCTCGTCTCACGACACGAAGCGTATGCGTAGAAGCTCACTTCCGATCGGCAGCGGAGATCATTTTAGTGAGGCAGTCTTGTCTTCACCAGAGACGATCAAGACGCCTGCACCCTTGCCGATGGACCTTGATGATGTCGTCGACGCATCGATGCTCTGGCGTAGCGGTGACTCGTCGGATACCGGCACGGGCGATGGCCTAGATGAAGACAGCAATGCTTCAGACGATACAACGATGCCATCTGCAAGCAAGAGAACGAGATCTCATACCGAGCAATCGAGCGGCGGCTTCGGTCTGAATTCGAATGCATTCTCGAGGTGGCGCAAGATTCCGATGGGAGCCTTCCGAGACCAGCAGCAGAGTCTGTCAAGAGGGAGAGGAGCATCTCCTGTCAACGGCAACAGCAATTCTTCAGCAGGACCATCAAGGGGTCGTGGTAGGACTGCGACGCACCAGCCACTGGGCAACCTCTTGCTCCAACGTGTGAACAGCCCGGCCGATCGCCGATTTGACCATTCTCCCTTCAGGAGGACGGGCAGTCATGGAGGCAGTCTCCACATGGTCGTGCCTTCGGTCTCTGCGGCTGCGCAGGACAATGCCGGCAGTCATCAGCACCAGCAGTCCTTTATCGTCTCACCCGTTCTGTGGCCAGTACGTGGTACTCGTCGAGGCAGCATCGAAGAGTCAGACTCGACTTCCATCACTAAGAGGCTGGATGAGCGAGATGGTGGATTGAACCTACGTGGCGCATCGCCCTTTGCTCAGAGCAGCACCGTATCGGACACGGGCTCCAGGAAGATGACCAAGCGAGAAAAGAGGGAAAGGAAAGCGCAGAGGGCCACGGCTAGGGCAGCTGCGAGGGCGGAAAAGCAGCGTCTGCGGGAGGAAGGGCTGGCGAGTGCCAGCGTACTAGGCGCTGGAGGGGAAGGCGATGATGCAACAAAAGGTACGGGAGATGCTGCAACCCTCCAGGCACCGCCTCCTCTCCCACGCACACCGAACTTGGGCGATGCGAGCGGAAGTGGACCGCGCCGAGCCCTCACGCCTCAAGACGCCCTGTCGCCTGCGACTGCTATGCCTCGATTGAGGATCACAGAGCCTTCCCCACGCTCGTCACCTGCCCCGCCCACACTGCAGCAGAATGGTACAGCGGCATCAGCAGCGGCAGCTGAGCACGACTCGTCTGTGGCGACCTGGCAACGGAACCAGCAGCAGCAACCTAGTGGAGCTCAGTCCGACACCGCTAGCGCGTACCTTCCAGGTGACACACCACCCACCAAAGCCGTAGCAGTCGGAAGCAGCACCGGTCTGGGCGGCAGCAGCAGTGCGAATATCGCTCCTCGGAACACCCACCCTACCTCTTCTAGCGGTGCGGCTCCCTCTTCTTCCTCCCCCTCCTCCGCAACACCTTCCATGGCGCCCAGCATGTCGATGTTCGGCCCACCACTGGCTTCACCACTCTTTGGAGGCATGTTTGCTCCGCTGAACATGGAAACCAGCGAGGAGGGGGATTTGGAGCTGGACTTGGAGGCGGAGGGGGGCAAGGCGCTGCTCATCTGAGATAGCTGGCCTGAAGAGCCGTTAAGGAGATTACGAGGGGAGGATAGCGGAGCAGGCATTGCAATAGCCAACGAGTGAGCAGGGGAGCATCGTGTGCACTCCTGAGGCTATGCACACCAAGTTGGAAACTCCAGAATACGAATCAGAATCAGATCCAGATCCAGACCCGAAGCCCTTTGACCCCTCCTTCGATTCACTCTCTGTGTCTTTCCGAGCTTTCATCAATGTCACTTTCAATTTCATATGAATTCCACGTTCTGTTAGTGGGATTGGGAGATCTGAGACGGGAGGATCAACGTGAGCAGTGACAGGACAAAGGAAGGTGGGAGACAGAAGGGAAGTCGTACAATGGAGGGGCGAGTGGATGAGACAAGACGGGCGCGGCAGGCCGGGCCAGGTCAGACCAAGACATCACGGAGAGACGTGCGGCAGCTTGGCCACTCTTCGATGGAGGCAACTCCTTCGCATTGGCTACTCCGTCCCCGTCTCCGGTTCCCTCCGCGAATATCGTTGCTGGAAAAGTCTCGTCACCCGCTTCGAAGCGCAGAGCTCTGGCCGGGACCCGCCGAGAATCCTGTGCCGCCGGGACCCCCCCGATGCTAGCAACCGGCGGTAGGTGCAGGTGGTCCCGCCCCGGTAATTGTCCGAATCAGGCACACAAAGTGCATCTGTGCGTGGCTGACCGCACGAGCGAGGTTCGCATCACCGCAAAGTTTGGTCAATCATGTCGTGCACGGTATGGGTACCGGGTAATCCCCTCGCTGCTGATCTGAGGACTCTAGCTGTAAACTTGCCGACACAAACCTCATCCCTGTACGATTGTTCTGCAGGAACCGGACTTGATGCTGTTCCTCACGCCCGCCAGGAATGTGCTTGGGGCAATCTCTGGTAAACAAAGGGGAGAACTCCTGCACCTGCTGGTCTCTGTACCGGACTAAAACTTGCTGGTGTGCCCTGTGGCGCAGCCGTGTATCGAGATCCAGTATAAGGGACCTGCAAGTCCGCAGGCCCTCTGCTCTGTCTCGGATGTTCCGAAGAGCAAGAAGTGGTCGAAATCTGTGCTCGAGGCAGGCATGGTGACGTGCGGGGCACCTCCGGGCCCTTTTCATCTGTCAGGCACCCGAGAGCATGTCTCGGACGCTCGCGACTCTTATTTGTTGTCCCTCGCGTGGCTTACTGCCGTCGCACGTCCGCGTGATGCAAGGACCGACCCATCTCATAGATCTAGAGCAAGCATAGAGTAGAGAACAAAGCCGAGACAGAGACAAAGATTAACCGCAGGGTCTTGTGATGTTCTTCATCGGGAGGCTTTTCTTCATTCCCAACGAGCTTGACACAGGTCAACGAGGACGCGATTCGCTGCCCTGCTTCGCTCCTCAAGGTATGGGCTTGCGAACCTAGAATGTCTCAGTCGGCTTTCTTAGGCAATGGACCAGTAGCGCTCGAAAGCATCGGCCATCTGACTCATTGCGATTTGACGTTGCTCAAGGAAAGTCCAGACGGGTCAAGACATCATTGACGTGTATATAAGAGCCCTAGTCTGTGTGTTCCCTGATCGGTTTTCTCATCCTCTCATCTTCTCCTTCCACTTCCACCTCACCATGAAGTTCTCTATCGCAGCCTTCGGCATTGCCATCTCTGTCCTCGCCTGTGGCGCTCATGCTGCGGACACAAGCGCCAATGATCTCCTTTTGCTGGCCGTAGCATCGACTAATCAGACAATGGGACCTTCAGCCTGGGAATGGCCCAACCAAGAACCTGCCAAGGCAGAAATTGCGAGCAACACGTCTGCGTCGACGATTGATATCGCCACCGTCCAGTCAGAAGTCTCAAGCAGCAAGCGATCTTCTATTTCTCGACAGACGTACAACCTCGGAAACATTGTGGCCAAGAGGACCGACTACACTGTCCTCACCGATGGTTCTGACCCACTCTACAGCAATGCCGCTCTCCAGGCCACTTCGTACCTTACCTACAAGGTCATCAGCAACACTACCACCTACGCTGTTGCCAAGGCAGCTTGCCTGGCTTACTGTGACTCGGTTAAGAAGTGTGTGACTGCCAACATGTACAACGAGATTGGCAACCCTCTGCTGGACCATGTGTGAGTAGTACGAGTAGTAATAAAGAATGAGCTATCCAATCAGACGACTTACCATTTGAGTCCACTCCAAATCCTCGACTTCGCTCTCGACAGATTCTCCGAGAAGTCCAACCGAAAGTGCGCCTTGTACGGAGATGTCCCATCTCTGTCGCAGATGACAAACAAGGGTGGTCAACAGCTCTACGGCAACAACAGTCCCGCCAACTACATTGAGAACTCTGCCGTCTTCTTCACCTCTACCGTTTCCGGCCCTGCTACACCCGCTGGCTACTCTGCCACCTTCGGCCCCCTGACCACCGCCGTCAGCCTCGACGCCCCAGGCTACCTGAAGAAGACATTCCTCACTCAGAACGACCCTGCGACCTGCGCCAGCCTTTGCACCAGCTATACTTCTAACACCTGCGTCTTCTTCGACGTCTTTACCGCCATGATGGGCGACACCGTCGCTACGTACGTCTGCGTACTGTACTCCGCAAAGAAGACTGCTTCTGATGCAACCATGGCGAGCATTAGCTCGATGTCTGTCGCTGCTTCTCGCGGCTACACTCGAAACTAGCTGGGGGCAATTCAAACCTGGCCCTCGAGCCGCATTGTGCCATTGTCAAGATTGGAGGAGGACATCTTGAATATTAGTAGCCAAAGTCCGTCAGCCGAAGTCTTGTCAGCTATTCTTTAATTGCAATCGTCTTCTTCATTCGCACTCGTTCTTCTAGTGTGACAGGGTCGCCGGATCCGACTTGACTTGCCCGTGAAGCTTCAATGACGAGAAGGGGCGTTGCAAGACGATCTCCAGCTCACGTGACCGACAGAGCCCGATGCATGTGTAGGACCAGCTTTACGGGGCGATAGGATCTTGGGCAAGCTGTGTGTGGTGTAGGCCTTTTCCGCGTCGGTGGACCCCTGCCTTCCCTTCTGAGCGCATCGGCTTGTTTCCTTTACGCGTGGCTTGATCTGCACAGATCGGGGGTGAAGGCGTGGAGGTTGTCCAGGGAGAATTCCGCGACGAGGCACCTGAGCAGCAGCCTGACAGAACACAGTGGCGTTTTCTTGCATGCAGCTGAAGCCACCCGTACCCTTATGGCAATTTAAGCGTGAGCTCCGCACACTCGACATCCTTACTTCGTCGTCAGGTGCCTCGCTTCACCTTTGTCAGCTGTCCTTGGCGCTGGCCCCAATCAGATCTCAGCTCCTGCTCTCCACCATCGAGATCTACCCGGAGAGGCCTTGACATTCGGATGCGGTCGTCTGTCAACGTATGGACATCCTTTCCACCCTACGAATCCTATGACCCAGATTGTACCATCCTTCCAATGGGCGTACAGTGGCGTGTGCTACCTCAATGCGGAGCAATCGAGACCACAAGCAGTGACCAGAATAGCACCATGCGATGGCACGCGCTGGACCTCCTGGGCCGGCTCCAGGAAGGCTCCAGATGCTTAAAAGGGTGACGCTCACTACGTTCAGAGGTGAGACCCTCCCATCATCCACTCAAACGCCTGCACTACTCTCCTGAAGACCCTCAAGACTCTCAGCATGAAGCTCTCTCTACTCTGTCTCGGCCTGGTAGCCGCTGTCTGCAGTCTCAGTGCAAAGGCCGATACGTCGACGAGGGCATTGTCCTCCGTTGAGGCCGCACTGGTAGCGGCTGTCCTTAATCTTCAGTCAAACACTACCTTGCTCGCTACGGCGGCAAGCACCACATCAGCCTCTACACCGACAAGCGCCAGCTCGACTGCTTCGCTCAGCAGACGTGAACGATACAATCTGGGTAACATCCTGGCCAAACGTAGCGACTATGTCACACTTACCAATGGCACGAACCCTATCGATGGCAGTGCAGCGCTCAAGGCTCCCGGATACCTGACGTACAAAGTCATCTCCAATACCACAACCTATTCAGCTGCGAAGGCTGCATGCCTCAACTACTGCGACTCGACAAAGGGCTGCATTGCTGCGAACATGTATCAGGAGATCAACAACCCCCTCCTAGACCTAGTGTGAGTTCCTGCTGATCATTGCCCCGGAGTCCCGTGCTGCATTACTGAGGGCCGATGCACACAATTGTCCCTTCTCACAGATTTAGCGAGAAATCCAACCGAAAGTGTGCATTGTTCTCGACGGTGCCTTGCCTTTCGGGACTGACAAATAGGGGTGGACAAAGACTGTACGGCAACAATAGCCCAGCAAATTACATCATCAATTCTGCCGTCTTCTACAAGGACAATGGTCCAGCCACCCCTCCTGGCTACGCTGCAAGCTATGGTCCCAGCACTGAGGCTGTCAGTCTTTTCGACTCTAGCTTCCTCGACTGGCAGCTCGTACCCTCGTACGACCCGGCACTGTGTGCGAATATCTGCAACGACTCCAACCATACCAGTTGCGTCTTCTTTGACATCTGGACTGCAGACATCCAGTCCAGAAATACTGCCACCGTATGCACCCTCTACTCCGCTGCCAAGACCGCATCAGATGCCACTATGTCCAATGTGGACGTGCTCATAGTCACGAACTCTAGGGGCTACTCTCGCTCGACCTAAGCTGTCGCGCACGCACCGCTCTCAACTTTCCCGTACCGGTTGCCCGCAACTACCTCTTAATCTTCGTCAATTGCCAAGGCGCCAAGCATGGCCGCTGGCGGGCCTGCTTCTCTGCGCTTTGGTCAACTTGAATAATAGATCTCCTACAAGCTTCTCTTCTGTCACCGCATAATCACCTACACGTCACTTGATAATTTCTCTGCATGTCACCATAGACTCATTATCTTTCTTCTCGTCCAATGTACAAGTACCCACGGTTCGCTTTCAGAAATCCATGATCTCCTTCCATTCTCGCTTACCTTACCGAAGTCGTCAGGGGTAAAGAAGCACCCGGGGAAATTTCTCCGATTCGCAGGGGCCACGTCTGTCAGCCCTTGGTGGTCAGTCAGCTCGTGGGGACGTGTGCACCCTGGTGCGGACTTGACAAGGATGCCCTTGGCCCTTTGACCTCCTATCATCTCCGTCGCCGATTTGTGTCTGGACCGTCCGACCGTATCTGCAGAAGGAACAAGAGTACCGCCATCTGGGCCGGAGAATTGTGTATTTGTCGTCGCGGACCAGCAGCGGAGATCCGACGCGACAAAGTTTGTTTGGCGCACCTGGCTGCACAACGCGTCTGTGGCCTCGCGTCAGACACTGCTCAAGTCAAGCGGAGAAAACCCACCTCTACACGCGAGACGTGGGCAGGAAGCACCTTCGCGTCACAAAGGCCCGGCCCCACCTAGCCACGCTCGAACCCCTTGCCTGGTTCCTTGCGCCTTCTTTGTACAATGTCTCAGAAGGACAAGCAAACGCAATGGCCGCTCGCTCGCACCCTGACACTACCCCTTGTGGGGAGCAGAGATGACCGAGGTCTCGCCTTCGGCACAGTGTAGGCCACGGCATTCGGGAGTCGCTGCAGCGGCCGGCTTGGATTCTCTGAAGACGACGGTGGCTCCCGGATCCTTATGTATCGTCCCATTGAGGGGCAGCGCCTCGCTGCCCTCCAGATCACCTCTCGTGTGTTCTTCTTTCTCCTTCGTCCACCATGCGATCTGGCCGCTCCACCTACGTACTGTCTGCCCTCCTTTTGCTGATCGCCTCCTGCACATCCGCGGTCGCACAGCAGTATGCCGGCTCGGCCTTCAACAACTCGCTACCGGCTGTTGCCGGTGCGGAGCAGACGTTCTGGAACATCCTCGATACCTCAGGCAAGTCTACCTCCCTTATAACGTACAATAATCTTGGAACGAACGGCAAGCGTTTGAGCCCTTCGAAAGTGCAAAAGGCCCTCATTGTTATCCATGGCCTGAATCAAGACGCCAATGCTTACATGGCCAGTGCGTTGACTGCTCTGAGCCAAGCGACGGCCAGTAATTCGGCCATCAACCGTGATACTGTCGCCATTGTCGCTCCGCTATTTGCAAATGGGGATCAAAAGAGTGAGTAACAAGACTCCATCAGCCGACCTGACTTCACGGCCGGAAGACTCACTCTCGCCTCTGTTCCTACGCTGTCAGACTACGCATACCCCTGGACGGATGGTCTTGCCAATGGCGCAGGCTCCACATCACAAGCGCTAGTCTGGTCAGGCTCCACATGGGCTTCCGGAGCCGTCAATCAATACCCGTACCAGCAGACGACCGTATCGTCCTACGCCGTCCTGGACCAGATGCTGCAGTACTATGGTAATTCGGCGCTGTTCCCGAACCTCAAGTCGATTGTAATTGTTGGTCACTCGCTAGGAGGTCAGATGACAAATCGATACGCCGCCGTTGGGAATGACCTGGGGCTGAGTGTCCCTATTCGGTGAGTGGTATAGTGAAGGTATGCTTGCCTTCGCAATCCTGTCTGACCCATTGCTGGCTCCACCCTCCATGCAGCTTCTGGATGGGCAACCCAGATTCTTGGCTCTGGTTCGATCCGAGCCGACCCGTGTATCGGAATCCCTCATCCTACTGCGCAACCTACGATGCGTGGAGGAATGGTGTCGCTTCCGGCCTGCCCAGCAACTACAATACTGGCTTGACAAGCTCCGGTGGAGCCGCCATCCTTGCACATTACCAGTCCAGGTCTAAGATCTACGCTAGAGGCACGCTGGATTTGGGTGACGATAGTTCTACATGTGGGCCCTTTACCACAGGACAGACGCGAGACGAGCGCTTCTTCGCACAGATTGCCGCCTACCCACTTTCCTCCTCGAACAACATTGACTACATTGCTGCCGGACACGATCAGACCGCCATGTTCTCTAGCACAGCGGGACTGACTCGTCTATTCTATGATAATTTCAGTGGCGACGGTTCGAGGGCGGCCGACATGGGCAACCGCTTAGCAGCTGGCGACTCTCCGGACCCAAGTAGCAGCAATGCTGCACCTCCTGCAATCGTTGGCAATGGGGCTTCCGGTATGAAATTTCAAGGCTGTTGGACTGACGTCACTGCGACTGGTGCTGCGCATTCTTTGCGATACAATGGCACCACATCCGGCAGCCTCAGCGTCGAGAGCTGTACAGCTGCTTGCTCCAAGGCCGGCTACTCCATTGCGGGCATGCTGGCGGGCTCGACGTGTCTCTGTGACAGTGCACTCCAGTATGAAAGCTTGCGAGTCGTCAACAGAGCTTGTCTGACCGCCTGTCCTGGAAATTCGGCCGAGTACTGTGGTGACACTGCGAGAATCTCGGTCTGGTCGAGCAGCACACCCGCGCAATTTGGGGTCGATGCAACGGCTGCTACATCTACGACCAAGACGTCGACTATTACCACCTCTACGTCCAAGACGTCGACTACTACCACCTCTACGTCCAAGACGTCGAGTACCCTTACCTCAAACACTAGGACGTCGACTACTACTACGACGTCTTCGGGGCCTACCAGCACAGGAGGATCCAAGCTTGTTCAGAAGAGTGGCACGTACACATTCAACGGGTGCTATAGTGACTCTATCTCCAACCGAGTATTGACTACTGTCAAGACGGGAGGATCGGTTGAACTTTGTGCTGCCGCTTGTGCAGGCTATGCTTACTTTGGGGTCGAATACGGCGACGTGAGTGTAAGACGAGGAAGTGAATCCAGCAGCCTGTGCCTGGTGTACTGATCATCTTTCCCCGCGCCTTTCTGCAGGAATGCTACTGTGGCCAGACGCTTGGCAGCACTGCTGTACTCAAAACGAGCACAGACTGCAACATGGTCTGCGCACACGACTCTACTGAGCTATGCGGGGGTGGCAACAGGATAGCTGTGTACAAGTCGAGCTCCACCAGCTCCACTTCTACTTCCACTAAGATTACGGCAACTACGACTTCCTCTTCCAAGACTACCAGTACTTCGTCCGTTAAGTCCAGCACGACTAAACCTACCTCTTCTACCGCCGCTGCCGCGACGCTGAGCTCTCAGTACACGTCGCTCGGCTGTTACAAGGACACGAGCAGCGTCCGTACGCTGAATGCTGCCTCGTACACGAGCAGCACCAACACTCCAGCCGTGTGTGCATCGTTCTGCTCCGGCAAAGGATTCCGCTACTCTGGTACTGAGAACGGAAACGAGTGTTTCTGCTCAAATTACATTCTCAACCCTGGCGCTGCAGCTGGTAGCGGCCAGACGGGATGCACCACAGCGTGCCCGGGTAGTGCGGGCCAGACGTGCGGAGGAAGCAACAGAATCTCCATCGTCCAAGACAAGAAGTGGCAACAAAAACTCTTCACCGTCCAATCGCAAGGCAAGTGGGTCTTCCAGGATTGTGTAGTCGATACGGTCAGCCCACGTACGCTCGGCACTACTCTCCAGGGAGGCTCTGCCAACACAGTAGCCACTTGTATGGCATACTGCCGAGCGAAGAGTCTTACGTACTGTGGTGTGGAGTATTCGGGCGAGTGTTTCGGAGCAGCTTCCCTGCCTAAATCACTCACCTCCGCGACCAATGCCGGCTCTAGCGACCCGATCGCTCGAGGATGCAACATGCCCTGCAGTGGTAACAGCACGCTCGCATGCGGAGGCTCGGGTCTGCTCAATTTGTACAAGTACGATGCTTCTCGCGCCTCAACGGGCACAGTCTTGCTTAGCAGCTGAAGAGGCACGTCTGGCGGGAGAGAGAGGGAGTGCCGTTTTCTGATTGTGAAGCTTGTAGTCACCAGTACCCCGTACGCTCTTGTAACATCACCCACTAATTGTATCATCTCCAGATTCTGTCACCGTCAGCTCTTACTCAATTGGACATCTGCACGTTGTCACTAATCTCCGTGCATGTGAAAAGAAGCGTGAACGTGGCTGACTTGCCGGCATTGAGCCAATTACTGTCAGGGGGAAGGGGGGAACGGCAGACAGAGATACAAATGGCGACCTTTATGGAATCGTGTGGCTGCACGGGTAAGTCCTTAGGCTGCCGGCTCTCTCTTTCTTCCCGCGCACGCTAGGGCAACCGGCGAATCAGCTACGAGCCCGAGGTTGAGAGGGGCCACGGACAGCACCTCTGTGTGTCTTTCTCCCACGCTTGAGACTCTTGTGCCTGCCGAGAGAAGCTGGAGACGGAAGAGCGGCAGGGTGGGGAGTCAAACAAGGCAGCCGCAGATGCTTCTTGCAGATGTATTTAAAGTCCCCCTCACACACTATATGTACAAGGTGTGTCGCCTACCCTCTGATGGCGCAAGAAGGGAGGACGGAGAAATCCTGCCTCGCTGTCCGATCAAAGCGCTAGAAGACGGCCCTTCTATCGCTTGCCAGTCGCCCTTCTTCTACTGACGCGTCCGAGTGGGACAGGCACCCCCATCAGGGAGGAGCGGCCATCTCCGCCAATGCAGGAGAGCAGCTCATTTGTGTCACCCTCGCTTGTTGTGTCTCAGGCAGATGGACGCGCAGCAGAAGCGCGTGGCGTGGCCTCTGAGGCGGCGGAGCATCAATCCAGCTGCCTCGGCTCGCTGCCCTATCAATCCTGGTCGTCACCCAATCTCCCCGCTGACGGTGCTGACGGTGGCGTTGCTCCTCGTTGCTATCGAGACAGGCAAGCCCCTTCTCCCACCCTCGACAGCAGCCATGCCCTGGCAGGCGACAGGCGACACATCTCGTAAACGCCACGGCCTCACTCCGTAGCTCCGTGTCTGGTACGTGCACAAATAGGTGAAGCTACCCAAATCGCCTTCGACCCCTCTAATAGGGGGACCCTCACAAACATCGAGTGTGCGCATTAATTGATGACTATTTTCACTTGGCCAAAAAGAGCAGTAGCGAAAATGGGTAGCGGGCTCCGAGTCTCTCCGTCAGGAGGGAGGAAGAGGATTGGTATATATTTCACGACTGATGCCAGTCATCATTCCAGGGTGTCCTGTTTGTCCACCTATCCTCACTCGCTCGCCCCTCCTTACCCGTCCACCTCTCTCTTGTTCGCCCATCATGACGTTCCGACTCCTCCTCTCCACTGTGACCACCCTCTTCCTGCTTCTCCTTTCAACGTCTTCGACTGCTCATGCTCAGCAATTCCAGGGCGCGACTTACAACAACTCTATGCCCAATGTGCCAGGAGCTGAAGTTGCTTTCTGGAACATCCTTGACACCAAGGGAGCCAACACGTCTTTGCTGACCTACAACAACCTTGGAACCAACAACAAGAGGCAAAGTACTTCAAAGGTACAGAAGGCAGTCATCTTCATCCACGGTCTGAACCAGGACCCGCAGACGTACATGTCGAACATGCTCAGCGCCCTCGCAGTCGCCAAGGGAACTAATTCTGCCGTGAACAGTGATACCATCTCCATCGTCTGTCCAAGCTTCTCGAATGGAGACGGAAAGAGTGAGCTCCTGGACTTAGAAGAGAATTCACCTGTGCCTTGTTGCTGATCTAACGCCTGACGCCCCGGTGCTTCATAGACACCGCCTACCCTTGGACGAGCGGTCTGGCCGCTGGTGCAGGCTCCACCTCCTCGGCGCTGGTCTGGCAGGGATCTCAATGGGCATCTGGCCAAGTAAACCAGTACCCTTACAAGCAGACTACTGTCTCTTCGTATGCTGTTCTTGACCAGATGCTGCAATACTACGACAACGCAGCGCTGTTCCCCAACCTCAAGTCGATTGTCGTCGCAGGACACTCCCTCGGTGGTCAGACCGTCACCCGCTACGCAGCGCTCGGCAAGAGTCTTGGACTACGCACACCAGTCCGGTGAGTGTATGCGATGTGACGAGTACCCGTGCTGAGTATTGCCTCACTGACTCGTCCTACGCTCTTACTGTAGCTACTGGATGGGAAACCCCAACTCGTACTTGTGGTTTGACACAACGCGTCCTGTCTACCGTAACCCAGCATCGGTCTGCTCCACATACGACGCCTGGAGAGACGGTCTCGGTTCGGGTCTGCCCACTTACAATTCGGCACTGACCGGCTCTGGCCGTGCAGCTATCCTCGCCAACTGGCAGTCCAAGTCAAAGATCTACGCCAAGGGTACTCAGGACCTGGGTGATGACAGCTCCACTTGCAACCCTGGCACCGTCGGTCAAAATCGAGACGAGCGCTTCTATGCTGAGATTGCCACTTACCCTCCCAACTCGGGCGACAACGTCGACTACAGTAACTGTGGTCACGACGCGTCCTGCATGATGCAAAGCTCTGGTGGACAAGCTCGTCTCTTCTTCGACAACTTCTCTGGTGACGGCTCGCGACAGCTGGACCTTGGTAACCGCATGCAGGCCGGTGACTCCCCCAACCCAAGCAGCAGCAATGCGGCAGTCCCCGCCATCGTTGGAACAGGTGCTGGAGGCATGACATACCAGGGCTGCTACACAGATGCTAGCGCTAGCTCCCAGCACTCGCTGAGCAACGTCGTGAGCGTTTCGGGCAGTCTCTCAGTTGAGTCTTGCACAGCTGCTTGTTCGTCTGCAGGCTACACCATTGCCGGACTGCTCGGCGCATCCCAGTGCCTTTGTGGCAACTCCCTGGCGTACGATGCCCTCAAGGTGGTCGACAATGCTTGCAGCACTGCTTGCCCCGGCAATTCAGCCGAGTTTTGCGGAACTGGTGCGCGACTCGCTGTGTGGTCTGGCGGCACACCCACCCAGGCCGGGGCTTACGGCAACGTCAACACTTTGACCGGATACTCCTACGCCTCCTGCTACGTCGACAATGCCAACAACACTCGAGCTCTGAATGCAAAGTCGACCTCCACTTCTTCGATGACAGTCGAGTCCTGCGCTGCCTTCTGTTCCGGCTACCAGTACTTTGGTCTTGAGTACTCTTCGGAATGCTACTGTGGCCAGACCCTCACAGCGGCTACTGGTACCGGATGCACCATGCTGTGTGCTGGAAACAATACGGAGCTCTGCGGAGGTTCCAACGCCCTGAGTGTGTACAACAGCACAACCTTGATCTCTTCCACGACTACCACGACTACCTCGACCACCTCGACCTCGACCACAACCACTTCGTCTGCCCCGACTTCTTCCGCTGCTTCAACGGCAACTTCGACCGCAACTTCGACCAGCACCACCACCACCAGCTCGGCCGCAGCAAGCGCTTCAAGCAACCCAGCTTACAAAGGCTGCTGGACCGACAGCAACTCGCGAACTCTGACGACACAGGCTTACTCCAACGCTCAGAACACCGTCGCCAACTGTCGCGCCGCTTGCAGCTCGCTTGGTTTCGCCATCGCGGGTGTTGAGTACGGAGCTGAATGCTGGTGTGGCTCGCAGATGGCCGCTGCAGCAACGCTGGCTGCCGACAGCGATTGCAACATGCCTTGCTCGGGAGACAGCACCTCCACCTGTGGTGCCGGAAACCGTCTGGCCGTCTATTCTGACCTGGCGACTCTACCAGTAGCCACAACACCCAAGGTGGTACAAAGCACCGGCTCCTACAACTTTGTGGGCTGCTGGAGCGACTCTGTCTCCGCCCGCACACTGCCTCAGTCCGCTAGTGGTGGTTCAGTGGAGACGTGTGCTACCTCTTGCGCTGGCTCACAGTACTTTGGTGTCGAATACGGAGGTGTGAGTATGGGATTCGTATGCTCATTTTCTTCACAAAGGCCAATGTACTTATGCTGACAGCGTTTCTCCTCTACCTTTGATTTCAGGAATGCTACTGTGGCTCGACACTGGCTAGCGGAAGCAGTGTTCAGGCAACCGCTGATTGTAACATGGTGTGCAGCGGTGCATCTGGAGAGCTCTGTGGTGGTCCCAACAGGCTCCAGCTCTACCAGCTGAGTGCTGGAAGCGCAAGCTCGTCCACTACCACGACCACCACGACCACGCCAACGTCTACGACGACCTCCAGCACCCCCACCAACACCCCCACCAGCACCCCCACCAGCACCGCCACGAGCACTACCACCAGCACCGACACCTCAACCCCCACTTCGACAACCACCACCAGCGCCACTTCGACCGCCACCTCGAGTCCCACTTCTACCACGTCTTCGACCCCAACCTCGAGCCCGACTTCTACCGCCACCTCGACTACCACCTCGACTACCACCTCCACTAGCACCACAACCAGCACTTCCACCACCACCTCATCCTCAGCCGCCGCTTCTGCCACGTTGAGCTCCAACTACCAATCCCTGGGATGCTACGCAGACAGCAACTCTCGTACCCTGAACGCAGCATCCACCACGAGCAAGTCGAACACTCCCGCTTCTTGCGCTGCTTACTGCTCCAACAAGGGCTACCGATACTCTGGTACCGAGTACTCCAACGAGTGCTACTGCTCCAACTACATTGTCAATGCTGGCGCCACTTCGGGCAGTGGTCAAAGCGGTTGCACCATGGCTTGCACTGGAGATTCCAGCCAGTCGTGTGGTGGTCCCAACAGGCTGAATGTTGTTCAGGACAACAACTGGCAGCAGTCCCTGTTCACAGTGCAGTCTAGGGGCAAGTGGCGCTACCAGGACTGTGTAACGGACACGGTCTCTCCTCGAACCCTCAACGTCACCCTCTCCGGTGGGTCGAGCAACACCGTCTCCTCGTGTCTAGCCAACTGTGAGGCCAAGAACCTGACATACTGTGGTATGGAGTACTCCGGAGAGTGCTACGGTGCTTTCACTCTGCCCTCTACTGTGACGTCTGCCGCTAGCGCTGGTTCCAACGACCCCATTGCCCGAGGATGCAACATGCCTTGCAGCGGAAACTCGACTGTCGCTTGTGGTGGATCGGCTCTCCTCACCCTCTACAACTTCGACTCGTCGCGAGACAGCACCGTCACCATCTTGCAGACCAGCTAGATGGCTGGCTTCAAGGACTCGAACCTCAAAAACTCCTACACCTGGGTTCTTTGCTCTATCTTTATCACCTCTCCTATTCTTGTCGAATGATACTTTAGATCGGCTTCGTACTATGTCACTCGCGTAACGTCACCGGCCCTCCGCTCCCTGTAATATCACCTCAGATCCGCTTGTAATTGGCCCATACTTATGATACATCACCATTGCCTGCACAGACTCGTGATAAGTCTGATAGTTTGAGAAAGGTTTCCATTGGCAAGCAAAGTGGTACATCGTCACTTCGCTCTACGAAGGGCTCATCGCGGAGTCTGAAGTGCGCCCCTTTCCGTCCGGACGCGATCGAGAAGGTCGAGGGGGCCACCTTGGTAGCAACGATGACCTTGTGACCATTGCCCCCCTTTGCCTCGCTGATACCGCCTCGCCTCCCTCACTTCTCTCGGCCAAGATGAGGATCGGTCTCGACTCTGCCTCCGAGGCTTCCGAGGATGAAGGTCCGGCCATGGGCACCCGATCACGGACCCGGCCTCTGAAGGATCTCCGTACTCCCGCCGGTAAAGCAGGGGTCGCTGGGGGCAAGACCCAGCCAGCTCTGGCTACGCCGTCCAATGGCGCCATTACAACCCGGCTGATGGCCTCTTTGAGCCTATCGCATCAGAGTCAAGGTTCTAGCAGAGGTCAGCAAAGAGAGGCGAAGGAGAAAGGACCCCGACCAAAGGCGGAGGCAGCGGCCATGCTTCCCCCCTGGATCAAGAGCAAGACCAAGGCTGACCGAGCCAAGGCTGACCGAGCCAAGGCCGCAGACCAGCAGAATGGCGAGGCCTCTTCTAGTGCTGTCTCATCCACACCTGTACGGAGATCAGCAAGGATCGCTGCTATCGCTCGAGGACACATCCCGACTCCTCCAGGGTACAGGAGCTACCAGCCCTCTTCACCTTCCGAGTCGGATGTCAGCTCCTCGTCTGGCTCGTCAGCCTCCAGTGACGACGAAGACGATGTCCCCCAAACGGCACAGTCGGAAGATTCGGACTCGGACGTGCAAGTGGTCATCTCGCCTATAGATTTGAGGCGGGCTGGGAGACGATCGAGTCGAGGTCCTCGAGTATCGGGAAGCTCCCCTTCCAAGGGAAAAGATCGCGATACCCTCCAGAGCATCAGGCTGGCGGCTCAGGAGGATGAGTACTCAGGCGAATGGACTGACGCTATAAGGCGAAGCGGGAAGAGCTGGGCCTCCCTCGCCGCCCGACGATCTGAAAGCCCCTTCACTGGCCCCACAAGTCCATCGAACGGAAGAGGGCAACCCCTGAAACCTCCGCGGGGAGAAGAAGCAGAGGACTTACAGAGCGTGCAGTCTACCCTCAGCCGGCTGAAGCGCGAGAAGGAGGAGCTGGAGAAAAAGGAGCGACGAGAGTCTGAAGCACAGGACAAGAAGCTATGGACCTCTATAGAGGGAGCCATCACAGCTGCTGAAGAAAGCGCTCGAAAGCGGGCAAAGGAAGAGGCAGACCGGATCGCTGCTGCTCGCAAGACACAAGAAGAAGCAGAGAAGAAAGCAAAGGCTGCTCGAGAGGATCAGGAGAAGAAAGCTCTTGAGGAGAAGGAAGCAAATGAACAGCGGACAAAGAAGGAGCAAGAGAAGAAGAAGGCAGAGGAGGAGAAGACCAAGGCTGCTCAGCAAGCAAAGGAAGAGGCGGCGAAGAACAAGGAGGCTATGAAGAGCTTCGGAGTGGGTGATACGCTCCATGATCAGGGCAGGGAAGAATACCAACGCTGGAGCGAGAAGATGAAGGTCAGTAGCTTTTTAGGTGGTAGCGGAGTACCGGTCTGGCTCACACTTACACACGCCCTTGCTTCTGCCCTCGTAGCATGTCAAGGAAAAGGTCCTACCTGTCATTGCAGACAACTCCGAATGGAGAAAGCAGTGCTTTGCCGCCAAGCGACAGATCACGCCCAAAATTGGACAATTGACCAATTCAAAAGCAGAAATTTGGCGTATTGTGAGTCTTCTGACGATGCAAAAGCCGTGCATGTGAATCTGTAGCTGAACCCGACTTGCTGTTTTCACAGACTTCGACCATCTCGAGCCTACTCAAAGAAGCTCAGGCAGCCCCTAGTCCCAACCAGGAGATCTATCAATGGGTACTGAACCACCTGAGCAAATGTCTCATTCGACAAGCAGAGCAGGAAGTGGCCGTAAAGGTGGATACTGCCTTCCCGCTTGCTCGCGTGGTCGTCTGGCTGCTTCTTGACGGGCACGAGAAGCTTGGAGAGATACTCATGGCGAGATTGGTCAAGAAGAGCTGCTGGTGTCTTGGCTACTTTCCTGAGAAGAGACCGGTAAGTTGCTCTGTGTAGCTCGGCTGACGCGGGCTGATCTGCAATGAAGTCTCACGCAATCTACGTCTTCCTTCCACCTGCAGGATCAGGACAATGTTGCCTACTCCAAATCCGTTGGTCGAGCCTCGCCCGAAGAGACATCCGTACAATTCGCCTCTCGTCAATCGGGCATTGCAGCCTTCTACTTTGCCATCTGCCAAACTCCCCCTACTCCTCCACCCTCCCAGCCCGCTTCGGCCTCAGTGGACGTCTCCCTCGTCCCCGCCCACTTCCGTCCTTCAGCGCTATGGAAATGGCAAGCGCGTTGCGTCACCCCACCCATGACCTCGCACGCAATCGTACCCGCCCTCTGGTCCACCTTGCTAGAAGTGGCCGGCCCTCGACTATTGGAGTACTACGGTCGACAGACGGGCAAGGTCTGGGAACTCCTCTACACTCAGGGGATCATGGCTGGTAGGGCTGGATTTGTTAAGCTGGATGAGGGCAAGGCGGCTAGTGGGAGATTGCAATTGATGCTTGAAGATTGGAAGAAGAGCGGAAAGGTGGAGATCCTCAAGGGAAGGGAGATGCAGGCTTAAAGTGCTACTGCCAATGCGAGTGGCGGCTACTCCTCTCATATGTCACGAACCTTATGTCAATCCATTATGTGTGTCAGTCACTCTGGCTCAGCGCTCCTCATCAAGGCTGTTGCATGTCAGGCTGAACATGTTGCAGACTAGCGTAAGATATCCCACATGTTTAGATTGCAAAGTCTCTCCCACCCACTGTAAGATATCGTCGGAAGATCCACAACCAACGCTCCTCACTCACCTGCAAGGATGTACTCGAGGCCCCTCATATCAGCTCAGCTCTTGAACTTGGTAGTCGTACTTTGCTCGCTTCCCTCCTTGATGGTCTTTCCCTTTGCTTTGATCTCGCTCGGTCAGTCAGTCGTCTTCTTGTCCTCATTTTTGAGCGTCACATGAGATTGAGGAATGTAGAAGTTTGTGCACACTTGACCTACCACGAATGCATCTTGTGGTTTGGAGCTGCCTACGCTTGCCGTCGTCTTCTTCCTTTCAATGCTCACTTGGATTTTTCAGTTGGACGGGGGAGGAAATGGTCATCTTGCAAACTTGGTCTTGTATTGATGGACGGGTGTTGGAGCGCAGAGACACGGGACAGGGACATTGCGAGGCTTGGGTGGATGGACGGGAACGGTAGAGAACGCTTTTGCACATCTGATTCGACTTCTGACTCCTCATTGCGACTTGCCACGCCAACTCTTGAGCCCGATGAGATGAAATGACCGACCGAACACATGCTCTTGGCAAGCCTTGCATCGAGTTTGTGCGGTTGATCTTCTAATCGTCGACTCTCTTGCACTTGCATCTGCAATTGCAACTCTTCTCTACCTGACCATGCAAAGGGAATGAGAGATATGGGGAGAACAATCAAAGTGACTCACTTCCGGCGCTTCACCACTAGTAGTCATCATCGCGTCGCCTGGGCAGAGGGCTTCGGCTGTCTCTCTTCCTAGGAGGAGGGCTGGGACTATCACGGTGTCTGCGAGAGCGAGGAGGGCTGTACTCCCTCGGGGCACGCTCTCGGTCACGGCCGCCGTAGCTGCCGCGGTCTCCTGGAGGAGGGCCGTATCCACCTCGGCCTCCAGGAGGTCGCCTCCAGTCGTCTGCAACATCGGCTGGCGGGCCGTAGCCGCCTCGACCTCCATAGTCTCCACCATAGCCACCTCGTCCGCCTCGAGGGGGAGGGGGTCCGTATCGGTCAGGAGGTGGGCCGTAGCGGCCATAGCCTCCACCAGGGGGTCCGTAAGGTCCATCAAAGGGAGGAGGCGCTCCATAACCGCCTCCGGGAGCATAGCGCGAACCCGAAGGGGGTCCGTAACCAGGTGGACCGCGGGGAGGGGGGCCGCCGCCACCAGGGCCACGGTACCGGTCGTCTGGACGAAGATTGCCTCTGTACTCTCCAGGGGTAGGTGAGTGAGGGCGCCTGGTAGCAGAGTAGTCGACTCGGATCCTTCGTCCGTGCAGGTCCTGCATGATGCGTGAAATAGCCAGTGGAGAAAAATCAGTATATGCAGGCTTCCCACTGTACGGCGGACGTGCTCACGATTCCATTGAGGGCCTTGATGACTGCCTCAGAGCCTTCCAAGTCCTTCATGGTCACAAAGCCGAAGCCTCGAGATCGGTCAGACTGCCAAGCAGAAAAGGGCAATCGCTCTGTCAGTCTACCTGAATGACCTCGATCAGGCTGAGGAGGCTTACTCACGCGGGCATCGTAGACAATGGTGACCTTCTCAACCGGTGCAATCCTGCCGAACTCCTCGTCGAGGTCCCTCTCTGTGGTTCGAATGCTGAGACCAAAGACTCCTACGACGTTGCTAGGGCTGGCCGGGGGTGCGTTGGATGGCTTGGGTGGTGGGCCTTGAGCGCGAGCAGCCCTGTTGTTTGCAATAGGGAAGGCTGAATCAATGGCTGCTACCAATACACCTTTACTCCTGACGCACGTCTCAACTCACTTGCGGGGACCATCTTCTCCGTTCCTAGGAGGAGGTCCATCACCATTGCGGGGGGGAGGGCTCCTGCTTCGCTTGGGAGGGGGACTGCCACCGTCGCGTGCGTCCCTTCGGTCTCGGCCATCGTCTGCCTCATCATCATCGTATCTTCGAGGAGGAGGAGTTCGAGAATAGGACTGTCCTCGGGCGTCACCAGCGGGAGGTGCTTCGAGATCCGCGTAGCTCTCCATGGTTGTCAATGAGGGTTGATGGGAGGAGATACGAGGTGGTGTGGAGTTGGTGGCAGGGAAGATCCCAGGATGGACGACGTTCTCCATCGCACCGTCCGTCGCCTGTGGGCCGTTGCGCGCTTTCCACGTTCAAACTCCGACCCCCACCTCGGTGGGAAGCTCATGCGCCGGACCGACGGACCGACGACCTTGGCGGCGGTACGCACTGTTCAGCCCTAAGGCATCGCTTGCTTCCACGTCCACTCCATCCTACCGGCCCTACTTGCAGCCCTCGTAGCCACTCCGGAGACGTGGCGGAGTCTCCTCAGTGCTGGCAATGTCCTCGTCACCGCCCTCATCCTCGGATCCCCTTTCTTCACTGCGCTCGTTGCTCGAGGCCTCTTCGGTACCAATTCCTGACGATGGCACTCTCGCAGCTGTGCTAGCAGTGGCCGGGGACGACGTGGGGAGGGCCGCAAGACTTATCATAGATGATCACAAGGTATCAAATCCATCAGCAGCCAGAACGACGTCGACCACTTCATCGTTAGCCCGCGACACTGGAGGACTCCGGAGGCGCCCGGGAGCATATCAGCCGCTTGACTTCGCCGAGAACGAGGAGGAGTACGAAGCTGCTGTGAGGGGCAACAGCGCTAGAGGCAGCTCTGGCAACCACAATGGGAGTGGAGGCATCGCTTCTATGCTCTACTCGGCTCTCACGTTGCCATTCTCGGCTCTGCAATCGTTGCTCCTAGGCATCCTTCGGCTGTTGCGTTTGCCCAGCCTCTTTGCCAGCCTATTCTCGGGAGGCGGCCCAGCTGTCTTTGACGATGGCAGCTTGTCTGCAGCTCAACAATTCGAACAGGATCTTGCAGCAGCAGCAGCAGCTAGTGGGACCGATCGCTCCACCCTTCCGCCTTTCCTCACGGGTCCGTACAACGATGCTCTGAAACAAGCCAAGAGAGAGCTGAAGATGCTCGTCGTCGTACTCACGAACAGCTCGCAAAACGAGAGCGACAAGGCATTCTTGAGGTGAATTAGATCGGTCTGTAGATGCGACCGACGGCCGATGCTGACTCTTTACCCTTCCTTCTGTGGAGCAGCAATCTTACTTCCTCTGAGGTTGCGACAGCGCTGTCCCGTTCCGAGTATCTCGTGTGGGGAGCCTCAACAAAGCGTCACGAGGGCCGTCTTGTCGCCCGGCAATTGTCTGCTCATTCCTTCCCGTTCATAGGATGCGTTGCAATGAGGGCTGCACCCTCCTCGGCAGCCTCCTTTGGGATGGGCCCGACGCCACATCTGTCTCTGGTCTCGCGAGCATCAGGTACCGCTCTCTTGTCCTCAACGACGCTGTCCCAACACCTTCGCGACTCATACTCCCGCTGCTCTTCTTACCTGGAAGGTCTGCAAGCCGAGCGCATCGCTCAGGAGACAGAGAGGCGCTTGATGGCAGAGCAAGACAGAGCTTTTGAAGAGGCTTCCAAGAGGGATGCGGAGCGAGTTGCAAAGAAGCGGGAAGAAGCCAAGCAGGCTGAAGCGGCTAGAGAAGCCCAGAGAGAGCTGGAGAGAAAGGGTGAAGAGCTTTTGCATCGCAAGGCTGCGTGGCGAAGGTGGGCGAAACATTGTCTCATCTCCCCTGCTGAGGCGACTGCGGGTCCTGGAACGACGAGTATCGTCGCAGTGCTTCCCGATGGACGTAGACTGGCACGTATCTTCCCCGTCGAAGCACCTCTGGAGCACATCTATGCCTGGATCGAATCCTCTTCTGTCCCCGAGTTAGACGATGGCGAGGACGCCAGCAATATCGCCCAGCCCGAAGACTACAAGCACTCGTATGAGTTTGCTCTCTTCCTCGGATATCCGAGAAGGAGAGTAGGCGTCGAGGAAGTTGAAAAGGGAGTGAAGATCTGCGAAGTGGAAGGGCTTTGTCCTCGCGCCAACATCATCGTTGAGGGCAAGGTCGAGGGAGTGGCAGGGACAACGGGAGAAAGTAGCGGTGATGAGAGCAGTGACGGGGAGTGAGCGAGCATTGCTGGAGATACAGGAGGGGCTCCCATCACCATGTTCATGTCTGTGACTTCTACATGCCAAACATCAACAAGCAACCAAGTTACACCATTCCCTATATTAGCCTTCCGGTCCCGATTTTGCCGCGTCTGTGCACTCCTCCACCCGCATTCCAGGGTCCGCACTCCCGACTGATTGCGAGGAGATGCCTTCCTATCAACGTTGCCAAGGCCTCGTACGTAGCAACCCCCCTCGTCTCCAGCACGAGATGTCGTCCTCCTCTCCGTCTTCCTCTTCGAGCGCTCAGAAAGATGCGGACCCGATCCTGCTCAGCGTCTTCTCGAATCGCTTCAGCTCCATTGCTGATGCCATGGGAAGAACGCTAGAGCAGACGAGTATCTCGGTCAATGTCAAGCTGCGACTGGACTTTAGCTGTGCGCTCTTCGGACCTGATGGTTCGCTGGTGAGTACGACGCTTAGAGGAGTCCTTAAGTGCTGCAGTGGGATTACGAAGACTCGGATAGTAGGCTTGGACGTGTCTGACACGCTCTTCTGCTCTCCCCTAGGTCGCCAATGCGCCCAATCTGCCCGTCCACCTGGGCTCGATGAGCTTCGCAGTAGCTTATCAGATCGACTATCTGGGCATAGCTGGGATTAAGAAGGGAGATGTCATCATGGCCAATCATCCTGCTGCAGGAGTGAGTACTTCGTGAGCCCAGCATACCCAAGATGATCCTTCGCTCACCTGACATCGAGATCCCCTCCTTTCTCCCCTAGGGCTCTCACTTGCCTGATATCACCATCATCAGCCCTTGCTTCTCAGAAAAAGGAGAGATCATCTTCTTTGTAGCCAGTCGAGCACATCACGCTGGTGAGTCTTCGCAAAGAGGCAGCAGCCTTGCCTAGCTTAGCTCACTCGCCGCTAATGGCTACCTCTTCCGCTCTGCAGATATCGGAGGAGTATCCCCAGGTTCGATGCCTCCACACTCGAAGACTCTACACGAAGAAGGCGCCCAAATCAAGTCCTTCAAGATTGTAGAGGGTGGCAAGTACAACCGCGATGGTGTTGTAAAGCATCTCCTCGAAGACCCTGCCCAGTATCCCGGTTGCTCAGGCACGCGCTGTCTTCGCGATGTGGAGAGTGATCTGCAAGCTCAGATCGCAGCTAACCAGAAGGGGATCAATCTGCTCAACGTGCTGATCGACGAATGGGGTCTACAGATGGTGCAAGACTACATGATGTACATCCGCTCTAATGCCGAGCTGTCCGTAAGAAACTTGCTCAAGGAGGTAGCCAAGCGGCAAGAGACGACTTACCTCTACGCCAAGGACTACATGGACGACGGCTCTCCCATTGAGCTGAAGATCACCATCGATGAGAAGGATGGCTCGGCCTTCTTTGACTTCGAAGGGACTGGGCCAGAAGTGCTGGGCAATTGGAATTGCCCGAAGAGCGTATGCTACTCGGCCATTATTTACTGCCTGCGATGCATGGTCGCCGTAGATATCCCGCTAAATCAGGGCTGTCTAGCGCCAGTGACGGTCAAGATTCCCGAAGGGTCTCTCCTCGACCCAAGCGACAATGCAGCTGTAGTAGGCGGGAACGTCTTGACCAGCCAAAGGTATGTTCGTCCCGCGAACGTTGCAGTCATTCCAGGAGACTGATCCCCTTGCCTTTACCGCCACGCTGTCAGAATCACCGACATTGTCTTGAAAGCCTTCAAGGCAGCAGCAGCCAGCCAGGGTGACTGCAACAATCTCACCTTCGGAATGGGAGGCTCAGACAAGGATGGCAAGCACGTCGACGGCTTCGGTTACTACGAGACTATTGCCGGTGGGAGTGGAGCCGGACCGGACTGGCAGGGCACAGATGGAGTGCACGTAGCAATGACCAACACCCGTGCAACAGACGTCGAGACCCTCGAGCGCAACTACCCCGTCGTCCTTCGCCGCTTTGAGATCCGCGACGGCTCGGGTGGGGTAGGCCGCAATCGTGGGGGTAACGGTGTGACTAAGGAGCTCCAGTTCCTCACACCGCAGATGCAGGTCTCGATCCTCTCCGAGAGGCGCGTTTACCACCCCTTTGGACTCGAGGGAGGGGGCGATGCGGAGTGTGGGCGCAATACTTGGATCAAGCATGAGATGGACAAGGATGGGAAGACGCAAGTACAGAAGAGGATCAATCTGGGCGGGAAGGTGAGTAATGACGTATGCGCTTGAGATACGCTACGACCGCCTTTGGACTGACGTTCCCCATACTGCGTCCCCTCTTTCCTCTAAGGCATCAACAATGATGTCCCGCGGCGACCGGATCATCATCGAGACACCGGGAGGAGGCGGGTGGGGCGCTCCTGATAGCTCAAAGGCCGGATCGGACAGGAATACAGGGGACGAACCTGCTGGCATTCTCCACAGTGGTCTGCTCAAGGGAAGTCTGGTGGAACGGGTAGCTAATCAGCTGGGCGTGTGAGCGGGGAGGGACTAGACGAGGAAAAGTGTCAAGGGATGCTCTCGCCTTACAATTGCGTGCGGGTCTGTGTAAATGATCACAAGGGCCTGATGTTTTTCAATGCGTATTGCTATTGACATACCACTTTGTAGAGACGACAATTGTATGTAGTGACGGTACAATCACAGAGGCTGACCAGGAAGTGGAGCCATGTAGAGAGAGAGATCTCCAGTATCAGGCTGCTCTCGTTCTCCTCCCAATCCCTTCCATCGCCCCTCGCCTAGCTCAGCACTCGAAGATCCTCGCCGTCGAGACATTGATCCTACTCCAGGCTCTCCTGCGTACAAAGACCTGCCTTAGCATAAGGTATGGCCACATGAGGTGATAGAGGGCAAAGAAGGGCAGCGGATCCTCTGCATCCCACGCTGCATCGCGCGAACCGGGTGCATCTAAGTCAAAGCCCCCAGCGCTAGCGCCAGCACCAGCGCCAGCGGTGGGAGAGTGGACATCAGAGGTGCGCAGCCAGAGGGGATGGACGAGACGGCGCAGCAGGCGGGGTACTACGAGGGGGAGAAGCCGGGCAGGGAGGTCGTGGGCGAGCCAGCTCATGGGAGATGAAGAAGGCAGGGGCACGACGGGCGCGGACAGATTTGCGTCTTCGTCTTCCTTCTTCTTGTCTTGCTCGGCGTATGCTTCTCCAAATGCTGGAACTTGGGAGAGGAGACCGACGGCAGTGTGCACTCGTGGGTTGCACTCGATTGCGACGATGCGGCCTTTTTCGTAGAAGCCGGGAAGACGGGGGTTCGTCTTGGCTGCGGGTTGGTGTATGAAATCGAAGGAGTAATGTCCGTCTAGACATTTGCCTTGCCACTTTTCGTCCTGCAGTAATGCCGTCATGAATTGTCGAGTCCACTCGAGCGTTCTGACGCCGATGGGGTGGTCTTGAGCTGGGTAGTAGGTCATGAGCATGTCGTTGCTGGGGCAGCAGACGAAGGCTCGGACTTGACCGTCGATGACAGTCGAGTGTGTGCACCACTCAGACGTGTACTTGCCGTCGATGAACTCTTGGACGATATACGGAGTGGAAGAAGCGATGGGGATGGGCAGGGAGCGAATTCGCTTCTCCGTCGCTGGCCAGTCAGGAGCGCCTGATGGTGAAAGGAATGGGTAGGTAGTCAAGTCGGACCTGCCAACATCGTCGAGCTCAGCAGCGCACTTCAGGATGCGAGGAGCCAAAGCCGGCTGTTGAAGCAGAGACAAGAGCTCTTCTGGCGAAGATACGACGTCTGAATTCGGCGCTTCAAGGCCCATCGAGTGGACTAGCGAGATGAACTTGTCCTTTTCGTGCAGCTGCTCAACGAGGTCGGGATCCTGAATCACAGCTCGCAGGTCTGACCGCCTTTGTCGAAGAAGGTCTGCAGCTTTGGCATCTTCTCCAGTAGTACCGGCTCCAGAGCATGGCACGAAGAGAGTGACATCCTCGGCAATGGCCACGTCGATCAGAGCAGAGATGTACTTCTGTCCTCCCCCAGCAGGGACGAGAACGAACTTGTCCACTGAGGATGAGAAGCGTGCGGGGGATAAAAGTCCCCAGCTGTGGTGGTAGAGAGGGGAAAGATACGGTCAATCTCACTATCAAGCGCCTGTCACTCAATGCGCTGCGACTCACCCTTGTTCCTCCACTACCACCACCCTCCAGCCCTGCTTTGCGAGGGCTCGGGCGATGAACAGGCACTTTTGCATGCGACCGCCATTGACCAGAGCTGTGCGCTGCCGTCCTGCAGCTCTTGTTCGCGGGGACCTCTTCCGAGTGTAGAGGGCATATAGGGTGAAGAGCGCAGTCAGAGGAGCGAGGGAAAAGGAGAGAGCCACGAGGAGGAAGGAGGCTAGAGCGGACTGAGCCCGTGAGGGGAGGTTGCGGCTGCCAGACATGGCGTCAGAGGCGCTAGCGCCGAGCTTGTACCAGCTCAACGAAGGGAAGGAAGGTAGAGAGCGTCAAGATAGGTACCACCGCAGCCAGGCAGAATGAAGATGCTGGGAAGAGTGGGGCGAGCAGGGTACGCCTGAGCTGCAGTGCAAGGAAGAAGTGGTGTCTTCTTCTTCTTCTGACCGCTGCTTCCGTCATGCTGCCTCCACCCGCCTCGCCTGCAGCAGCCTGCAGGGTCTCGCAGCTGCTGACAAAGACGCGTCTGAGCCGGGCACTTGCGGGAACAATGGCAGCAACGGTAGCAATGGCGCACAAGGGAGGGAGGCATCACCATTGCAACAGAGCATCGAGCAGCAGAGCCGTACCAACTTTGGTTGCGAGGCAAAACGCCGCGGCACGTAAGGAATTTCGAGGGGTCGGCGGAGAGAGCCGGGGTGACTGCTGCACCGGCAGGCGGGCAGCCTCGAGAAGCATGAGCTGCACGGCAATCACGCCTCAAGCCCTACTAACATTGGCTGAGCGGCCCCTCTACCAGGGACGACGATGCCCTTCCCATGACTCCTCGTGACGCCCGTCCTGACCTCACACCGAGGACCCTACCAGTGATCGAGACTGGCCGCGTAGCGGTTCTGAGGTAGCACCCTCCGCCTCCCTAGCAACTAGGAACATAATCGTTCATGGTGCCCTGAGGAGGGAGGTTCCTGATATGGACTGCACCGGCAGCGTGTGGCCAGTACGTCCTTGTGTCTCGCTAGCAATGAGGCACAGATCTGTTCCTCACGCCCTGATGCTTTGGGTTCCTGGCGCGGTCTGGCCTTTTTTCACTAGCAAAGAGCAAAGGTGACCGTCGCGCAAAGGACTTGTCAGCACATAAAGGTCCAGCACTCCTCCTTGTCCCCCTGCCTTTCTTCCTTTCCCCACCATAACCAGCTCAACTTCATACAGATACACATACAAGAACTTCCTCATTTCAAGCGTTATTCCAGATACAACTGTTCGAAAGTTACTCGTCGTCGACTGTAATTTATCTATAGGTGGAAGGGTCGCAGGCAGAGGGTGATCGAACACACAGCAGTTTTGTGAGTATCGAGAGCCCCGGCTCAGAATTAAGATACGCGTGGCTGACCGTTTTACTCTTCCCTCCGATGTGACAGCCCTTTGCAATCATGTCGTCGAAGGATACCATCATCAGGACACCTGAGGGCATGCGCACTATTGCATCCCAAAGGGATGTTGATTTTGTCTACGATGCCCACAACCACATTGTGCAAGAGTCTCTGATACGGGGAATATGCTCCAAGCATACGCAAATCCACTACCATCCCTACCGTCGGGGACATGGCAGGCTTGCTGTGCCCGTCCCAAACGAACACCTACATGTTGGGATCGTCCGATGGACCGGTCTCGGCACCCAGCACATCAGGTCAATGGCAACATCGCTTCACTATTGGCTTCACTATGAGCGCTGCTGAAGCCTTTCATCGTCTGGCTCACTCCGCCTTTGGCATCAATCTGTCAAACCTCATGAACAGAGAACGTCAGAGATCATGGCTCCCAACATCAACCGGCTTTGTCCAGAAATGTGAAGCGAGAGACGTCCCCTTACAAGCCATCCAAGAAGCGCCTGCATAGACTACTGCTTTCGCTTGATAACATCTAGCGCTTTCCTATCATTGTCTCGGACATGCCCAACTTGTTCAATCGAGAGTAAGACAGACACACTACATTGTAGGACAGGATGCATGGATTCTGCGAAGTGGTCGCGCAATGGGAATCATGGGGATCCGTCGATTGCAACCGCAGACCTTGACGAAATGCAGCGCAAAATCCAAGACTACGTTGCACGCCTCAACGCCATCCGTACGGTAGACCGTGATCCTCTTCGCACAGTCGTGACACCGGTCTTGGTGTCCGACAGAGCCCGAGTGCGAACAATGAGGACGTGCTGGGCGATTCGGATCTCCGGAACGAGGCAAGGGCGAAGGGCGGTGCACCACTGGCATCCGGTGGTCGACGCTCTGAGAGAGCTAGACATCTATAATAATCACAAGCGCAACGGCATTCCTGCCAGCTTCAAGAATGCCTCCGAGCAAGCCCAGACGGCCTTGTTGGCCGGACTCATCGACACCGATGGGTGGGCGAACGACAACGGCACATCGTTCGGTTTCGCCCAATCTGTGCGCCATGAGCAGATCCTAGATCACGCTCGTGAGCTCGCGGGAGGTTTAGGAATCAAAGCGGGGGAACGTCGTCTTGTTCGGGTGCCGAATCCGGCCAATCCAGAGGAGCTCGTAGAAAGCCTCAATTTTCAGCTGCACGGCCCAAACCTCGCGAAGCTGCAGCGTTACTTGGCGCTGGAGCGCAAGAGGCTTCGCCCAAGCTGGGTTGATGCCGAACTACGTAGCATTGGGGTCGAGCAGCTGACTCGTGCTCCAAGAGGTCGTCAGATTCGGGTCAGGGGCCGCGAGAGCAGCCGTGTCCAGCTGGCGGCGGGTTATGGTGTGACAGAGCCGCGAGAGGAGAGAGAGTAGCACACCCTCTGTATTAAGCGAGACACATAGTCTCATACACAGATATGTTGGCGGTCGGCCCCATCCACCTAGATATATAGAATGTACCAGCAGCCAACGATCAGCCCTCCATACTTTCCCAAAACACGATTGGATTCTTCAGTCGAAGTTCAGCAGCCAATGATACAGAACCAGTCTTGAAAGCCTTCTCGTGATCGTTCCCAGCGTGATTGAGCTGTAGCATTGCGCATGAATATCGGGTCGGACAAGTATACATGATCAGGCGCCGTCGCTTGAGGCTCGCGGAAAATACATGCTTCGACGTCCACCGCTATGCAAGCCCGAGCAGTCTGGCCTTGAGATTCAGTGCCAATCGCTTCGACATGTCCCTGTTCAATGCCAAATTGCCCGCCTGCACCCAAAGGCCAGGGTGTCCCGATTCCCTCCACACCGTGTTCAGCTCTCCCTCTTCATCCAATCCCCACACAGGCTTAATCTTTTCTCCCTCTGCACCAAAGATGGCAACAGCCGACGTTTTCATATTCTGATAGCCCGTCGCAAGCACCACCAAGTCTGCCTTGATCTCCTGACCGTCAGCAAAGACGATTCCGTCTTCTGTGAAGTGGTCGACAGCCTGGCCTTGCTTCATCTTGATGCGACCGTCGATGATAAAGTCCTCTGCGGCCGTTCCAAGGTAATAGCCGCCGCCTCTCTTGAAGTAACTCATGAGGAACCTGACGAAATTTGAGGTTGAGGGAGGTTAAACGTGAAGTAATGGACGAAGAATGAGGTGTCAGTATCGGTCCTGAGCGCGTCGCACCACGCGCACGCGTCCCGCAGCGCGTAAATCACACTCACCCGGCATCATCGACTCCCATTCCGCACTTGAAGCCGGCCTTGGTGAGTCCATCGAGCGTCTTTCGATCAAAGTCTGCAATCTTCTTCGCTACGACGATCTGGCTCGGAATGTGAAGAGGGTTGGGCATACTGTTGAAGATCAGGTCTGCGTCTTCCGTCTTTGGTCCCGGATCGGAGAAGAGACCCTTCATGAGGATGCCAGTGACACTGTCTGTGCTCATGAAGTAGGTCTCGGAGCGCTGCACCTGCGTCACATCCCAGCCGTGCTCTACGAGATTGACGGAGAGGTCCTGGCCGGAATTGTTGGAGCCGACGACGATGGCCTTGGAGCCCTTGTAGAGGTCACCAGAGGTGTACTGAGAAGAGTGGACGACGGGGCCTTGGAACTTCTCCTCTCCCTTGAAGGTGGGCCTGTTCATCTGTCCGCTGTGGCCAGTAGCCAAGACACAGTGCTTGGGGTGGATTGTCCTCTCCTTGCCATCGCCTCGGCGGACCTTGAGCGTCCATGTACGAGAAGCCTCGTCATACTTGGTAGAGGTGAGCTCAGAGGACATCCAGCAGTTGAGCTCCATGACTTCCGAGTACATCTCCATCCAATTGGCCAGCTTGTCCTTGGGAGTGTACACGGGCCAGTGAGGTGGGAAGGGCAAGCCGGGGAAGTGGTCATACTGCACAGGGTCGTGGAGCACAAGGGATGCGTATCGCTTTCGCCAATTGTCTCCGACACGCTCATTCTTGTCGATGATGACAGTAGGGACATCCAAGAGGCCAAGCCTGTACGCCAGCATCAGTCCAGCTTGACCGGCGCCAATGATCACAACTTGTGGCTCCTCGTCGAGGAACTCCTTCTTCCGCTCACGTCGCTGGGCCCAATTGAGACCTCCTCGGTGCTCGCCATGCTCTACACCTTGAGGACGCTTGTCCAGCTCCTTGGGCTCGTAGCCTTTGAGTGTCTCGAGGCCGAGGAAAAGCGCATGCAGCTGTTAAGTCGCAATGGATGGGCAGTTCAGTTATCACATTTGTAGCTGCTGCTGCTCACAATCGCTCTCTTTGTACTCACCTTCCACTCCCCGTTGCTCTCTTCTGCCAATCGCAGCACTCCCCTTCCACTCCCCACCTTGGTCTCGAACCTGATGAAAGCCATGACCCAAGGAATGTCAGGGAATGCGTCCGGCAGGAGAGCGGCGCTTCCAGGCTCGAGGGTGATGTTCTTGATTGTATGATCCCGCGAAAGCTTAATCTCGTCTTTAAAGAAGCTCGCAATGGCCTGTGGGCCCTGCTTGGCTCGGTGATCCCACTGGAGAGCAAGGAACTCCTTGTACCACCCATCGTGTCGGAAGAGGGCAGCTACCTGATTGGCATCGCCGCTGGAGAAGGCAGTGTTGAGCTGGGTGACGGCGGCCTGAGCAATCTGGTCGGCTTTGCCCTCATCTTCGGGCTCAGTGAGAGGGTCTACATCGAGTGTGCCTGTCGAGACGGGCGCCTCTTCCTTTGTAGCGTGGGTGGCGTGGTGAGGCTGATGAGCAACAGCTGCAGAGGGTGCCATGGTGGAAAGTACAGAGTGTAGCTATGGACACGTAGCGTGAGGAAGCACACGTACCCGATCACTTCAGTCCTCCTTCTTATACGATCGTCTTGCCACTCTCGGCGTCATGCCACCCTCCACTGGCGCCCTGTTCCCCAGGTCTCCCAGTCAAGTCGGGTCAGCTGAATTCAGTCGCCAAGGCACTCAACCAGACTCCGCCCGCTTCCCCACATTCGCATTTCGCACGGTCCCTCCACGAGCAGAGGCCGAGCAGCCAGAGTGCGGGGGGAGGAACGGCAAGGCACTGCAACTGGCACAAGGGACCGGACGCGTGTGACCCTCGCTTGCTACTCTATCCAACGCCGATAGCCAACAGCCTCGTCGGCGGATTAACCGCTGCTCGATACCAGGACGGCAATACATCAGAAGAGTGGAAAAGTTGCCGACCCCTTCGGCCTTAGTGTCGGGGTAGCTGTAAAGGCCGGGAATGAGCTTGCCGACTCGCCGGACCATACGCCAAAGTGCAACAGTGCCTCCTACTCTTCACGTTCGACCCCACACCAGATAGGGGGACAGTCGCAGAGGATGCAAGGAGACGACGGCGTTTGAGCTCGAGCGTGCCCTTTGCTCCGGTGTGCGGCCAGCCATTCGGAGCTCATTCTACAACATCTTCCTAAAGCCGTCGCTGGAATGCGTAACACTGAGAGGACACTCATACTGCTCTTATTGCCAGGAGACGAGATGCGGTGATGTCTCTATCGGTCGACTGGTATGTCATAGACTACAGTGTACCACGTTTGGTTGCGCACGCGCAGCTGCTTCACAAGGCATTCGAGGGGGCACCCTCGACGCATACATCGCCACTCAGTTCACCACGATAGCGCTTTCATAGCCATCAATCAGTGGCATTCTGGGTCGGCGTTCCTGTGTACTGATCCAGCTATGGGGAAAACCCGTGCCAATGATTGAGCACGAGCCTCTCCCACTGCGCCGACATCGCACTTGCTACAGACCGCACGTGTAGATGCGAGAGGTTCTTTGCAACTGAGAAGTGTATCCTATCTCAACGCTCTGTTCGCGCTCAAAGAGTATGGGCCAAGGATGACGTGCACTACGAGGAATGTGCTGTAGGCAGGTGTGGCCTTGCTACTTGTTGAGCCAAGTCAAGGCGTGTGTGTGGGCGTAGGCGTGGGCGTGGGCGTCTGGCTGTGGGACAGACCGTCATTCCGTCCGTCGGATGCGCCACGCGACAGTGTCCCGCGGCCCGCTCCGTCATTGTCTCCACTGTTTTCGCGCCCGTCAGTCGCCCCTCTTGGCTGCCGGATCTGTCACCCCCCCATCATCCATCCCTCATCTTCCCGTACAGACCCCTTCCTCTATCCCTCACCCCACTGCACTGCAACGCCATACCGACTCGTCTTATATAGAAAGCACTCACGCCCGTCAGAAACCCCTCTGCAACGTCGTCCCTCATCAGCAAATTTGCCCCATCAAAGACACGCGCCCCAGCTCAGACCAGCAACGAATTTAGAGACTCCTCTACCTCCTCTTCTTACCTCCCCTAGTCCTCTCGATTCTACAGCGCCCATCTCGACTGTAGGCTTGTGAAACCTTCTGTCGACCAATACGGCAATGTTCAAAAAGGGATCTGCATCCTCCACTGGTACATCGTCATCCAAGGTGTCAAAGAAGGATTTGAAGATGCAGGCAAAGGATAAGAGTAGTGGTAGGCCGGGCAACCTGGACACGGCACAGGAGCATACGTTGGACAAGTTCCGATCGCAGGTGAGTGGATCAGTGGAGTCTAGCTTGAGACTACAAGGGATTGAGGCGAGGCAGAGTCTCGGGATTCAGAGAACGGGGAGCTTGTTGCGATAAGGGGGCATCATGGTGTGGAGGCGCCGTAAGAAATCTCTGGACGCAAAGTCTTGGGGTGGAGTGTCAAATCAAGATCATACGCACCGCAAGATGTTGCTCGAATTAGAGACGCTCGCAAGATATTCGGCAAATACGAAAGTCCAAGCCTACATCTTGAGCTGTCTCCGAAAGAGAAGAGATGCTGCAGAAGAAGCGTACCTCCCCCGGGCATTAGTGGAGCCGTTAGACTGACCTACAAACTCCTTTGTACCCAGATTGAGGAGAAGGGCATCTATATTCCGGAGCGACATGATGATGCTTGCTGTGAGTAGATCGCGACACAGGCCGGATTGCTCAGCCAGGAGGCCGCACAGCAGATTGCCTGAACCGCCTGGTCCCCTCTCCCCCCTTGCATCCGCGGTTACTGCCATCAGTGTGCCGGTTCCTGCGAGCGCGCAAATGGGATTTGACTGCCACTATGGCGATGTTCGAAGAGTCGGAGAAGTGGCGAAAGGACTTCAAGGTGGATGAGCTGTATCACAACTTTGAGTACCCAGAGAAGGAGGCGGTCAATGAGGTGTACCCACAATACTATCACAAGCAGGACAAGGTGAGGGATAGCGAGACCGCAGACGTTCCAGGCTGCAGCATTGCATACTCACTCGTTCTCCTTTCACCATCATTCGTTCAGGATGGCCGCCCGATTTACATCGAGCAGCTGGGCAAGCTAGATCTCAAGAAGCTGTACGAAGTGTGAGCGGTCTCGGAGCTTGGAGACTCTCCGTCCTGGCGTGCAGAAGCTGACCGCGAAGTCTTTCCTCCTTGCCCTTCTTTCCGCTCACAGGACCACGGCCGAACGTCAGATTCAGAAGCTCGTAGTGGAGTACGAGAAGTTCCAAAGAGAGCGTCTGCCCGTCTGCAGCGCCGAGCGGGGCGAGCGTATCGAGACCTCTTGCACCATTATGGACCTCAAGGGCGTTGGTCTGGGCCAGTTCTGGAAGGTGTCTGGCTACGTTCAGCAGGCCTCGAACATTGGCCAACATTACTACCCTGAGACTATGGGTCGGTTCTTTGTGATCAACGCACCTTACCTCTTCACCACAGTCTGGCACGTCATCAAGGGCTGGCTCGACCCAGTGACGGTGGAGAAGATCCAAATCTTGGGAAGCGGCGCTGACAAGACTCTGCTAGAGTACATCCCAGCAGAGAACCTGCCGACAACGCTGGGTGGCAAGTGCCAATGCCACGAGCGAGGCGGATGCTCGCTTTCGGACGCTGGACCGTGGAACACACCGGAGGGGCAGGAGATCATTGAGCAGGTGCGGGCAGAGGAGCATCAGAAGGCAGAGGAGCACGCAAAGGGCGCCTCGAATGGAGCATGAGTAGTCGCGTGCAGCGGATCACTATCAGACGGCCGAAGGGTGTGGGGTTAGTGGCTCGGCGACGATATGCGAGCTCTATTGTAGATTCATAACTCTTTCTCATCGTGTCTCCTTGCTCATCAAGACTTGCGTTGCGTCAAAGTCGGCTGTGACTTCAGGGATGTGGCATGCAGAGGCTGAGTAGAGCGGGAGATGCTGAGCCTTAAATCCGAAGGGGCTGCTGCTTCTCGCGAGTTCCGTGCGCCCGCCCGTCCGGAAAGGGGTCGAGGCCGGACATTGGTGTTCCGGTGAGCTGACCCTGCTCATGTCACTCGACGACCTACTTCCACGTCTACACTCATATCACTTTCTTCAGATCTCTCGCTGATACATTCTTGTTTACACTCATCCGTCATAGGGAAGCGGACAGACATCCACTCCGCGCGGTAGGATCGCCCCGCCATGGACCAAGACGACCACCCTCCTGCGCCTCCGGCTGCAGGTGGCGCCGAGTCCAGCACTAACGCCGATGAGGTCCCCACTACTGCTCCTCAGGACAGTGAGCCAACAGCAACTCAGCAATCCACACCACAGCACGACGAGAGTGGTCCGTCCTCTGGTACCCAGACACAGGCCGATGAGCCAGCTTCACCTACCACACGATCTCGTCTGGGTCAGGCTATGACTGCCTTGCTGCAGTCCTTTGCCAGCTTGCCACCTGGAGCAGGGAGCAACACTCCGAATGCTTCGGCAACACCAGCAGAAGCTTCTGCCTCCGCTCCTGGCGCAGCAGAGTCAGGTAACAATGCCTCACCTCACACCAATCAGGCGGGAACGAGTGGCACCTCGCCACTCTTCAGTCCCTCGAGTGGCCTGAGACTTCTAGTCTTTACTCCACCCGCAGATCCAGCAGATGCTCCTCGAGTATTTGCTGAGATGCTTCGCTCTGCAGGACAGGATACAGCGACTTTGCACCACCGCCTTCAGCAACACCAAGAGGAGAATGCTACACCCAGTTTCCACCCTGTAGCTGGACCTCCACCGATGGGACATGCTTTTATCGAGCAACCTGAGCCTGGAGCGGCAGCTGGAGCCTCCGAGGGAGGCGAGCCTTCAGGACCTCGAGAGATGCCAGCTCCTCCCAATCTCTACTATAGACTACCATTCTATGCCCTCGATGGTGAGCAAGCTCTGTTGGCTCTCCCCACTCAATTCCTGCCTAGGCAGATGTCATCGCCCACGCGTGCCACGGTCATGGCGCCAGGCACTCCAGTTTACCTACCCAGGTCCTCTGCAAATCTACCCTTCCCGGTGCTACTGGATTGGAACGGCATGGCTTGGCCTATCCTCAATATTCAGAATCCACCACCAGGAACGCCAGAGACTTACCTCAATGACCCCCGCCATCCGCACTTTATTGCTGGCCCTCCCTTCATGGTTGCTTGGCAGCCCTTTACCATTAGGGGAACACAGACGGCAGAGGAGCAGCCCAGTCCGGAAAAGGCCAAGGCGTTTGTCGACACTCTCGAGACGGCAGATGCTGAGCTGCGAGAGAGGATGGCGAGACTGAGCATCGGAGACATTGGCGTCTTTGGCGGTGCAGGTGGGGCAGGGGGTCCGAATAGCAGTGAAGAGGGCGAGCTGGGCTGTCCGGTCTGTCTAGATCCATATGATGAGACTTCAGATCGACCAGAGTGGATTGGAGGGGAAGCTGCTAGAGAGAACCAGGTCGTGGTGATTCCCTGTCCGGGTTTCCACAGTATGCATCGCAAGTGCCTGGTGGAGTGGCTCAGCAGCCAGGCGCCCTCGAAGTGGAGTTGTCCGATGTGTAGGACATCGATCACGCCCAGTGATGTGGTCAAGGGTGCTCGAAGGGCCGGACAACAGGCACGACAGCCTCAACAGCAACAGCAACAGCAGCAGCAAGCGGCAACGCCTACACAAGCCAATCTCGCCAAGGAGATCGAAGCTCGAGCCCACTCCTTGCGTGAGGAGATTCATCGACGAGAGCGACAGCGGGGCTTCACCTGTGACTATCAGGCTTGCTTCCCAGACTATGAGCTACCCTCTGCGACGGATGAGTGTGCGCTGGATCGACATATGATCAAGCTGCAACCCTGTGGACATGAGCTTCATCTGGATTGCCTCACCACTTCGCTGCGTATCAAGGACGATCTTCGCTTGGAGGGAGGTGTCAAGGACGAGGATGAAGATGAGGAAGACGAAGAGGAGGAAAAGGGAGAGGGAGGAGAAGCTCGAGGGGGAGCAAGTGCGATCAAGACGGTGGGCAAATGGGTGGAGTGTCCAGTGGACCGACGTGAAGTCTGGGCTCAGATTCCCGTACCGAGGAGACGCAAGAGACAGCCAGCGGCAGACGATGAGCTAGCAGCAGCTGGAGCTGGCTCTGGCGATACTGCTGCTGCTGCTGCTGCTGCCGCTGAGAGCGAAGACCTCAGTCGCGGACAGGTCCATCGTCTCTCCCTTTCGCCAGGGGAGATGCCCAATGCGAAGCGACAGGTACGCGAAGGACCGTCCAGCCGTCGTCCATCCGGAGAGGCAGAAAGAGCAGACGAATCGGCAGAGGAGGAGGCGGTGACCTTGAAGCAGGAAGTGAAAGTTGCTGGTGGAGAGCACTTGGAGGATTGACTTGGTGAAGCTACAGCATGATTATACCCCTACACGCCACGACAAGACGCACGCGATCACATCCAGTTTATAGCACCCCCTCCCTCCTTGAGAAGTTCTCATCTATACATCCTTGGGCTAGCTACTAGCTGCTAAGGATTCCTAATCGATACAAGTTTCTACACACTATGTGAGGTGAGGTGAATGTAGGATGTGTGTGGTACACTAGGGAATGAATGACGTCTTGCCGCCCCTCGGCTGGCTGCCCTCTCTCTGTTGCTGCAAGCCACGGCAATTTGCCCATGAAAGTGTTGGACCCCCACTGCCCCGCTCTGCCGAGGCCGAGGATTGCAGGAAGGCGCGAGCCACACGCGCGTGGCACAGGGAAGGGCGTGAGTGAGTGAGTGTGCTTGTGTGCGTGCGTGTGAGGGCGCGTGTGTGTGTTGCTTCATCTTGGCTCAAACTGGCCAGAAGCAGAGGAAGGCGATTGATGCATGGAAGGGCCAGACACAGCAAAGTCACACGGCATACCACTCACGGCATACCATAGCATAGCATAGCATACCAGCGACGATTCCACAACAGAAGCTTCCATTTCCCTATCAGCGCAAAAGCAGACTTCTTCTTCTTCTTCTAGGGGCGGAACACCCACTCACGCGCCCTGCTATTATTACCCTCCCTTGGCTCCCTCCTTTGCAATCGGCCGCTTTGCCCTTGCGTCCCGATCCTCTACTTCCGCCCCTCCTTGACACCTCCTCTCTCCTCTCCTCTCCTACGCCGCTACCACACCTCGGATCTCCTCGCTGAAAGTCCTCATCCGATCTACCGCTATACCCACCACGACACTCCACCCGGACCACGAACTGTCACGACTGTCACGCTCACGACATCTAGCGCACTGCTACGACCAATGCCTTCCTAAGTCGGACCTCACCTCACCCCTTCCTATCTCCAGGGTAGACCAGGCAGCAACCAATAGAGCGAGCAGATTCCCTCGCCGCTAGCCAACCCAGACGCCTGGCTCGCCCTCACACATCCTTCCAAGATGTGTTGTGGCTCAGCCGATTGGAAGAGAGAGGAGGTACCTGACCACAAGTTCGACTTCATCGACGTACGCGACTACCACAATACTGGCCTATGGACCCGAACCCGCTACGGCTTCCTCTTTGTACTGGTCATAAAGTCCATTGCCGTCTACATTGCCGACATCTACACTGCCGTTACCCTCCTCGCTTTCAACAAGTTCAATGGAAGCATCTACACCGAGGTAGAGAATAACCCGGACAATACAGTCGCTGTGCCCATCAAGTACGGCAAATGGATCTTCTTTGGATGTATCCTCTTCTCCTTTCTCCTCTTGGCCTACGAAGCGCACAAGAGTCGAGCCATTATTCGTAGTAGAGATATCAGCTATGCCTATACCAATGTCATGGCCAACAACTATTACTCTTTACGATCCTATGATCACTTTTGCTTCTTTTCACAAATCAACAATTCTACAAAGAAAAAGGATGAAATTGCATTCTTCATCTTCTTTACCTTCAAGGGTTGGAAGAGACTCGTCGTTGCTGATGGTCCTCGTCAGGTGATCAATGGTCTCACCCTCTATGGTCTCATCTTGGTCTCGGGCTATAGTACGAATGTGGAAGACTATTACGGAGGCAACATCATTACGGGAATCATGTTACTCACCATGATCTTCACCCTAGTCGTCTTCACCGGTTCGGCCATTCTGCTAGCCATTGCAAGCATCATGTACCTACCCTTGCTATGCTACATGAAGGGCAACCTCAAGGAATTCTGCTGTCACAAGATTGACAAGCGTGTTACAGAGTTGATCCAACTCAAGAAGAAGGAGAGGGTGGCCAAGCAAGCCGCAATTGCCCGAGCTGAGGCAAAAGGAGACTTTTCCCATCTGATGAACAAGAAGGGAATCATCGTTGGACAAAAGATGATGCAGCCTACCTTGCCTAATGTAGATGTGGATTTGCTGCTCAACGAGAAGAGTGTACCGCCCTCTTCCGCTAGGAGACAGAAGAGTCACGGAAGAATGGGAAGAGGAGGAGGAGGAGGAGGATATCGTCCCTATGCCAATGGTGAAGGGGACGAATATGGAAGTCAAGCCAATCTCGTACTCAACCAGGGTCCGGCCGGAGGAGGAGGACACTCTGTCCATCCTTCTACGGACGAATATGGAGGAGCAGCCCCTAGCTTACCACCCACGGTGCATGGCAGTCCTGACGTCTACCCATTCCAGTACAGGGGTGGTATACCAGGAAGCGCAAGTGCAGTAGGCATGTCGAGTGAGGCGAGCGCTACTGGCTTGACGGCGCAATTGGGTCCAATTGGAACCAGTCCACAACTCTTTGCACAAAGGGCAGTAGGAGGAGGAGGAGGAGGAAGTGGCAATGGGGGATACTTTCCGGGCGCCGGCGCCAGCGCCAGTGGAGGGGGAGCAGTACAAGGGTACAACAGACCACCGTATAGCGCTGGAGCGACATCTACATTCAATAATCAGATGCATAGCGCCTCTTCTATGTCGATCTCCAATAACGGAACGGGGAGACAGAGGAGTCAGTTGCAACATCAACAGAGTCAAAGTCAGAAACAACAGAGTCAGCAACAACAATTGGAACGACAGTATACATTGCTATCACAACAACAGCAACAGCAACAACAACAACAACAACAACAACAACGACGACGGCGTCAAGATCAAGAGCAAGATCATCATCAGCAGCAGCAGCAGCAGCAGCAGCAAGAGCAGCAGCAGAGACAAGAACGCAGTAATGATTCTGAACTTGGATATGGATACGCTTTTGCAGAAGAAGCGGATGTGGATGGGCACAACAACAACGGTGGTGGCGGTGGCAGTGGTGGTGCTGCTGGTGGCGAAGGCGGTGGGAACCCCTTCAGTAGGGCAGTAGAGACACACCCTTCCTCTGGATCAGCTACCGCCACGGCAGGAGCGACAGCCGGGGTGTACACGGGCGACCTTTCAAGTTACGCGCCTTATCGCTCCCATTCTCCTCTCGAGCTCCAGAGAGGTTCGGGTGCCGGATACCACTATTCTATGCACGAAGAAGATGTGGCGGCCATTGAAGACGTGTATGAGAGTTATCATCACCAGAGTTGGATGAGTGCTGGTGCGGGTGCGGGTGCGGGTGCGGGTGCAAGTGCAAGTGCGGGTGTTTCTCCTGCACTTGGAACTGGAACTGGAACTGGAAGTGGGGCTGGGACTGGGACTGGGCAAGGTTTCCAGCGTCCCTCTGGGTATAGCCATGGGTATGGGTATGGTAGCAATGGAGCGTACGAGCGGGAGGTCCCTTTACGGAAACACACTCAAGGAGGAGGTGGTGGTGGAGGAGGAGCATTCGAGTATGATGATCCTCCGCACAATAGCGATGTCCCAAATGGAAATGGGGATGGGAATGGGAACGGGGATGGGGAAGCAGGTTGGGATGGAGGAGATGAAGGACCTTATGCCTATGCTCCTGCTTACCAGGTTGAGCAGAGGCACGGCTACGGATATCGACAAGAAGGCGGCGGTGGTGGTAGTTCGTATCAGCAGCACCAAGGCCAAGGCTATGGGCAGCAGGGGCAACAGAGACAGTGGGATGTACGAGAGTATCTACAACGGTAGCAGTCGTACTAGGAGCACTAGCACTAGCACTGGGCGTGTTGAGCGGGAAACGACTTCCTCTCGAGACTTGTATTTAGACGATTGATTGAAGTTCTTCGCAATACTGTAATGACACTACTACACCACACCGGTGGGCCTACCTCGCATACGAGTTTTAGAGTTCAGGAGAGGGTGATATTGAGGATCTACAAGTCATGGATCGCGAGCGGGATAGAGCGGTTCTAATCAGCTTCTCCCTCTCTCTCTCTTTCCCTCTGCCCGCCTCTCCTCTCCTCTGACATCTCTCTCCATACTCACTCGAACCTCCTCTCGGGGCTTATCATTCGAATCCACCTTTACGTTCTCTATACGGTGTACCACGTCCATCCCTGCAGTGGCGCGTCCGAAGATGGTGTGCTTGTTGTCTAGCCAGGGGGTAGGGACAGTGGTTATGAAGAATTGAGAGCCTGAGAGGGGCGCGGAGAGAGAGGAAGGAGGAGAAGAAGGCGGGGGGATTGAGGTGAGCTCGGCTAGCTGCTAAGGCGCTGGCTGCTATTCACGACCATGGCTAATCTACTCACCATTCGTATTCGGTCCAGCATTGGCCATACTGAGCGTGTAAGGTCTATCATGCTTCAAATCATCCCTAAATTCATCCTCAAAGTTCCTACCCCACAGACTCTCCCCACCTGTGCCATCTCCCAGTGGATCTCCAGTCTGAAGCATAAACTTCTTGATAACGCGGTGAAAGGTGACATCATTGTAGTATCCTTTACGCGCTAGTCCGACGAAATTCTCAACAGTCTTGTGTACCTTTTCGGGAAAGAGACGCAGTTGAATATCTCCCAGCGTCGTGTGCAAGATGGCCGTCGAGGCGACATTGGACTTTGAGCGGGAACCATATGCTCCTCCTGCAGCGCCGCCTGCAGAGGAAGAGGAGGCGGCAATGGTCTGTTCCTCGCGCGAGGGCTTCTCATTGAATACGTCCCTCTCTCCTCCATCCTTGGACTTGGGATTGTGATCTGGCTCGAGGCGCGTAAACAGGTAGAAGCGCTCCCGCTTGTGTCCTGAGCAGAAGAGCGTTGGGTCTTGAACCTCGCCATCACCACTTTGCGCTGCGGCTGGATTTTCAGAGGCCATGAGAGCGAGAGACTTGGTGCCCTTCTTCTTGTCGCCCCCAATACCTTGGAAGAGGGAGATATTCAGGAAGCGCACCGTCTCGTCTCGGCCTAGGATCGTCGACAGCTCATTGGTATATGTGTTGATCACTGTGGAGGACAGTCAAAGGAGAGCGTCAGATGTGGCACTGAGACAAGCCTTCCGAGAAGGCAGTGCAACTCACCTTTGATGCCTAGCATCGTCGGGTAGATGAGGAAGTGACCTGTCTCATCGAAGACGGCGTTCATAGTCCTCAGCCCCTGCGCAGCATTCACTGCTCCTCCCAACTCCTGCGCTTCCTTCTCCAGCGTCTTCTCTGCAGCTAATCTTCGTCCGAATTCCATATCATCGAGCTTCACCCCGCTAGTACCCGCAGTCTGCATCTCTTGAATGATGGCCAAGGTATCGTCAAACTTTTGAATGACCTTGCCCGTGTACGCATCGAAGACACGAATCACCCGGTCCGGCAGCGAATGTGTGACGAAGCGCTTGTAGCTGGGTGAGAAGACGAGTGAGCTAGGTATCGACTTTGACTGGTGGAACAGGGACGGGAAGGACAGTCAGATACCCTCCAGGTAACAAGAAGGCGATTCGCTCATGCCCACTCACCTTTTTGAACTCAAAGAGATCCGTCGACGCCTTGTATTCCCACAGTCCACCTCTCGAGTCAGGCTTCTCGTAGGGCTCTTCTGGCGACCAATACTCTACCATGCCTCCTTCATCTGCCGACACGACACAATGGAGCGGCTCGTGATAGGTGAGCAAGTGAACGGGCTTCCGATGCACCGAGTCGATCACTGCCGACGGCGACCCATCTCCTCTGCCGTCATATAGCCGTATCACATTCGAATCCTCGGCTGAGCTGTGAGGGGATAAGGATGAACACAGCCGGGGTCAGCGTACGTCAAAGGACCAGCAGCGCCATTTCCACTCACACCGCCAGTACCACCTCTGCTCTACCCTTGCGATGAATCCAGCAAATGGCTCTCGGGACGTAGTCGACCTTGATCATATTGATCAGATCTGCAGAGAAGATCTTTGTCAGTACTTGGGGTAGGCCTATGCGCCCATTCAGTCCCTCCGACTCACCAAAATTGACAACATCGAAAATCTTGAGAGACTTGTCGCTCCCCGCCGTTGCGAACATGGCTCCATCTGCAGACACGCTCACTGCCGTCACCACGCCCAGGTGGGCCCTGTAATGCTTGACAAATTCGATTCCCACCTCTTGCTTCTTCCAGAATTTGATATGACCATCCACGCTCGTGGTGATGAGAAAGTTGGTATGCGGCGTCACGGTACTGAAGTTGATGGGGGCGCGATGCATAAAGGATTGATGGTAGCGTGAGGCCGAGGGAAGAGCTGCGAGGTAAAGGGACTCGTGCGGAAGAGTACGAGACGCAGGTGGTGGTGGTGGCTGCTGCTGAGTCTTCTTGGCTGCTTTGAGCCTCTTTGAGCTAGGAGCTTGTGCTGAAGAAGTGGATGCTGATGGAGGAGGTGGTGGCATCGGCCCTACATCGTCGTCTTCATCGCTGTCGTCCTCGGTAGCACCTGTAGTAGGCTGCTGATCCGCGACTGGAGGCGGTGGAAGTGGTCCTTCGTCTGCGCTTTCCGAAGGCGATGCTGACCTGGATCGCTTTGCTCCGAGCTTGGGAGATGCGTCTGCGGATGGAGACATGCCGCTCGGAGTGAGTGATAGCAGGGCAAATGCAGCTCGTCTACTTGGTCCCTGGTAAGATGATGATGAGTGGAGTGGATCTATGCTGCTCGACAGTATCGCTTCGGCGGGAAGGACTGGCGGCGAAGCGGAAAGGGCAAGACGAGCCGAGGCAAATCTTTTTGCGCCAGGCAGGAGTGGAGAAGAACGGTACCATACCCAGCATTGCACCTCGACTCCAACCACTGACATCGACCAGCGCAGTCCTATACTCGCCCAGGCTGAGCTGCAGTCGTACAGCGCACCACTATGCTCTCACCTTTACGGGGTGGCAGCAGAGGTCTGACCTCGTACCTGGCCGCTGTGGCAGCTTCATCTTCGGCCTCATCCTCCGCCTGGCGATCTTCCACTGCCACTACCTCTTCCCTGTCTCCCCCATCCTCCAGCCGTACGCTGGCCAGCGCTGCTCCCTCAAGAGTCAAGAACAACCAGCAGGAATGGGCCATACGTACAAAGGCGATGGGGAAGCGTAGGGCGAAGCGAGTAGAGAACGTATACCGAGCCAAGGGCCCTGAGGGAGATAGAGCCAGCCCCGCACCGCCTGCCCGTCAGCGCTCATTCGAAGCACCATCTCGTCGTTCGCGACCCTCTGCAGGCTCTGCCCATTCGCAAAGAGAGAAACGTTTCGGCTTGTCGACGAAGTTGAAGCAACTACGTGAGAGCATAAAGCACCGAGATCCAGCTGCAGTGGTACTGGAAGCTCAGAAGTTGTTTGACAATGAGAAGAACTACGTCAAGTGGAATGTCGTAACCTGCAATCAGTACATGGACCTTTTGTGCTACGCGGGCAAGCTACAGATGGCCACTCAGGTGTACATCGACGTGAGTGATATCATCGTAGAGGTCAGCGCACTTGCGTGAGTACTCACCCCACTTTCTCAATCCTCTCCGCCTATCTCACCCTGCACAGATGAAACGATTTGGTCAATATCCCAATGCCCGCACATGGGTAACCCTTTTCCGAGGCGCATTGGGCAAGGGCTTGAGTCAAAAGGACAATACTCTGATCCTCTCCAGATTGGAAAGCGCATACGCCGACCTCGAAAATGTTCGCATGGCAGCCTTCGGTCCGGAAGAGGACATCAAGACTCGCATTGGCGCTCTTGCACAGAAGCAGGAATGGATCGAAATGGTGAAAGAATTGAGGGTTGATGCCCAAGCACTGCGCTTAGCTTATGGTCGCTGGTGTCTTATCCTCGTCATGCTGGGTCGCCATGATGACGCATGGGACATCGTCTCCCGCTTCAGCGGTAGCTGGGAGGCCAACAAGAACGCCTTTCCCAGACTGAGCTGGGAAGTCGTCGACCTGTGGATGCAACCTTACTCTTCAAATCGTGTGGAGGTGACAAAAAGCGATCTGGACAGATTTGCAGAGACTTGGCAAAAGTATACGAAGCTCATCTATACTTCTGCAGATGGCGTCTTGGCGCGCTACAACACGGCTCGGAATCAGGAAAAGAGAGATGCCGTGGTCGAAGAGTGGAAAGCGCTCATTCCTCCTCTAGACCTTCTCCAGTCATTTGCAAGGATAGCAATGGAAGTGAGTCAGAGCTGCCAGTGCGTGTCGCCAAGATGGCCACTGATGAGATTCTAATTCCCATCTGATCCTCTGCACGATAGAGTAAAGACAGCCGCCTTTGCGGGGCTGCCTTTGAAGCGCTCTGTGATCATACGGACGTCTTCGACGCTACCAATATCAAGAGCAAGCGATCCGAGCTACTGCCTAGCGAGATGTACGATGAGAAGCACCCCCTGTGCATGAAGATTCGCACTGGATCATCCACCTTCAGGGTGTTGCTCTCAGCGGTGGCTCTGAATGACCACAGCCCGGAAGCCATCACGAGCACTCCCTTCTTCTACGATCTACTTGTGAGCGACGCAAAGCAGGCGTTGAGCACATTCGACGTTGCGAGACCCACGACGCTTCCGCGGAAATCATCCAGTACTGATGATACCCCCATCTACGCTGTCGAGTTCATGCTTCGACGAGCAATTATCGAAGCCGGTACCAAAGTGGGCGGCGACGTAGGCAAAAATCTTTTGGAGCTCTTCTCCATGATCAGGCAATTACACCAGATCGGCCTACGCGAAAATCTTCCCGATGAAGGTCACTATGCCAGTGCGGCCAGATACCTACTTCGGGCGGCTGTGCGCAACCCTCAATTTCCTCTATGGTGGCTGCAAGACCGGGCTATGAGCAAGGAGCAGCGAAGGAGCCCTTGGACTCCTCACACCGTCTCCTGCGCACTGCTATATGGACGCATGATCCTGGAGCTCGCCAATCGTGCCAAGCCTCGCAAGTACGGCGCTGCTTCACAGGGACAAGCGCCGCGCGAGGAAGACTCTGCTAGCTCTCTCTTCCCGAGCGAGGAAGAGGACCTGATGGAAGACCAGGAGTATGATCTAGAAGGAGATGATCTTCCGGCCTCCTCCTCTCCCTCTTCGGCTTCAGCCAAAGGAGACATTCAAGATGCCGCTGCGCGTCTGTATGCACGCGACGAAGAGAAATCCACATCCACGTCTGCACCGCTGCAACAACGTGCCACACTCGAGGAGCGCGCTCTCGTCCTTGACTTTCTCCGTAAATGGAAGGCCTCATTCGCCCCAGGCGAGGACGGTGCCGTTACTGGCTCATCGTCCGTCGTCAAGCTCTTCCCTGCGCCCGCAGACCTGGTGAAAGGCCAAGCAGGTCCCACTTTCGGCTCCAGCTCCAGCGCAGCCCGAGAGAGGGATCGTGATCGTGATCGGGAGCCCCGCACGGGAAAGCTGAATGAGCTAGACAGTGTTCTCCTCCTACGCACAACGATTGTTTTTGCTCGCTTGCTCAATCTTGCTCTGGACTCGGGAGCGCAAGGGGCAGATTTGCTGGCGAGGGAGGAGGTGGTCTGGTTGAAGGAGTTCAAGAGGCGGGTGAGCGCGGTTAGGATGCAGCTTGTTGAGGAGGGGGTGACGCTTGATCCGAAGGGATCGAGGGGCGGGAGGAGTAGAGGTGCGAGGAGAGCAGGAGCAGGAGCGGGGGCGGGAGCGGGGCCGTGAGATGTGAGATGTGAAGGTGGTGGTGCCAAGGCATCAGTGGACGATGTAGGATGCGAGCGTGCAGGCGGCCCGAAGATCACACTGCACTTCACTTCCAACGGTGTACTTCAAATCATTGTCAGACCTTTACTCTTTCCTTCTTTTGACTAGAGCTTACCACCCTCCCTTTTTTTGGACGGACGTTGCGTCCTGCCTCCAACGCCATCTTATTTTCTCATCACTGGAAGTACAAACCAGCTCCAGACTGTTCCTCGCTCTCGCCCACATTGTCGTCCACCTTCTCATGTGCCCCACTCTCACTCTCGTTGCCGTGGAGAGAAGCAGAGCTGCTGCTGCCCCTAACCTCTTGCGGACCACTGCCAGTGTATTTTTCCACCCAGGCGAAAATCTCCTGGTGCCACTTGAGGGAGTTGCGTGGGTCGTTGACCCACTGTGAGAGAGACGTGCAGGGGAGCAGAATCAGTCAGTCAGTCAATCAGTGTGACCCAATCACAAGAGTGATCTCGTCGGCTCTTCGCTCCTCCCGTACGCCGAAACTCACATGTCCCTCCTTTTCAAAGTACAGCAATCTCGTGTCTACCCCCCGTCTCCTCAGAGTATTGAAAGCAGCCACTCCTTCACTCTCCACAAGTCTAAAGTCCTTTGCCCCATGCACAATCAATTGTGGTGTATTCCACTTTGCTGTATGTGCCTCGGGGGAGAATTGCTGGTAAACAGCTCGTGCAGAGAGATCCCAAGGTAGTCCTGGTCCGTTTTCGGATTCGGGGAAATAGAGCTCGTCGGCGGGATAGAAGGCGCCAGTCATGATGTTGAAGATGCCGTCGTGGCAGACGAGGGCCTTGAAGAGACCGTCATCGTTGTGACCTTGGATCCAGTTGACCATGTACTGTGAGAAGAAAGGCCGAGTGAAGCTCTGTTAGCACGTTCTTCTCTGAGAGCGCTCGCTTTGAGGTGGTACTTACCCCTCCGTAAGAAGCGCCGGCTGCTGCTACGCGCTCTGCATCTACCCCAGCCTCTTCCCTCTTGAGCACGTGCTTCACACCAGCAATGATGTCCCGGTAGGGGAATGATCCCCAGTTGTTCAAGATGCGATCCTGGTAGCGCTGTCCAAAGCCTGTGCTGCCGGTCGGGTTGAGGGTGACGACCACGTGACCCGCCGCGGCAAAGACTTCCGGGTGCCATCGGAAGGACCAGGAGTCAGTCCAGGCTCCTTCTGGCCCACCGTGAATGAGCACGAGCAGAGGCCACTTCTTCTTGCCGTGACCCTTGGAGGAATACCCACGTGGGTAGTGGATCCAGCCATGGCGGTCTTCATGCTCGAAGTCGGGGGAGGGATAGTGGAACATTTCGGGCTCCCGTCCCCACTCTACAGACTTCAGACTCGATTCCTCACTGCCTGTAAACCAGGTCAGCGGGTAAAGAGACTTGTTGTAGTCTTGGTATAAGTAGATCTCCGTCAAGGACCTGTGGGAAGAAGACGCGACCAAGGCAACATCCTTTGAGAGCGGCACGAAGCTCGACACAGATCCGCGAGGGAGCTCAACAGCGCTGGTCACATCCTTGCCACCCTGCAAAAGATCAGTGACAAACACTTTCACTTGCTGGTAGTCTTCCGTGATCAGATAGATCTTGTTGCCATCGGCTGAGAAGATGACGTCAGAAGGCGAGCGGTCCCAATCCTGGCAAAGCGATTTATGCTTCCTAGTCTTGAGGTCATAGATCTGCAGAACTCTTCGGTCAGACTCGAAGCCGTCCTTAGCCATCTGAAGCCAAGCCACCATCTCGCCGTCGGGAGAGAAACGTGGAGCGGCAACAGCGCCGTGTTGACCTTCGGATAGGAGCTCGAGGTGGCCAGACTTGAAGGAGACGTAGTACACGTCGGACTTGGTATGCCATGCCTGAGGCAAGTCCAAGGCCTTGGTGATGAAGATCACGCCCTCTTCACTGACATCCCAGTCTCCATTACCGCCAAATGTCGGAATAGGAGTGTTGACCTCCGTCCTTTTGAGCAGATTGGTGAAACTGTCGTGAGCCAGCGTCCACGAGTCTCCAGCCTTCTTCGGCGCGCTCAGGATAGTAGTGAAGATCTGGGAACGCTTGCCCGGTCTCACCCACTGATCCCAGTGTCTGAAGAAGGCACCGTTATCACCTCCGTACACCTTTGCTCGACCCCACTCTTCCTCGTGAGCGGCCGTCTCGACTTTACCAACGCCCTCGAGAGTGCCGTCCGGGTAGACCTCTGCTGTGAACAGAAGCCTCTTCTCGCCCTTGGAGGATGTAGAAACGATTTTCAGCGAGTCTTCGGCGATCGGAGCTGGGAGAGAAGCCAGCTTCTGCGTCTCAGAGGGTGACTTGAGTGGAGCCGAGTAGATGTGCGAGCCGTTGACGAAGACGATGTGCTCATCATCGAGCCACGTTGCGAAAGAGATGCCCGGGAGGACGATCGCCTTGTCTTGAGAGCGTAGGTGTGACTGGCTACTTTGATCCAGGACGGTGTTCTGAGGGACCTGGTACACGTACAACTCATGAGTAGAGGGGCTGCCATCGAGGTGGGAGTGAGATACGGGGAGGAGGAAGTGTGTCTTGTCTGGCGAGACCTGGAAGTCGGAAGATGGCCGAGGGGCGGTGATGAGACGCTCGGGCGTGAAGTCCTTGGCGAGTGTTGTGGCAGTCAAGGCTGCCGCAGCAGCTAGCATTGTGACCAGCTTCATCACGAGGGATGCGGGTGAGGAGAAGGAGGAGGAGGAGGAGTGGCAGTGGTGATGGTGTGCACAGTCAGGAGGCTGACCACTGCCGCGTACGAATTACCGCACGGCAATCTGCGCTTTGGCCATGTGTCTGAGTTCTGTCTGTGCCTGACCGGATCGGATCGGAAGGAGGCGACGCCCAGCTCAACGCCTTGTTGCTCCACACGCGGAAGCCGTCGGAATCCCCCGCTTTCCCCGCAATCACGTCGTCCTTCAGCCGTCCGACGTCGAGTCTTGTCTTCCTCTCCTTGCTTCAAACACATCATCAACTGATCTACTTTTGATATACACAACGAGCATACCCACCCTCATCAGAAAATGTCTGCAGCTACCACCTCCACCGCTCCCGTTGAGCAGCCCAAAGCCCAGCTCTACTCCTTCCCAGGCTCAGTCTGGGCTTCAAGCCCCCGTCTAGCCCTGATCGAAAAGGGCTACTCCCCCTCCGATGTAGAGATCCGCACCGTCGACCTCCTCAAGGGTGAGAACTTTGCTCCCTCCTATCTACGTCTCAACTCCAAGGCAACCCTCCCCACCCTGGTAGTCCCGCTGGCATCGACCATCTCGGGCGAGGTGGACACAAAGTACCGCGCTATCACCACATCGGATGAGGTGCTCCGCTTCCTCGACCAGTCTCGCAGTGCGCAGAGTCTCGAAGCAAAGGGCGAAGCAGGCGGAAAGTCCAACCCGGCACCTATGCTCTCTCCGGCGACCATAGATGACAAGGCTGCCGGCGATGCACTTGTGGCTCTCGTTGCAGGACCTTCAGCAGACCCCAACTTTCTACTGCTGGCTGCACGCACCAGTGCCGAGCTGGCCAAGCAGCAGCAGGGCTTCCAAGCCACTTTCTGCAAGAACCGCTACGAGGCAATCCAGAAGTACCGGAGTGAAATCTCCACGACGATTACTTCGACGGAGAATCCAAGGACACAGCAGCAGAGTGCTGCTCTGATCAAATGGTACGATGACAAGCTCGCAGAAATCTCTCTACTCACCGAAGTGTACGTCAATGATGATGCTACTGCCAAGACGAAGCTCATCGAGGCTGGTGTGGCGACTTGGAAGGGTGTAGGGGCCGCCTTGACCCAGATTGAGGCAGGACTCAAGGGCCCCTTCCTCCTTGGTGGACAGGTCTCTCTGGCCGATCTGCAGGTGGGCGTTTGGCTAGCTAGAGTACTCTCGGTGGCTCAGGGGCTCTACCCTGGTGAGAGCGATGCTGTCTCTGCTCTGTCACAGGCCCTGAGCTGGGAAGGACTGGGAGAGGGAGCCACTACTGTGGGACCAAAGGTGAGAGTGTGACGAGTAAAGTATGACTCGAAGAGGCGGATGGCGCTAACCTTTTCCTCTACATGATGTCCCTCCTTCTATCAGATTGGAGCGTATTGGAAGCTACTCATGGAGAGGCCATCGTTCCAGGAGGTATACAAGGATGGGCTGCATTGATTGCATTTGACTTGTCGTCAGCGGTATAGCGACTTTCGCAACAACAACAGGGAAGAAGGAATGTCACAAGAAAGCAATGTCATCATCATGACCCACCCTGTCCTGGGCTCGCGTGTGAAGGTGCTGCTCCGACAAAGTCTGTGGCCGCATTGCGAGGAACCTGTGACGGAGGCGACATAGAGCTTCCCGACAGGTCCACAGATCGAATATCGGCAGTATTGAAGTTCCCTTCCACGTCATTCCCATCTCGCATGAGCACATCTTCCTCTAGCATCTCACGCTTCGCCATCCCCTCCATCTCTTCGTCGTCCTTGATGATGACCAGACTCCTGTAGTCTTCTGGTCGTCCTGAGTGGGATGGTGTGAGCTTGGGGACCTTGCCTCGAGACCTGTAGGGCGTGCTTGCCACTTGACTGCCCTCTCGCCCTGCACCAGGTGGGAGCGGCCCACTTGTCTGACTTGCCTCCCCTGAGGCCGTTTGACCCACTGCTCCTCTTACGAGCTCAGCAGTGGTTCCATCGGGCTTCTCATCCTTTGGCTTTGTCCACATGAATCGTCGACAATTTGCCGCACCACAGTGGCACTTCTTGAGGTACAACTTGCCCTTGCCGTCCTGATCCGTCAGAGTAACAACGTCGCTTTGTTCTCGATCCATGATGTCTTTAGCCGCCTCTGCCTCTTCCGCAGAGGGACCGTCCTCGGCGTCGTACTCAAAGGTGAGCTCCTCGCCCTCTGCTACATCTCTTCTGGTGAAGAAGCAGATGACGGGTCGACGTACATCGAATACCTCATCGGTCCAAACGTAGTATGTCCCGCAATTTGGATCACACGAGTGGTTCAGAAAACGGGAGACGTTGCCCCAGGGTCCGGCATCGATGCTGTAATAATTGTCGAGCCTCTCAAAGCGGGCTTGCCACTCGGTCATGTAATGCTCAATCTCTTCATCGGTGAGAGTAGAAAGATCCAAGCCCATGTCTCTTGCCATGTCCGGTCGATTGGCAAACTTGTCGGCCATATGCGGCTCAATGTCGTAGATGTACGATGTCTCAAGGTGTCGTTCGTAAACCTTTGCGCGCTTCTCCGTCTCTGCCTCTGTGATCAGCTCTCCTGCATAGGTAGTAATGAAAGTTCCAGCCTTGAGTGCCTTTCTTGTCCTCAATCCCCAACCGCACATTTTCGTCTTGAAGACTTCGAGGGGGACAGTCCTTCCTTTTTGCACAACTCTGTTGGGACAATCATCACTGCAGCCACAAGCTTTTGTGCATTCAAAGATGCACATATGCACGAAGACGTGAGCCATTCGTAGCCTACCATCTGGAGTATAGTGGAAGACGTTGCGACAGTCTTTGCCATCGCCATCCTCAGAGTACCAGATGTCGACCTCTTCCAGTCGCTTCTGACATGCACAGGTAGCAGGATTGCACTCTTCTACGCCATCGTCCCCGTCACCGCAGGAGCAGCCACGGATAGCGCCTTGCTTCAGCTCGCCATCGACTTGCTTGAAAGGCCAGCCTTTCGACTTGCGCTGCTCGTCGATGTACTGCGTCTCCTCGGATGGCACAGGCGTATTTGTGTAGGCAAAGTCCCAAGGCGGGCAAGGCTCATAGTCCACATTATTGCACAGCGTGAGCTCAACGCTAGACTCGTCCTGTTCCTGGAGGTACGACAGGAAGAGGGATGCATGTCGAGACTCAGCGACGTACTTCTGCTCGCCATTGGAGCTCCTGCTTGATCGCCCAGGGACATTGACGACGTGCTTGAGCGAGTCGATGTGTGCGAGGTCTGGAAGATGCACTTGGGCAGAACGCGTCTTGGATAGGTGACGGATCTCTTCTGAGTTGAAGGTGACCTTTTGACGACGAGGTGATTTGGTGATGGCTGCAGAGGAAGGACCTGCCTCTGCTACTGCAATCTCCATCGCAGTGGCAAGATCTGAAGAAGTGCAGGAAACTGCTTGGTAGCAAAAGAGGTGGAAGAAGTACTTCGACATGCGGGGTTCAGCCAGACGGAAAGAGAGAGGCACAGGCCAGGCAACACGCGCTCCCTGCCGAGCTTTCGGGTGGAAGGAAGGTATAGAGGAAACGAGTAATGAGGACGTAGATGTTATTGACATGGTGGCAGTGTCTAGGCTGTAGCAACGCTGGTCGCCACTCAGTACCGTCCACGCTTGGCTGCAGGGCCGTCTGCGTATCCTCCTGCCCCGCCTCCATAGCCGCCGCTACTGCCTCCATAGCCACCGCTGCTTCCGCCATAGCCGCCGCTGCTGCCACCGTACCCACCCCTGGGCGCACCATAGCTGTGAACAGAGGAGGAGAAACATGAGAAAAAACGTTCGTCAGCTCAGAGTCAGAAAGAAGGCGCGGTCCACAAGCGCACTCACCCGCCCGACGGAGGACCACTTTGTTGATACCTGAGAAGGCGAATGAAGAGTCACGCATAATTAGCTTGCAGGACACAAATCTCTGCCCTACCTATGCTTGTGACTCACCCTCCTGAAGGCGGCCCACCATACCCTCCTCGACCACCTGGCGGACCGAAGCCACCTCTGGGCGCGAAACCTCCTCGAGGTGCACCAAAGCCGCCTCCTCTCGGAGCACCTCGGAAACCTCCCCTTGGAGCAAAGCCGCCCCGACCTCCAAAGCCACCTCGGCCACCTCTCACTGGAAGGAGAAATGGGGGAAGAACAGTGCGGATATTCACGTAAGCAAGCAGTACCTCGTTGTCTTTCGCTTGGACACCCAATACTCACTACCGAAGCCCATTGGTTGCTGCGCTGCTAGCTCTTCTGCCTCCTTCTTCTTCTTTGCCTCTTGGCTCACACCCAGCCCACCTCCCAGCCTCACTGGCTTCCAGTCCTTGACTGTCCTCCCCCGCTCCACATCGACCAATATCCTCTTGCCGTGAATTTTGAGCCCATCTGCATCCTTGTATGCCGTCCTCATATCCTTTTCCCTCTCGTACACAATGAAGGCATATCTCCTCGACTTGCCATCCTGCCCTCTGATGAGCCTCAGATGCTCTATCGGTCCATAGACGCCAAAGTCCTTTTGTAGATCTGATTCGGTCGTCTCTTCCGCTAATCTAGAGATGAAGAGCGTCTTGAATGGGTCGCCTTCTGCCTTCGGATCTTTCTGTGGATCATCTGTAAGGGACGGTGTGGCAGTAAAAGAGAAGTGAGCGTCAGCCTCTCTAGCCTTTATTTGCCTTCTCTTCCTCCATCCCGCCTATGACCCTCACATTCTGCCTGCGCCCGCTTATAGTACTCTTCAAAGGCCTTCTTCTTTTCCTCTCTCCTCTTTTCCACTCTGACATATTCCGCATCGGTGAACTGCTCTCCCTCAGCTCCTTCTGTAGCTTCTCCCTTGTCTGCCGCTTCCTGCTTCACCCTCTCTAATGTGGGCGCGACTCCATCGAGTGGTCTCCGGCTCCTCTGTTGCCGGGATGTACGGTTGACAATGTCCCTGTCGGCAGGTAGCGAGGGGGCATGCTCGAATGTTGGGCGTGGCACAAAGAGCTTGAGAAGATTTGGGGGTAGCAGGTGGGTCATCGTAAGCGATGGAAGAGGGAGGAGGTAGGAGGAAGGGAGCCCGAGGAGAGCTACGAGCGAGGGTTGCCCTGCTACAGGGATAGGATGCAGGGAAGGTAGGCTGCTTCTTCTGGGAGACCCTCGAAATGTCTCTGCGGTCAGAGGACAAGGTCGACTCAGACGTGACGAGCCTCGCGGGCAGGCAGATTGTGCGGCAGTGTGGGTGTGAGCTGTGCGTCGTGGGTACGAGCAAGTCAGAGGGAAGAAGAAGCGGCGCGGAGGCGGAAGTGCGGAGGGAGCGGCGTCCAGTCGGTCAGTCCCTCTGCCATTTGCGGTACCGAGCCGAGTGATCAGTGCATCGCTTCCACTCCACTCCCTCCGCGACGGTAACATCCACACCAGCCCACACACGGGTGATCAAATCAGCCTCGTCGTATTTCTCAGCCATCGTACGGTCATCGTACCAGCATGGCGCAGAGAGGTGCTCTGAAGACAGTCTGGCGTGCTCGCCCTGCCCACCTTCCACGCTCACCTCATACCAACTCACTCACGGGTTGCTCCGCCGAGCTCTCACATTCACGGACCGCGGCAGAAGCATTCGCTTGTGGCAGTCAGCTGCGGCCCGCTCGGACTCACTCATCAGAGACGTGAGTAGACACACTGCTGCGATTATCAGAGGCGCATCTCGACTGATCTTGCTGACCCTGATAGCCACCCTCGCTCTTCCTCTATTCGATACCTCCAGCTTACGCTATGCTTCAATTCAGAAATTCTTTACTCTGGAGGCGTCAAGATCAGTCAGAGCGAGTGGCTTGATCAGAAGCAGCGCATATGCTCCAGTTTGGCAACAGCGGGCCACCTTCTCACTTTCTGCTCGACTCTGTGACCAACGCAAAGATCATGATCGCGGGTTGCGTAATGGCGAGCAGAGCACCTCGCCTAATGACCCAGAGGGCAGCACCGACACCGACCGATCGACGGAGTCCTTTCGGGACCCGCGGTCTGCATTCGCAAACTACCCACGGTCACTCAGAGATCTTGCCCTCCGAGCTCGCTCTTCAGCTTCTGCCTCACTCAATGAAGACGCCTCAGAGTCCTCGTCCAATCGTCATGATCAGTCGTCCCTTGGCCAGCAATTGGGCTCACACAGCTATCGTCGGCCGAGCAAGGAAGATCTCTTGCGGTATGCTCGTGGCTTCTGGACTAGGCTCAGGATTCGCTTCAAGTGGTTCACTATTCGTGGGTTTAGGAGATTCAATGCAGACGATTTCTCGGCCTTCTTTACCCTAGGCGGGTTGGGGACCCTCGTTCTCATCGTCATCGGAACAACGACGGCGTTTAGCGTGGTGCTGTGGGGTCTTGATATGCTCAACATGCAGCGTGAGTGAGGGGAGAAGGAGAGCCTTCGCGGTAGTACACTCTACTGACCCATTTAATTTCATCTGCCTGCTCAGACTGGATTGCTCGAAAGATTGCAGACCATCTGACTGCCCAGACTGGCGTCACCGTCGTCTTCGAATCAGCGATCGTGCCCAAGTGGAAAGACTCTCGCATCTGCTTTCAGAACGTGTTCATCACCCGGAGAGCCAATGCAAAGGATCCAGAGTCTCTGCGGTTAGAACGGGAGAAGAAAAAGCGCCTACGTCTGAAGCAGGAGAGGGACAGCAGGCGAAAGCGGAGAGGAACAGCATCGACTGCAGGTCAAGGGATGGCCTGGGAGGGAGTAAGTATGGATGACCACCACTCGGACAATGAAGGTGTAGCGCCGCCTCTGAGCTCAAGCGCGACCGGCGAGGACCTCAGTGACGAGGAGAGGACCTTGGTGGAGACGAACTTCACGATGTTTGATCTCAACTTCGATTCGATCGATGTCACGCTGAGCATCAGCAGGTGGTTCGACGGCAAGGGCCTCATCGAGGACGCGGTCGTAAAGGGCGTGCGAGGTATCATTGGTGAGTGTAGCCTTCTGTCCAGCGAGTGCAGTAGCAAATCGGCTGACCAAAGCTCTATGTCCTCGACAGACCGTCGAAATGTCTACTGGGACCCAGATCGTGTCTATGATCCTCGAGCCGCCCGACGGACCAGCAGACCCGGCGATTTTGAGCTCGAGTCGTTAGAAGTGCAAGATCTACTCGTGACCATCTACCAGCCATATCAATTCCGCCCTTTCAACTTGTCCATCTTCAATGCCGCCGTGCCGAAGCTGCGAAAGCAGTGGCTCTTCTACGATTTGCTCAGCGCAGAGAGCATCACAGGTCAAGTGGACGGATGCTTGTTCAGCCTGCACAAGCCTCAAAGCATCGGTCGGACGACGGAGAAGGAGCGAGAGCTCAGCAGAGAGGGTGGTCGATGGCGGACCATCTCACGACTTCGAGTCGATGGAGTAAACGTCGACCACATTCAGAATCAGTCAAATCTGGGTGGACCACTATCTTGGATCATGTCCGGACGGTTCGACGTTGTGGCTGATATCCGCTTCCCACGGGACTCGGCTGCAGATGTGGACATTAACACGATCATCGCCGAGATTGTCGACAATCTCGCCAATGCGGTTGCTGGCAACGCTCCCTCCTCTGCGCAGCCCGATAGCAGTAGCAGAGCCGAGGATCACAACGAGCCGATTCCGGGTCAGCATAAACTGAACGAACCCGCCATTCAGGCTCCCTTGACGGCCGTTGGACCAGCGGCAGAGAAGGCCTGGAGAGAGTCTAAGAAGGCCACTGGGCTGACGGATGGAGTTCTGGTCGATGCTGAGAGAGAGGCAGAGCAAGCCAGGGCGATCCGCAGGCAAAGGAGGCGCGAGCGTCTCAGGGCACTTTTTGGCATCGATTCAGATGCGCCGATTCTGAACATCGAGGATGGAGAGCGCAACGAAGAGGAATCGGCCGCGTCCGGCGAGAAGGACGAGGAGGAAGCCAGGAAACCGCCTGCACCAGTCGCGCCGGTGACGCCGGCTCCCCTGTCCGTGGTCATCGACTTGGATGTGCGATTCAAGGACATCAAGGCTGCGGTGCCCCTCTTTGATTCGGAGCTGACGTACAGCAAGCAGGCCTTTGTGAGGCCCATTGTAGCCTTTATGAATGCAAATAGGGTGAGTGAAGGGTCTCACATCGAACTATAGACCCACTGGATGACAGTGCGCTCACTATACTGCCTCTCTCTTCTCTACCACAGACGCTCATCCCAGTGCACTGTCGAGTCGTAATGGACCTCTCAGAATTCGATGGGTCCATGGACCTAACTCAAACCGGTCTCCTACCCCTCATCAGCGAAAAGCTCCACGAAGCCCTAGCACACCACGTCACTTCCTCCAATGCCAACTCCCAGCGGTTGCGGAGTGTGAGTATCTGGAGCTTGCAGCAGACGTTGCAGGCTGTACTTGGATTGGCGACACAGTTGAGGGATAGTATGAGTGGAGTCAAGACGGCTAGAGCGGTGGGCGTGGCGGCGAGGGCGGTTGAAGTGGGAGGAGGCTATAGGGGTACGGATACGGATGCTGGTACTGATGGCAGTGGTGCTGGTGCTGGTGCTGGTGCTGGTGCTGGAAGTGGAGGTGGGACGGGAGAGCTGAGCGTAGAGGGCGGAGCAGAGGCAGAGGATGAGGACGAGGACGATGATGAGGCGATTGAGGACTGAAGGTCTTGAAGCTCGGCGGCGTAAGGGGAGCCTCCTCCTCTATGCTGGCTAGCGCCCTCCTCTCACGGTAGACATGCAGGACGCAACGACACGACACGACGACGACGACGACGAAGAAGACGAGAAAAGGTGACTCTTTGCTTGCTTCTTGTTAGAGAGAAAAAAAGGAGAAAGCAGAAAGCAAAAGCAAAAAGGAAAAAAGGAAGGAAGGATGATGATGATACCTGTACACTACCACTACCACTACCACTACCACTGCCGTACCACTACTACCACCATTGATACTACCACTACCACTGGCATCGCCATCACCACTACCACTACCACGTTTCAATCGCATTACCTGTATCTGTACAATTACATAACTCGTCGTCATCATCACACGCTAGCGTTCGATTCGAGTGGAGTGTCCATTGAGTGAGGAGGGGAGGGAAAAAAAAGGGTCTGGAAAATCCAGTCCTGCCCCTTCCCTTGCCTGTTCTTGCCTTTCCCTGCCGGGCCCAGGCTCGGAGTACGGAGCAGCAGAGAAGAGGCCGGGTCTGGTCTGGTCTGGTCGGGTCTGGTCGGGTCTGGTCTGGTCTGGCGGTGGTACGTGTGCCTCAGAAGAGTGCAACTTGCGCTTCGACGCAAAGTGTGGAGCGCAAAGAAAAGACGTAGACGTGCGCGTGCGGACTAGGGACTTGAGTGCCTGTGCTGGTACTGGTGGTGCTGGTGCTGGTGCTAGTACTGCTAGTGCTGGGAATGCGGGTGGCGATGTTGCAGCGTGTGCGAGTGGATTTGCATCGGCGCATGCTGGTGCTGCGGGTGTGGATGCCCCACAAAGTGATTATGTGCTTGCTGGTGCTGGTGCTGGTGCTGTTGTTGCTGGTGCTGTTGTTGCGGTTGATGTTGCAGGTGCTGTAGAGTCTGCTGCTGGTGGGGAAGCTGCTGCCTCGCCTCCTGCGGGTATGAAGGTGCAGACATGTGCGAGACATAAGGGCCCTGCTGATTAGAATGCACGGGGTCCATAGAAGGAGAGTGATCTTGGTGATGGCTCTGATGCTGTTGCTGCTGTTGCTGTTGCAGCTGATAGTGGACATGATAGAGGCTATGCTGCTGCGGGTATTTTTCTCCAAACTCCCTCCACCCAAAGGGCTCCACTCCTCCAGCCGCCGTTACTACGCTCCGTGGCGATCGCGGCCCGCTACTGGCAGACGTCGGAGCCTGGTCATCGTTCGCACTCGCCCCACTCGAGGTGAAACTCTCGCCTCTACTGCCATTGACACCACCACTGACCTCTCCTGCCCCGCCAGGGGTGGTATACGAAGAGTTGAACTTGCCAGAGGCGCTGGGTGAGAATCCTTCCTGAGGCGAAGAGAGCGACAGGCGACTCGGAGGCAAGGCTCCACGGGAAGCCGCCTCTGCGGATCCATTCAGATAGGCCGGGGAGTACACTGAGGCTGCATTGTTCGTGTTGATGTGAGCTAGACTCATGCGTGGTGGCTCGTCGTTGACGTTGCTGCCTCGCAATTGCAGCAGATCGATGCCTCCATTTTCATGCGGCTCAAAGCCAAAATCACTGGTGAGACCCAGCTCAAACGCGACCTTCTGCCAGTCGTCCACTCGGACAGCTTCGCATTGATCGTTGGCCAAGGTATTGGTAGCTAGCGCAGGCATGACCGAATCGTGCGCTCGGTCAGGGAATGTGAAGTCGGTGAGCTTCCACAGGGGCTCTGTCGACTTCGATGCGGCGATACGGATTAGATCGAGGGTCAGAGCCGAAAAGTCGATCGGATCCACGGCTTGACCGCTCTGTATTCGCTGATGACGCTCCTCCTCCGTGTACAGCAACGCTTCGAGGAGGAAAGCTCCCCTGTGCGAGCCCGAAGTGCCGTTGATGGCGTCCATAGCTGTCTGGATCTTCTGCCTGGCGGCTGCTCGGGCTGTAGGCTCTTTCTGCTTCCCCTCTTCGGCTTCCAGCAAGTCGAAGCCCACTATGATGGCTGCATTCATCAGATGCATCCAATTGACCCACATGTTCTTCAGTACAGGACAGATGGCCTTGACTTTCCGGTGAGTGACGAGAATCGAATCCGCGAGGTCGAGGATAGAAGCTCTGACACTGTGCTTTGACAGATCACCTCTGCAAAGCTTGAGGAGCTGATGAAACGCTTGCTGGTGGAGCATCCATCTCTGTGTAGCCGTGGTACGCGGAGAGATAATGTCGCTTCCGATCTGTAGCGGCAACGGCAATGCCCACAGCCAGCGAAGGAGGCGCTTGTGGAATTGATCGCTCGTGGCGGGACTCAACAATGGCTGGCCGCTCGCTTGTCGGATGTCATGCGCCTCTCTGATGATCTTGGACAACGCCAACATCTGCAGCGGATATGTCATCTGAGTCAGCTCCGTCATTGGCTTTGATTTTGTCATACCGCCCAGCAGATCACTCTCGGAAAAGTGAAGGGGAGCGCGGGTAGTGCACTGGTTCGGCTGTATCGCGTACGTCCCGTCCTTCTCTGCTGCGCACCAGTCTCTGCAGCAGAGGTACGCCCACAGGCGTGTGATTCCCTCCTTTCTGATCCGCGTCTCGATTTCGTCATCGTCTTGGAGAGGTAGCTTTCCCAATTGATGATATCCGAGAGCTTGAGCAGAGGCGATGGACAATCGCAGCAGCTGTCGAGTGTATGCGTCCGGTTCCCTCGCGCGGAAAGTCAGGAGGGTGGCTGCCTGCAAGGCTGGTAGACTGCAGAGAGACAGAGACCCGTGCAACCCCAGAGCCCTTCTGGAAAGGTCGTGAGCATTTCTGGTCCACACTTCGCCTTCTTCTGCGCGAAACTTGTTGACACCGTGGAAGCGACTGCTTGCAGCGTCCGATTCGTAGGGGTAGAAGCACAAGGCAATGGACAAGACCATGAACATGATGCTCCAGGAGGAAGGGTCGATGTATGCCGGACTGATCAAGATCTCTTCAGTTGTGAGATTCGACTTCCGCCCAATGACGGCGAGACGCCGAAATCGGGTCTCTGAGAGTATGCCTCCGCAGAGATGGTTGCATCTGACGAAGTAGACGTCGACGAGCTCCTCGATGACCTCTGGTTCGGGTAAGAGGGCAAAGGCTTCACGAGATAGCTCTATTCTGGCCTGGAAATTGACAGGGTCGGCCCAGTAGGGATTGACGCTGTCGTTACGCCAGAGCTCTGACCTGACCTTGCTGACGAGGGCTGCACTTGTCGAGATGTCCTTACTACTTGTAGACGGGCCTTCACCATCGGCCCACTTTTCCAGTGCTCGAACAGATTGGTCTGTATCGCGAGGATATGGAGCGTGATCCAGTTCGTCTGCCGACGAGGAAGAAGGCGACTCATGATAGGACGTCTGCATCGAAGAGGATGCATGCTTGAGCTTGGGCCGCTGATGCTTTGAATGGGTTCCATTGGCTGGGACAGTGGGGGACGATGGTCCGGGCGAGAGGTGGGGTAACAGTTCCCCAAGCTCGTCCATCCTTTGTCTGAGCTGTCTCATTTCCTCCTGTACCGAGACCGCGTCGAGTCTGTGTAGGGCAATTGTCGAAGCACGATGCCTTCTGTCAGCGAGAGAAGCGCATCAAAGAGAGCGCTCGTGGATGGGTAGAAATGGCCGTCACTCACTTCACCCTCTTCCTCCCTCTGGGTATCCTCTCATCTTTCCTACACTCTGCGTCCAAATGCCTTGCGATGCAATTGGAGCAGGGCTGCCGTGTGTCGCACTTGAGCTTCTTGGCCCTGCATCGTGAGCACGAAGGTGTGAGCTTCTTGAGGTCAGGACCCTCCAAGGGAATGGGAGATAGAGGCGAGGTTTGCTTGCTCGACTTGGAAGAGGATGGGACGGGGGCTGGTGGCCCCATTGCCATGGGGGAGGGCCTACGAGGGCCTTGGGTGGTGCAGCAGACGCCTTGGGTGGAGACAGTGCGTGTGGCAGTGGTGGCAGGGATCGGGTATGGAATCTAGCAATGGTATATAGAAGACGAAGGCGCGGGCAGGCGAGACTAAGGTTGGGTTTTGATGACAATGGTAAAAGGGGGGCTGCGTCTTGCGTCCGGAGCAATCTGATGTACAGGAGTGAGAGCAAAGGGGATGTGATGCTGGAAAGTAATGGGCGAGGGAGGCTGCAGGGCGTGCGAGGGCAAATGCCAAATGGCTGGAGGCACAGAGTGATGGTGGGAGCCTCCCTCGGCCTTTGCCCTTTGCCGCTTGCTGAATGCTCCGGCGGTCCAGAGGCTGGGCGTGTGGGCAGTGGGCGGAGGTGGTGTCCAGGGAGACGCCGTGGGAGGAATGAGCCGAGGCAAGTCCTCGCAGGGCCAATCGGCACCACGCCGATCCAAAAGGGAGATGCGGGGCAACCAGGGCGGGGTTGCCCTTGCGGGCCTGTGCCTGTGCCTTTGTTCGTCGTCGTGCGCCGTGTGCAGGGCAGTGCATGGCCCTGGGTGCTGTGGCGCACTCTTCTCACCCACACCTCCTCCTCGCCGCCGGCCGCCTTATCGCCCTGAGCTTCCACGTCTGCCCTCTCTCTGCCTTCCGCTCCGCTCGCCCATCTTCTTTCCGCTCACTTCTTCTCCGCTTTCGCTCGCACTGTCAATTTTGGGTGCGTATCCAGAACATCTCGACGACGCGCAGAGCACACTGCCCGCTCTACTACGCTACCCGGCGTTCCTTCTTCGGCATCGTAGAAGTACGAAATATCCCCACAACCATCACGCTCTGGCCCAGATTGGCAGTATATCGCAAAGATGCAGTAGGATCTCGAGCCACCTTACCCCTCACACCCCACCAGCAGATAAGGAAGCCACGCCTTATCTCCGCCTGTACCACTACAGGCGCAGCACATCCTAGTGGTACGCACGACCATGAGCAATGGCGATGCTGGACACCATCACGCCTTCTCAGACACACAGCTACAAGTCGAGGACAGCCAAGATCTCTCGCAGTCACCTCACGATCATTCCACTGATCAAGACGCCGAGCGGGAGCGCTCCCATTTCCAGTCCGTACTAGCCTCCTTTGAAGCCTACCTCCCCTACTCTCTAGCATCGAACAACCTACGGAGAAGGTCCTACTATGCTCTCACCAGGAGTCAACGGGCCCTTCTCAGCTCGCTCGGCGGGAAACTTCTACGACCCCTACTGGACGATGAAGAGCTGCAGGAGTCCTCGAGCATGAACTCCAGCGGAGAGAGGGGAGACAGGAGCGGTCTCAAGGGCAGGTTGGATGAGATCGACGATAGGATACGCAGAAACGCTTCATTCCTCGACGAGATTGTCAAGGAGGCTCGAGACTTCATCGGCGAGACAGACCAAGAAGCAGCAGGGGAGAGCTCAAATAGCAGCAAGAAGCGCAAAGACTCTCCTGGCCATTCTACTGAGCTCGCTGCTGAGAGTGAGCATTCACACAATCACGGACATAGCCACACTTCCTCTTCATCCCCTTCGCCGCACATTCAGGACGTCGACAAGGTCCGCTCAACTCTCAAGCAGTTCGCTCGTGACTGGTCCTCCCTTGGCGCAGAAGAGCGCGCCCATGCCTATGATCCCATTCTGCAAGCCCTCGATAGACTCTTCATCTCCACTCCCCTCTCTGAACGTCACTCTCTCCGTCTTCTCTTCCCAGGTTGTGGCCTAGGTCGACTACCCTGGGAAGCAGCCATGCGAGGTTTCTCCTCGCAGGGCAATGAGTTTTCCTTTTTCATGCTACTGGCTTCACACTTTGTACTCAACAAGACGACGAGGGTTCAGGAGCATGTCATCTACCCCTGGGTGCACACGATGTCCAATTGGCGTACCTCTGACGATCTACTACAAGCAGTGCGTATCCCAGATGTGGATCCCAATGCCCTCACGCACCTAGCAGAGGCAGAAGCACCGCAGGGGGCGAGTCAGCACCCGCCCGACTTCTCCATGGTCGCAGGCGATTTCCTCAGCGTCTACTCCTCGTCCGCGGAAAAGGCAGCTTGGTCAGCGGTATGCACTGCGTTCTTTCTGGACACGGCGCGCAACCCAATATCGTACCTTGAGACCATCAGCCATGTACTCCCTATAGGAGGCTATTGGATCAACCTAGGCCCGCTGCTGTGGCACTTTGAGGGTACAGGGCCTGATGGGAGCAATTCCCTCAATCCTCCTACTTCCACCAGCACCAGTCGGACAAATGGACTCAGCGGCACTGCTAATGGGCCAAACGGCAGCGTCCCTCCCGTCTCCAATTCCCCACCTCCCTCAGCCCCGCGCGAAGGGAGCATCGAGCTCACCCTCGAGGAAGTCCTAGACCTAATCGAGAAGCTCGGCTTTACAATCCAAGAGCGTCGTACCCTACCACGCCAGTCCTATACGGGCCATGCAAATTCGATGCTCACGTATGAGTATCAGTGTGAGTTTTGGGTTGCGAGAAAAGTGAGAGAGGTGCAGAGGACGGGATTTGGTGTGACTGGCTGAGCAGGGCGGGTGTTTAGAGCGAGATGGGCGGGGGATAAGGTGAGGCGGGAAGAACTGGCGGTGACAAAGGAAACAAAGTATCTGGATGGGAGGGAATTTGATGGGTATTGTACATTGAAGAAAAAAGCGAACGCAAAGTCTATAAAGAATCACCTCTACACATCTATCCGGAAGTCTCCTTGAAGAATTTCGCCTGGTAAGCCACCTCGGGGTTCTCAATCTCCCTCTTGCTCTGAATGATCTTGAGCTCCCGTCCACGCATCCTATCCACCCTCGCCTGGGCATCGTCCCCACTACTACCCTCTGTCACTTCCTGCTCCAAGGCGTCCATGCTCTTCTGCGTCTTGGCGAGAACGGCTTGCACGACGGCCACTGCCAGCTCGGCAGCTCGAGCGATGGGGGTGACGCTCGTTTCTGCTTCCACGTCCTGCGCTGTGAGGTTTTGGAACCGGCCCAAAGTCATCGCAGCAAAGAGGTCCCCCACGCCGCTGAAGTAGCCTCGCACTTCTGGGAATTGGATGAACCACGGCTTGAGGGGCGTGTCTGTTGAGGGGCGGGACGAGCCCACGAGAACCATGCTTGGCTCGGAGGAAGGTGTGGCACCGATCTTGAGGATGTCGGTGTCGGAGAGGGAGACGGAGGTGATCAGGACGTGGTTCGCTCCTTGGGTGTGGAGAGATTGCAGGACGGACAGGAGCGAAGGGATGGAGGTGATCTCTTCGTCTGCAAGAATTCTAGAGGTGAATTATGGAGATGCAATTGTCAGTAAGGGCTGTTGAGCCGCTCTATGTCACTGATCAATTCCGTTACTCACTGAGCTTCGAATTGATTCGGCGTGATAATGGTAGTATACCTCAGCATGCTCCTATACACCGGCAGTACCTCCTTATCCACATACATCCCCCTTCCCATATCGCCCATCACAGGATCGCAAAGGTAGATGAGCTCAGGATTCACCTCTCTTATCCTCTCTACTGCCTCCAGTACGGCCTGAACGACAGAAGGCGATGGCATGTAGCCAGACAGCATTCGACTTTGCTTCAGCAGACCATTCTCCTCTAGACCTTGGAAGAGTGAGGAGATGTGCGAGTCGTCAAAGCGGAGACCCTTCCAGCGACCGTAACCCGTGTGGTTGGAGAATTGGACAGTGTTAATAACGTCTACGTCCCAGCCTAGAAGCTGTAGAGGAAATGTCGCCGAGCGATTGCCTGATGAACATAGATGGGAGACAAGAGTCATGTAGAAAGTCAATACACGCTGAATAGCAGCTTGCGAAGGGACTCGACCAGAACTCACCCACATAGCCGCTGACGACATGGCTTTGCACAGACAGGAGCCGCGAGGGCTCAGGGACGTTGGCTGCCATGAGCAGTGATGGCTAGCCAGATGGAATGCTATCACGAGGAGTATGGAAAGTGGTATCTGGTGGAACAAGGAAGGGCGAGTCAAGAGCAATTTTGAGCCAAGTTCCTCTTTCCGGTGCAGGAAACTCCGCCTGCAATCTTCCTGGACTGGACAAGCCAGGGACAGCCGTGCCGCCCAGTTTCACAGTCAGTAGCATGAAAACCAAGACGATCAATGCATTTGGCATGTGGTAGTGGTACAGATGATTGTATGGGTGGGAAAACGTGATTCAGAGGTCAGACCGCTGCCTCTGCCTCTGCCTCTGCCTCTGCCTCTGCCTCTGCCTCTGCCTTTGTTGTTTTGGCTGTCTTCTTGCTGCCTCCTCTACTGGCGTCTCTTTCCTCATCTTCCAGCAGCTCATCCAAAGCTCTCTTGCTAGAGAGTGCGACATGCCCATTGCTAGACTGTGGTGATGCAGCTCCCTTTCCCACGTCATTTGCATCGTCTGATCTTTCGGCTCTCTTTTGCGTCGCACTTTGCTCTGCCAGCTTGCCCATCCACCGCAAGCCATCCCTCTCTTTGCCTCTCTTCTCGATCGCTTCCCATGTAGCCCAATCCTCCTCGAGCTTCTTAGCGATAGCTCCATGCCTAGCTAGCCAGTCCTTCCAAAAGTCGTCCACTCGGGTGCGGGTACCGTGAGGCGTTTCCCCATTTCGGTCCCACGTGACCTTTGCACTCGCCTCTCTGGCGTCGTCTTGCTCACGTTCGGTCTGTAAGAGGAAGGGCAGGTTTTCCTCGCTGGGCATCGCAGAAGCTTCGGAAGCAACGCAGCTGGAGCTCTGCTCGCTCCTAGCTAGCGACGGGAGGTACCTGTACACCGCAGACGTGCCAAGCATCTCCATCCCATGCGCTGCAGCTGCGACCAAGATCTGCTCGTTCTTTTCCCTAGTCAGTCCCTTTCGAAATACGCATCTTTTGATCCCGGCAGCGAGGATGATCCTGCTACATTCGTTGCAAGGTGGGAAGGTGACGTACAGCGTACACCCTTCGATACTTTCCCCCCTTCGGGCTGCAAGCGCTATGCAGTGTGTCTCGGCGTGGATCTCGCTGACTGCCTTTTGGTTCTGCACGTAGTTGATTGGATAGTTGTTGGCGTACACTACCACCCGGGACCTTGGCGTTGCAGTCGAGAGGACGCCAGATGAGGTCGAAGGTGCAGAAGAGGTGCGAGGGTCGTAGCTGCCGGGTGTGGGTGGACGGACGATCATGGCTGCCATGTGGCCCTTGCGGGAGAAGGACTGGCGAGCCAGGACTGTCACCCATGTGAGAAAGTTGTCATCCTCCGAGTGAGAGCCGTCGAAGACGTACTCTGGCAAGGGCGCAGGTTCCGGGAACGGCATGCCTCTCTCACTCTTCCCCTCTCAGTCTGCTAGGTCTTAGGGAGGTGTAGCGAAGCGAGAAGCGCAACGAGGCTGTTGGTGTAAAGGCGCAGAGGGCTGCCCGGGTGAGGCGAAGCGGACCCGCGCAGGAAATGGGTGCAATCGGAGAGACGCCCAGGAAGCAGCACCCGCGTAGAGAGGTGCACTCATACACACACACGAGTAACTCTAGCCGCATCATCTCCTCCTCGACCACAGATCTATCTAGTCAACTAAGACTTCCGCCAAGGTCACTTACCTTACTTGCGAGGTCATCGTCCCTTCCCTCCGTACATCGCCGCTTGTATCCGCCTCATACTGGCCGGTCACTTCTGCCAACCACCATCGTGCTCTCTCGCACGTCCCACCCTCTCTGCCGCTGTGAGGTCCCTCCGACTCTCCTCTTCAGTCCAACATGGCCAACTTTATGCCTCCTTCAATACGAACTCTCATCTTTGACCTCCTCGCCAAGGCAGATCTGGCAGCTGTCACTCCAGGCGGCATCCGTGGGGACCTCGAATCCATCCAGACGGCACAGAAGTTTGCACCTCCGGCCGACTCAACTAGACATATCCCCGCCGATTTCGACTTTGCAGCCAACAAGAAGGAGATTAAGAACCTCATCAAGGAATGCTATGAAGAGGTAGCAGCTCGCAAGGACATCGCAAGGCCAGCACCAGCTCCTGCTTCTGCTCCTCTCACAAATGGTGTGAAAGTCAAGTCAGAGGAGGGATCAGCCCCGCCTTCAGGCCCTTCGACGGCCAGCTCTCCTCCTCGTCCCGCAGCTCCAAGTACCTCAATGGGTCTGGCTTTGCCTGGTCTAGGAGGCGTCAGAGGCTCCCATGCTCCGGCCCCTTCATCACAAGCAGTCGACCCGCCCGTGCGGCCGCCGCCTTCCACTGATGCCCAATCCAAGTCAGATGCAGCCCTCGCGGCAAAGTTAGCTCAGGAGTGGGCTCGGCCATCCAGAGATACCAGGGCGGGCTCGTCTACCTCTTCCAGTCGTGGAGGAGCATCCAAGAAGCGGAAGCAGAGCGTCAAGAGCGATCCAGATGACATCGATACCGAAGAGGACTCAGATGTGGAGAGTAATGCTAGAAAGAGCAAGAGTAGCGCCAGCAAGAAAGCCAAGAAGGTCAAGAGTGACAAGCCTAGGGCCGCAAACCCGAATAATCCTTTCAACAAGCCTATGCTTCTAGATGCTGCCATGGCAGAGATCTGCGGGGCAGAAGAGGTAAGTTTGCGAGCGAGGGAACAGAGAAGCCGTGCGCGTAAGAGTGTGTTCTACAGCAGAGCTGACGTGTAAATCCTTGTGTATCGGCTTTGCACTCTTCAGCTGCCTCGGCATGGCGTGGTGAAGCAGCTGTGGGCCTACATCAAAGAGCGTGATCTACAGAATGCAAATAACAAGAGGCAGGTGAGAAGATGCCAGAACCGTCCATTCCGATCGAAGCAAAATCTGACACAGCTGCTATTACCCGCCAGATCATGTGCGACGAGAAGCTACAGAAGCTGTTTGGCAAGGCTACTGTTGAGTGAGTCATATGACAATCAGAGGGACCCCAACTGAGTGTCGAGGATCGCGCTGATGACTCTCTCTCTCACCTCCTCTACAATTTGATAGCTCCTTCGAAATGGCAAAGGTGAGCTCCTGCAACTGCCTTCTACTTGGTCATAGACCTTTGATTGACCACTTTTGCCCCCATGCCATGGCTATCTACAGCTCATCGGAGCACACATTCGCAAGAAGGAAGACGTGGTGGGGATGTCAGACGACTGAGGGTGAGGCAGTAGAGTGATCCGCTTGTGCATCTCTTCGTCCACTGCCTCGCTTTCAATACATGTCATGCATTCATCCCTGACAATCACGAGTGAGAAGTGTCAGGGTTGAGCTCGATTGCTGGGCTTGCTCAAGGGTCCATATCTACGGTGGTAGGTCCCCCCGGGCTTGCGTCGGGTCTTCGGAACCGGTGGAGCGGGCCGGGGAAATGATGTGGCCCCGGCGCGGGGTGCTGTGTGCTCAGTCAAGCGGGCGCTGAGGGGTCTGTTGTGTGTGAGACCCTTATCCGTCATCACCGTCCCACTTTCCTCGTCATCGTCTCTTCTCCACCACTCCCCCATTACCCCTTATATCTCCCATCTCTCTTGCCTCAACACTCTCTCTTGCCAGTCAGGACGAAGTGCAGATATCTGCTCCACCTTCAGCCATGGCTCCTGTGGCCAACACCGGCAGTGTCGCTCTCCGGCCTGCCATCGTGAGCTCCACCTATCTCAACCTGGAGGCGACTGAGCAAGTGCCTTCTCCCACATCCTCTTCCAACATCAGCAGCACTACATCTAGCACTACATCGCCTGCAAAGTACAACAAAGTCGTCGAGATCCGCACGGATCACGATATTCGTCAGTTCAGGAGGAATCTCCCAAAGCTCATTGCTGCCATGGTCAAGCCAGATGCCCGCACTCCACCTCAGGTGGACATCTTCTTCAAGAGAACACCCGTTCCCTCCTCGAGCTCAGTGTCAACCACTGTCGTCGCAGGTGATAAGAGCAGCAAGTCTGGATTTGAGGCAAAGGTCAAGGAGTGCCTTGCCAGCGGCCAGCCACTCAAGGTCACTTATACGCTTCGAGATGCAGAGCCAACGGTCAAGAAGCAGGCATCTAAGACTCCGTCGAACGATGTTGCCGCTCCCGTGGCATCTACTCCTCCTGCCACCACCACCACTACCAAGGACGTCGCTGTCGCCGTCGCCACTGACGATGTCCCTGCAGCCGAGACGAAAGTCGCAACGCCCTCTACGCCAGAGGAATGGGGTGACGCCCTCCGGGGCATCCTTGACGAGTCAAGAAGTCTTCACTTCGACATGCGTGCTGTGATGAATAAGCATGTAGACGAGGCGAACAAGAATCGGGCAGAAGCTGAGGCCCGAATTTGCCTTCTCAGAGAGGAACTCAACGCAAGCAAGAGTGCTCAGCGCGCTACAGCTGCTTTGCTCAAGGCCTCACAGACTCATGTGGACCAGCTTGTCGGGTCTCTGGCCAATTTGGAGAGACTCCCTGCCCCGAAGGATTCTCTCCACAAGACTGAGGACGTTGTCGCCGACAGAGCTCACCTGCAGGGTAAAGCTTCGTCTATTGTGGGTGGGATGAAGGATTTTCTCGCTGCTTACGCAAAGGTGAGTCGGGATAGGGCTACGTGCAACAGAGAGAACACAAGTACTGACCCGTACCCTCTCAATGACTCATCGCAGTTGATGGGTCCAGACGAACAGGAATTGTCATCTTCAACTGGCGACAACCTGGGGCAGCAGCAGCAATCGACGACCAAGCCTACCGCGGAGGCATCTCAAAAGGATGGAGTGTTGCACCCGGACATCTTCTGCGACGGTGCCTGCGATGCAGCCGTTCGGGGCCTCCGCTGGAAATGCATCTCTTGCCCAGACTTCGACTTCTGCGATTCTTGCTATCAGTCAGAACGTGAGACGCATGTCAAGAAGCTTGGCGTCAAGCACCTCTTCCTCGCCATCCACCATCCCATGAGATTTTCGGACATCAGGATCCCTTCGGATCGAATGGCGAGGTTGGCAGCATCTTCGTCGTGCCGGACAAGGGAGGCCGCGGGCGCACAGCAAAGATGGGTGTCGAAGGGCGGGCCCTGGCGCAAGCCATCGGCAGTCGTCAATGCATCTGTTCCACCACAGACTGCCCAGACTTCGGCCACAAAGAAATGCAACGTCTCTGTACAGCTGCTGCCAGAGCCCATCCCGGCCTCATCCGAGCTCTCAGCGCAGGAGAAGAGCAACATCACGCAGAAGATTGTCGGTGCTGGTGCAGACATCGGGCAGAAGCTCAAAGACCTATTGCATAATCACCAGCAGATTCCCGAAAACGTCCAGCGCGCCGATGAATATGTCGTGGACGTCGACTATCTGACTCGGGCGCAGTACGATCAGATTCTGGCTCTGTGCGACCAGCAGAAGCCGACTCCCTCTCGTTCCTCTGAGGATATTAGTACTACACCGCACACACAGGCAAGGCTCCCGGCTCAGGCGGAACACGATGCCGAAGATGAAAAGTTGGGGTACGATGCTGTCCTTACTTCGGAGGGAGAAGGTCGACTTATTGTCGCAAAGAATACAGGCTCCTTGGCGTGGCACAGAGATTCACTGTCCCTCCGGGAGTGTCGTGCTGGCGGCGCATGGTCGAACGCCGGCGCAATGATGATGCGAAGAGCGACTCGCACCCAATGCAGGAACCTCATTCGGCCTGGAGAGTGCGTAAAGTGGGTACCAGGCTGGGCCAGTACGATGGGGACGTCACTCAACTTCCGAAACAAAGAGGCCGGCCAAGACGCATTCTTCAGAATGGCCATTACGCACCCCAATGGCACCTCTCAACGCTTTGGCGAGCAGCTCATGCTACCTGCCTCTCCTCCTGCAAGCGCTGTCCCTACATCTGGCAGCAACGCAGAGACCAGTTCGCCAGTCCCCAGCTCTCAGGAAAGCAAGGAAGCTAATGCGCCAGTCGAAGAGACTTTAAATGCCCCTAGCAAGTCTCTCTCAGGATCCTCCGTCTTGACGATTCCAGCCGCTCCGGAGGTCACTCATACCGACGAAGAAGCCGCTTTGGCTGTGTCCATCCCATCTCGCCCTGTATCGCGTGAGCGCGAAGACGAGGAGAACCGCTCTGTCGTTCATTCAGCCGAGGCCAAGGAGCTCAGCAGCCAACACACTGGACGAACCGAGGAGTCTATCGGAGATGCACTCCGCTCCCCTTCGTACGAAGGTGGAAGCACCAACTCTGAGAGAGACCCCTTCGACAGTCTCGCCGATGAGGAAGAGGTGTTTCTCGACGAGCAGGATGAGGACGAGGACACCTTCATTGTCATCGATGCAGGTACCGACGAAGAGAGCGTCGTCGGCGCCTAATGGACGGGAGCTCGTGCCGCGATGCCAAGGCGGGCCGGGCGGTGCCTGAACCATGAAGGTTGTCCTGCGGAGCTCCGATACGTTGCCGCTGCCGTCCCTGATTGGCGGCGACTGACTCGAGTCGAATGCCGTTCTTCCGAGATGTATGCACCCCTCGTAATGTCTGTTCATCTTCCTCTTGCTGTGTGCTTCGTGTCTGTGTCAATCTGTCGGAAAATATCTTTGCCATACTCATCCTGATCATTAGTGTCACTGGCTCCCCAGACGGTCCACTACGGTACGATTTTTGCTCTAGTCGGCATCTCCCCTCCCCGACCCACTGCAATGGCGTGAGTGGTGGGGTGACTCCGACGCCCGAGGTTTCAAGGCGCCTCGAGTCTAGTCTAGTAGGCCGCGTTGCGCCGAGGCGTGAGTCTTGGTGGATTCCTCGTCAGCGGATGCCCGCGCGGCCACTCCCGGTCGGCGGCGTTCCATTCAGACTAGACAGCAAAGGGCGGGAAGGAAGTCAACCAAGGCAACCTCGCCGGGCGCACGCCGTCCGTCCGCCTGTCGCTCGCGCTTGGCTCTGAGGGGCGGGCGAGCGGCCAGGCGTCTAATATTATCAATCCCGTTCGTGCTTCTTCTTTCCAACACATCCCCTCGTATCATTTCCCCCCACGCGACCCCTCTACACACCACTACCTCACCTCTTCCCAGCTCCAGCACACGACAGATACATTCATCATGGCTGCCGCCGCTTCCCTCCGCATGAGCTCATCCAGGATGATGACCATGGCTCCTAAGCCCTCCTTTGCTGGCATTGCTCAGCGAGGCGTTGCACCCCGACGCACCATTGGAGGCCAGCGCTGGTACACTGAGAGCCCCAAGGCTAACACTACTGGACCCACCGCAGGCTCGGTAAGTCTGAGAGATACTCTACGATGCCCCTTTCAGTATGTGGCACCTGCTGTCAAGGACGATTACTGACCATCTACCTCGCTACCAATTTCCGCTCCACCTATAAATCTCCTCCCGCACCTTCTGTCATGCTTTTGATGACCCTACAGCCCCCTCCTCCTCTCAGCTCCCGAGCTACCGGCACTCGTACCATGCTCATGTGGTCTGCCCCAGCTCTAGCTATCGCAGCAGGTGCCTTCCTTTACCTCAGCAGGGAGGACAAGAAGGAGACCCTTGGCGTTGGCTCTGGTGGAGTCAGCAAGCTCAAGGGCTCCAAGCACAACTCTGGACCCACTCTCAGCTCCGGTCCAGGTGGCATTGGAGGCCCGCCCATGAAGGGGACTGCTGGCTCGAAGGCCGATGGAACAAAGGCGGGAAGCAAGGCCGATTACCAGGTGAGTTCGCGGACATGGGAGTTACTTGAGGCAGGCAAACCGGTCGTGGAACTTCATGGGCTGACTTGTCCATGTCTCTCCGCGCTTTTCGTTTCACAGGAGGTGTACAATGCGATCGCATCCAAGCTTGACAAGGTACGACTTTGAACACAGAGGAATGAGAGAAACGGTAAAGCAAAGGGTAGGAATTGCAGTATAGGAAAGCAACATAGCATTCATAGGTTTCGTAGCACACAAAGGCACATTACATGCTTCTCGCTAGACTCTCTTTGCCTTTGCTCGGCTTGATGAGATTGACGCAGTTGTACGGATGGAGCGCGATGGTGGAGCACAGGCAGTTCGCGCCCTCACTTCCGAAGCTCCTCATTCACACTTCCTTCCCAATTTCGCTGCTTCACGCTGATAGGATGAGAACTATGACGATGGTTCTTACGGCCCCGGTACGTCCCATTCGCATTCGCTACCAAACGTCAGAGTAGGAACTGACCTACGAACCTCTCCTCCACCCTTTATATACTCTTCGCTGGCCTCGCTTACATCACCATTCCCACGCTCCGCCTCCGCCCCGCTCAACGCGTCCTCCACACTGCAATTCGCAACATCGTGACCCTCCGCTCCCGCCAAACGCCCACACGTCACAATGCTGGCCCCCGAACATCTGCCCTTCCGCAAATCTCCCATCGGCTAAAATGGAATTTGACCACTCGCAGTACTCGTGAGGCTTGCTTGGCATGCCAGTGGAACCTATGACAAGAAGTCCGGCACTGGTGGATCCAACGGAGGTGAGTAGGGAGACGCTGGGGATCAAGCGCGTTGGCGGCTCATCGCTGATCAACTATTTCTATTATGCTGCACTGTTTCAGCTACCATGCGCTTCGCTCCCGAGGCCAACCACGGAGCCAACGCTGGTCTGATCCACGCCCGCAACTTCATGGACGAGATTCACCAGCAATTCCCATGGTGTGTACCAGCGCGCTGTCGTGCAATGTAGAGGACTGCTTACTCATAAAAAGGGCGCCTTTCTTTCCCTCTTTAGGATCACATACAGTGACCTGTGGACGTTGGGAGGAGTTGTAGCTGTGCAGGAGCTTGGTGGACCCAAGGTGCCCTGGAGGCCCGGCAGGTCTGACCGAGAGGAGGAGCACTGCGCTCCCGATGGACGTCTGCCGGATGGTGACAAGGGCCATGACCACCTGCGTGACATCTTCTACCGCATGGGCTTCAATGACCAGGAGATCGTCGCCCTCTCTGGTGCTCACGCTCTGGGTCGATGCCACAAGGACCGATCTGGATTCGAGGGACCATGGCAGCACTCTCCCACTTCATTCAACAACGAGTACTTCAACCTCTTGCTCACTGAGCCATGGGAATTCAAGAAGTGGGACGGACCCAAGCAGTACGTGGACAAGGCCACAAAGGGCTTGATGATGGTGAGTGTGGTGAAAGCTTAGCAAGTCGAGCTTCATAGGTAGCCCTGGAGACGTACTCACGACCTCTTCACTCCCCCTCCTCCCCACAGCTGACGACGGACATGGCCCTGGTGCAGGACAAGTCCTTCAAGAAGCACGTGGATCGTTACGCCAAGGACGAGAGCGTCTTCTTCAAGGAGTTCTCCTCTGCCTTCTCGACTCTTCTCGAGCTAGGTGTGCCCCAGGAGAACTTCAAGAACTTTGAGGCAGACCACTCTGGTCAGCAGTACGTCCTGAAGACTACTGCCGAGCAGGAAAACTCGTCGTAGATTGCTTCAGAGTTGTCTAGAGCTTTAGACTAGATGGTGACTAGAAAAAGGTGGGGGACTAGACAGGCATAGAGCTTCGCAGTAGAAGATTAGATGCTCCCACGCTCTTCCGCCTAGTAGACACGTCATCGATAGATGCCTCACTTACCCTAGAGGTTCCTTTTGTAGAGACTGCCGTAGAAAACCTTTAGAAGCCATACACCTTTCCTTGGGCATTTGCATCGTTGTACCCATCAAGCGCTAGCCTCTTCCCTGCAGTTGTGCATTGTGTGTGTTGCTCTCTGTGATCTCTGTGTGTTGCTCTCCTTGCACCCCGCATTTTGCTGCGACTCCGCCGGCCCTGCATCTGAAGCCGCTTTGAGTTGCATTGCGTTGCATCGTGTGTTGCATTCCCTGCCGCTCTCTTCCTTCCCCCCTGATCTACTCTTCTTGTCTTGGATTCACTTGCTGCTTCGCCTCTCTGTCCTCCTCTTGGGCCCCCCACCAGCAAATTGCTCGTGCCTCTTCGCTCAGCATGGACCTCCAAAAGAGCGGGCATGGGGATGCGCATAGCGTCCATGGAGCAGAGCCCTCTCCCTCTCGCTCTCCACTACGGAAGCGCTCCCTCTCGCTACGTCGGTTGCGCTCGCCCCCCTTCCAGGCCAACGGAGCTTCCAGTGTGAAAGGTACTCCTGTATCATCACGTGAGGTGCAGAGTGAGCCTGTGCCTCCCCTTCCTGCTTCTACGAGCGCGTATGGACGCTTAGAGGGAGGAGGACTGGGAGGAGGAGGAGCGATGAGCCATGCGGCACCGAGAAGATCGCTTGCTGCGCTCCGTCAGACTGCTACTGCTCCGAGTAGCACAAAACAGCCCTTCCCGGACCGGGACCGGGACCTGGACTCGGACCCCGCGCTACCGCCCGTTTGGCCCGAGGAGATCAAGTATCAGCGATGCTATTGCGAGGAAGGCTCTTACCTGCTCGCGGCGCAGCTTGAGGAGGAACTCGAGGCACGCCGCTTGGAAGGAGGAGGTCAAGGCGAAGGTGAGACTCGGCAATGGGAATGGGAGGTGTGGGTCGTGGTGGTCAGCAATAGAGATAGGACGGTGAGTACAGTCGGACGTAAGACAAGATGTACTAAGAAGCCAGACAACCTGACGTGGCAACCCAATTGCTTATGTACGAATGAACAGGTCTTACTTTGGCATCAGAAAGCGTCCAAGTCTCCTGAGCTCAATCATGCTGTCCTGTGGGACTATCACGTCTTCGTGGTCGTATCAAGGCGGAGGGTCACGGATCAGGGGAGAGACTCTGCACATACTACAGCCCCGGAACATGTCACAGGTGCACAATATGCGTCATCACCTCCCCATCCAAGCAGCCACAGCCTCGCAGCACCACTGCCGCCTAGACAAGCTCGCTCGCTCTTTGGGCGCAGCAAAGAGACCGGAACAAATGGAGCTCAGAGCGGCTTACAGCACACCCGGCTACAGGATTTGATACCTGACTGGTCCGCCTGGGTGTACGATATCGATTCCTGCCTATGCTCCGAGCCAGACGTACCCTTTACCTCCTCCACTCTACGTCCTGTACCCTTTGAGGCGTATACTTCCAAGACATTTGCCTATTCTCCTGGAGTTTACCCTGCCGAATATCTTCCCATGTTCCGCCTTGCCAGGGCTGGCGCATTCCTGGACAATTTCGCCTCGGATCGCTCCCACATGCTCAGCCCTGGCAGCAGCAGCGGCATCGGCGGTGGCGCAAAGGAGGCACAAGGGTTAGCGTACAGCGCTCCTGTCCCTCCTTGGCCAGTCATCATAGGGCCTCGGGCTAGACGGAGAGGTTGGACGAATAATCTAATGGAGAAGTGGGTCAATATGGACGATGCGCAACAGAGAGCACTCAAGGAGGGAGGTGTCGAGTGGCAGAACCAGTCGGAGGAGCTCAAGGTCCAATTTGGCAAAGTCATGCTCCGTGAGGAATTCTTTGCAGGGAGGTGGAAGATGGCCATGTGGAGACGGCGTACAGGCGAGGAGCGAGCAGAGGTGTATCTTCCTCATGCTTCACCATCGAAGGCTGGCATAAGGTCGTCGAATGAGTTGAGCAAGAGTCCTCCCATCGAGGCAAGAAGGGGAGGAAGGGTGAGCAGTCCCCTCTTTCCGGCATACATGGCTGCGAGTCTGCAGGCGAGGGCTGCACGTCCTAGGGAGAGCTATCTTGCACTGAGAGCGACTGATGGGAAGGTCACACAGTTATGGCCTGATGTTGATGGGAGACAGCAGACTGAAGGTGGCGGGCTCTAGACTACTCGTACCTGCCTTCATTATGTGTTCCTGTGCTTCGTCTGTGTTGCGAAGGGAGGCGAGCTCACCACCCGATGGTCCCTTGTCTTTTCATTTCCACCTCTCTCACCCTCCACTCATGAATATCTCCCTGTGTGTGCGTCTCGATTTAAAAAAGATGTCCGACCTGCAGGTCTCGTCTTTCACGTCGTTGGCTTCCCTGAGCAGCTTCTCCCCACGCAGTCCAATAGACGCCGCGATCGCTGCACCCGAGGAGCAAAAAGGAAGGTCCACGCAGCACAGGCAGGAGACTGCAGTCAAAGTGTAGAGCTCCGACGTGGATGGGCCCAGTGGTGGGTAAGGGGCCCCGCCACGCCCTCTTCTCCACACAAGGAGAGCAGAGCATAGCACAAGCACAAGGGAGGCAAGAGTGGGCTACCTGCAGTGTCTTCGTCATGCTTTCGTCTTCCCGCTGAGAAGTCTCGCCTAATCTCCTTCCTTGCGACATCGTCAACTCCCGTGTCCCTCTTCTCTCTCTCTCTCTCTCTCTCTACTCTTCACCTCCTTGTCCTCTTCCTTGTTCATCTCCTTCTCCATCCTCATCCCCTCGTTCCTGTAGAGTGACCCGCCACAAGAAGTCTTGCATATACCCAATCACCTTTACCCTAGTCTCCCTCCCCTACTTTACTTTGCCATCATGGAGTCTTTTAAGCATTTAGAAGGGACCAAGAATCATTGGCGTGCCCTCTCGCAGGAGCCAACAATGATCATTGCCTTTGCCCTCGGCACTACCATTAGCGCCTTTATCCTCCTCTACATCAATTGGTCTAAAGCTCGTCCTGTACTAGACCCAACACGCTTTCAAGAATTCCCCCTCATCGACAAGAAGGTGCTTAGCTCGAATACTGCTCGGTACAGATTTGCCTTGCCAAAGAAGGATTCGATGCTGGGACTGCCCATTGGACAACATTTGCAGGTGCAGGTGGATGTAAATGGGAAGATGGTGCAGCGGAGCTATACGCCCACTACTTCGGACGACGAGCTGGGTTTCTTTGAACTGGTGATCAAGGTGAGTAGAGCGGAGCGGAGCAAAGACGTGGCATGACCTCAGACTGTAGAGGCAAAGGTTCGTGTGGGTAAGCTCCTCTGACAGAACACACTCTTCCCGCCTCCTTCTCCCCCGTGCTGCTCACAGACCTACCCACAAGGCAACGTCTCTGCCCACGTCGGCAGTCTCAAGATCGGCGATCACCTCTCCGTCAAGGGTCCTCGTGGACAAATGCGCTACCACAATGGCATTGCCAAGCACATTGGTCTCGTTGCTGGTGGCACAGGTCTCACTCCCATTCTACAAATCGTCCAACAGGTTCTCAAAGACCCGGAAGACGATACGCAGCTAGACTTCCTCTATGGAAATGTCGGAGTGGGAGATATTCTACTCAAGGATGAGCTTGATGCACTTGCTGCTAAGCACGAGCAATTTAGGGTTCATTACTTTTTGAATGATCCGCCTGAGGGATGGGAGGGAGGAGAAGGACATATCTCAAAGGAGGCCATTGCTGAGCATTTCCCCAAGCCAAGTAGGACAAGCAAGGTACTCATGTGTGGTGAGTTCCGCGCAAAAGGAGCCAATGCTATTTTCAGACTCAAGCAGGAGGGAAGTGGACTGACCCATTGCTATCGCACACCTCTGTCCTCCCTTCGCCCAGGCCCTCCACCGATGATCAATGCCTGCAAGAAGCACCTCGAGGAGCTGGGCTTTGATGAGGCGCGGGCGGTCAGCAAAATGGAAGACCAAGTCTTCTGCTTCTGAGCACCTTCCAGTACGGACCTGGTTCTCCGGATAGTCCTCGGACTGAGATAGCTCAAAGCGAGACAACAGACGAATAAATGCAATTGTATTGCGATCAATGGTAGATTGATCTGGTACGCGCCGATCGCCCCCTTCTTTCTGTTCCCTCCCCGATGATTTGGCCCCCTTGTATATGCATGTTCAGGTGCCTGTACCCTCTAAAAAGAGTCATGACCCTCCGGTCTTTCTCAGACATCGCACGTCGGGGTGGGGAAGCAATGCACCTTTATCTGTACCCGGCCCGCGAGAAAGCGCAGACCCTGTGCTAGCGTGGACGTGTGAGAGACAGTGGCTGGGTAGATTTCCAACGTGCGCTCTCTGACTGTGCCTTGGCGCGAAGATCGTGGTACGTAGGTCAGGTATTCTTGATAGGTCGGGTCCCACTCTATATCAATGCGCCATGCGAGGTGGAGGCAAGGGGGGCCGCCCGATGCCGCGTGACTTGGCATGAGGTGTCCTTACGACTACCTTCGTTGCTCTTGTGCAATGAAGAGGAGGCTCGGCTATCCTACATGACGAGAGTCTGTGGTGCTTGCTGGGCGCTCTGCTGGCCCCCCGGTGGAGCTGAAAGGATGACTGCGAGTACTGCACAGAGGAGTGTGCCTACGAGGAAGGTGATTGTGATTGCTGGTGGCGGAACGAGGAGTATGGATAAAGTAGTGTCAGCAGAAGCAGGACAGGACAACGAACACAAGAGAAGCCGAACTTTCTGCAGGAACACTCACCCTCCAGTCTACTGGGCACATAGCTCGTCCTCATCAGTTGACTCTGCACTGCAAAGTATCTCCAAGTGCCAAAGAGGAGCGTGAGGATTCCAATGATAATAAAGCTCGATCCCATCGGTGTAGCCAGATCCCTCACCGTCTCCCCTCCCAGCCAGTACGAAGGACCCCGCAAGTGGGAGCTACCCCCGTTACGCCCGGCGGAACCAAAATCCTCATCATCTTCCCATCCTTTTGGCAGTCGAAAGAATTGGGACAGGGCGATCCCTACTGAGGTTAGTGTGAGGCTGGTTCGGAGCCAGGCTAGATAGGTGCGCTCGAGAGCTAGATGGTCTCGAGCTACCGAGCCGGTGTTCTCTAGTACGGGAGGGTGGAGGATAGAGGAGAGGAAGGACATGGTTGCTCACTCGGGGTAGAAGAGAGAGGAAGGGTGAGAAAGGAAGGAATCTGATACTGAGTGCATCACCATGAGGGGGAGAGTCTCCTTATCTCTGTATCATACCCCCGCAGCAGTACTACTCTGGCGATCTGGGATGGGCCCGGGTGCGGATGAGACAAGGCGGGGTGGGAGTGGCGTGCTTGGTCTCTCGCTTGGCTGCAATGCTGCATCTTCTCCACCCCTGCTTCCGTTCCTGCTTCGACTCCACTCCCTCTCCTCCACACGGACCATCTGGATTGGTCAAGGAGAAGAAGGAAATCTAGTCGATGAGAGTCTTTCCGCTTCTTGCCTTGCCTTGAAGCAGAGGGGAATCCACACCATGACCATTCACTCTACAACCCAAAGATTATCCCGCGCCTCGAGCTCATCGTCGTCTCGTCCTAGCAGACCCACTCGCAAGTCCATCCTGTCCCTCCTCACAGACGCCCACTGCCACCCAACCGATGACCCCACCCTCTCCTCCGGCGATCCAAATGGTGCCCAGAAGCTCGCACAGCGTCTGCAACAGATTCCATTGGAGGGAGCGTGTGCTATGGGTAGCTGTACTGAGGATCAAGTTCTGGTGAGGAGGCTGGCGGAAGAGATGCACAAGAGTGGAAGGGCGAAGGGTAAAGCCAGAGAAGAGGTGGAACAGGTGGACCAGGAGGAGAGGACACGAGTGCAGCTCAGACCTTGCTTTGGTGAGTGCATGTGGAGTACCACTGCAGATCAGAAGTGCTCAGTGTGTCCTGTGTCAGCTAAAGAGAGCTACCATCGATCTCCCACAGGCTACCATCCCTGGTATTCGCATTCCCTCTCCCTCGAGCACCCACCACCTCCCCGCGAAGAGCACTATCGCTCCCTCCTCCTCACCAATGACTCATCACAACAAGCCAGAGACGAGTTAGGAGCTCTCCTCCCTCATCTTCCCACGCCTAGATCCCTAAAAGATATCTTAGAGGAGATACGCAATAATTTGAGGGCTTTCCCGAATGCACTCCTTGGCGAGGTGGGGCTGGATAGGGCGTTTAGGATACCGACGAGCAAAGAGGCTGTGAAGGACCAGCCGTCAGAGCGATCCTTGCTAGTCAGCGATCCCGCTTCCTCTTCTACGAGCACAAGTACGAGCTCCCCTATCTCGCCCGAGAAAGAGGAAGAGCAAGAGCAAGAGCAAGAGCACGGCCACAATGAGCACACCCTCGCCCTTCGAGGCAAACGTCTCACCTCTCTTGGCGTACCCATTGGGCATCAGTGTAAAGTGCTGCTGGCCCAAATCGGCGTAGCGGTGGAAGAAGGACGCAGTATAAGCTGTCATAGCGTACGGGCTGGTGAAGCGACGGTAGAGCTAATCAGGGAGTGTTGTAGAGTGTACAATGGCGCTAGTGGGAGGGGGTTCAGGGATGTTAGTGAGTACACAGAGAAGCGAGGAAGGGTTGAATAGCTTGATGGAACAGTACTGACTTCATTTGAACGTTCGCATCGTAGATCTGGATCTTCACTCATGCACCATGAGCGCCGAGCAGCTCAAGGAGATTCTCGTGAGTGAAAGCCCTGCATGAAGCGACTAGCAACGTCATGCTCTCCTCAGTAGCGTCCTGCCAATCTTCCTCACACTCTCCTTTCCTTTCACAGCGCCACCACCCCAACATCTTCGTCTCCTTCTCCACGACCATCAATGCACGTCAAAAAGGTCTCATCTCCCAGCTAGCAATCGTTCCTCCTACACGACTCCTCGTAGAATCCGATTGGCATTCCGCCGAGCAGCTAGCAGGAAGGAATTGGGACGTGCTCAAATTGGTAGCCCCATTCGTCCTGAGGGGAAAGGCAGGGCCTGCTTTAGATCTTGACTTCAAGGAGGGTAAAGTGGACTTGGAAGACGAGAAAAGAGAGGAGGAAGAGTTGGGAGAGGAAGAAGCTCATCTACTCTTCAAGGCGGCCCTCCTCCTCAAGGCCAATTGGCAACGCTTTGAGCTGAATAATGCCAAGCGCGTCGAGCTCAGGCAGAGAAAGGGAGGGCGGCGGCGCAAGAGCAGCAGCCAGCCTGGAGGCGAGCAGGGAACGAATGGAGCTGAAGTGAGGAGCGACGAAGGGTACGATGAGGGAGAGGTGATGGATGGAGAGGACGACGACGAGGAGGATGAGGAGGAGGAGGAAGAAGCAGAGTGGGAACGTCGTATGGACTTTGAAGACCAGTGGTGGAAAGATGTGCGTGCTGGTGCGCTCAAGAAGGAGTGAGCTTTGCCGGTAGGAGCCAAGTAGGTTCCTATTTCTGTCGACCAGGGAAGTCGTCATACGAATGCTCGACTCGGCTGCACTCAAGATCCATCATCTACTGAGGACTAGCGTTTGCTTCTATCCATGTCAGGTCATAATGACACTCCCTCCGCCGCCATTCATACCTTGCACCTCTGCCACGCCACCGACCCCTCCTCCCGCCGCTGCCGTCGAATCCATTCCGTCAGCACCAGTGGGCAGCAGAGCCAGCTTCCCTTCTACAAAGTCAATCACGTCCAGCAGACAGCTCCTGAGTACCTGTATTGCTCTCCTCTCGGGCACCTTGATCACTTTACCCGCCCGCTTGAGTTTCCTCCTCACCTCTTCCTCTTGACTCCACCAGCTGTGCGTCTCTGGTAGGAACACCCTCGCATTACGCAAGTACCACTTGCGGAGTTCAGCCTCGTCCCGCCCGACCATTGGGACGCTTTCGTGTCCCATTGTCGACGCGAGGGCTCTTACGCGCGGGTCCTTGTCCAATCTGCGGGAGTGCAGGAGGGAGAGGACGGGAGAGACGGCTCCTGCGTGGGATAGAATGACGATGCGTGGACATTCGCTCAGCTCGATGTAATTGTCCCAGATGAATTCGAGGAACTCCAAAGAAGTGGCTTTCCCCCGCTGTCCTGCCGTTGTGAAGAGGTTGACGTCTACGACTGCGAAGCCCCTCTTGCTGGCCCATTCTAGGACAAGCGAGGAAGAGTCGACTAGATAGGCCGATTCTGCTTCGGGAACCAGGGCTAAATTGGGTCGCTCGTTGCCTGCGCGGAGAGAACCCATGTCGTGCACGAAGAGGACGATGGCCTCGTGGGCGGGCTTGCGCTCCATGAGATCCCCACTGCAGAGGGCATGAGCGCCCCACTCCTCTGCGAGGTTGCCGATGACGGGAAGCTCGGAAAGCTGGAATTTCTTGGCAATTTGATACTGGCGGTGCGCTTGGAGAAGCTCAGAGATGGACACTTTTGGCAGGCCTTCCTCGTGTGTCGGAATTGGGTCCAGAGGAGAGGAGTCGATGCACTTCCAGTACTCAGAGACGTCCCTCTTGACCAGACGCATGGTGTTGACTGCGACTGCAGAAGCAGAGGGAAGCGACTCGTGCGAAGGCACAGAATCTCCCAGGATGGTCCGCGTCACTGCGAGAGCCGAATTGGCTAGCGCATCCACATTGTAGCCACCCTCTAGTGCCACGACGAGCTTGCCATCAGCAAGCCCCATGAGCATGTACGTCATCTGAGCATACCCGATCGGTGTGACTAGACAGCCACCCAGGGGGTCGTTCTTGGCAGCGTCAAATCCGGCAGAGATCATGACCAGGTCCGGGCCGAATTCGGCGGCGATGGGCATGACGATGTGGTGGAAGGCGTATAGGTACTCTCCGTCTCCCATGCCGGCAGTAGGCCAGGGGATGTTGATGCTGAAGCCTTTGCCTGGGCCGGAGCCCACTGAGGCCGAAGCGCCGTAGGTGGAGCCGGGGTAAAATTCACCGTTCTCGTAGCGATGTAAGGAGATGAACAGGACGTCTGCATCCTCCTCGAATGCCTTTTGTGTACCATTGCCATGATGCACGTCCCAATCTAGGATGAGGATTTTCTTGATACGCTTTTCCTTCGGCACTTCCTCTCCGCCGTACTTTTCCTTGATCCATCTCACAGCCACTGCGACGTTGTTGAACATGCAGAAGCCCATTGAGCGGTCTGGCTCAGCGTGATGCCCTGGAGGTCGGACGATAGCAAAGCCGTTGCGGATCTTTCCGGAGCAGACGGCATCGCAGAGTTCGATGACGCCTCCGCAGGAGAGACGTGCGCAGCGAAAGGTATGCTCGTTGATGTACAGGGAGGATTGCTCGCCGAAGAGCTTTGTGACCTCGAAGAGCGCAGACCGGGTATAGACTGGCAAGCAGACATGCACCAGAGTAAGTCTCCAAAGCTGACAGAGTGAGGCCCCTAATGCTGAGGGAGCGACGACTCACATTGACTTCTCCAAACTCCTTCCCACACTCCGAGATCATGTACCAATGCGACCTCGTCCCTCTCCACTTCTCTAGGCTGTATCCTCTTCATCCTCTTGACACATCCATTGTCCTTGAGTACCTGAAATGCCCTTGATATCCTCTCTGGAGCTTCTGGATGGCCCTCGTGAGCCTCTCTGGTGACCAAGACGGGTTCGGCGTGGAGCATCATGATGGACGAGTAGACGAGGCCGGTGTGAAGAGGGACGACGAGGGTATCTGAGCTGCCTTGAGCCTGCGGGACGTCTGCCATCTTCTCACTGCCTTGAATTTGTCGGGTGTCTGCCATCTCCTCATCTGCCCGGGGCTGATCGTCCTCGATACGCTTGCCGGCGACGTAGAGGGAGACTGTATGAGGAAGAGGGCCAGAAGAGGTGCTGGCGGATGCCGTGGGCCCTTCTGCTGTAGCTGCTGCCGAAAGTGACGCCGAGGACAAGCCAGCTTGCGACGGAGCAGCCATGATCGAAGACGTCTGCCTCTCCCAGAGGTCGGCAGGGGATGCTTGGTGATGGCAGTCTACCTCTGACGGAAGCAATGGCGACGTCTTGGTTGTCCCTGCACCTCTACGGAAAGGGAGAGGCGTAGAGTGGCCTACGCGCGCCCGCCTCGCGTGTCTGAGCGGTAGAGCGGAGTATGAATCACCAGGTACGAAGTTGCCCTGAGCGCAAAGCTTCCCCCTCTACTCCACTTTTGGCGTCAAGTGCACCGCCCGCCTTGAACAGATCCGCACACAGCGTCTTTGGGAACATGCTTCCTTCCTCTTCTGGTCACTCTACGCCTCCATTGTCTCAATAGCTTCTCTTCTCATCCTTCTCATTTCCTCCTCGTATACAACATGAAGAAGGTGAGTGAACGTTGTAGGGCAAGCACCTTCCTGCGCTTGACCTCATACCAATGCTCTGCGGCGCTCCTCCTCGCAGTTCCTCAGCAAGCTAGAATCAAAGCTCGACGGGGGTTCAGGCGGCGGCAGCGGCGGCGGATCTTCCACCTCCTCGGCCCCTGCCCCGGATCTCGGCTCTCAGCCATCACAGCGTCACATGTATTACCATCGCAAGCAGTATGGTGTCAATCTCGGCTCCTGGTTCACACTGGAGAGCTGGCTCACCGGTAGTCTGTTCCAGGGCGCAAAAGATCCAAAGGGAAGTGAGATGGACCTATTGCATGGATTGGGACCCGAGAAAGCCAAGCAGGTGTTGGAGAGTCACTGGGATAATTTCATCAATGATGGAGACTGGAAGGTGAGTGTGAGAGCCAGGCGCACTAGACATATACATGGACACGAGCTCTAATGTGACTCCATTACACTTCGCAGTGGATGACCTCCCAAGGCATCAACACAGTTCGACTACCCATCTCCTACTATCACTTCCTCCCCGGTAGCTCCTCGTCCAAGCTCATGGACGGGACCGAGTACGAAAAGTATGCTTCTGTCTACTCAGGTGCTTGGCCACGAATTCAGCGAGCAATCGAGACTGCTGCATCGCATGGCATCGGTGTACTAGTCGACTTGCATTCGGCGCCCGGGTCGCAGAACACAGACGGACACTCCGGTCTGTCCACGGGCAAGGCTGGGCTCTGGGACTCCAGCAAGCATCAAAAGAACACTATTGCCATCCTGCAAGCATTGGCCAACGAGGTAGCTCGATACGACAATGTCGTGGGACTCGAGTTGCTCAATGAGCCCAAGAACAACAACGGTCTGCAGGGCTTCTACGAAGACGCTATCAAGGCGATTCGCAAGCAAGGAGGGCCTGCTGCTGAGCTGCCACTCTATCTCGGTGACGCTTGGGACCTCAATCACTACGCAGGATGGGTAGCGAAGCAGGCCGGCCCGGGGAACTTCCTAGTGGTAGATCACCAGTGAGTTCAAAGAAGTCGTTCGGAGCGTTCCTGGCAAAGACTACGCATTGACGTATCTTCTCTTCCTTTTACACAGCCTGTACCGCTGCTTCACCAAGGAGGACCACTCGACCCAAGCCATGGAACATGCCAAGCGTCTTCAAAACGGCGGCCAGACTCAAAAGATGCTCGCAGGTGCAGCAAACACTCTAGGGGGCAGTCTGATCATCGGAGAATGGTCATCTGCGCTCAACCCCGGTTCCTTGCAGGGCCAGTCGCAAGACGAGGCTCAGAGGGCATGGGGCCAAGCGCAGACTGGCTCCTACGCTTCGCTACTTGGCGGTAGCTTCTTCTGGACCTTGAAGAAAGAGGGAGCTCCCGATGGAGGCTGGAACTTGTACTCTGCCATTGAAAAGGGCGTCATCCCCTCGGGTCTCGGCCGCCCGCGTCAGGCACCCGGCGACCTCGACCAAAGGGGCAACCATGCCGGCTCGCAAGCCTTAGAATCGCACTCCAACTATTGGAATTCCCACGGCGCCAAGGGCGACCACCGGCCCTTCTCCGATGGGTTCCAGCAAGGTTGGCAGGATGCGAACCTCTTTTGGCAGCAGGGCGGTCAGAACCAGATTGGCTTCTCGGGACAGTGGGCCATGACGAGGGCGGAAGGATGGAAGAGGCAGGGAGGTGATGGTGGAATTGCTTGGGAGTACGAGCATGGCTGTCGTCAGGCCATTGAGGCGTTCAACCAGATGCTGAGAGGGTAGCTTTGCGGTGTATTATAGCTCTGGAATTGCCATGCAGAATCAAAAGTTGTCTGTGTTGTTGTTGTTTGACAATCTATTGTAGGGGTATGATGAACGAGTCGCAGGGTCTTCTCTGACCATCATTAGAAGGAGGACTCGGGAGGAATAGGATCTTTAGGATGTTTGCTCTCCCAATGCAGGATCAATGACTTGTAAGACTGCCACAGAAGGGAACCATAAGTCTCCAAATCAGCACTAGCAGTACTTGCACCTCTTTCTCTCTCTACTTCTCACTTCTCTCCATCTCCCTGTTCACGGCTACTCACAGGTATCCCAATCATGCACTTCTGGCACTTGAATTGCCTCAAGGCCGTCTCCCTCGCCTCTCCCAATTGACTCTTACCAGAACCCTTTCCACCTGCAGCTCGCTTCGCAGCAGCTTCCTTGGCTTCGGCCTTGGCGTGTCCGCGCACCATACAAGTCGAAGGGGGGATATGAGACCTCAAGAAGTGGAGAAGGAGAGTGTTGAATGGTGTGGATCTTTGAGTAGGAGTGGACTAAGGTGCTGGTGTTGCGCGAATATGAGTGAATGGGTGAGTGAGCAGTGTGAGCGAGTGTCCCGCGCAAAGTCCGCCGAGTTGCCTTTGACTTTTCCCAAGGAGAGGCACCCGCTGCCTCTCCTTCCGTCAGCTCCTTCCCGACAGACAAAAGGTCAAATCCTCACCATCATCCCATCCTCACACCTCGTCCTGCTGAACCGACCGAAGTCATGCTCTCACCCGCACTCGCATCGTCATTGCGAGCAGCTGCAAGAGCTAGAGCCGTAGCTGTAGGAGGAGCTGCAGTCGCTCCTGCTGCTCCTGCCGCCACTTGCGCCTGCGTACCTGCTCTTTCCAGATCCTATGCAAAGGTGCGAAGCTCACCTCGCGATGAAGCCGACAAGCCTCAACCAAACGCAGCCACAGAGGAGTCTCCTGCTGCCTCTTCTTCATCATCCCCACAGAGCGCTCGACCTGCCGAGGATCCAGCTGCCTCTGCCCCTGCAGAAGAGGCAGCAACTTCCACCCCTCCTCCACCACGCCAGGGTCCATCAGCCTTTGACATCGACTCGAGTCTGATGGCCATTGCAGACCAAGCAGCAGAAGGAGGCTCAGGTGGTGATGGTGGAAGAGGAGGTAGGACAGGCGCTCGAGCTAGAAGTGACGCTCAGCAGTCTTCCATTGATAGGCAGAGGAAGAATACACGGAGGGTACTGGGAATCCTCTTCCTTGGCGGGTCGGGAGTTTTGCTGGGAAATATGGCGAGGGATTGGGATACAGTCAAGGAGCGAGAGAGGTTTGCAGGGGTGAGTTGATGAGCGGAAGGTTGCGAGACTGCTCAGGTGACCGTCCACTGACACTTCCGTACGATTTACCCCTCAATAGAACCCACTCTCAGACTCTGCATTCGGCAGGATGAGGCTGCGTATCAATGCCATGTGGGAGGACTTCCAAGCGCCCGTCTGGGAGAAGCTCTTGCCAGATCCGCTACCCTTCCCCTATCAACGCCCCTACACTCTCGTCGTTGATCTTGACGAGCTACTGGTGCACTCTCACTGGACTAGAGAGCACGGCTGGCGTACAGCAAAACGACCCGGTCTGGACTACTTCCTGGCTTACCTCTCGCAATTTTGGGAGATTGTCCTCTTCACCACACAGCCATACTACATCGTCGCGCCCGTCATTGAGAAACTCGATCCAGACAGGCGGTACATTGCCTACACCCTCTTCAGGGAGAGCTGTCGAACCCACAAGGGAAAAGTGGTCAAGGATCTCAGCGCCCTCAACCGTGACTTGAGCAAGGTAGTTGTGCTGGACACTGATGCGGATCGATACTCGATGCAGCCGGAGAATGGGATCCTAATGAAAAAGTGGGACGGGAATCGAAATGATGCTGAGCTGGTTGGGATGATTCCCTTCTTGGAAGGTGAGTCGAGATTGGACAGGGGCGGTCCTTTGATAGACCTGGCGGCGTGCATACTAACGAGAGCCTCTCCTCCCCTGTGCTGTACTTCGTCTTCGCTATAGCAATCGGCATCTACCAAATTCCTGACGTTCGCTCTCCCATCAAAGCCTACGAAGGACAGCACATTCCCACCGAGTACAACAAGCGTCAGCGTGAAGTCAAAGAAGCCGAAGATGCCGCCTGGCTCGCCAAGCACGGTCCCAACAAATCCTCTTCAGGAGCAAGCAGTACCCTCTCCTCTCTCCTTGGCAGTCTCAAATCCTCCTCTTCTACCAAACCACCCCCTGTAGCAGGTAGTGTCACTTCTTCCGGTCGACCAAAGACCTTTTATGAACTAGAGAGGGATAGGTATCAAGCTGGATATCTCGAAGATCAAAAGTATTGGAAGGAAAATGGTGAAGCATTGAGGAAACAGGCAAAGGAGGAACAGGAGAGACAGATGAGGGAGATGAAGATGAGTGCTTGGGGGATGCTTACGGGACAGGGGATGAGACCGCCTGAGCAGGGTGAGGCACAGCAGCAGCAGCAGCAGCAGCAGCAGCAGCAGGCAGGGAAGTAATGACAGCAGATGTACAATCGGGGAAGAGCTGCAACACACCACACCACACCACACCACTTGCTATCCATCGTCTTTGTTTGCATGGACGATCTCATGATCTCGTCTGAGCCGTCCTTGTTGTGTCACGTACTTTTGCCAAAGAGCCTAGAGAAGTACTGATGTGCTGTACTTGCAGTGCTGTGCTGTACTTGCAGTGTTGTGCTGTATGTCGTGCTGTACTTTTCAACAATCGATTTCCATATCCTACACACCTCTACCTCTACCTCTCTCTCTCTCTCTCTCTCTCTCTTCTCCACGCTTTGCCCGTACACCACTTCTGCTTGCTTGAAGTGTTCCAAGCATCTGTGTCTTTACGACGAGGAACGAAGGACGAGGGATGAGGGATGAGGGATGAGGGAAGGAATGCAGCACATATACGCACACGCTCACTTTGCTCGTCCAAGACGGGAGGGAGAGGCAGAAGCAGAAAGAGAAGCAGAAGCAGAATCAGTAGCAGTAGCACTATCGCTGGCAGGCTAGGTGAGAGGGTAAAGGATCATTGACAGGCCACGCCAGAGGGGGGCAAAGAAGAGTAACAGCACACGGCCCCTCGACCAGAATTTTCCCCCCACCTTTGCTCAGCCTCGCCTGACCTTTTCCCCTTCGCAATTCGTCTGATTCACTGCACCCTTTGCATTTTCACGCACACACACACACCCTCTATGACTCCAGCTCCCGCTCCACCATTGTCGTCCTTCTTCCCACTAGACGAGGACCGGTTGAACGAGCCTACCGCCGCCACGCCGCGGTGGGAGATGAGAAGCGAAAAGAGGCAGTTTAGAAGCACTTTCGGTGCACGAGCGAAGGTCCAGACTCGTCGTACTCCTGCTTTGAGATCCACATCTGCTGGAAGGTCGACAGCGAGGCCAGGATAGATCCACCGATCCAGACCGAGTACTTTCGCTCGGGGGGTGCGACGATCTTGACCTTCATCGAGGAAGGTGCAAGGGCGGTAATCTCCTTCTGCATACGGTCAGAGATACCGGCGTACATGGTTGTACCACCGGACATGACAATGTTGCCGTACAGGTCCTTTCGGATGTCCAGGTCACACTTCATGATCGAGTTGTAAGTGGTCTCGTGGATACCGCTGGCTTCCAGACCCAGGAAGGAAGGCTGGAAGAGAGCCTCAGGAGCACGGAATCTGAGAGAGGGATGAATGCAGAAGTCAGCGACCAGTCCCACATGACTGCAGAGCCCCTGATCATTCCGTCCGCTCCTCTATTTTGCGTACTCACCGCTCGTTACCAATGGTGATGACCTGTCCGTCTGGCAGCTCGTAGCTCTTCTCGAGAGCAGACGACTGGCTGGCAGTCTGCATCTCCTGCTCAAAGTCCAGGGCAACGTAACACAGCTTCTCCTTGATGTCACGGACGATTTCGCGCTCGGCAGTGGTGGTGAAGGGGTATCCACGCTCCATCAGAATCTTGACCAGGTGCTCAGTCAGATCACGACCAGCCAAGTCCAATCGCAGAATGGCGTGAGGCAGAGAGTAACCCTCGTAGATGGGCACGGTGTGGGTGACACCGTCTCCCGAGTCCAGTACGATACCAGTGGTACGTCCGGAAGCGTACAGCGAGAGGACGGCCTGAATGGCGACGTAGAAAGCGGGGGTGTTGAAGGTCTCGAACATGATCTGTGTCATCTTCTCACGGTTGGCCTTGGGGTTCAGGGGGGCCTCGGTGAGCAGGACTGGGTGCTCCTCGGGGGCAACACGCAGCTCGTTGTAGAAGGTGTGGTGCCAGATCTTCTCCATGTCGTCCCAGTTGGTCACGATACCGTGCTCAATGGGGTACTTGAGGGTGAGGATACCACGCTTAGACTGGGCCTCGTCACCGACGTAGGAGTCCTGGAAAGTACAAAGAGCAATGTGGGTGCTTCATCAGCGCTTATCCAACAAGACAATCCTCCCCTCTACACGCTGCGAGCTCACCTTCTGACCCATTCCAACCATGACACCCTGGTGACGAGGTCGTCCGACGATCGATCTGTGCGAGGTGGGGAATAGGGGCACTAGGTAAATAGTCTGTCCGAAATCGCTGAGCTCAAGCCGTAGCTGCTGCTGCTGCTCACGGGAAGACGGCTCGGGGAGCGTCATCACCGGCAAATCCGGCTGAGGAGCGCAAGAGGGAGGGGAAGGGAACACTGGGTCAGTATAGTGATCCAAGAGGCAATGCAGCTCGGTTGCCCGCCACTGTAGATTTCGCCACGGTCTGCAACTCACCCTTGCACATTCCGGATCCATTGTCAATGACGAGCTGTAGTGGGTAAGAAGACAATGTTGAGGATCAAGTCAGGCGGTTGCTCTAGAGGATCTTCGGGACATTGGTTGGGTGACAAGCCACTCACAGCAGCGACTTCGTCTGTGGGAGTAAGTTCGGGGTGCAGGCAGAATCGACGAGGTCAGCTCCTGTCTTCTGGCGCGAGCAACAGCACTGCTCCTCCATTTGTGCTATGCCTGTGCCTCGCAAAGCTAGATGGCGAGACTGGCAATGGCTTGCCCACCTTCCTATCTGGGAACCTGGGGCACTGGCAAGCGTGGTACTCACCCTCCATTGTTGATTAAGTAGTGAGGTGTGTGTGGGATAAGGGGAAAAGACAAAAGATGTTCGTGAATGCAGGGATTGGCTCGTGAAGAGATCGTACAGGGGAAGCACAAGGGTGACGATGTCGTGAGGATGAGAGGATGGCGAGGGAAGGGGGGGAGGCGGCGACGACGGTAGGAAGGAGCGCTCGCTGCTGTGATGGCCGAGGCAGCGCGTGGGCCAAGGCGGGCGGGCGAGCGGGCGCAAGCCACTCCTCTGTCACACTGGCCACCTGCTGCCAGCTCAGCCTCACTCAGCCAGCCTGGGCCTCGCACAGCCAACCACCCACCCGCGCGCGCATCCATCTATCCATCCATCCATCCGCCCGCCTTGGCCCGACCCCCGCCAGCCAAGCCGGGCGCTAGACTAGAGTGATCAGACCTACTCTTCCTTGTCCCTCCTTTTGTCCTCCAGCAATGTCACATCTGAATGCATACATCGACGCAAACGCTGCCACAAAGACAACCAAAAGGTCATCTGCACCCTACACATCCTCTCATTTTCGTCTGAATTGCCACTCCAGGCCCGCGAGGCCGTGTTTCTTTGGAGCCCTAACGCCTGTCCTCAGCACAAGCAGCGTACACTAGACTGACCTTGTACGGCACATCATCGACTTGTGGCGTAACGACACTATGTCTCCAGGTCCCTCGCATATCCTCTGAACATACTGGTGAGAGCAAGGGACGGTTTGCGCAGACGCAGGCAGCCGCTTGACTCGCGATGGTAAGTCGGCCGGTCACCCTATATGCGGGGGGCCGTGCACAGGGGACGTCTTTCAATTCGCGAGGCTCGTCTGCCCTGCATGTCGCTTTGCTTTAGCCCCACATCGTCCCCTGTCTGTTGCTCCTGTCCCTTTCGCACCATCACCGCCGTGCTCTAAAGATCCTCCTTCCATCCCGTCTTTACTTCTCTGGCTCAATGGTCACTGAGCGTGGACTACTATCGCTGACGTTCGATCCACAACAGTGGCTCTGACCCTCGACGAGCATTCTCTCTTGCTCAGAGGTCTTTCCTTGCCGAGGTCTCAGCAACATCGATGTCGGTTGCGGTACTGCCGGACAGTACCACGAACAGCGAAATCATCACGGAACATGCTGCATATACTCAAGAAGATCGACTGGCAGCCAGGCCTCTACAAGATCGCTCAGTAGAAGCATGGTGGCCGGAGCAACTGAGAGAGGTGCCGATCGTGGGGCCTGTGGAAGCGCAGGGATCGCAGTCCCCCCACTTGCTAGACCAAGTCTCCCAAGCACACCTGCAAGCTTTTCTGTATCACGCTCTCCCAGACAAGTATGCGGCGTATCGTTCGAGCGTCTTCACCGCCGTCATCGATGCCCTTGCTGTGATTGGCGAAGTCGAGACACTCTCGTCCTTGCGGCGGACAGCTGCGATGATGTCTAGGGCACAAGAACATGTCAGGACTGGCACTAACTCACAGCATCAGGATGCGATGATTCACAATCCTACTTGGAGTCGTCTTGGGTGGGCGACTTCTATGGCAGGTAGTAAGGAGCCCGAAAGGACGGGCAGGGTACGGAAGAGGGACATAGCCCTCGCCATGCTCACCAACGCAGTCTGGCTGGTTGCCTCGAATGCGCCGGCAGAAGAGGAGACACTGCGCAAACAGGAAGAGGCCTCTCACAGCCCAGCATCGACCACACAGTCGGCAATGTCCGTCAGACGTGAGGGGCTTCCGAGAGGCGTGGGGATGCCACCTATGTTCCTTGCTCCTTCGACTCCTACTACTGCCATCAGCATCAACATGTCTGGATCTCCTGCTCCTGAGCATGGGTTGGCAGATCCCTTCTCGTCTCAAGTCCCTGAGGTCAACTCCGAGGACGTCTGCGGCGCTCTTACGACATCCGACACTTCGACAATAAGTACCTCTCAGACGTCCAGTCGTGCCGTAGAGAAGCTTTCATCGCTGAAGGTGCTTCCTCGTGCTACAGACAGAGAGGATGGTACAGCACGGTCGCAAGAAACATCACGCTCTTCCTCCGTCTCTTCGCGCATCTCAGTGGAGACCCTCGGAGAAGAGCTGGGACAGAGGAACTCCGAGGCACAAGTCGACACGGACTGCCAAGGGGATGCCAAGATGGTCATCGCTGCTGTCTTTGCAGAGATCACGGCGCCTTCAGACGGTGCGCCACCAGCAGCAAGTAGATCCTCGACGTTCGCGGGCTCGCAAACATCACGCATGTCCGTCATGTCCGACAAGACAGTGGCCGGTCCGTCTCGTCCTGAAGACATAACGCCGACGCCGAGTGCTATTGGCAGTCAGAGCCGAAAAGTGTACTGGAAGGCTGATGTTCTTCGCGGAGAAAGCCTCTTTCCCAGCAGTCATCCACATGTCGATATGGATGAGGATGCGGCATCAAAAAGGGTTGCGCAGAAAGGAGGCACCTTTGTCATCACCGCTGACTCAAATGAAGACGCTCGACTGGTCAAGGAGGCCATCGCCGTGGCATTCTATACTGCAGCCTCAATGCTATTAGAAACGGCATTGTTGCACGATCTTGGCCATCGGAGAGTCGTTGTACCAGAATTGGCAGAACTGACAGAACCGCCTCGAGCGGCATCTCCAGATGATGCCCCGCCGATAGCAACACCTCCCGTGAGCCAGCCTATAGCTGCTCACGAGAAGCACCCTGAGCGACATAAGCGGACCGGAAGCCGATGGCCCAAAGGGCTGTGGGGTGCTGTGCAGAGTGGTAGCGCAGCTCTGACAGCAGCTCTGTCGAGCAGGGCCTCGACTCCTGAGCAGCCATCCGATGAGCACCTCGAAGACCTCATCAGGGATCGCGTTAAGCTTGCAAGGAGCCGCACCTTTGACAAAAGCCAGCGTACGTCGGATGGTACAACTGGAAGAACTCGGACGATCTCGAGGAGCAGTATCCCAGCGTCGCTCAGCTCACGCTTGCCGGCTAAGCTCGGGCGTCTCTTTCGAGAGCAGGACAGTCCTCGATCGTCAGTAGACGGCCTCCCAGAGGAAGGCGAGGTCAGCTCGGTACACTCCTTCGGTCGAGCTTTTGAAGACGCGGAACCGCAGGCAGACCATCAGAAGGAGAGCGGCTCTGTTTCGAGAACGCAGCCGGCCGGACAAGGCAACAGCGCCGTCAATGCAGAGGCTGCGCCCCCAATGCCCCTTTCGAGCTCGCCCGAGCTTTCTCAGCGCAGGCAAGAGTCAGCGCATCGACGCATTGCCATGTCGGGCGAAGCATTTCTGCGGAGGTTTGCGGAAGCAGAGAGCATCGCGGTGTTAGTCGGTACTGCTGACTACGCTGTCCAGACAACTCCGTCGTCAGCTTCGCAAACTCCCTTCGCGCGTGCACCCACCCCACAATCGGCAGGCTACTTTGCATCTCTCTCTTCAGCAAAGTCAGCTGTCCGCAAGTTCTCAGGTGTGCCCCAAGGCGAAGGTGCCGAGCCGCCGTCGAGGCCCACTGACCTCGTAGATGATCATGTGGCCACTGCGGGGCTTCTCTTACCGCCGCGTTGGAAGCACCTGAGACGAGAAGCGGTTGGCTTTTACGCGAAAGAAGCTCCAGGCAGGGATATCGCTCTGGGCCAAGCACTGGAGAACGTGTTTGGGCGAGCTGAAAGAACGTTTGAGCAGCAGAATGGGATCGGTGAGGCCGATGCTGAGCGCGATGCAGGCGTTCATTACATACACGGCCGACATCGGGTCAGCATCTCTACCAAGATCTATCAGCAATCTTGTAGTACCGACGCAGGCCCATGCAAGGAAGTCACGCCTACGGCGAGCTCACTCATTGCACGTGCTGCCAATGATGCTCCTGACGCTGCACGAGACGTGTCAGAGACGACGATGTCAACATCCACAGGCGCCCCCGCCTCTTTACTGGACTCGAGGGCGATCTATCTCTGGTCGGCCAATGTACAGACAGGGGAGGAGACCAATCTAAGCAAGATGGCACCCGCAACGTGGCTATCCTCCTTTGCAAGATTTCTCGAGACTATCATATACCATCCTCAAGGGGAGCGCGACAACGAACCCTACGATACAGTCAGACTCTTCCAGAGGGGTGCAACGGTTGCCAAAGTTTGTGTTGCTCCGCTGACAGTCTATCGGTTTGAGATCGAGGGCCCGGTGGTGTGCAAGATTGGCAGTAGCAGGCTCGATGGGGTCACTTTGGGCGCAGAGGTGCGAGACACTCTTGACGCAGAGATTCGGACCTTCTTTGCGTCCTTGGAAGAGGCTATCGTCGCAGTGGAAGCGAGCTGCATCTCTGAGCCATCCAAAGATCAGCAGGACAGCCTTCAGGAATCGAACCCGGTTCCAATTGCCGAGGGCGACACTGGATCAGAGCCGCTGGAAGCGCTGCGGACACTTAGAAGGCATATGAAAGAAGATGAGTCCGAGCTACTGGCCACCGTACAGACGATAGTATGTGAGTGAAACGTGTAATGCGCCTGGACGAGGTGAGGTCTGACAAGGATTTTATTTTGTATCGACGCAGTCGAGGAGGTCAATGATCTCCGTAGGAAATTCGCAATCCTCTTGCAAAAGACTCTCGAGCGCTTCGAGGTATTGCGGCAGGGGTATCGATCCTACGGCAAGCCGCTTGGCAGCGAAGGGGAGCAACTGCGGAAGCCGCTGTGGGTGACGTCGGGCCACTACACCTTCCCAGGCTCGGGCTACCTGGTCCGCGAGGATGAGCCACTGTCGGTCATTGCCTTTTCTCTCAGGTAAGTCCGCAGACTGGCGGTTGGCCCATGCGACTGTTGCTGACCAGATTTCTCCATCCTTGTGTGTAGCTCGCGCGAATACAAGAACGAGCTCCACATGCCACAGCAGTCCCCCTCTGACGGCAATGCTTACGGTCTTGATTCGCAGAGAGGCACCGACTCTCCTAGTGGCGGCAGCTCCCGCTTCAGCACCATCAGCATTGCCTCACTAGCCTCGTCTACGTCGCACCGTCAGGAAGAGGACGAGCCTGCGGAGAAGATATCTGCACCGAAAGACTCTCCCAGTGAGGGGGAAACGTTCCGCGTTGCCATCAAGAGGAAGAAGAGGGCAAAAGAAGGCTCCATCCTAGCCTTGACACTGCGAAGAGTCGGCTCCAACGTTTCTGCAGCCGCTAGTCAGCTTCACAGTATCCGAGCCGACGTTGCGGCGCACAGGTCAGAAGGGAGAAGCTACGATGTCCTGTCTATGTCGGGACTTGACCCCGCGTTGCTGGGTAATACAGACACGCTACACGCGCCTCGCGGCCGCAAGAAATTCGTCTCGGACACCATCAGCTCGTCGGAGTCTAGCAGCACCTTCCGAGCTCAGGTGACGCCTGTACCGAACCGCGTGTCCACACTGAGCTCGATGTTCGCCAAGGGTAGCACACAAGATGACGCCCTTCGAGTGCCTCCGGGAGGGACCAGCCTGGACACTACTGCTTCTCCAGCCTTGTGGGCACCTCGACTACGCCCCCAACACAGTACCTCCTCTCTACGCGATGAGTCTGGGCAACCTTCGGGCAGCGCTCAAAAAGAGTCTCCACACATCAAGCACAATGTGATCCAAGGCAATGTCAAAGTCTCCTGCACCTCCTGGTTCGCAGAGGACTTTGCAGCCCTTCGAGCAAAGTGGGGAATCGAAGAAGACTTCGTCGCGAGCCTCAGCAAGAGCTCCCCTTGGGTCGCTATGGGTGGTAAGAGCCGGAGTACCTTTTTCAAGACTCTGGACGAGAAGTGGATCAGCAAGCAGCTGCTCACGGTCTGGAATGTGGATGAGAAGGACGCCTTGCTCGAATTTACCCCGGCATATATTCGGTACATGATGAACTCTCATATCAATGACTGTCCTTCCCTCCTGGTCAAGATCGCAGGATCTTACAGTCTGAAAATCAAGGATATGAAGACGGGCGAGGTCAGGTTGAAGATGAGTCTAATGATTCTCGAGAACGTCTTTGCTGACGGCGACGAAAAGACGATCAAGTTCGACCTCAAGGGGATCAAGGAAAGAAGGGCCACTAGGGCTACGCCGACGGATGGTGTGTCATCTGCACCGCCGTCTGTCTTGTGGGATGCAGAGTGGATCGAGAGCTATCAGGCAAAGGCATTCGTACCCGAGGAGGAGCGGAATCTCTTCACAAAGGCTCTGAGAAATGACTTGGCCTTTCTGACTGGTGAGTGACAGAGTCCCCAGGCTGCGGGAAATCTCAAGGCGAGTCTAATCCGCCCTCTGCTCCTCTTTTGCTGCTTCGACAACAGAATCAAAAGTCATGGATTTCTCACTACTAGTAGGCGTCAATGAATCTTCCTCTCTCTCTCACTCCAGCAAAAAAGACGACGGCCACACGAGCGTCTCAGCTCATCCCAGTCCCTCGATTCGTGTGCGCATAGTAGACTACATCAGTGCCTTTACCCTAGCCAAGCAGCTCGAATCCTCTTCAAAAAAGGCTCTCAAGAGCACAGAAGCTAAAGGCAGCGTCACCGTCCTTCCCCCAAGCGAGTACGCGGCGAGATTCGAAGCTGCGATGCTTTCCTACTTTATTGGAGTGCCGGGACAAGATTGGGAGAAGGGTGGCAAGGCGGGCGAGGGGACGACGGATGCACACTTTGCAGGTCTGCCGAGCGTCTTTTGATCCAGGCAGATTAGGTATAGGAGAGGGAGGGAGAATGCACAATGGGCTTCTAGTCACCTTGAACACTGTCTCTTTTGTCACCCAGTCACGATCTTTTACGAGCGCTTCGATACAGTACTACCCTACCACTTAATACCCCATGGATCTAGTAGATAATGGAATGACGATTGCGTAGAATGACGATTGCATGTAGATGTACCTATGTCTGGAAGGGCTTTGCCCCCTGAGATCTTCTGTCCGCCACTCGCAGTCTCCTGCAGCTCCAGCTCCAGCTCCAGTTCCCTCTCTCCTCTTCTTTAATTCCATTCCTACTTCTGTTCCTTTCTAGCTTTACTAGCTCCCAAATTCTCCTTAGAAGGAGGTGGGTTAGTTCCATTGGCAGACTTGGTCGTCTCCTTGTTACCTTCACTGGCAGTTCGGTCTGCATTATCATTAGAGGCGGCAGAGGAGTCCATTTCCACACCGGGCTTCTCGCGACTGATGGATTTGCCGCTGTTTGAGGACGGGAAATGGAGCTCGGGGTTAGTTTCTCGGAGAAATATGGAGAGGGGAGGTGGGCATGAGGGAAACACTCACGCTTCGTCAGGACGGGTTTCGCTGGCTGAAAAGGCGCCTTCTGAATCTGCAATCTCCTCAGTCTGGTGAAGCGAGGTAGGTAAGACCAGGCGTTATAGGTCCAGCATCTCTTAGTCAGCCTCAATCGTCTATTCCCTACCAAATCCTGAACGGGACCATGTCATGTCACACCACTCACCGATCCCGAGCCGGGCATAGTTCCTTCACTGTTCTTCCTGTTCTCTGCCGGATCTGCCTGGCGTCTCACACTAGTTGAGAAAGCCGGGGAGGACGAGCTGACGGTTGCGCATGCACGGGCCGAGGAGGTGCTTGGGAGCACTCGAAAGGTGGAGAGGGAGGAGCGAAGGAGAGACATGCTTGATGGTAGTGGGAGATGTGGAATGTCTAATGCTGAGGAAGGAGGGGTTGATAGTCGAGATGCAAAGAAGGAAGATATCGCAGTGGCAGTGGCAGTGGCAGAGCCGATTACAACGACACAAGAAATCCGGTGACAGGTGACGGCGGGAGCTGTTCCTGTTGTGGAGGCGCGACTTGCAGCCGAGTCGACTTCACCTCGCCACGCGACCCGCCTTGGGGCCGAGACCCTGACTCGACTCTAGAGATCCCACGTCTACTGAGGCCGGCCCCTCCCGTGTTTCCCGCGCCGGCTAGGCACTCACGCCAAGGTGTAGACCACTGCGGAAGAACAGGCAGTACGTGGGCTGAGGTGAGATTGCGCCATTGTATATTCACGAGAGAGGCGTCTCTGCTGTTGGCAGAGATGTACAACATGGGACGAGAGCGGGGGACGAATCGCACGAATCCTGAGGGTAATGACAACGTGAGAAGGAGGGTACGGGTACGGACGGGTGAGACATACGACAAGAAGGTCCTACTGCTGAGTGCAGGCATACCAAACGTGGAAAGCGAATGATCCGGCCAAGGAACCTTGCGAGGAGACGAGGACGAGAGGTGAAGCTGAGTGGACCAGCAGAGAGGAGTGGCAGTGTTTGCCAGAAGAAAACCTGAGCAGAGCTCCGTCATTGAGCTCGTGCCATTGCTTGTACCCCAGCAAGGCGCACATCCCTCTTGGCCCGAAAAACACAGACGACTACTTCGAGCCTCCCTCCCGGTCGCCTTCTGTTGATGCGCTCGGCACGGTAGGCAGAGTGTAGGGTGGCAGACCGAGCTGAGCTCGGTGGCTCTGCACTTCATTGAGGAGCGCGGCTTGCGTGAAGTTCATGCCATTGATATGCTCAATCGCTGCGAGTCGAACGAAGTGGAAAATTGTCAGCAACGGGACCTACTTCTCTCTGTACTGCGCTGATCTGCACATCACGACTCACCTTTGCTCAATACCTCCCACTTGCTCAATTTGCCCAGATCCTTGTTCTTGCTAGGGCCACCGTTGCCTTGTGCATCGGCACCCTCGGCGCCCATTGGCAGCAGATTCTTCAGATCATCAAAGAGGTCCTTCATCTCCTTTCTCCTCTTCCTTTCTGCCAGCTTGTGGGATACCCTCAACTCTGGCGATCGAGCGTAGGGTAGAGCCGACTTGAGACCTGCGCTGCTGGAGTCCTCTGCATCGGGCGACGATGGAGATCCAGCCGGCTGGGATGGATGCTGCGCATAGGCATGCGAGGCACTTGCGGAGGGTGCGCCGCTGCCCATCATGTTCATGCCGCTATGTTTATGATCGCCATTGGCGGGAGTAGTAGGAAGGGTGGCAAAGAAGTTACCAGGGTCGTGGTTGGCGGCATTGGCCGGCCCAGTAGGAAAAGAGTCCGGCCAAGTGCCAAAGGGATTGTATGCATTCAGAGCGGACAAGGAGGGACGGCGTTCGGCTATCGCAGGCAAACAGTGAGAAGATTAGCTAGACGTCTTGCAAGCCAACACACCTTCAGTCGGCGCAGTGTGTACTTACCTTGCCCATGCGTCATACCAGGAGGGCCTTGCCCATCGTTGTCCAACATCGCGGATGATGCATTGCGTTTCCTGCCAGCGCCGTCACCCGCACCTGCTCCTCCTACAGACGAAGTGAAAGGCGAGTCATTGGAGCTGGGCCCTAGGTGTTGCTGCTGCTGCTGTTGCTGTTGTTGATGATGGTGATGTTGGGCGGCCATATTGGCACTTGCACTCGCAGCCATCGAGGCATGAAGCAAGGGATCGGTGGAACCTCTGCGTCCGCCCAAGTTCTGCGAATACGAGTAAGCCTGCTGACGCGAGTCAGATGGCTCGATCGGGAGTGCGGGCGTGGGCGAGGAGCCCGATCCACCAGAGGAAGCCGCCCCACTCCCTTGACCTCCCGAGGCCAGGTGAGGGGGGAGGTGTGGGTGTTGTCGATTCGACGACGGTGTTGAAGGCATCTTGGGTTCGGCAACGAGAGAATTCCGAGTAGCCAGTAGCTGATGGACCACCCTTGCCTATTGCGCCCAAAGGTACCGTCCGCGGATAGCCTCCGAGGGTACGCAGAGACGATTTGACGCGTCTGCTTCGCGCTGCTCTACGTCTCGGCGTTGAGGAAGAAAGGTTGACAGGCTGAGGTGCCGCGTGCCCGTCGAAGTTGCGAAAAGGAAGTGGTATCTGGATGTTCACAAAGATTGGTGGGTGGACAAACGGAAGGACGATAGGCTGGGGACGGGCGGAAAGGAGCACGTCGTGGTGCAACGTCCACGTGGTGACTTTATCGGCGAGCGACTTTGACTTTGCTGCCGGGTCTTCCGCTCCGAGCCCCCACACCTCCACAACGCCAGCCAGGAACGGGCAGTTTCCCGAATTTGAGAAGGTCAGAAAATCACACTACTGCGAGTCCTACCTCCTACTCAGCGGCCTCACAACCAAACATGACAGGCAGAGCATCTTCATCAGGCCAGCCCTGCTACATTGGTATCGATGTCGGCACAGGCTCAGCGCGAGCCATCCTCCTTGACGCAGCGGGAGAGACGCTCTCCTCGTATGCTCAGGCCACCAAAACTTTCCGCACTCCCGCCGATTCCCGCATCTTCCAGCAGTCAACGCAGGACATTTGGTCTGCCATCTGTTTGTGCGTGAAGAAGTGCCTGAGTGAGGCGCAGGTGGACAAGAGTAGAGTCAAGGGTGTAGGCTTCGACGCGACGTGCAGTTTGGCAGTGGTAGATACGGAGGGGAAAGAGATCGATGTCACCCCTAATGGCATGACATTAGCCGGAGCGGGCGGCGAAGTGGTGCCCAACATCATCCTGTGGGCGGATCACCGCGCCGAGGAGGAGGCCAGCGCAATCAACAAAACTGGCCATAAAGTTCTCGAGTACGTCGGCGGAACCATGTCGGTGAGTATGCGCAGCCGCAAGCTCTCACAGGGTCAGTTCGCTCACTTACCATCTCACCCTTCTCATTTCACTTGACAGCTCGAGATGGAGATTCCCAAGACGCTCTGGCTCAAGAAGCATCTCGAGCCCTCCCTCTTCTCCCGCTGTCAATTCTTCGACCTCCCCGACTACCTCACATACAAGGCTACCGCCTCCCCTGCGCGCTCAACCTGCTCCTTAGTCTGCAAGACCTCTTACCTTCCACCTGGAGTCGCTGGCTCGACTATCGGATGGTCGGAGGACTTTCTCTCCACCATTGGTCTGGGTTCGCTAGCCGAGACTGACTATGCGCAGCTTGGCGGCATTCCTGGGAAGAATGGCCTCATTCTCACTGCAGGCCAGCCAGTCGGTGCTGGCCTCACCGATCAGGCAGCGGAGGAGCTTGGGCTTCTACCTGGCACAGCAGTCGGTTCAGGTTTGATCGACGCGTATGCCGGCTGGGTCGGCACGGTAGCGGCGCCGGCCAGTAACGAGCCCGAAAGTCAAAAGGTCAGCGTCGGTGGTTCAAAGCATCGCTTGGCTGCGATCGCTGGTACCTCGACCTGCTACTGCGTTCAGAGCGAAGGAGAGCAAGGCGTCTTCGTCGAGGGAGTCTGGGGTCCTTACAAAGACGTCGTCTTCCCCGGCTTCTGGCAGAATGAGGGCGGCCAGTCCTCGACTGGACAGCTGATCGACTTTACCATCGAGACGCATCCAGCTACACCTCAGCTCAAGCTGCAGGCAGAAAAGGAAGGGACCAACCTATTCTCGCTCCTGGACGAGATCCTCGTCTCCCTGCAAAAGCGTCTCGGCGTGCCTACACTGATACATCTGACCAAGCACCTCCATCTGTACCCGGACCTGCACGGCAATCGCTCTCCCTTGGCAGACTCGTCAATGAAGGGTCTCATCTCCGGCCTGACGCTCTCGTCTGGCCCGGAAGACTTAGCGCTGAAGTATCTCGCGACACTAGAAGCGATTGCTCTTCAGACGCGACAGATCGTCGAGAAGATGAACAAGAGCGGTCACGAAATTGACAGTATCTTTATGAGCGGCAGTCAAGCCAAGAATGCAACCCTCATGCAACTGCTAGCGGACGGTTGCAATGTTAAAGTGCTGATTCCCGAAGGTGGTGGAAGCACTGCCGTTGTCAAGGGAGCTGCTATCCTGGGCAGGTTCGCGTCCGAAGTGGCCGAAGAGGTCAAAAGTCTCACGTCGCAGGAGCAGGCCAATGAGCTTGGGTGGAGCAAGAGGGATAGGCTATGGCAGATGATGGTTGAGATGACAAAGGAGGGCTACTTCCTATACCCTCGAGCAACGGGCAGCGAGAAGAAGCTTCTCGATGCCAAATACCAGGTGAGTCTGAAGATGAGCAGCAGGTGTCTGCGTGCCGTTTCGGTCACTGACGCTTTGTGTGGTTGTATTGGTATTGCGCTCTACCACAGATCTTCCTTGAGTCGATAGATGTCCAGAGGCGTTGGAAAAAGTTGACCGAAGAAGCCATTGTCTCATAGAGCTGGCCGAAGTTGCATCCACCACTGCCATCCCATGTACGCAATAAAACTCGCTCTGCGAGTCATAGACTTTCACACAATGATGTTGTCTCTTCGTGAGAGCGTGCTGCAAGCAGGTCAATCTGAGGGTGCTTTCCCGAGCCACTGGCAATGCTGCCGGAGATTGAAGTGCCAGATCCTTGGGCCATGTGCGGAAGTGTAGCCCCGCGTCCTCCACCTTACCCGACCGATGGTCGCCATTCCCGTGCTCAGCACTAAGCTGAGCACTGAGCTGAGCACTGTCATGAACCCGAGCTTCAAAGTGTAAGATTATGCACCATATAAAAAAGGCAGAAATCATGGTATAAATGTGCACCGCTTCGCTAGGGAATGCGCAATTGTCTTGTCCCTGAGAAAAGTAAATCGCTTCCACGAAATCAGCTCCACGACCTCATCCTGCACACCTAGTCCCTACCAAAGATGATCATCTTCGTCACTGGCGCATCTGGCTTCGTTGGTCGAGCCTTGGTCCCCAAGCTCATCCAGAATGGTCACAAGGTACTCGGTCTGGCGCGTTCCACCGCTTCGGCAGACCTTCTCACATCTCTAGGTGTAGAGCCCATCCATGGAGGCATTGAAGACCACTCCGTCTTGCAGGAAGGCTGCAAAAGAGCAGACGCCGTCATCCACTTGGCTTTTATCCACGATTTTGCCAACTTCCAGGCATCTTGTGAGGCAGATCTAGAGTCGATCAAGGCGATGGGGAGTGCTTTGGAGGGAACCGGCAAGGTCTTTCTTGGTACATCAGGGCTGTTGGCACTCGGAGGCGTCGGCACTCAGGACAATCTAGCTGACGAGGAAACCGCCATTCCGGCGAGCAATCAGAGGGCCCGGTATGCGGCCGAACAGTACGTAAGCAATCAGATGAGGGCTATGGGAATCAAGAGCAGTGTCATCAGACTTTCACCGACGACTCATGACGAAGGGGACAAGGCCTTCATACATTTGATCATTGGATCCTGTGAAAAGGCAGGCTACGTCTGCTACCCTGGCGACGGCACGAACGTCTGGGCAGCTGTACATCGCCAAGACGCTGCAGAACTGTATCTCCTCGCTGTAGAAGCAGCACACAGCTCCAAGCCAGTGCCTGCCGTTCTTCACGCAGCGGGAGAAATCGTTGCATGGAAAGACATTGCCGAGACGATTGGCAAGGCCAAGAACCTTCCTGTCAAAGGGGGCGTATCGCAGGAGGAGCTGGGGAAAGTTCTGTCCTTCATAGCGCACTTTGTCGTCCTCGATACCCATGTCTCAGCAAAGAAGACGGCAGCGGCATTAGGATGGGAAGTGAAGAATATCGGCTTGCTGGCTGATATCGAAGCTCATTACTAAGTTGCACATGCGGCTAGCAGATGTGCAGCAGTATGTCGGCTAGCATACTGTACTTCCTCGTCGGGTCCACGTGCCCTTGTAGCGTCTCGCGTGTGGAATTCTACTGCTTTCCTCACACTTTAGTTGCCGTAGTCTGACAGTCTCTTTGTGTGTGCGAACCTCGATGTGTAACCTGTTGGCAGATAACCCTAAGGACAATCAGCTTCTTCTTCCAATTATGGACAAGCCCGGACTTATGCATTATCGCCGGCACCACCGACGAGGATATCGCGGGCGCTCCATGGCGCTGTGTGGAGGCAGGCACCTCGTGGCGCGGCCCGACTGATTGATTGCAGGCTCACACACGACACTCGGCGCTTGTGACAAGTCCAATCGTTCTTACTTCCCACTCGGATCTTGTCAACTGTCCCATCATACAAAGTCAGATTTCTTCGCAGACCACTTTATAGGTACGCAACACCATCATCATGTCTTCTACCGCTGGAAAGCCAATCACTTGCAAGGCCGCCGTGGCCTGGGAGGCTGCAAAGCCACTCACCCTGGAGACCATCGAAGTGGCCCCACCTCGCGCTGGAGAGGTGCGAGTCAAGGTCGAGTACACTGGACTCTGTCATACCGTAAGTGATGAAAAGGCCGTATGAGATACGGAATGCTCGCCACTTGCTGACGCACTTCGCCGCTTCTAATATTGCCTCTGTCGCGTTCAGGACTACTACACCCTATCTGGAAATGACCCGGAGGGAGCTTTCCCTTCGGTTCTTGGTCACGAGGGCGCAGGCTACGTCGAGTCTGTAGGCGAGGGCGTGACCAATGTCAAGGAGGGTGATTCCGTGAGTAGGCATAGCGTTACGGACAGCACATCGGTACGAGAAGCCGATGGCTCATAGCTTTCATACACCCTCCCGCCTCCCCTGCGCAGGTCATCCTCTTGTACACGGCCGAGTGCAAGGAGTGCAAGTTCTGCAAGTCAGGAAAGACCAACCTTTGCCAGCGAGTGCGTGCCACTCAGGGTCAAGGTGTGATGCCAGACGGTACCAAGCGATTCACCTGCAAGGGCAAGGAGCTGGGCCACTTTATGGGCACATCCTGCTTCTCGCAGTACACCGTCGTCTCCCAGTACTCCCTCGTCGCAGTCGACCCCAAGGCTGCCCAGGACAAGACCTGTCTCTTGGGATGCGGTGTCACCACTGGATACGGTGCCGCGACCAAGACGGCAAAGATCACCGAAGGGTCTACTGTTGCCGTCTTTGGAGTCGGCTGTGTGGGTCTGGCCGTCATCGACGGAGCCGTGGCATCCAAGGCAGGCAAGATCATTGCCGTGGATACCAACGACGGCAAGGAGTCCTGGGCCAAGAAGTTCGGCGCTACCGACTTTGTCAACCCATCGAAGCTGGGCGAGCAGAGCATCGTTGACAAGCTCGTAGAGATGACGGATGGAGGACTAGACTACACCTTTGACTGCACGGGCAATGTCAAGGTGATGCGCTCTGCCCTCGAGGCATGCCACAAGGGTTGGGGTATCTCTACGGTCATCGGTGTTGCTGCTGCTGGTCAGGAAATCTCCACTCGTCCCTTCCAGCTGGTCACCGGTAGGAAATGGCAAGGATCCGCCTTTGGAGGAGTCAAAGGTCGCTCGGAATTGCCTGGATTGGTGGACAAGTACCTCAACAAGCAGTTCAGGGTCGATGACTACATTACCCACTCTCAGGACCTGGATCACATCAACCAGGGCTTTGATGATATGAAGAAGGGAGAGTGCATCAGGTGTGTCGTCAAGATGCAGTAGGCGGTCTTAGCGCACGAGGCGTAAGACCGGTTATACCTGTCTCACATCGTGTCAATGCATAAAAAATATTCTGCTTGCATTCGGTCTTGAGTATAGTACAATGATAGTGGACAACGAGCGCTGCTCTCCCTCCTCCTGTCATCTCTCATCTTTCGTCTCTCACTTTCTCTTCCCACCACCACCCTCGCTCCCAGCACCCTTTTTCCTAGCACTCTTGAGCAAAGCCGCCCGTGCTCCCTTCCCCACTTTGAGCTTTCCCTCTCGGATCAACCAGCGCTTATGCTCCTCCCTAGCCCTCCTCAATCGACCTTCGACGGAGTTGAGCGATGCTTTTCGATCCAAGAGGACACCCTTTTCGCGAAGTCGATCTCGTTGCTGCTTCAAGGCTTGCGTCTTGGCCGTCTTGCGGGTTTGATTCGTGGAGACCTCCTCGCCGCGCGAGGGAGGGGAGACGGAGGAGGATCTGGCGGCTGTCCTGGTATTGCGGGCTTCGGAAGATGAGCGGACCGACCGGTCCTCCGTAGCGACCGTCACGCCCTCTGCATCCATCACTTCTTCCTCTTCAGGCGGAGGCCGTGTCGGGATCATCTCCTCTTCCTCGACACCTCTTCTACGTCTAGCTGCAAAGTACTCGCCGACGACCCTTCGCACTCGCTGGCGTATTGTTTCCTCTTCCTCCCCAGGGGTCAGACCCTCGGCGGCTTCCTCGACGCCTAGGTCCAGCTCGCCTGCTCGATCGCCTAGCTTACCCTCCCTCCACCGTGTGAGGACAAATTCGGCACAGCCGTCGAGATCTCGCTCACCTCCTTTGAGGAGGGTCCCCGGAGCTTTGATGGAGGCCCAGCGCAGCAGCGATAGGATCGAATTGGTAGGCCGAGGAACGTCTTCCTCACTCAAGGAGACATTCGAGGTAGATGGCATAGGTAGATGGGTGAGATAGATGGGCTGGGGCGGAAGCGAGGTGCCGTCTGCATCACGCTGTTCGCGCAGCCAGCGGTCCCTCTGCCAGGTGTACTTGAGATTCAACCTGTACAAGAGGTAGTCTGCCAGCCCCTGTGTGTCGAAGAGTGAAGACTTCATCCCGGCAGCAACGGCAAGCTTCACTCCCTTCTCTGCACCCTCTCTCCCTCGGCCGAGATAAGGGACCATGACCCCTGGGGTATCGTAGACGTAGATTGGTGGATACTTGGCTCCAGTCCTACCGCCCTCTTCGTCTCCTTCTTCGCCCTTGTCGAGCTGAAAGTAATTCGACTTGTTGGCAACATCTTTGGTGATGCGGACAGTACCTGTAAGCTTGCGGGTGTGGCCCGGCTGTGGAGCTGTCGAGGCAGCTTTGCCTGAGAGTAGAAGGAACAATCAAGGGGTTCAGTATTTGCAGATTGCCTACCCACTTAACGGCAATCAGCCCAGACTTACCTTTGCCAGCGCCGACCCTTCTAAGCGCATTGAGCAGACTGCTCTTCCCAACATTCGGCATACCCAGGATGACTAGCCTCACCCCCACTTCTGGCGTTGGTGTATGCCTGAAAGCCCCGCTCAGCGTGCGCTGCGTCTTGGCCAGGTCCCTCGTCATTGTGACCTTGGGAGGTGGATGGTTGGCTAGCTCTGCTGCCTGCCGGTGAACCCACTTGAGCACTTGTCGTATATCTCCATCCGCCCTGGTGTCAACGAAGAGGACCTCGTCCTGCTCTGCGCCTCGCGGCGTCTCCTCGGCGAAAGCTTCCTTGAGAGGCTCCTCAAGCCGGCGATCAATCAGATCCCGCTTGGTGTACACGACGAGACGTCTCTTCTGCCACTCATATCCCGGAGTGTCGCCAAAGGTGTCCCGCATGATGTTCTCAAAAGCCGGGTTGATGCTGCTGAGCGGTAGACGTGCATCCCGAGCTTCAATGACTAGCGGAGGAGGATGGCGGGCCAAGAGGGCTGGCAAGGAGCGCAGAGCGCGGTGCATATGACCAACGTACCATGACGGCACAGTCGATGGGAGCGGAAATGACTTCCGAGGCTCGAATGGCGGCAGTGAAGCTGGCTGGATAGGAAGCTGCACTCCTGTGACCGGCGTAGATGACACCACCGCGTTTGATGACAGGCGGTATTGAAGCCGCCGCGCAGCCGGGCCCAGCTTCAGTCCTGACGAGGTCGGACCCTCACCTGTCCATCGAGCCCACAGAAGGAGCCGCATGCATGTTGGCTGAGGCATGCAACGGCGAAGGAGATCGACAATCTCTTGTGCGTGGAAATATTGGCCTGGTAGAGCAACGATACTGATGTGAGAAGCTTTGCTTGTGCTTCTTTCCGAAGCTGCATGTCCTCTCTCTTCCCGTCGAGTGTCGGAAGCGGAACATTTGCGGTTCCGAAATCTGGAGATCTCGTCTGAGTAAGGTTTCCTCGATAGGCGCCTCGGATTTTAGGCCGATTAGGAGCGGAATAGTGCGGGAAGGTGGCGGGGCAGCCAAAGGCCGCCTTTGCCAAGCAATCTGGACATCTCTGGGTGCCCAGGCCAGTGGCGACGTGCAATGACCAACCTCGTGCGCTGCTGATATGGACTTCTGGTAGCTTTCGTATCCACTGTTCCTGCCTCCCAACACGATCCTTCCTCATCCTATACCGTCGATGAGTGGCTCACAGAGATATCACCCGGACAGTCGGCGGCCTGGCTATCGCGCTCCTGCTTACGATGAGAAATATGGCAGTGGCGTGAACACGCCTTCCGAGTATGAGCCTATGCACAAAGCGGCCGCACAAAGAGCACCTCACTTGTATGCTCAGCCCTTGCGGACTCCGATCAGACAACAACGAAGCAGACCGTGGTACAAGAGACCGAAGGTAAGCTGCACCGAGGACCTACGAGGGTTCAAGCGCCCCACAAAGCATCGAAGACCTGTCCCGATCTGATCTACCTCCCCACACGTTCCCCACGACTGCATTACAGCCCGTCTTTTGGACCTTTATCTTACTAGCGGTGCTGGGTTTGGGTGTGAGTATAGTGATGCCGACTTTAGGAGAAAACGCTTTCATCAACCGCTCGGTCCATTCTAACCGAAATCTCACATCTCCTTCCGTCCTCTGCTTTCCAGGTTGGTTTGGGGGTCCATTTCGGCCTACGGTCAAGAGGTTCCGACAATGGTGACCTCGACTTCCCGTCGATGAATCTCGCATCTGATCAAGCTGGTATGGAGACTGTTGGCTCCTTTGTCACCGGATCCGGTACAAGCTATGGCAGTGGCAAGCTGTCCACCGTCTTCTCATGGTCTTCTGGAGGCTTCGATCTCGGCGCAACAGGCGCTGGCACGGATGGTGTCGACCTACTCATCGACACTACAGCCGTTCAACAGCCCATGGACGGCTTTGGTGCGAGCTTCACCGACTCGTCTTGCTCGCTGCTCCACACTCTGAAACTCAAGAATGAGACGCACTACAATCAGACCATGGACTACTTCACCAGTGCCCGAACCGGCATGTCCGTCTTCCGAGTGCCCATTGCCGCAAGTGATTATTCTGCTCAAGGCGAATACTCGTACGCAGATACCAATGCAACAAAGGCCGCAATCAATGCCGGCAACACTACCTCACTGCCGTCTCCCCTAGCCGATTTCAACGTCGACAAGGCAGAGGCATACGTCTTTCCTGTCCTCCGAGATGCGCTGGCACGCAGACCTGATGCCAAGATCTGGCTCTCGCCATGGTCTCCTCCGGCTTGGATGAAGACTACCAATTCCTTCAATGGTGGTCAGCTGATCTATGGATCGGAAGAGTTGTATGCTCAATACCTCTTCCTTACAGTACAGGCCTATACAGCCCAAGGCATCCGGCCGTATGGTTTGACGATGCAAAACGAGCCCACGGACGGCACAACAAGCTACCCGACCAATTGGATGAGCCCAGCATCCTCTGCACTCGTTGCACGCGCTCTACGCACCTCTCTTGATGAGCACGGATTCGACGACGTGAAACTCTTTGCCAATGACGACAACTACATCGACTGGGCTTCGGCGGCTGAGGCTGTCCAGGCCGACCCAACGGCCTGGTCAGGCGTAGCGTGGCACGGCTATAATGGCAATTACACGAGCATTGGCGACTTCAACACCTCCATTGCCAATGTCACAACGCCTATGGAGCAACACCTAACGGAGATCACTACAACTGACAACAGTAGGGATCAATGGTACTCGGCTCGATTCTGGCTGACAAACTTCTACTTTGGACCCATCAATATGGGCGTGCGCAGCGTCATCACTTGGAACATCGCGCTGGACAAGAATGACTCCCCCCACATCAGCTCTGCACCGTGCGAGGACTGCCTCGGTACCTTCACAATCGACTCTCCCTCTGCGAACCTCAATCCGCCCGTCCAAGCGAGCAATGCACAATTCATCACAACGTACCACTTCTCTTCAGCCGTCGCCAACCTCACCAATTTTGGTGGTGGACCAGCATACAGAGTCTCGGCGGCTCCGACGGCCTCGGCATCAAACTCGCTTCGGGGTTGCATCGACTCTGTGAGCGCTTTCGCAGCTCCATGGAATGGTACGAGCTTGAGTGGCTCGAACATGAAGCGTGTTGGATTGGTTGCGGTCAATGATTGCTCGAGTGGGGTCAAAGTGAGACTTGGCATCGATGACAGGCAGGGAACCTTTTCTTTCTCTCCTGGCATCACCACGTTGATCTTCAATGTCTAATCTCCTATTGATTTGTTGATGGACCTGCACGCGCGCCTTGTAACTTGATCTCCTTGTATATATCGAAATCTGTAGCATTGGGAATCGCATCATTGTAGTCACTTGAGCCCGATTCCAGTGTGTGAGCATTTACACAGCTCTTGGGCGAAGACAGGCACGGCCCCTTGCAGGTGGCCACACGTTCCTGCTCGTACCAACTTGCAACACAAGGGTCGGACGAGATGTCCCATAGCGCAAAAGAAGAAGACAAAGAATGGTGAGAGTCGTGATGAGGCGATGATATTGCTTCTTTAATGACGTGACTCGACTGTCTACTTCTTACGGAAGGCCCGAGGGGGTATCATCAAGGCCACCCACTGCGTTCCTCTCCTTGATCTGCTCATGACCTTCCAAACACCTTCGCTACAACTCCGTCCTACGCTGCAGCACACCCAGCCACTTTATTCATCTCCCTTCTCCGAGTTGATTTCCCTGCTGATCCTGTGAATGGCCTTGAGATAAGCTTTGAGGTTCTCAGGGTCCACTCCCGGTGTGATGCCGTGTCCCAGATTGGCAATGTACGCTCCCTCGCCACCGAATCCACCCTTCTTGCTCCGCAGCATCCTCTCCACTTCCTTCTCAATGGCCTCCTTGCTTGCGTAGAGGACACTGGGATCCATGTTACCCTGCAGAGCGATTCTGTGAGCCGCCTCGTTGTCGGCTGCTCCCTTCGAGATCTTGGCGGCACTTCCTGGGGTAGCGAGGTCCACAACCCGGCGAGCCACAGCTGGCTCAACGGTCCAGTCGAGTGCCACGACGTCGTATCCTGCCCTTGAGATCTCAGGTAGCGAGTGACCCAGCGCTCCCTTTGCAAAGATGATCATGGGCACACAGGCAGTGGAAGAGCAGGCGAGCCTCTCATTGACGGTACTGGCGATGCTCCTCAGGTAAGGCAGAGAGAAAGTCCTGAAGTTGGCTGGCGACAGCTCTCCCGCCCAAGAGTCAAAGACCTGAACCATTTGAGCTCCAGCCTTGACTTGACCTACAAGGAAGTCGGCGCAGACGTCTGCGATCTTTTGCAGGAGCACCTTGGACTCTTCGGGGTAGTCGAAGAGCCACCTCTTTGCCTTTTCGAAGCCCTTGGATCCACCGCCTTCGATCATGTATGCCATCAGGGTCCAAGGAGCACCGCAGAAACCGATGAGTGGCACCTCTCCTGCCAACTCCTTCCTGGTCATAGTGATGGCCTCGTAGACATATCCCAGCTCCTTGTTGACGTCAATCTTCTTGTGGAGGCGGTCCATGTCCTTGGGTGTCTCCAAGGGGTCGGGGAAGTGAGGTCCCTTCTGTGGGAGCATCTCAACTTCGAGACCCATAGCCTGAGGTACGACGAGAATATCAGAGAAGATGATTGCTGCATCCAGCAGACCAGAGTAGCGTCGGATGGGCTGCAATGTAATCTCACATGCCAGGGAGGGAGTACGGCAGCAAGTGAAGAAGTCATGTGACTCTCGCAGCTTGCGGAATTCTGTCAAACAGAGAGTGACAGCAAGACGAGGAGATTAGTCACTGAACAAGGCTGAAGTATGGCTTCTTCCGATGTACTAACCTGGCAGATACCTCCCCGCCTGTCTCATGATCCATACTGGTGCCCTCTCCGTGTGCTGTCCCCTGGCTGCCCTCAAGATGAGATCGTTCCTGAGACCAGGGAATTGTCCAGTTTTGCACATCTCATCCTGCTTCCTGGCGGTGAAAGAGTTCAAATGGGTCAAGATTGGGTTGACCATGGTGGAATATGGGCCTTTAGATGTGTGCAGATGAGTATGGCTGAGGTGAGCTGGTCAGGAGGCGAGGCGATCAGCAGCCGGCAGGGTTGGAAGAATAGGCGAGGGCGAGCTGAGACGAGACCGAGTGGAGCCGTGGCGTCTTTTTCGGTTCCGTTCCGGTCACCCCGAGGAAGGCCCATCTCAAAGCCTTCCGGCGAGGCTTTACCCAACTTGACCTTCCTCATCGCAGCATAGCAACGATGCCAGTCAGACCAAATGTCAGGATCCTGTGAGTACATCAACATCTCGGATTCGAAATGCGTCCATGATTGGCCACTGACTCGTCCTGTTCGCCTCTTACCTCCTTGCTTGACACCAGTCGGGACATGGCCAAGCGCCAATCGGTCACTTCGAATGAGCTCCTCCGAAGGGCCTACAAGTACATTGCCCGCAATACCACTCTGCCCATGAAAACAAGACATCAGGCTCAACTACAGTTGAATCAATTCCCAAACAAGAGCAGGGCAGAGACGGTGAAGGAGAGATGTCATGAGACGGGCAGGGGGAGGGGTATCATTACAGAATTCGGACTATGCAGAGTGAGTGGCAGCTAAGTAGAGGATGGCAAGGCAGGAACGAAGCTACAATCACAGCCTCGGACTTTCCAGTCCCGGAGGTGAAGGAGTTCGCCTGTGCTTGTGACACCGGACATCGCTGACCAACGCCGTCCTCCCTTCTTCCCAACCATTTGCAGTATCAGTTCCGTCTGAAAGCACTCAAGGGAGAGCTACCCGGTGTCAGCAAAGCCTCTTGGTAATGTCCGCATCTAAAGAAACTGCTCACTGCGACAGCAGCAAGCCAGAGCCAAGACTACCCGAGCCAGTACGGACTCCTGTAGAGCTCAAGTAGACCATTGTACTATATTACCCCTCACCAATCGATTTGCGTACATCACATAGTCTCCTGTGCTGAATGCGACGGGAAGCGGTCTGTCTGCTCTCACGCCTCATGAAGCTTGCGACAAGTCGCTGCACGCAGATGTGTTTGATTCTCTCAGGCTACGCAACAATCACGCAGAACCCTGGCCCGCCGGAGACACACGAGTCAAGTACGTGTATATGCGTATATATTATGCAGGCATGTGATATGCGTGTATGCATTATGCGTCTGATTCAGAGTGACTTTCCTCCTTCATTCACGCTCTAGCCCCTTCCAAGGTAGACCGCCTTGGTAGCAATGTACGCCCTCCTCCACTTGCTCATCCTCGCCCTCTTACCCGCCCTGATCTCCTCTTCACTCTGCTCCAGAATAGACTGGGAAATGGCAAAGTACACTGCGCAAGCTGCCCGAAGTCCGGACTGGGTTGGCTTCGAGGAGAGAGCCTGGATGGAAGGAAACGATGCGGTGTAGAGCGAAGAAGCTATCTTGAGAAGTTGCAGGCAGTATGGCCGTAACGATGCTGGAGAGATGGTGTCCTTGCTCCCCTTGGCATCACTCGAGACCTTGCCGGCGAAGAGAGCTTCCAGTACTGGTTGCGCGGGCTCGTTGCGCTCGATGAGCTCGCGTGGGAGGTAGCATCTTCGCAGCTTGATAGAGTCGTCAACTACATCCCGAGCTATGTTGACCAATTGTAGCGAGACGCCCATCCGTCGAGCATGGTGAATCAGGTAGCGAGCTGTAGCCCTCGAGGCGGAGCTCGTGCTCCCCTCCGGTCTCTGCAGCAAGCTCACGTCGTCCTCCGCCAATGGCTCCAACGTCTCTTTGTCCAAGTCGATCGTCCGCTTCAAGTTCAGGTCCTCGAGCGAAGGGACGATCACGCCGCACCTACCCAGGACCACTCTCACACACATCTCTCCGATGCAGCCAGCGACACACTGAGCGTACTCAACGACGTCCTCCATGCTTTCCAGCGCTGTGCCAATGCCCTTCATGTCTAGATGCATGTCCTTCTCGTAGCCACGAAGTAGCTCTTTCCATAAGGAGCGAGGGACAAGATTGCGCAAGGGGACGACCGAGCTAGCTGATGCTCGTAGCTGCTCCTGCGACTGACATTTGAGGTCGTTAGTGCCCTTGCCCTTGCTTTCTTGGTCTGTGAAGCGCCTGAGCGTATCCCTGATGGCAGCTCTGGCCTGGCTTTCTGTCGAATTCGGCTTATAGATGGCAGCAATCAAATCCTTCAGCAGGGCGATCCTTCTGATCTTGGCATTGCCATGATCACTCTCACTCTCAGGGACAGATTCCTCGTCGTCGATGCAGTCGTCTGCCGCCCGGCAGAAGGCATATAGTACGCTCAAGTCGGAGCGCAGATCCCAAGGCAGTAGAAGGGATGCCATACTGAAGCTCTTTGAGGCATTGCTGAGAATGTCCAGAGATGTTGCTAAGTCTCGACACTGTGCAGATAGCCCGTCGTAGCCGCCCGTCGTATCTTCGGCTGGCGGGTCCATGACGACAAAGGTACCCCACAGAGCTTTGATAGTCTCCAGATTCAGCGGTAGGTAGCTTGGGGAAAAGGGCGGAGTCGAAGAGTCTGCCCGCTCTCTCCTAGATACGCCAACACCGAGACGAGCTAGCGTTATGCAGCGGTCGAATGTGAATGAGGCAACGACCAGGAGAAGATTCGTCACGAAGAAGAAGATCATTTCTTCGATCGGCAGATCTGGTATTGGAAAGATGTTGAGTGATGTAGCTTCCTGTGCGTGCGATGGGTGAGACATCAAACGCGTCAATTATGTACGCGAACGCATAGAGGTTGGCCGAGCCGAAATCTCGACTCACATTGATATGCCAGGTACCCCTTCGCAGAGCGAAGATGTCTGTAGCCCACAGGTAGGCTGTCGGCAGCAGTAGTGTGATGAGGAACGCGCCTTTACCAGCCCTCCAGGGCATCCGAGCTACGAAATTCGAGCTGCCCCAGCCTAGCAGGGCGAGAGGCAGTGAACACCACCACAGGATCATGCCCAGATAGTATGTGTGCTGTCCTGGCCGCGTCATTGCTAGGCCTGCTAACAACGCCGTGAAGCAGCAGGACACTGCTACGAACGACCACCTGGCGAAGAGGCTGCTCTGCTTCTCAGCTCTGGTCTCGAAGACGTAGAAGGTCGGCAGCAGCCACCGGGTCATGAAAGACGCGAAGAGCGTAGTCTTGACAGATTGGATGATGAACTGCAGAAGAGTCAAAAGCAGGGCAAAGTGAGTCCCAGTGAAGCATGAGCTGCTGGCTGCAGGCTACTTTACTCACAAAGAAGTACTCTTCGATGGGAACATAGCCGACTGTACCCATCACGCAACTCCTTGGGTACCTCCAAGCTCTTTGCCGCACCAGCTCATTGTCCCATGGCGTTGTCCATACAAAGGCTATTACAGGTAGAAAGATGAGCTTAGCTCGATCTAGGCGGGTCAGAAATGGCCGGTTGAGCAGATAGAGAAAGACCGTGGGGGGTATGGTGAGATAGAGGTGAAAGCGTGCATACGAGAATTGGCAGAGCTCTGACGTCCATGATCCACGATTGTGACCGTCAGCAGTCTCTCCCGAGGGAGCATCCATGGAGGAGGAGAAAGAAGAGGCTGCGATGCCTAATGCTGCAAGAGCCAGGAGTGAGAGGCTAGCCGGAATGGCCGCTCTCCGCAAGAGGCTGCCCATACTGCCCGCTCGAGACGAGATTCACGCCAATCTTCTGCTGTTGGTGGAGTCTGACTTGCAAGCTATTGTACAATGGAGTCCATAATGAGAGAGGCCAAGGGTCGGATATAAGAAAGGGAGTACAGGGTCTGCTGAGTGAGTGAAACATGAAAGGCGCATGGCGGAGGCGGAGCTCATGACGCATCTGGTCGATGCCGGATGCTCCTTCCGTCCGGCACAACTCCACCTCCGTCCCCACTCGGCAGTATTGCAGGCATGTCTTCCTCAGCGCACCTCTCCAACTCCATTGGCGTGTCACTCGTCTTGGTAGATGTACAGAATGACTTTCTACCAGAAGGGTCGCTTGCAGTCCCGTCCTCTTCCAAGATCATTCCACCCATTCTGTCCCTGCTGAGCAAGAAGAAGTACTGGGCGAGCATAGTCGTGACACAAGACTACCATCCGCCAGACCACATCTCCTTCGCAGACAATCACGAGGGAGCTGAAGCCTTCAAGGCTATACAAGTCGATCATCCCCTGCTCGGTCGCAATGGAGAAGGAGAAAAAATCGAGCAGATGATGTGGCCAAGGCATTGCGTCCAGGGTACGAAGGGATCCGAGATCCAGCAGGACGTCTGGGCGATGTTGGCAAACGTGCGGCAGCAGGGTGAGGACGTAGTCGTCGTTCGCAAGGTAAGCGAGACGGACGGTGATGCAGCTGGAAACGTCAATCGCTCCTTCTGACAGCGCTTTGCTCTGCCAGGGAGATGATCCGAAAGTCGACGGATACTCGGGCTTGTCAGATAATGCATACTCGAGGTTTACTCCCTTCATCAGGTATATTTCAGCCAATCACTCCACTGCCGGTGTACAAAGGCCTTCAACAGACATTGCTGTTGTGGCAGGTCTAGCCACTGACTATTGCGTCGTATCCACAGCGTGAGTACGAGCTCAGCATAGCGCTAACCTCAGACTCGTACCTGAAAGCTAAGCTTCCTCTCCGTCTACTCGCAGCCTTGACCTGCTCAAGTACTCCATCGCAGTGTACATGCCTCTGAATTGCATCGCAGGCGTGTCCGAAGAGACGACCGCATCTGCTATCACCAAGCTTCGCTCGGCTGGAGCTCACATCTTCGATACACACGAGGAGGTCATGGTTGCCGTACATGCAGAAGTCGAGAGGAGGCGTGGTCAGGAGGGGAATTGGATGAGCAGCTTCACAAAAAGACAGAATGTAATCTGGAAGGCTAGCTGAGGCAGCGGTATGCTCAAAGATATGTATGTAATGGCATTTCTCATCGATATGACATTTTGAATGATCTCCGCCTTAGCGGACGTCACCTCTTCTGACAAAGGGCACACCTAGTCCGCTCAGTAGCTGTCTCGCCTTCTCTGTCGCTCGCGGTCCTCGTTGATTTGTGATGCAGTCCACCTGACAAGAGAGGAGACAACGCGAATGCCATGTATCAGTGTCTAACATATTGTATCACCAGTGTCAAGGCCGAACTTGACTCACCTGGAAGCCCATTGCCCTGTTCGGATACGCATCCCAATTGATCTCCGTCTGAGGGAAATTACCCATCGCATCCGGTCCCAGTCCCAGTGACACCACGCCGCTCATTGCCGCCGGACTTCCAGGAGGCTGACTGGCAGGTGGCAGGAGGAAGCCTTGGAAGGTCCTCAGCCTTGGCAGAACAAAGGTGATGAGCACCTCGAGGAAATTCATAGCAAGTGGCCTTGGCAACACAGCCTGTACACCAACCGGCATACCAGGTCTCAGCTTGAAGCTTGCCGCTCCGGACCTGGCTCGAATGATCTGAATGTATCCACTGCCCTTTGCTGAGCCCTGCGCAGCTCCCCTGGCATCTTGGCCCATCGCGGGATTGGCAAAGGATCCCTTGGGCGACACTCCGGTGATAGCTCGGAGTTGTGCCACGAGCGGAAGCAGAGCGTGCTTGCTGACAATGGCTTCCTTGCAGAAAGCTGAGATGACAATACGATCCAAAGCCACCAGGTCTTTTGTAGGGTCTTCAAAGTCGGGGACCATTGGCCCAGGCTGCAGACTTCGTAGACCCTTTGGGGGCCTCTGCGGCCTATTCTTCGAATAAGGCGAGGCAGGGTCCCATTCCCGCTTGGTATGGCTCGTCGACTCGACCGCAAGCTTCTCGCTAGCATTCAGCTTGGACCATTCCGGATCGTATGTCATGTACAGCAAAGAGGGGGCGAGCGTCTGCCGATAGTGCTCGTCATATCTATTGAGCTGATATTGACCTAGGGAGAGATGGGTCTCTGCTCCGGGTGGGTGCAGGATGTTGCGAGGTGGGACGGAAGATGAGCTCGCTGCCGAGCCCGAAAAGGAGCGGCAAGCGTGCGCGACAGCAGACGAGGAGGAGGAAGAGGATGACGACGATGTCGCCTGCTGCCTCAGGAGCGAGGCGGAGGCATTACGGAGAGCCATTGCCGATGCTGATGGTGGTGATGATGGTGACTACTGGTGATGGGCGCTGAGACAGGGTAAGCGGGGATGTGGAAGAAATAGGCTAGACGCAGGTCCGAGGCAATTTTTTCGGGTCCGCCTCCCTCCCTGCACCCAGTCACGATACGGCGCGACTTTCAGTCGACGACGGACATCGCCTCCTAGCTATGAGAAGCTCGGACATACATAAAGGCTTGTAAGGTTGCCCTGTGATCACTTGCCGGAAGATGGAGTTTGGAGATGCAATACGAGCTGTTTAGCGACATCTTTGGTGCTCAAGAGTGTCTCGCAAGCGTCCAAGCGCGAACAGCGGCCCTTCAGCCTTTCAATTCAGCAAAGCTCGCTCAAGGACACGGAGCATGCGTCTAGCTTCGTAGAGGGTCCCTACGATGGTGTGAGATCGCTTCGGTGTGATTCTTCTTCGCCATTTGACCAACAGAGATTCTCAACGTGCCCGTCGAGCTCTGAAACAATCGTCTGCCAGGTCGAGAGACTCGTGGGGCTGAGTCTGGCTGCGTGTGGGCGGACTGCGAAGAGGGCGACGGAGATTTGCCGAGGTGTGATGGACTCGCCTCGACTCCCGCCCCGGTTGCGTCCCGTCTCTTGCGCGAGCCCAAGGAAAGAAAGGAAGGGAGGTACAGGACAAAATGCGAGCGAGATAGCACCTGGCAGGTTTCCTCGCAGAAGGATATAAACCTTGGCATAGAGTCACCAACAACTTTCCTTTTCCCCACATCCTACTGTCCCTTCAACCTTCCGCGTCGCCCGATCTTTCTTCCGCCCGTTCCGTAGCATTTCACCACCCCACCAACACCACCTCACCACTTCAACATGGCCAGCGTAGCTCAGCACGGTCACCCCAACATCCCCCCCATCAACAATGAGCCTATGGTGAGCGCAGCTACGGGCTGACTCGCTTCTGGAGCCTAGCAATTGACACAAACTTCCCTTTCCCTCGCTTACAGCGCAACTACGAGCCTGGGTCCAAGGACCGGGCCGGACTGCAAAAGGCCGTAGACGAGATGATCAAGGCTGGACCCGTCGAGGTTCCCTGTGTCATCAACGGCAAGGCTGTTACCACTGGCAGGACCAACAAGCAGCTTAACCCTTCTAACCACGCCAGCGCAGTTGCAGTGTACCAGGAGGCTGACGCCGCTCTGATCGGTGAGGCAATCGAAGGAGCTCTGGCCGCCAAGGTCACCTGGGAGGACATGCCCTGGGTGGACCGAGCTGCCATCTTCCTGCGAGCCGCCGACCTTATCGCTGGCAAGTACCGCTACAAGATCATGGCTGCAACCATGCTCGGTCAGGGAAAGAACGTCTGGCAGGCCGAGATTGACGCTGCCGCCGAGATCTGTGACTTCTTCCGATTCGGCGTAGCCCAGGTCGCTGAGCTGTACAGCCAGCAGCCCGCCAAGCACGCCCCGGGAGTGTGGAACAAGATGGAATACCGACCCCTCGAAGGATTTGTGCTCGCTGTGAGCCCCTTTAACTTCACCGCCATTGGTGGAAACCTCCCTGGTGCCCCTGCTCTTGTCGGCAACGTTGTCATCTGGAAGCCCTCGCCGATGGCCGTCCTCTCCAACTACATCGTCTACCAGATCCTTGAAGAGGCTGGTCTTCCTGCCGGTGTGATTCAATTCACTCCCGGACCCGCTGAGGAGATCGTCAAGACATGTACCGACCACCGCAAGTTCGCTTCCCTGCACTTCACAGGCAGCACCTACGTCTTCCGACAGCTCTGGAAGCAAATTGTCAGCAACATTGACAACTACGTCAGCTACCCCCGAATCGTTGGTGAGACTGGTGGAAAGAACTTCCATTTGGTTCATCCCTCTGCCAACGTCACCATGGCCGTCCACGAGTCGATCAGGGCCGCGTTCGAGTACCAGGGACAGAAATGCTCTGCCCTGTCTCGCTTGTACGTGCCTGCCAGCCTGTGGAACAACGGTTTCAAGGACGAGCTCGTCAAGGAGATCAAGTCCATCACCCTCGGTCCCGTCGAGGACTTCAAGCACTTCATGGGTCCCGTCATCTCCAAGGGCTCCTTTGACAAGAGCGTGGGCTTCGCCGAGGCTGCCAAGAAGGAGGGCGGTATCATCCTGGCTGGTGGCAAGGGAGACGACTCCAAGGGTTACTATGTTGAGCCCACTCTGATCCAGACCGAGAACCCTCGATCCACCACCATGGTCAACGAGATCTTCGGCCCCGTCCTGACCGCCTACGTCTACGACGACTCGAAGCCCGACTTCTGGAAGAGCATCTGCGCCGAGGTCGATGGCTGCACCGAGTACGCCCTGACTGGTGCCGTCTTTGCCAAGGACCGCCAAGCCGTCGTGGAGGCCAACTCGTACCTTCGCAACGCCAGTGGCATGTTCTACGTCCAGTGCAAGTGCACTGGTGCCGTCGTGGGCCAGCAGCCCTTCGGTGGAGGCCGAGCCAGTGGAACCAACGACAAGGCTGGTTCCATCTCGATCTTCTACCGCTTCGTCAACCAGAGGACCACCAAGGAGAACATGATCGACATCGACCACTTCTCTTACCCTCACAACGCCTAGAAGCCGAGGTTCTTCGTGCGTGCGCCCTCATTCCCTTTACCTCCGATTTCCGTCACTTTGTATAACAAGCATCCCGTCACTCGTCTTCTCATTAGGGTGAGAGCCTCCCTATTAACACTAGCGCTCTTTTTACGACTCATGACTCTCGCGAAACTGTATTATCTCTTCGGGTGTGGAGCCCCCGATTAACACTGGCCCCTTTCTCGCATTTGTCAGTATCAATGATATCCCTCCTAGCTCAGTTTCCACTTGCCCGACGTTGCACCTCTCGCCCACTTTGTAGTCAGTGTACCAGATGGTGTTGGGCTGTGCGCTCCGCGTTCAGGGGTAAAGGCAGCCAGGGAGACGACGCGCACGCAGGCACGTACTCAGGAACCTCATGCAGCATGCGCTTCAAGCTCCGCTACATCTCAACACGGCTTCCGACTCGGGCCCCGAATTGGGGCGGCGCAGACGTTGCTCCGTCCGTCGCCGTCGGCCCCCTTGACAACCATCGCCCTTGACAACTCCCTCGTCTGCCACTGCTTCTGCTCTCCTTACCATTGCCCCCCTTATCCTCTCTGCTGTGCTGCTCAGACTTAGACCGGCAACCGCATATCCACCCCTAGCTTGCCCCTCCATCGCTCTAATATCGGCCAATCTACACCTGCTAGACATTCCCGACAGGCGTACCGGATATACCCCTGTCACACGTCTCGAGAGCAACTGTGTGAGCCCAGGCGTCGGCCAGTTGCACGGCAATCTCCTAGAAGCACAAAAGAGGGCGTCTGAAATACTACGAGACCGAGCACGACCCACAAACCTCTCTTATCAGGCCCGGGCGTCAATATTGATAAGGAGGTCCAAGCGAACACCTCGAAAGCTACCGGTACTGCATACTGGCCGAGTCGATCTAATCTGGCTGCGTCAATTCGCGGCAGAGTCCAGATCAGCGACGATCGACCATGACCACGGCAGGCGTCAATTTCGCGCCTCGCTCGCTCCCCGCTGCACAGTCTTCGGGCTCATCACTGCCCCGCCCTCCTTACCCCGAAGACCCCCTCGACAGGCGTAGCCCGGGAGTCACATTCTCTACTCCACCTATTGCAGACAGGCCCTCACCACCTCTTCCTGACACGCCCCCCGCTGATGGACCGGAGCGGGTACCCGTGCATCGTACCACCTCTGGGGGCACAGGCGACCGGCGTGGGCTTGCCAATCAGGCCTCCAGTCCCTGCCTCGGCAGATCACAATCAATCACAGCATCGTCAGGCATGGCTTCTTCACCGCCGTCCAACAACAAGGATAACAACATGTTCGGGCGTGTGGTTCGTAAACTCTCTAAGCGCGTCAAACCTCCCAGCCAACGCTTCGCAGCAGGAGGTGAAGCAGAAGCTAATGCGCCGGCTAGAGGGAGGGTCGATTCGCATGGACGTTCGGCAGACCTAGACGCACGTCGGAGGGCCAGAAGTAGGGAGCAGATGAGGATGGAAGAGTCTGGGCAGGTGCGAGGCCGCAGACCGTCTCTCGAATGGGGTCCTCCGCCGTTGCAAGCTAGCGACTGGGTACCCGCTTCAGAGACGAGACCTGCTCCACCAGCCGAGCCCCTCAGCAGTACCAACAAATATGCTCTTGCATCGAGATCGTTCGATTCGCTGGTGTCCCTGGGTGGCAATGACGGCGTGACACCAGTGCTGAAGAGCAATGCGGCATCTTCAAACAATCCATTCAGATCGGACTTCTCCCAGGATGCGCAGCCTGCATCGACGAATCGATGGATGACTTCAAGCATCACAACCCCCTCTCTGATCGCCTTGAATGACCCCCCGCAATACTCAAGCAAGACGCCTATCTCACCCTCTCTGGACCCAAAGAAGGTCAAGATCTCGTCAACAGCTCGGGGAAAGCCAGCTTCGGACCTGCCTCTTGCATCCGCTCACTCGTCACACCTACGTGCTCCTTCGAAGCCCGACCTTCGCAGTGTGGTGGGGGCACCTGTCAATGGCTCGGCTGACCCAAGTGGAGCCGATCTCGGTGCGCTCCCAAAGCAGGAACAGTCGGAGAGAGGAGAGCTCGTAGGCAAGGGACCTTATTGGGCTGTGCAACGTGGTTGGACCAAGGGTGTCGTCACGAGCAAAGAGGAAGCAGATCGGAGAACGAAGAATTTCCCAGGACCAGTGATACGGTATTTTGAGGCAGATCAAGTCGACGAAGCCATTGCATTCGTCAAGGCGGGAGCCCTCGCCAGTCGTCCGCGCTCGAGAACCGGCAATGGCGGGAGCGAAGATGATCTTCTAGGCGGCACCTTGCCATCCTCCTCAAGTGGATCAAGCGGTCTGGGAAGAAGCGTGTCACTGATGGAGAAGAGCTCACAGTCAGCTTATCGACCCCTTCAATCGAGGCATCGTCACAATGCCAAAGGAGGTGCGCAGGGACAATCTCTTGGAGGCGAAGCACCTTCGGGAAGCGCTGTCGCGTTTGGTGCAGGCGCTGCGCCGGCGACTAACGGCAGCTACAGCGGTTCAACGACAAGAGCAGTCCCCAAACGGCCCAGTCTCGCTTGGAACCGGGTCAACTCGTATACACCAGAGCTGTCACCGGTCATGGGTACAGCGATCGAACCCGAGGGCGATTTCTCCTTTGGTCATCGGCTGGAGCGGTCTGCATTGTCGAAGCTCTTTGCTGCTACTGCTCAAGGAGCTCAAGACGACCTTCAAGGTTCATCTGCAGCCGGTCGCAGAGCGCCCACTGCAATGAGCGTTCTCTTCGTCGAAGATTTACGTGCCTCCATCACCTTCTATACCGAGACCCTTGGACTCATCCAAGTAGATCGAATGGGCGGCGAGCAGGCCTTGATTGCCCTTCCTACTCATCAGCAGTCGCCCACGATCTGCCTGCGAGCTCGAGGCTCTGCTCCCACCTCGTTTGGTGCTTCGGCATCCTCGTCTTCGCTGAGCGGCAGTACAATTCTACTGCCTTTTCATCTGCCGTCAGACTCTTCATCTACACCTTACTCGCTTCTTCAAGCGGTCAAGAGTCGGTTTGAGAGCCTCATTCAGGGGGCCGGTGATTCCGACTTGCTGTCTTCCACCCTTGCTGCCGGCAATGCAGTCTCTGCATCTTCGGCAGGAGGCCCACGGCAATCTGCTAATTCGAAAGCTAGGGTGTTGAGCTCTGGCGCTAGTGCAGATAGCATCGAGCACAAGGCTTGGGGAGCCACAGAACTTTCCCTCGTCGACGCAGATGGACACCTGCTGATCATCAGCGTCACCTCTGCGTCTAATTCTAGCTTCAGTGCCTCACCCATAAGCACCTCACCCGATCGCTTGGAACTGCTGTCTTCGACGACAACGGCGCAAGCAGCCCCGTCGTTAGATAATTCGGCACCTTACAGGCCCACTCGACCCTTCCTCAAGACTTATTCCTCCACTGGCACCACGGGCAGCAGTAGCGCCTCGAGAGGCTCCAACGTGGGCGCTGCCTTCGACCCGTCGCCCCTGTCCAGTAAGCCTGACTTCTCGCAGGGGAGACCACAGTGGACTTTGATCAAAGATGATGATGATGATCTCTGATACCTGGCTTTGTTCAGCGCGATGAGCGCCTTGAGATGCTGCCGCTGTTCAAGCAATAGACCAAAGACCCAGATGAATCACCCGCGAGCTCGTCTTGCTACCGCGCCCTCTCTCCATATAAAGTCAGCTGCTTTGTTCCTTTCTAGCTCTTTCTCGTCACTTTTACTGTATCATGTCCTGGTTGCTCTCTCATTTACCTCGTCGTCGTCTTCGTCCTCATACTCGTCTTGCATGGTACCCCTGCCGCTCAACCCCTTCTCGTGTAGAATGTTGCCTACGGCTCAGCCTAATGACACCCTCACTCATCTGATCGTGTCACTCGAGAGGTCTACTGGTCGGAAGCTGACCTTGCTGCTGTGCTGCTGTTTCGACTGTGCTATGAGCTGCAAAAGATGTACCTGGCTACAGGCGGTCCGCGAATGGCTGCTAGCCAATTTGAAACCCCGACGCTGATCCGCTTCCTGATGCTTCCTGTCCTTCGTTGAATCCTGCTCACCTCCATCGATCCCGTCCACCCAATCGCCAATCATGTGTGAGTACAGGCCAGGCCCAGTCAGTGTCAGACAGTATAGCTGACACTTAGCTTTGCTGCTCTATATCGCCTCTCACAGCCTTTGGAGGTGGCTTCAGCGGCTTCGGCGCGGCCAACAACACCAATAAACCCGCGACGCCTACACAACCAGCTGCTGGTGGTTTCAGCTTTGGCAACAACGCCTCTACCCCAGCAGCCTCCGGCAGCGCTGCTCCATCTACTACACCAGCCTTCTCCTTTGGTGGCACGGCAGGCGCTGCTGCACCTAAGCCTGCTGGAGGATTCTCTTTTGGCAACACAGCCTCGACACCTGCTGCTCAGAGCTCACCAGCGCCAGCCCCAGCGGCTGGAGGCTTCTCGTTCGGATCTACACCTGCTAACGCAAGTAGCACTGCGCCAAAGACGGGTGGCTTCTCATTCGGTGCAGCTCCATCGTCTTCAGCTGCCCCATCTTTCGGCGGCGGCAGCACTACGCCAGCTCATCCACCACCTACCAACCTCTTTGGAGGCGGAGGAGCAGCGGCAGGGACAAGCAGTAGTGGTACCAGCTCGGGCTTCAGTTTCGGAAAGCCTGCTGATAGCAAGCCAGCCGCTGCTCCTGCCGCGCCTGCTGGTGGCAGTCTTTTTGGAGGTGCGAGCAAGCCTGCTGCTGGAGGCTTCTCCTTTGGACAGCCAGCTGGTACATCCGCTGCTTCCGGTACAGCGACAACGTCAGCTCCTGCTCCTGCTGCCCCAAGCACCAGCCTCTTTGGCAAGCCTGCAGCTACTGCGACTCCCCCTGCATCATCCACCTCGGCAGCAAGCGGCGGGTTCAGCCTTGGCGGTTTCAAGCCTCCCGGTCAGACAGGCAACGACGCTAGCAAAACCGCTTCAGCTCCCACAGGCGACGCTGCTCCATCACAACCAGCCGCCGCACCTGCCGCTAGTGGCTTCTCATTTGGAAAGCCGGCAGAGAAGAAAGACGAAGCTGCAAAGCCTCCAGCAGCCGGAGGCTTCTCGTTCGGGGGCCCACCAGCAGAGAAGAAGGAAGAGGCTGCAAAGGCTCCTGCGACCGGGGGCTTCTCTTTTGGCAAGCCAGCTGAGAAGAAGGATGAGCCAGCAAAGCCTGCTGCTCCCAGTGGATTCTCTCTAGGAGCAGCGCAGGGCTCCTCAAGTGCAGCCGGCGAGAAAAAGGATGCTACTGCAACACCTCAGGCTCCCCTCTTCGGCGCTAAGCCTGCTGCTTCCACTTCCACCAGCACGACGACTGCTCCTGCTGCAGCTCCCGCTACTTCCTCCGCGACGCAGACGCAGCCTGGTAGCAACAGTACTGCCGCAAATGCCAGTACCTCCGTCCAGCCCCTTCCTGCCCCCTCCCTTCTACGCGGTCGCACAATGGACGAGATCATCTCCACATGGACAAGTTCCCTCAACACCTCTGTCGCCTCGTTCTCCAAGCTGGCCGGCGAAATCGTCGTCTGGGACAACCTATTGCGGCAATCTGGGTCTGAGATCTCTTTACTGCTCGCCAGTCTGGCTCGGGCAGAGGAGAATCAGAGTAAAGTCAGTCAGCTGCTAGACTATATCGAGCGTCAGCAGGATGATTTGGAAAGCTTGTTGGAGGGGTACGAGAAGCAAGTGGATGAACTCAGGGAGGCGGCCCTTGGTGGTGGAGAGAGTGGGATGGGCGGATATTTGGGTGGTGCGAGGAAAGGTCTCAAGGGGGGTGAAGTGGAGCGCGAGAGAATGTGAGTACTAAAGAGGTATTGCAGAACCTGCTCCAGGTGGATGAGACGTACTGACGCACTGCCTCGCCTTGCCTTGCCTTTCCACTCACCTTCCCTCAGGTACTCCCTCGCCGAGTCTCTCGATTCCCAGCTCTCCTCCCTCTCAACGAACCTCACCTCTATGATCATCGAGATCAACACTTCTCTCTCCTCCACACAACAATCTAGCAAATCCTCCACCGCAGGAGGAGGAGCTGCAACTGCTTTTCCTTCACTTCCAGGATCTGGAGCCGGAGGAGGAGGAGGGGGAAGTGATGAAGATCCCGTGCAGCAGATCTTGGTCATTCTCAATGCGCACCTCAACTCATTGAGATGGATCGACTCGGCGGTAAAGAGCTTGAGGGGACGGATTGCTGCTTTGCGGAGGGGAAAATTGGAGTAGCGAATAAGAGGAGCAGTACGAGGATGTGGGGAGGGCAGTGAGCAAGCAGGGGGAAAACATAGCGCAAGATATACGCAAGCCGAGGAGAAGCCAGTATACACAACTTGACGGGGATCCATGGAGCAAGTCCGCCTCTGGTACTCCTCCACCGCTGCAATATCCATGCTCTCAGTCACAATCGTTCATTCTTCTGCGCACTGAGACGTCCCAGGCAGAGAGAGGCACGAGAAAGGGCGGACGTATGAGCCTGAGTCGGAGCCGATGCCGAAGCTGAGTCCGAAGCCGGACCCAGCGGAGGGAGAAGAACGAGACGAATGACATTAGGATGAGGTGGGCATGAACTGAGCACTGAACAGCGAGCAAACAAGCTCGTGGAGTGGGGGAGCGCACATGTGTGCTTCTTCTTTGCGCAAAGAAATGAGTGAACAACGGCAGACAGAGAGACAGAGAAGCGTACGTGTGCTCTATGGTGTGAAGCGGATGGATTCGTCGTGTGCGCGGATTGACCTGCAATCGCAATGTGTGCTCTGGTATGGATGATGAATATGCGCAACGAGTTGAGGCAACAAGGGACGAAAAAAAGGAAAGAGTGAGCATGATTGTGGATACGAATGTGGAAGGGCAAGGGGAGGGAGAAATGCATTGCTTGTGCGTGCGTGCCGGTGTGATGATATGAGAGGAGGTGTGACGGTATTGATGATGCTGGCGTTGACGATGTCGATGGTAATGACCCGACTTGGGGCAGGAGACTGGAGCAGTACGTACCGGGGCCTGACTCGTGATACGAGGCAGTTGTTGAGGGATGGCAGTAGGCGCCAGAACGATGAGATTTAGCGCCGAGCGCTACCGCGCTTGGGTCTCGACAAGATGTTACTCAGTCGTTGGGCAGATCGAGCTATTACTGCCCATCAAGCGCCTTCTCTGCCTTGACGAGAGGCGAGAAAGGCGAAAAGCCCGAAGCCCCCGTACCGATCACACTATCGGGGGTGGCATCGCTTCGGAAGCTGGAGCCACTGATGGACTGGTCCTGCCAGGCGGATGAGCCCGAGCCAGAACGGCCAAAGTAGCCTCCTTTCTGGTCCTCAGGCGACAGCTGGTAGGCGTCTCCGCACTGGAAGGAAGACAGGGGGTACTCCTGCCAAGGCGACTTGTACAGGTAGGGCGAGGTCCTTGCAGTGGCAGCAGTGGGGAGAGGAGATTGTCCATTGACTTGACCACTATACACCGAGCGAGTGTCGCTAGAACTCAAGCCAGCTTGGTAGCTCCTCTGACCGGCACCGGAGGAAGGTCGCCACATGTCTGAAGATGCGGCGCCCTGGGAGACGGAACGTCCGGAGAGACCCATGCGGTCAAACAAAGCAGTCATGACGTCCTCTCCAGACCCTCGGCGCTCCCCAGAAGCACGGGCGTATGCACCATTTCCGGCAGACGGAACAGAGAGGGAGCTGTCATGGGCTGATGGATATGCGGGACGTCGCTGGTGATATGCTTCGGCAGCGAGACTGTGGGCATCAGTCTCTCTTTCGCGGCCGTTGGCATAGCCATGATATCGTCTCAAGAAGTCTTGAGTGGCAGGGTCGCTGCTTGCATACTCGCTCGTACGGCCATCGTGGCTGGCCATGCCATCCGTGCGAGTGTTCGAGAAGGGCTCGGAGCTGCGAGGGAACGACCTCTGCTGAGGAGTCAGATTGTCTTGGGAGTAGTTGTTGTCAAGAGTCACCCAATTTGCCAATTGACTGATCTGCATCTGAGCCAACTGCTGATTTTTCTCGCCTTGACTTCGCCCCCAGCTCAGTCTGATGCGGCTGCCGCCGATCGGGAATCCTTGCATTCTCTCGATGGCTCGCTCAGCGTCGACCTTTCTGAGGAATGAAACGAAGCCACAGCCTTTGCCGGGGGGTATCTTGACGTATGCAATGGCACCAAAGGGTGAGAAGAACGTCTTCAGAGTCTCTTCAGAAATGAGGGAGCTGAGTCCTCCAACGAAGACGGTGGTGTTATTGGGGTCCAAAGCGGACGATGGTGACGGGAGCGTTGCTGGTCCAAGGGTGAAGTGGGTGTATCCGAGAGAAGCGGGGCCCCCGTAGCTGGATCCTAGCGCCACTCCGGACCGGAGGCCTACATCTACAGGGCCGGAAGCTCCAGTTGCAGGGATGGTCGGAAATCCTGGCAGCGTGGCGATGCCCCATGTTGACGGCAGAGGCGTTTGAGCAGATTGCATCGCGATCTCCATGGGCGAAGGTGTAGTGTACCGTCCAGCGGCTTGCGACAGGTGGGCTGCTGAAGATGAGGAAGAGAGGTCTCTTCGAACATAGGAAGCGGGCTTGCTCTCCCTGTGGCCGCTCTGCTCGTAATTACGACTGGCGTGTTCGCCCTCGAAGGAAAACGAAGCCAAAGTTTTATCGTCCGCGGCGGCCACACCCAAGATTGGGCTCGCTGTCTTGGCGTCCATCACGCTGACCCGCAGTGGTCTGCCTGGGGATGTACCATTAGATGGCGTCAGGATAATGCCCTGCATCTCGACAAGGGCTCGATTGCGATCTGCCTCGGCAGAGAATCGAGCGATCCCCCACCCGCGAGAGGCACCGGTGTCCGCACTAGTCGCAACTCGAGCAGACTTGATACTAGGAAAAGGACTGGGTCCGACGCGTTCGTAGCCCGAGCCAAGACCGTCCTTGACGGACATGGAGCGTGAGAGTGCAAGGGGATGACTTGCTGGCCAGGGAGGTGGATGCAGGAAGTGAGTCACGATGTCGACTTCATGCAAATCTGGTGATAGGTCCTCAAGCAAGAGCGCATAGCCTTCTTCACCGGCGCGTTTCTGCACTGACGGGGGCGACGACTGCTGACTTCCGTACGTCCAGGAAGCCAGTCTTGATGGCATTGCTGTGCGGCATTGCCTGCGAGAATAGATATGATCAGAACATTCTCGCGGCGCGGATGCGATTGTTCTCCGACAGGTCTTACTCACATGTCGTCCCACCTTTCGGACGCCAGACCTCTCTGACTGCCATCGAGGGTAGAAGTGCTGTACATTTCTCCATTGTGTTGGCGAGTCAATTGATCTCTAGAGTCTTCCCAGGCTGCATGGGCGATATCGATAGGTCCCGAAGCTCTTTGATGCACATCTTGCAGAGAGCTGGCGAAACGCGAGTTTGCTTCTTTCTTCGAATGATGGGATGAGTCCGATGACGCCAGAAATCGACGCTCGAAGTGTTCCTGATTCTCAGAGGAAGAGACAGACGATCGCGAGGCTCGTGAGGTTCGTCCGTTGAAGCCTGCAGCTGCTTCACCAGGCAAAGAATTAGATGGGTGATTGAGAGCAGTCTTGCTGTCCCTGGAGCGGTAGGGATCTTCAACCGTCTTCTCCATCATTTCGAAATGTCTAATATGCTAAGAGCTGGAGGAAAGACGAGGGCTAAGAGATGATGGAGTCTGATGTGAGTAATGGATGTGAAGATGGTGTCAGAGATTGAGAATACCAAATTAAGGTGTGAGCACACGCTGATGTATGAGAAGATCCGGCCAGCATCGCCAGACATCACCCAAAGCTTTGAGCTTGGCTGTGTATAGCATGCCATCATCGCAGTGATCATATGGGTCCGAGCGTGGAAGAGGCAAGGCCCCTCATCTGGTTCAAGTAGGGGCTCGAGCGCGAGAATATTCTTCCGACCCCCCGCCTCCTACCGCGCGTGCAGCAGCAAGTCCCTGTCATGGACACGTCTTGCATCCTTCGCTCCAATCAGAGCCTCGTCATCGCGCTGCGATGAGATTGCCGTCCCTCTTCGGACTGACATGAGGCATCCGTCGTCGCCTATCGTAGCTTCACTCACCGTATGCACTTCTTCACAAGGTCAGAATAGGGCCAGAGAGGCGAGCAGCTCGTTTGTGCCTTCCGAGGTTGGCACAACAAGCTTTGTAAAGAGCTGAATGTGAAATGGGTTGATGATGTAGATGGCGTGGATATCTTGGTGGAGGTTGGACGAGGTTTGCTAGTTGCTATGCAGTACGGTTGGAACGCTGACGAGACCTGGCCTTGCTCTCGTGTATGCTGAGCGTGTATGACAGAATCCTAGCACTTTGCTAAAGCGTTGCTAGTAGGTGTAGGTGTACAAGAGGAACGCAGAATCGAGGTAGGTAGTGGGGTATGGATTGGGTATTGGGATGAAGTAGATTGCCGGGTAAAGGATAGAAAGGTTGGTTCAGGCGAGGCTGTGCTCAGTCCTTTGCTTATGGTCTCTGTCTTTGTGAGTCTTGAGGGCAGACGGATCACAAGTGCCTTTGCTACCACGACTCTAGTCACGCTGTCGCCGCGATCGGCAATTCCGGGCCGTTGCGGCGGCAGCAGCGGCCACGGCACCGGAAGATGGGGACAGTACCAGATCTCAAAGGGGCCGAAGCCGGTTCGGACTCCCAAGGAGATCTTGCTGAGTCGTGGTACCAAAGGGACAAGGTCTTGCTAGTCTAGTGTGGGGAGTCGTGAGATGCCCCTTGGAATGTCTTATCTTGTCTGCCGAGTGCCGGTCTGCTGAAAGGGCCCTGAAAGAAGACGGGCGCCTGCTAGAGGATGAAGACTGGACGAGAATAACACTGCTACACCACAGCAAGACCACTTCTTGCTATCAGATCCGCACAGAGCACGTCAATGGTGGTGGAAGTCAGGACAGCCAGCCCATTGTGTACGCCTGTGAGATGTCTCTATTGTCACGAGTGGCTGCATCAGTGGCGAGGCTGAGCTGATGGCCCCTGTTGTTGTCTCACCCTCTGTTCCTTCCTTCCTTCTTCCCTTTGGTCTTTCCCTTTGGTCCTTCCCCCCTCGCCCACCGACATTGAGCTGCACCATGAGGCACCCGCGTAGGAAGTCCCCCCTCTCTCGCGCGTGTGATTGCCCCGACGTGCAGCACCTGTCAAAGGGCTTTGTCCACCTCGCTTCGCCCTTCCCGAGCGGGACTACAAAGGGATGTACGGACCTGTTTGGCTGCAGGGCAGGCAGCGCAGGGCAGGGCGGGGTGGGCAGGCACAAGTTTTTGTCTGCCCGCCTGCCTGCAGTCCACTCTCGCGGCGATCAGGCCTACCGCCTACAGCGGAGGTGGGGCCGGCCGGGCGGGCGCCAACAGTCAGGAGGGCCCGAATGAAATCGATCAGCTAGTCTAGACTAGTCTATTTCCCCCCCACCCCCCCACCAGACAAGGAGAAGAGGGGGGTGACAAGCCCGATCAGCTTCTGCTGTCGTCATTAGTACAAAGGAGGAAAGAGGCCGATGAAATCTTCGCAGCTCCCTGCACCTCCCCGCGATCTCGCCGAGGTTGACCAGCGGCTACCAACTCACCTGCCGGGGGTGCCACAATAGTCACACGCTTGCTGGCTCACGATGATGAAACATGATGTATTGTACATTGGAGACGCCTGGCGGGTCAGATGCCTGCCACCGGTCGTGTCTCCCATCGCCTCTTGCTCACCCCTCGCCACAGGTCTTGGTCACTGTCAACGTCACATTGCTGGACCTCTGGCAGGAGTATGGCTGTCACGCGTCTGAACCTGCAGACACACCGTCTCCTCCTCGTGCTCTCTCCTCCCCGCCTTCAGCCCCTCTACTTGAGGCATTTGTCTTCCAGAATGCCCATTTGAACCCACGCCTCGATCAGGTCGCACACACCAGGGTATCCGCCTCCGGTAGAATTACCAGAGTTCTTGAACTGGAAGGAGAAGCGAGGCAAGAGAGCTAGGTTGAGCTCACATGTACGGGACGGGCGAATGATGGCGGAGAATGTTACTTACCTCCTGGAAGCTGAAGAGCTCGAACTCGGCACCAAAGGCGATGAAGTGCGCAAAGAGGGAATTGAAGTGACCTTCGCAGCAGAGGTGGATGAGGTAGGGAAACTGCGCATGGTAAATGTGCGCAAAGACCCTGAGAAGTTGCTTGTAAACGTGCTTGGCCGTCGTGAGGAACGTCGGCGGGAAGTCTCGCGCTGCGTCCAGATGAATTTCGGGAGATGGGTCAGCGAAAGACCCCTGATCCGTTTGGTGCCCTGTACTCACAAGCTTTGGTCGGGAAGGTGGCCTCGTCGGTCAGCAGTCCACCGACCCATGTCATGACATAGTCAATGTATTGAGGCGCGGGTAGCTTGACCTGCTTTCGATTCTGATCGATCCATGTGTAGTCCAGTCCGACTCCTGCTGACATTGTTGGGTTGTTCTGAATTGTACAGAATTCCGTCAGCACACCGTAGAATTGATTGAGGTTATTGAAGAAGTCGAAGACTACCAACATGAGAATGACAACCAGCAGCATGGGCAGGAGGCAGTATCAGCGTGACGGTCTTGGGTCACTCGATTTCCGTCATCCCGATACTACTCACGGTTGACGGCCACCCATTCCCTTGGCTCGACATACTTCGGCAGCGTCACAATCGTCTTGAAGCTTCCCTTCACGAGGGCTGACCTGAGGAAAGGGTTGCAGAGGTACAAGGGCTTGCCAGTGGGGCTGAGTGCTTGTTGCTGGGAATGCTGTTGCTGGTAATTCTGAGGAAAGACGCCAAAGTCGGCGCCCGGTAGCGTGGGAGACTTCTTTGGCCGCCCAGACCGTCCCATTGATTTGAAGAAGGACATGACGAAGGTGTACTCAATCTATGTAAGGGCGGACAGGACAGCGCTAGGGCAGTACGAAGACTCTGAGCAAGATGGCAGTGATATCGAGGTAAAGGAGAAGAGAGCCGGGCGTACTGGCTTGACGTTTGAGTACGAAGTAGCGCACTCCGGTGTTGAGGAGTTGCTATGGGGCAAGGTGAGGACTACGACGAGGTGAGTCTGATTGTCCAGGGGCTGTTGGGTGCAGCTCGGAGTGATGGTGTGTGTGTGTATGTGTGTGTGCTTCTCTCGCTTTGACCAGCCGCCAGGACGCGGGGCAGGAGAGGAGCGCGCACCACGTCCGCCTGTGTCTCGACTCCTTCCGATGCAGCCACTCCAGTCCGCCTTCCGCTTCCACACAAAATTTCAGACTCGCACGCCCACCGCCTTGGCCCTGACCACCACCATTTCCTCCCCTGGTATCCCTCGAATCCATCCCCTTTCCCGCAGCCTCATCCAGGATGGCAAAGGCGCTCGACTTCCTCGCTGATGACAGCGCAGCTGCATCAACATCGAGGAGACCAGCCAAAGCGCCTCGTACGGCCGCCACACCAGCATCTTCTTCATCTTCTTCAGCCCTCGTGGCTCCTGCCAGGAATCGTCGAGCAGCCCTACCTCAGGCTCAAGAAGCTGCAGCCGACGACGATGATGACGATGATGACGAGGCTGTGATCGCTTCAGCTCTGCACAAGCACAATGTCAAGGCTGGAGTTGAAGTCGCCAAGGCTGCCAGTAAAGTCAAGGGCAAAGGCAAGGCAAAGAGCGGCGAAACAGTAGGAGGTGGCAGCTTCCAGAGCATGGGTGAGTACAATGAGCTGCACAGCATACAGTCTGCCAGCTGGTACTGAACACAGACAATACCACTCCGACCTTGCAGGACTGATGCCATCACTGCTCAAGTCACTCCTTGTCCGAGGCTACACCACCCCAACACCAATTCAGCGCGCCTCTATCCCTTCCATTCTGGCACAGCCATCTCGTGATCTCGTAGGAATGGCTAGGACTGGATCTGGAAAGACTCTGTCATACGTCGTGCCCCTGATTCACAAGCTCAATGGCTCTCACTCCACATCTTTCGGCATCAAGGCGCTGATTCTCTGTCCAGGACGAGAGCTGGCGCTGCAGATCTTGAAGGTCGGCAAGGACATTGCCAGGGGATGCAAGCAGCAGGACGCGGAAGCTATTAGGTGGGCAATGATCGTCGGTGGAGAATCGCTAGACGAGCAATTTGCTCTGATGGCGAGCAATCCCGATGTCGTCATTGGTACACCTGGTCGTCTGCTACATCTAGCAGTCGAGATGAACATGGATCTGTCTGCTGTCAAGTATGCCGTCTTTGACGAGGCCGATCGACTGTTCGAAATGGGTTTTGCTGCTCAACTGGAAGAGCTTCTCAAGAGGCTGCCAGTGAACAGACAGACACTACTCTTTTCGGCTACGCTGCCAAAGTCCCTTGTCGAATTTGCAAGAGCTGGTCTTGGAGCCAACCCAAAGCTGGTACGTTTGGATGGTGAGAGCAAGATCTCCAGCGAGCTGCGAATGGGATTCATCAGTCTCAAGCCTGCCGACAAGGAAGCTGCACTACTGATACTGCTACGGGACGTCATTGGCGTACCATTCGGCGAGCAAGCCTCTCAGGACGAGGTGTTGTCAGGCTGGGACAGGAAACGCAAATTCGGCCAAAGGAAGGCAGGAAACATGCCAGGCGGCATCAGAGGTACAGATCATCTCCTTCCTCATCAGACCATCATCTTCTGCGCCACCAAGCATCACGTCGAGTACCTGCTCGCGCTGCTCACCCACATTGGGTATGCCTGCTCGCACATTTACTCATCGCTAGACCAGACGGCTCGTTCATTGGAGATGAAACGGTTCAGAGAGGGTCGTACCAGCTTGCTTGTCGTCACTGACGTCGCCGCTCGAGGTATCGACTTGCCTGTCCTCGAGCATGTGGTCAATTACGACTTCACTCCCTCTGCGCGAGTCTTTGTGCACAGAGTCGGTCGAACAGCTCGAGCCGGTAAGAGCGGGTGGGCGTGGAGTCTGGTGACGAACAAGGAGCTGCCTGCTCTATGTGACCTCCAGCTGTTCTTGAACCGACCACTGGCGCCTTCGCCTACTCCCACCGGCGATGGAGGCGACGAGACCCCACTGCTCGATGCTCACACCTCACTGCATCTGGGTACGCTTCCTCGCGAGGCACTAGACGTAGAGAACGAGTACCTCACCTCTACGCTGCAATCTGTCGACTCGAGCACATCCGATCAATTGGAGGCCTTGAAGAAAGTCCTTCTTCGCGCTCACAAAATGTACGAGCGGTCGAACGGGAGCGGCAAGCCAGGAGCTCAGAGCTTGAAACGCGTCAAGAAGATGCTCGACCGACCTGAAGACGGGGGCGAGGGCGATGTCTGGAAGCTGGCCGGTAGTGGCAAGGAGGAGAGCGGAATCATCGACTTTTACCGACGCCCATCTGCATACGGTCTCTCTGGCGCTGGCGGCACCGGTGCCGGTTCGAAGCAGACTGCTCGGAAGCACAACCCGCTCGTCGAGCAAGCGCGGTCCGATCTTCTGGCGAAGATTTCGAGCTTCAGACCCTCGGAGACTGTATTCGAGATTGGTGCGCGAGGTGAGACGACCCCTTTGGCAAAGTTGATGAAGGACAGGAGGAAGACATTGGAGGTCAACATTGAGAGGCGAAGAATTGCAAAAGCCCAAGAAGAAGGCGAGAGGGACAGCGACGATGATGACGAGCAAGATGATGTAGATGCCGCCCCACTCGAGGAGCAAGAGGGAGCAGATGAAGAAGAGATCAAGGCCGTCTTCGACACGACTCCTAGCGCAGAGACTTCCAGCGGGGTCAAGGGCAAATCCGCCAAGAAGGACTACAAAGACCCAGACTTCTACATGGGCTATCAACAAAAGGACTCTCACGACGAAAAAGGCTATTCCCTCTCTACTGGCTCCGACTTTGTTTCACAAGCTCGCATGGCCTCCTTTGGTCTTACCAGCGACGACGGTACGAGGTTCGGCGTGACGTCCCAAGCGCCCAATGCCTCGCGCTGGGATGTCAAGAAGAAGAAGTTCGTAAAGGGCGATGGAGAGGGCGCAGACAACCAGAAGATGATCCGCACAGAAGCCGGTACCAAGCTTCCCGCTTCCTTCAAGAGTGGCCGTTTTGATGAGTGGAAGAAGAAGAATCGAGTCGACTTTGCAAAAGTGGGGGAGAGGGAAGAGGATAATAAGAGCATCAAGCGCTTTGGCAACATGGGCGACGGAAACAAGCGCTTTAGGCATACGGGCACGCCCCAAGCTAAGCGTCTTGATCCGCTAGCTAGGGATTACGATTCGAAGATGCGGGCTCGCCAGGCAAAGGCTGGCGAAGGATCCCGCATCGGTCGAGACGGACGAGATGCCTCACAGCGTGCTCCGTCTCGACGAGGAGGTCCACCAGGGGGCAGAGGTGGTGGTAAAATGGGAGGGGGAGGAGGTCGAGGAGGAAGTGCTGCAGGTGGACGTAAAGGTGGTGCATACACTGGCGCCGGGGCGAGGGATGAACTCAAGACGAGTCAACAGATCGCAAAGGAGCGTATGGCAAAGGATCGTAGGAGGGAGAAGAATGCTAGAGCACCGCGCAAGAAGAAGGGCAAGAAGTAAATTGGTATCAAAGAGGATGCAATTGCCGCATCCCCGTCGGTCCTGCTCTACAAACCTCATCATTGTCCATTCCATACCCCATCCTTGTGTGTATGCTGAAAGATGACCAGCACGTCAGCTGACCGTGTGCAACAACATTTTGGTCGCTTCACCTATCCCATATACTGGTCAAAACTCACCTCTAGCGGTATCTCCAGACTAGCCAAGCTTTCGCAGACTGCCTTGCCCGCCCAATCCTCGAGCAGGTGGACCTCCTCGGGGGTGATGAAGGCAGAGGTGTGACGATTCGCGAAGCTGGGTCGGTAGGTCGGGGTTGAGTATTCGGTCAGGAGGCCGATCGATCAGGCTCCGTCTCGCATCGTTTCTCCCACCCCTCTTCAAGCCGCCCGACTCACATCATCTGTACAGCGCCCGTCCTGATCCTTCGAGAATCATTCGTCGTCAGCGCCTCGTCTGCTACTACCGCCCCGGACTCGCTTGCTCTATTGGCAGAGGCGAGGTTGGCTGAGAGGGCGAGATGATTGAGGACAAAAGTCTCCATCTCTAAGGTACTGATGGAGTGTCGCTGCCGTAGTACGTCGATGAGATTGGCGTTGGCGTCAAGAAAGTCGATGGAGGTGCGACCTTGTGAGGAGTAGAAGCTGGAGAATGAGGTTTTCGGTAAGCACATCAGACCTTGTGAGGAGGATGCGAGTACTTGCCCACTCCTATATTCTCACCTGTCCGTAGAGCCATTGACCACCTCACCAACACTTCTTGGCGCTACTCCTCCAAAGTGTGCTTTGGCAGCCTCTGGGGTCGACTCTTCAAGAGCGCGAAGCAGCGAGTCATGAATCTCCCGATCGCAGTCTAGGGGCTTGGTCACCTTGTACGGCTCCATGGCTCCCGTTGCACGCTCTTCGGCTGTGGTCAGCGGGTGGAAGTAGTCGTACTCGCGGGTAATGCCGTATGATGTGAGGGGGACGACGACGCTGCCAATTGGAATGGAAGGGTCTATTGAGCCGCACTGTGCTCTCGCATGGGAGAGGGGGACTGGTAAGCGAGGAGCTTTCACGATAAGGCCTCGAGCATAACTGCCTACCTGCTGATGCTCACCGATCCTAGACGAACTATGATCATCTCTCCTTCGACTACTGCTCTGCATTCCCGTAGGAAGAAGTCGATTACGGAGAATCCCATGCCTACCGAGACGACTGTCAAGGGCACTCCCTTGAATGTGCCCGTGAGTGTGAGCTGGAAACAAGCGGGTGAACCGTCATTGTCAGATTCCCTGCTCAAAAGCTGGTCAGTATTCGTGGGGCTTTGCGACTCACGAAGGACCTTTGACTCTGAAACTCAAAGCTGGCCGCCCCGCCATCAAAGTGGGCTGCTATCCTGCGTGCGCGAAGCTGGTCGCCTACAGTGATGATGCGATTGGCCACCTGTCCAGGGCGAGTGCCAACGTGGTAAGTGGCTCCAGTGGCATCTCTTGGGAAGTTTGCGTCGAGGAGTACCTCTTTCATGACTCCTATCGTTGGAGACTGTGAAGGCAGCCAAGGTGCTTCGGTGGCAGGCTGGGCTGTCTAATCTAGTCTATCTCTAGTCTCCTGTACGCGCCTACGGAAGTGGGGAGAAGTGCGTTGCCCTGTGCGGCCACTTCTTCTTCTTCCGAGGCGCATTGGGAGATGCAGCAGCCGCTCCCCTTTGCCCCCCGCCTTTGTCCCAACCCCACGTTCCAAAGGTACATCGGAGCCGATCCTTCCCTCTTGTCCCTTCCTCCCTTCTCTGTTGACATGGCCAGCGCAATGGCAGGTGAGTAAGATCATGTAGCATCTCCCTCCATCGAGGAACTTCGTGACCGACCAAGGCCAGCCCGCGTTCCTTCCTCCTTCTCCCGCCAGGCCCCTCCCGTAATCAGTCCTTCAAGGGCAGTGGCCTAGCCATCCTTCGCAGTCATCCCGGTCCCGCCAATACCCTCGGCTGCACTTTCACTCACCTCCGCTTCTCCTTTCCCCTCAAGCTTATCCACCCGCGCACTTCAGGAAAAGATGCAGCTCTGCTCCTGGCAAAGGCAGCCAAATCTCGGATAGCCAATGGCAATGGCGGGGGTGAGGCGACAGAGGTCAAGGCAATCGCTGCCCTTTACATCGTCGGCTATGGCGGCGGATTGGTCAGTGGAGACGATGTGGAGCTGGACGTGGACGTGGGGGAGCAGTGTACCCTGCTTCTCTTGACACAGGGTAGCACAAAAGTCTTCAAGATGAGGTCCATTTCCTCGCCAAATGGGCTATCTCCCTCCTCACCGCATCCCAACACCTCGTCATCATCGTCAATCAGGGGGACCAACGAGACCTATAGTCGTCCCATCACTCGGCAATATACCCGCTTCCTCATTCGGCCACATTCCACCCTGGTTCTCCTTCCAGATCCAGTAACCTGCTACGCCTCATCCCGCTACGCTCAAGCACAGCGTTTCGACGTTCAATGCGCCCGTACCTGTTCCCTCGTCCTACTAGACTGGTTCACACCAGGTCGACAACATCTCTTGCGTAGCAGCGGTGATTCCACTAGTGGCTCACAAAGCGAGGCTTGGCGCTTTCAGTCGTACCGGTCGCGCAATGAGGTGCGCTTAGAGGGTAAAGTAGTCATACGGGACGTGCTACTCCTAGAGCAGGACGAGGCGCAATGCTCTCTTGCGGGTGAAGGGATCACGACGGATCTGGGCAGACGCAACCATCCTTACTCGTGCTATGCGAACCTCTTCCTCCTGGGACCCGATGTGCAGCCCCTCGTGGCAAGGCTAAATGATGAGTTCCAGTCGATACAACAGAGAGTGGTCCCATCGAGCCACCGGGGTGGGGGAGCTGTTAGGAACAACAGCGCCGGTAACGGCAACAGCAATAGCAGCGCCAATGGCGCAAGCGCCTCATCCCCACAGGGCATCCTCTGGAGTCTGACAATCCTCAACGAGGACAGCGGGAGTAGGGATCAGGCCCAGATTCCTTCTTCCGCTGCTAGTGGTGGTGGTGGTGGCGGCGGCGTCAGCAGCAGCAGTGGTGGAGGAAGACAAGCCGTGGTAAGGATTGCCGGTCTGGATACAGAAGGGGTACGCAACTGGCTCAAGCAGAGATTGACTCCGCTTGAGAAAGTGGTGGGTCAGGACTTGTACAAGCAGGCAATGTGGTAGCAGAAAGTTCTGCCAATCGAAGAGATCAGCCAGCAAGCAAGACTACACACAAGGCAAGGGGATGCAGTGATGCCCATTCAGGGTTGCGTCGATTCTGGTACAAATACAGCTAGTGTGGCATCGGCATACGGAGAGAAGACAAGCCGAGGATCGCTCCGCACATCCTTCTCTTTGAGGAGTGAAACGTTCCAAGGCGGCTGCCCCAACCCGCAACCGGAGACTTGTGGAATGGTATCTTGGAGGAGAAAGGGTGGGGGGGAGGAGGGTATGAGTCGAGAGGCTGCTACAGGAAGTACTCCGGTGCTCTGCAATGCCGATGAGAAAAGGGGGAAAGGAGGCAAGTGATCAGCAAGGACTGTCTGGCGTCCACCCTCACCTACTGCGACACCTCGCTTCTGCAAGGCCATGCTACTCACGGTCTCTTGGCCGGCACGCCATTCACCTCCTGCGGAGCCGCCTCAAATACACCAAAGCTCCTATTCCCCGCCTCGTCCACCTTCATCACCGACGCCACATTCCCACACCGATAGCAGTAATTGGGAGCAGACCAAACCGTCACAATGGTATCTTCAAACATGACCTTGTAACCCTCCAAGACCAATTGATGAGCTCGAGCTATTAGGTCTAGATCATTGTTGTGGGTGAAGGTTTGGGTGACGTCCTTTCCGAAGAGGAAACCGGCGCCTCGAGGGGACATGCCCCAGCCGGTAATGTCGTCTGGATCACTCCAGAGGAGGTCGCACATGGCTCCGTCGTGCGGCACTTCTTGTTTCCTGTCAATGGCTCGGATCTAGACGGGCAGGAGAAGAAGGAGGGATTATAAAGAATGGAAGAGGTGGGGAGCGAGGGTCAGCAATTTGCAGTAGTGGATGGTCTAATCCTGGAGCCAAGGAGCTCTGATGAACTCACCTGATCCACGCTCGATACCCCCGGACTCAGCCCACCATGTACGGCCAATATCCTCCCATCCACCACGGCCGCCAATGCCAGGTAATCGAATACCTCGCAGCAGTATCTCCACACGTTTCCATTACCATATTTGCGCATACACTCGTCGTAGAATCCATACACTTGAGTGATCTGCCGCGATTCGTGATTGCCGCGGATCAAGGTGATGCGGTCTGGGTAGCGGACCTTGAGGAGGAGGAGGAGCAGGAAGGTCTCGACGCTGTAGAAGCCGCGGTCCACGAAGTCGCCTGGGAATGGGTAGGTGGGAGGGGCGGGGGCAGAGAATCAGTACCTTGCTCGCCAGGAGCTATGATTGAGCAGGCCGGAGGGTTTACTTGAAGCTCCATGCAGTCTACATGACCCGGTTTGTATGCATAGCCCGACTGTATGCTCCCTTCACCTATCGTCATCGCCATCACCTTTGGGACCAGCACCAATGCTACTCACCCATGAATAGGTAATTCGTCTCCGGACACCTTCCCCCTACCTCAAACAATTGCAAGAGGTCCCAAAATTGTCCATGAATATCTCCACAAATGGTCACTGGCGCATCCACATGTTGTACATTGGACTCCTCTACGAGTATCTCCCTCGCCTTGAGACAGAGAGAGCGCACTTGTGATTCGGAGAGGGGCTCACAGCGCTGTAATTGTGCGAGTTGGAGATCTAGAGGGGAAGGCATGGATGAGGAGGAGGAGGGGGCAAGGGGAAAGGGAGAGAGAGGTCTGAGAGGCTAGTGGTAGATGGAGGCTCTGGAGATCCAGGCCGTGGGCCGAAGGGAGCGCTTGCCAGAAGACGGTTGCTGTTCCTGACTAGCCGCGGATTGATTGGGAGGGACCGTCAGCAGAGGAGAGCCTGGGCGATGATGTTGGGGATGGTGGTAGTTGCCGTGGAGGGCGGGTGGGTATTGCGGGAAGAGGCGCTGAAGTGTATGCTCTAGGGATGCTCGAGCAGCAGAGTAGTATGGCGATGCTCAGAGGTGATAGCCCAAGGATACTGTGTTGGTCTCTGCGATGAATTTGTCCAAGTGGTGAAGAGTAGGAATGAGGGCTTCTAATCGTTTGGGGTTTGGTAGTGTGAGGCAGGATTCGTCGGCGTATTCTCAGTCTGGTGGTGCGTCAGTGAGTTTCGTCGGAAAGAGGAACTCTGATCAGGAAATTTCGGAATCGCAGGCGTGCCAGGCCAAGGGCGAGGGCGAATGGCGCATCTCCGGAACGGAACCAGGCCGACCCACACCCACACGGAAGAACGACCAAAGTCAGGAGGCCCAAGCATGCAATGCACTCCAACTCCATTCTACTCAGGCTCAACCTCCAGCAGCATCGCTCTCACATAGGCTGAGACCCATGACTGCCTTGGCTACTCAGGCATACAACACAGCTCGGCCGCCGTCTCCAGGCGACGATGCCTCGCCCTTTCTTCTACGAGTCTATGTGACTGTGAGTAGGCTTCAGCAGCAGTAGCAGCGCACCCATCTTCTGACGACCTTTGACACCTTTGCATCTTCTCACAGCGACGACCTCATTGGCGGCACCTCTCCGATTTTGAACATCCTCGCAGAACAAACCACGATGAATACAAACTCTACGTCTGGTGAGTGCCAACTCTGCCATTCCCAGTCTGTCTCTTCCAATCTTGCACTAACTCCTCTTCCTCTCCTCCCAACCCACCTTCTCACAGGCGCTCAACAACTCTCCGCACTCTAACCCACCTCCTACATTCTGCCCAACCCTCCCTCTCCCACCCCCACACCCCGCACGCCTTCCGTCTGGTGTACTACAACTCACATCGCTCCCTCTGGTGTGCTCGCGACCTAGGTCGAGATGTAAGGCGGGTGGGCCCACAGGATTTGGCTGAGAAGATGGGCAGTGAGGAAGCGAGGGAGATGCTAGGTCTAAGTACAGGTCTTGGCCTTGGCGAGGGACAAGGGGAGCAAGAGGGAGAGAAGGGAAGGAAGGGGCCGGTGCCAGGACAGGATGGGAGTATCAAGTTGGGAGAGTGCGGATTGGTGGATGGAGACGTGCTGGAGTGTCTCATCCCACCTGGCACCGCTGGATCGGCAGGATACAATGCTGGAAGTGGATACGCACATGCGCCACCGCGGCTTCCCACTGGACCTGCGACTCGAGCTGGGCCGGGATATCAGGGCTTTGCAGACCGAGGAGGAGGGGGACCTCGTAGGAGAGACTTGAGCGGGGGTGGAGACGCTTATGCGCATGCAAGAGATAGAAGGGGCAGCGATTCCCACTCTCACTCCAGGGACTTTGGAAGGAACGGCGACATGCGAAGGAGGCATGGCTGGTGAAGGAAGGCCCGCTAAAGCAAGGCTCCTTCCTGCTCGCTGCCGTTTCTCAATTGTGTTTTGTTTCTAGATACCCAAACCTCAGGCCAACGTCAGGTCCTTCTACACTTGTAATCTAGCACATTGTCACCACATCACAACATTGAGCACAGCTCTCGCCATCTGGACATTGTCTATATATGTGCTTGTAGTATTGCCAGACGCCGGTCAAAGTGGGAAGCAGCAGGGGAGCAGTGGTCCGATACACTCTTCTTTTCCTCTCTCGCCCTGCCTCGTCTCCCCATTCCCCTGGATTACTCCTTGACGCAAAAGAAAAGATCCTATTCTCTCACTGGCTCGGCTCATGCGTCTCGGAAGCGCAAAATGAAGTTGACGAGGACGGCAATGAGAAGCATAATGGACAGGAGCGTGGGACCTGTAGCAGTGAAGATGAAACAGGAATAGATTCAGCAGCGGTCCTCGAGCTCTTGAATTGCGATGTCGCCTTTGCCCGGCTCTTGCACGCCCTTATCCGATACTCACCCAGGCGATCGTCGTATGGTCCCGAGCCACGATTCCTGATGGCAGATGCACGCCAGTGGTAGGTTGCCAGAGCGTAGACCATGACGGCCATGGCTGCGTGGGAGGAGACGGAGAAAGAAGTACAACAAAGAAGTCAGAACATTATTCGCGGCCTTCCCAGCCAATGTTCATACAATGCTAGCAGAAGCAAAAGCTCAAGGAGAGAGAGGCTCCTCGCTGCTCGCTTCCCTCTCCTCTCTGTAAGCCTTGATCGCTTTCCACACTCACCTACAAAGCTGAACATGGCAGCGCTGATCCTTCCTACATTGTCACCAAAGTTGAGCAGTCCAGCAGCCAGAGCCGAGAGGGTGACTGTGAAGTTGAGCCATGACAGGACTGGGCAAGGAATAATGTAAGGTGGACGGAAGGGCAAAGGAGGAGTCAGCTTGTGAATTCGCTGACTGGTCTGGGAGTTGCTGGAGTCCAGTCGTGGATCCTTGGTACGATTTGATCGATGAGCCAATCGAGCTCGTCTCGGCGAGGCTGCTTGGTATAAGGAGCCTGCTGACGCTCCTGACTTTCTGCACATGCTATCACTTCAACCTATACGCCAACCTCTCTAGACTCCCAAATGGTGCATGACGCCGGTCAATCGCACTGCAAGTCGAGTCCATCGCATGCCCTGATACTCTCTTCCCATTCTCCCTATCCTTCATGCTCGGTAACAGCGCTCTCACCATCCCAACATGACGATGATCCCTCTGATCCACTCACATGTCCTCTCATTAGCAAAGAAGACCTTTGGCTCCACCCTCACAGGGAGTGCAATCCTCTTGCCCGCGGTTCGTTGCAGCAGCGGTTGAGTCGACATTGTATGGTCTTGTGAAATGGAAGGAGCGGAGGCCAAAGGGGTGTAGGGTCGTAGAGGCCTATCCGGTCGAAGAGGAGGAAGGACTCTGGGTGCAAGCGATGTATGCTAGGCTAGATAGGAAGACTAGGTGACGAGGATGAGCGAGTAGCAAGTAGCGAGTAAGGAGCAAGTCGATGAGAGTGAGTGAGGGAGCGAGTGAGCGAGCAAGTAAAGTGAATGACTGAACGAATGAACGAATCTATGGGCGGAGATGAACGCAGACGATCGAGTGAATGGAAGTGAGTGAGTGAGTGAGGCAGCCAGCCTTGCACCTCGGCCCCTGGTCACTCACTCCTTGGTAGCCTCCCACAGACAGGCAGGCAGGCAGGGGCAGGGCGGGGCGGCAGGCAGCAGGCGGCGGCGGATGCAGATTCATTCATTCAGCCCACAGGCGAGGCAAATGCATGGCAAAGTCAGGCGGACAAGGACAAGAATTGCAGCGGGGTCTGAATTCAGCCCTCCCTCGTGCAGCCTAGCGAACGTGCCACCTCCCCCTGCCCCCACCTCCGCTCCCCCACCCGAGCTGCCCGACGCTCGCCTTGCTCCGCTCCGCTACAGTACAGTGCAGCGCTGTGCGGCTTTGGCTCATCTCTCCCCCATTCGGTCCACAGTCAGTCAGTCAGCCAGACAATCCGTCGACATTCGAGGGTGAGCAAATTCATACCTTCGGTGGTGCGAGGGGGGAGACAGTAACAAGAAATGACAATAAAAATATGGTACAGGGATATAGGTGGCTCTTTGGAGGCGTTGGAGGTACTCGAAAAACGATGAGAAGAAGGCAGGAACAGAGAGAGAGCGAGTCGAAGATCAGGTGTCTGCTGGTCTGCTGGCGACAAGGGAGATCAAACCTAAGTGGACGAGTCAAAGGGGAATGGGAACAATGGAGTCAATGGTGAGGTCTGTCTCCCAATCGTCTTGACGACGAGGCCGAGTGAGACATCCCATGACCACATGCTTGTGATCTCTACAGATGCATCACAGTAGCGGCAATTTGCAACACCGGAGCGAGGCTCACATCGGCCATTGCTGAGCTTGCCAATGACCATACTGGCTCTCTGTTGAAGTCTGGTACGATGGAGAAGGGCCATATTGCTGTCGCTGATCAAAAGTCTTAGAGCGCCTTTGTCGATGGTCTCCCGGCTGGGCCCGCACAGCATTGTGGCCAGAGTGTGGTAGATGGGCAGGTACACCGAAAGCGGATTCTCGCGCTCCTTGCTGAGTGAAAGGGAAATCGTTGCCGCTTCTACCATACTCCTGACGGCCGTCAAAGTGAGAGAGTTTGGCAGTCTGCTCGTAGGACATCGGAACAGGAATTGGCAATCGTGAGGCGGGCGTGGGTGGAGGCGATGGTCTGCCATGATGCGAAGAGGAAAGGTAGGAAGACCCATGACGGCCTTGCGAACTTGCTGCTTCGAAACCCGTCTGATGCTGTGGCAGTCGCCCGGGCAACGTCACTTGTGTATTCGACGGAGGTTGGGCGGTATTGAAAGAATAGGCGGGACGCCAAGTATTCCTCGTCGTCTCCTGGAGTGCAGGAACTATTGGGGACGTGTTGCTCTTCTTGGCGGCCAGCATTTGTGTGGTCAAGTGTTCTAGGGCTCTCAAAGTCTCGACCTTGTTGAGGGCTTCTTGTGGCGCAGCCAGCGGCACAACATGTCCAGGTGCGCCACAAGAGAGCGGCGCCGACCGAGGAGAGTAAAGACGCATGCCCGAGCTGGTGTCTGTGATCGGGGTATGAGGAGGTCCGGTGGAGGCAGAGCTTGTACTGCCTGCCCTCTGCACGCCATTGCTGTAGACAGTGGGCCCACCATCGCTGTCGGCACGATCTCCGTATGAACTCGAGCTCGAACTGTCTCCGGCGCTATCGCCACGGCCAGTAGCCGTCGAGCGAGGAGCAGGCATTGCCTCTCTCCTGTGAGTTGCTTGCCAGTTTGTGGCCCTAGGAAGAGAGGAGCTAAGTCTGATTCGTGGAGTGTCGCCAGGTAAGCTTCGTGAAGGTGACCACGATTGTGAAGGGTCCGCGAGGTGATGGAACTCTTGCTGGGCGGCCGCCATTGCTTCTCTTTCCTTGCGTCTTGCCAAGCGACGACGCTTCTCTTGGCTCATCCTCGCCTTGCCTCTCTTCTTTGGAGAGTCAGATTCTGATTCCTTGTCCTGATTCTGGACATCACCTCCTTGGCATGCCGTCGAGGCGTCACTAGCGGAGACACGCAACTCATGGAAAGAAGCCAGGAAGCTGGCTGACCTAGGGGATGGCAGAGATGGTGTGTTGTAGCCCCAGACATCGTATGAATCAGCCGACAATGGCGTTGTGAGAGACATGGGGGCGGAGTCGTCGCTTCCCTCTTCCAGTTGCGGCGAAGAACAGGCATCATTGAAGTCGTCAGACTGGAGGACCTGCAGAGCCATTTCGGTAGCAACGGATGCTGCTTCGGAGTCCGGGTCCCAAGATGGATACATATCAAGTCTAAGAGGCGTCGATGTGGTGAAGATCGAGCCGTTTGGGATGGGGGTTTTCTCACAGAGAAGCGACCATGGGCCTGCTTCTGGCGTCCAGAATTGAGCATCACGTGTAGAACGGGACCACATATCCTGAGTGAAGGCGTCGATATTGAACCCCTTCTCTTGATAGGTCTGTTCAGCGCGAATATTGAGAGAGACTCTTGCTGACCCTTGTTTGGGCTGATCGGCTAGAAGGGCGGTACGATGTCCAGTGGATGGGAGGTCTGCACTTCGGACGTCGGACTTGAATGGTTTCTGTAGAGTGGCCCGACTTGATTTCGGACCAATCACGGCCCAGGGAGGGCGCTGGTGGCCTGAGGTTCGATCGTAAGCCAGGTAGGTACGTGATGAAGCAGCATCGGCACTGGCGCTCGTATGCTCGGAGAATCTGTGAGCGGGTGCGTTCAACATCGAGAGAAAGTGGCCGTCAAAGAGTGCGATGGAGCAGAGACGGGGTCCCAAAGCGAAGGTCGTGTGGTGTATGGACTCGTCGGAGTGCCCTCAGACCGAAGTCAGGGTAGCTGGCCGTGTCGAAAGCGGTGAGCCTATGGCCAATGGTCGAGCGCCGAGAGCGTGAGTGGGAAGGTTGAGTATGCAGATGTGGTAGGCTAGTCGGCGATGTTGCTGCTACCAGATTCGTCCGATCGGCAGGGAAGAGCAGAGGGTCGATGGAGTCCAGTGAGACCTGGCCGGTGGAAAGGAGGGGGAAAAGTAACTTTTGGGAGGCAGGAAAGTGTAAAGTGGTGAAGGAGGGGGGGGAAATAAGAGTCTCTTGGGAAGCAAGCAATGTTATCAGGGGAGGCAGGAGAAGGGAGAGATTGGCAAGCCCCGCGAAGGCGGGGAGATGTCGGTGGAGATGGTGCCCGAGGTTCAAATCCCTTCGACCGGGACGTTACCATGGCCTGCTCGCAATGCGTGCCTGTGGTCGGGCCACTTGGCTACGCGCCGACGCCTGAGCGTAAGGGGCCGAGTAGGAAGATCTGCACACTCGCTCAAGGAGCTGTCCCACTGAGCCAACGAGCCGCCTTCGAAGTAGCTTCGGGCAGCCGAAGACCGCGGCGTAGTCTTAATCGGCCCAATCTTGGGGGGCTGCAGGAGGACAATGGGGAGCAAAATCGCCCTCGGGATCTAACTTTTGTGCGCGAGATTTAGGCTTGACCGACCATGGCCAGCGCATAGAGTCGACATGGCAGGCACAGCAACGGCGCAGAAGCGAGTGAGGGCGATCAGTTATCCGATAGGGCAGACCTGAAGGGAGAGGGAGAAGGACAGCAACAACGGAAGCTAGCGCGGAAGCGGCCGCTGCCTGAGTTCTCCGCCCGCACGCTCATCAATGGTACCCAAGGATTGCTGTGTAGCTGACTTGCGCTGAAAGTTGACGTGACTGCGCTCCACGCTCTCTGGTGCTGGCAAATCGTACTGTAGATCCGTCCATGGTTTGCAGGTCTAGGCGAGGCGCAGATGGACAGCGAAACAGTCGGTCCCCTTGCCGGCTGGGACGGGCCAAGGGCGCGAGCGAGCGAGGCATTAAGGTTCGCACAGGGACCATATTCGCGTGGCTGGCTTGGCTCGCCCTCCGTGTCGCGCGGCATCAACTCCGCCCCGCCTGCTCCAGCCTCCAGCTCCTGCCTGACAGCTCCGTACAGACAGACACACCACAACCAGCCGAGGGGCCTCGCTCTCTTTCCCGTATCGACATCCTCACCGTCCCCCTACACTCATATACCCCGTCTTGCCTTGATCTGGCACCAGTGTACGGTCGGAACGCTCCGAGACGGTCTACAAGGCCACTCGGAACCACAGGCAAAGTCGCCCAGAAGCGGCACGTCTCGTCTCGTCTCGTCTCAGCATCGATACCTGACTTCCTCATCATCATCATCATCATCGCCGTCGCTCGCCCTCGCCCTTCACGTCTTCCTCATCTGTGACATAGCAGCAACAACCGCTCACCCGGCAGCACGCTCGGGCTCAAAAGCCGCGACAGGTAGCCCCTGATCCACATACATCTGCTGCAAGCTCTGATCTAAATCGAAGTCGCGACGTTAGCGTTCTGATTCTTCGGCACCCTGTAGTCGCTGCCAGGCTGACAAGGCTCTCGACTGCAGGGCAGGCATACAACACGTCATATGCCTGCCTCATCATTCGCGGCGCTCGAAGGCGGCTTCAGTGCGATGTCCGTCGGCGGTGTTGCAGGTGGGGGCATCGCCGGTATCGGAGGCATAGGAGGCTCCCCCGCTTCTACTCTGAAACAGCACAAAAGTTCGGCATCGACCCACTCGGTACCGCATACACATGGGGCCCATAGCTCCATTTCACAGTCTGTGACAGGGCGAGGTACTCCTGCTATGAAGGAGAGTACCACATCGTTGTCACTCGCGACTGGGACGGGTAGCAACCAGGGCCAAGGCACACTGGCGCAACAACAGCAGCCATACCAGGAACCTCAAGCGCTGGCGCCTGCCTCTCTTGACACTACCGCGGCTTACATCTCCAGCATCGTTGCAAGGCTCGTCAAGATAGTGAGTATACCATGAAGGGAAGTAGCGCCAAGAGTAGTCACTGACCGCGACTGTTCCCATCCGCCAGCTCCCCTCCAATTCAGGGACAACCTTACTGACCCTCGAGGACAATGTTCTCGTGCGACATTGCGTATCTAGTCTGGTTGCGTTGAGCCAGAAGCAACTGCCCATGGTGCTCAAAGAGCTTATAGGAGCCCTGGAGGCGCTCAACAAAAGCGCTACCGAAGTACACGAAGAGCAGATCACAGTCGGCCGACTTCAATCACGGCTGCTCGTCCTACGCATCTTGAGTGCATGTATGATGTTCCACTGGAGGTGTTGCGACGAGGTTTCGGATGGTCCTTCAATTCCAGAAGGCTGTCCGATGGGAGACGCAGCAGACCCGCCTCTGCCTCTACCTCGCATTGATCCCACTCCTCTAGATGACTTCCTCGCAAAGAGTGTGTTGTCGGTGATGACGGTTACCCTGCGCCAAACAGTGGCTCGAGAGGATCGCCAGATGCTTCTATGGTCAGGTCTAGCTACTGCCCAATCGTCGAGCTCAAGCAAGCAGCCCAAAGCAGACGTTTCGCACGGTGCCAGGAACGGGCTACCTGATCGACCGGAACAGACAAGTACTTCGAGCAAGAACACCTTCTGGTGGGATGAGTCGAAAGACGACGAATTCGATGGCGTTCCCATTCATGCTCTGTCTTTGTACAACGGCTACAGTCTCTTTGTACTCGGTCCAGACTGTTCATCCCCAGCGAGAGGTGCATTTGAGGTACCCTCTCCCCTTGATCCTAGTCTCGGCGGAGCCGAACGACCGCAACGATTCAGACCTCTGGAAATCATTGGTGCCTCCGACCGGCCAGAGAAGGGTCCTACTGAGTCCATCGGCTCACTTACCAGGGCCATCTACCGCTACAGTAGTCAGATCATCAGTTATCTCAGCTCGAGCAACTTCGCAGTAGTTCAGGCAAGGATACGAAATAGGCTGCTTTACCTGTCCAAGACCGCCGAGGAGGTGCCAGACTCAAGCGAACTTCGCCTCATAGAGGGCAGTAATTTGACAACTGCTCGCCTGAGTGCAGTGTTGACCGAGCTGCATTCTTCCTTCCACCACCTCAAAAGAACAGTGCAACTTAACGTCGCGCTAGTCGTACGGAGGATGGTCTGGTCTTTCGTTCACTACCATCCTGCCGAATTCGCAACAATCTATGCGAACAAAAGACAAGTGGATGGCAACCCTGAGCTCTTCTTTGATTATGCCTACAGCCTGGCGGAAACGCATCGGAAGAAACAGATCTTTTGGCCGATGATGACGGCACTGTTCATTCTATGTCCAGACGTCATTAACAGGTCAGCAGTGAATGATGGCAGTGGGCCCGCTGGAAGCGGACGGAAGGGGGCGAGTTCAGCATCAGCCGGGAAGAGAATGGCCTTCTTTGAGACACTGAAGAAGGCGATGAAGTCGGGGAAGCTCAGTGAGGTAGCAACGCTCTGCTGCGTCGACATTTGCAGAGCAGCCTCCTTTACACCGCCAGGGGTGGACAGCGGGCTACGTCTCTTCGCGTCCGAGATCGAGGGCGAACTGCGAGACAAACTTTTCGACCCACAACGCCCAATGATCAACCAGCAGACGAAGCAAGTCGAAATCTCTCTCATTGTCGAAAGCTTCATCGCCTTCTATCGACTTGATCCCCGCAAGACCGTGGCCTCTTTGGTGCCCATTTGTGTCTCGGAGACGAGCTCAATGGCTTTCAAAATTGGCTTTGTCCGCGCTGTCATCCGCATGGTCGAGGAGGAGTCGCCCATCTTTTGGAATCCTCGGATCGAGAGCATATACCCTGTCATCAGCGCTTGGACCCGCCGGACGTTCAAGACCATGCTCAACAAGGTCCTCACAGATGCGGACAGCGGCGGCAGCGTTGGCGGTGCGGGTCGGGCCACGGACAGGCAAAGATTGCTGAAAGGAGTCGCAAGCGTCGCTACTGGAAGAGGGGTAGGCAAAGACAGCAAAGGAGCGACTGATGAAGTTGAGGATCGACTGCAGCTCCTCAGGGCTATCCTGCAGTTGTGGAAGAGTGACCTTCAAGTGGCTTCGGGTGATATCGCGTTCAGCCATTCAACACAAGTCAGCTCGTTGGGTTGCTTCGATGCAAAAGGCAAATTGATCGACCACGACGATCTACTGCCCGCTGCTATGCAGAACGATTCGGTGATGGGCTGGGTCTACTGCGTGGGTCGCGCTACGTACGCTCCAGGTTGCTGGGAGCTTCACGAACCTGCGCTAGGCGTCCTGTCTCGCGTCGTTCCCGGAGCCATACAGAGCGCCTCTGCCAGGATCGACCCCCAACATTTAACCTTCACGCTGCATGCTCAAAGAGCTCTCGTATCTGTGGGTGCTCAGAAACGTCGAAAGTACACCACTATGGTCTACCAGTCTCCAGATGTCCGTAGCCAACAGCACTGGCTTACTATCGTCAGACTGTCTCTCGAGCTGGAGTTGACTTCGGTCAGGGCTTGGGCACGCATGTCGCCAGAAGAAAGGCAAGAGACCCCTAGGCCTTCATATCAAGAGTACTGTTTGGAGAGGATCACTCTTGTGCAGACTTACCTTCTGTCCATCTTGTCAGCTGACAATGAGGTGAGCACCATGGCACTCAGCTGCACTCCGATCATCATACAACTTTCGATAGAGGGCCGCAAACGAGGCGATGCAGCAATTATACTGGGCAGCGACTGGCGAGAGGTTATGATGGCTCTGGGTGATCCCGCCTTGCTCACGGCGGGTCGAGTCGCTAGACAGAGGCGCATTCGAGCTCTTTTGCGCAAGACAACCGGCCCTACGCTCCCGGTCGTGATCACCTGGGACACTATGTACAAACGTTGGCAAGCCTTGACTGTCGTGGTCGCTACGAACAAAGTCCGAAGTGGTTCTGACGCCGTCGAGGAAGCTCTTGCTTTGCAATGGCTGCACTATGCAGGTGGCCTCTGTGCCATGAGTGGCGGCTGCATCAGTGAATTGAGCGAAAGCGACGACACGGTCGAAGTCTCCGTCGACATTCTGGACGGTAACTTCACAGTACCTAAGCTGCCAGCAACTCATGCTGTTGGGACTTTCGTGAAACAAATGGTCGAATTCCTCATTCACGACTCGTACTGGGTACGTGAGAAGGTCAAGGATCTTCTGGCTCTAGATCTTGACGTCCGAGCCAACGGTGCACTGCTGCGACAAGTACATACGGTCTTGGGCGACTTTTTTGATTCCAAGACTGGTCTGCCTACTCCCACCCCCACGTACACTATGTTCGTAGAGCACTCCATTGCTGTGGCGTCAGCGGTCCTCGCTCGTCAGGACGAAGGCTCGATCTGGACCGGCAGCGTCGACATTGGCTCCCTCATGGTGCTCTACGTAGACTACATCAATGCTTTGGGCAACAAGGAGCAGGCAGTACGCATCAAGACATCTGTTTGTCAGCTCTGCGTCACTCTCATGGCCAAGAAAGCTTTCTTTGCCTTTCCCCATGAGCTGAGAATTCGGAACCGCCTGTTTCAGGTCCTGATCACCTGGACCTCGGATGACACTAGCATGGCAAAGCTTGATCGCGTGCAGAGAGACTTGGACATTGCCTGCTTGCAGCTGACTTCTGTGCTTCTCGATGCTCTTCCACTTCTGTTGGCGGACGATGCTCTGATGCTGGATGATCGCGTCGAATGGGCAAAGTCTAGACAATTTGCTCTTTACCTCGATTACTTCACCAAGGTCCTTCATCGCACAAGGCACGTTGAACTCGCCCCGGCTCCCGGAGGCGAGCTAGCCAAAGCTCAAGGTCCACAGTGGATCAGCTACAGCAAGGGCCGTGATCAGGCTACTAAAGAGACTGCGCCCTTGAGAGAGTATGCCATTCTGTCGTTGACACATCTGCTCGCGTCGAACATTGACAGTGGACTACAACATTCCCTCGTCTTGGGCTACTCGGAGGATCCCGAGCTGCGATCTTGCTTCATCCAGATCATGACAAACGTTCTCAATCAGGGAGCTGCTTTTGATGATCTTGAGCGCTCCAAACGAAGCCAAAAGGAGACGCGGTTGGTCGAGCTTATCGGCGACAGTGACCTTTCTTTGGCAATGGCAATCTGCGAAGGAACTCGCTTCCTCGACCCTGGAAGTGGCATGGACAAGATTCTGCTCAGCATCTTCGATTCTCAAGGTGGTATTCTGCGCTTCCTCAAGAAGGCCATCGAAGTCGAGATCGGCAAAACGAACACGGAGGAAATGGTCTTCCGAAGCAATTCCAATCGTACCCACCTCATTTCCCTGTTCGCCAGGACCCATGGCTACGAGTATCTGCGGAGTATTCTCACCCCCCTGATTGCCGACATGGCCGACAAGCCTGACGGATATTCTTTCGAGATTGAGCCAGACAAGCTTCGCCCTGGTGAATCGGCGGCTGTCAACCAAGCTCACTTGGAAGAAGCTGCTCAAAAGTTCATCGACACCATCTGTGATTCGGCTCCTCAAGTGCCTGCCGTTATGCGTGAGCTCTCTCGTCACATCCGTTTGACAATGGACGCAAAGTTTCCAAACTCGAAGTATCAGGGAGTAGGTGGTTTCATCTTCTTGCGCTTGATTGGACCTGCCATCGTAGCGCCGGAGAACATTGACATGAAGCTCAACGGTCCCAACCACAAGAAGGACCTCCGTCGAGGTCTCCTCCTGGTCAGCAAGATCTTGCAGACTCTCGCGTCCAATAACAAGGCGTCGAACCAGAGCTCGACTCAGAAGAATCCTTTCATGACAGCTCTGAACGAATTTCTCCAAAAGAATAGTTGGAAGGTCGGAAGCTTCCTCGATGGAGTTTCGGACGCTCGCACTGATCCGGACCGTCTGCTTGCCGCTGATCAACCTTTGGGGTACGGGATCCAGCCTGGCGGCTACGGACTTGACGAGACCGAGCAGAGGACTTTGCACAAGTACATCTACGAGAACGTTGATAAGATTGGCGCACACCTGATGAGTCAGTCTGACACCCTCAGCTCCAGTCCAACTGGTGTACCACAGACCGATTCCACAGGCGGGGAACAATTCCAAGGCGTTACGAGTGTTCCTCTTCATGGAACAAATCGTACAACTGGGCGGCAGGTCTATGATCAGCTTTGCTCCGCGTTAGCAGATCTGGGCCCCCCTTGCAGCGATCCGATGGTAGACATCGCCTTGATGGCGTCGAATGGCCTCTTGGGCCCTGAGACAGCAAGTAACAAAGGAAGCGGCGCAAGGGGGCGCTTCACTCCTGCGACTCAATCCCAATTGCTTCAAAATTTCTTGCGACGAGCAGGACCTCGGAGCACAAAGGACGGAGAGTATAGAGAGGTGTTCTTTGCCGGTCCTCCGTCGAGGGCGGGTCGAACCGTCTTTTACTACAACCCCAACAAAATCGATCTTGAACACATAGATCTGGAGGGACTGATTGCTTACATGATCAAGACCTTGGAAAGCTTCAGAGGGCCTGAATACGATGTCGTGATCGATGCCACAGGAGTCAGGAACTCCAATCTCTTCTCTGCACCCTGGGTATTGTATTGTGGGTCCTTGGTGACCGCAGAGACAGCCCTCAAGATGCGCCATGTCATGTTCTACAACTTCAACACCGTCGTCGGAATCTGGGCAGACGGGATGCTTCAGGTCCCCCTGGCCGATTGGCCGCCAGCATGGCAAGCTGTGATGACCGCAGGCCCGCAACTCAGTCAGTTCACAGCGCTTTCAGAATTCGACCCTTTCATCGAGCGACGCAACCTCGCACTGCCTTCCGAGACTATCGCCATCACTACCGCCGTCTCTGAGCACCGCTTCAATGCGGTCACAATGGTCTGGTATTATCGTAACATGGTGCCTGTCACCTTCAAGATCGGGGGCGACCATCTTCAGATCACCTCGCTCAAGCCATTCGAGCGGGGCAGCCTGACAGGATACGTGAATGATGTCTTCCACCTAGCGGACATTGACGATGTCCGGTCTGTCTCCACTCGCGGTGATGATAGTACCTTCTTCATCACATGTCGAGGTGGCGAAGTCTCTTTCATTTTCAATAGTCGCGATCGAATGTTCATCGTGCAGGCCTTGCGAGAGGCGCGAGCCAGAACGTCGCGCATCAGATCCACAAAGAGTATGGAGCGGACATTGTTGCCATCGGACGTTCCTGGTCGGCTGCTCAACATCGCCATGCTCAACATGACCAGTGAGCAGTCAACTCTGCGCCTGAGTGCTTACAACCTTCTCTGCGCCTTGTCTACTTCCTTCAATTTCGGTGCAAGCTCAGCACGCAAGAGGCTGGTCAGTACGTCCTGTCTGGCCCTGCCCGCAAACACTATTGCCTTTGTCGCAGACTTGAGCAAAGAGTTCGCTGCAGCGGCCCCTGGCGTCACGCTAGAATTCTTTACTTCCTTCTTTGAGGGGTACGGAAGTGCATCGCTGGTGCAACAGACAAAGAGCTTGTGCTATATGTCACCCTGGCTAGCTAACCTTGTCATGTTCCTTCACACGAGCAGGGAGCAGCAACCCGAGTGCGCCAAACGCATCAAGGAGATCTTCGCCAACTTGCTTTCCATGACGGTCAGGGAGCCGGCGATATTTGCTTGTATGCAAAGGACTGTCTGGACTCATCTCGGAAAACTCGATGACCTGATACCAATTCTCCTTGATGTCTTCACGGAAGCGGCAATCGACTCCGGTATTTACACAGAGAGATTTGATTGCGTCATAGACACAATGGTGTCATTTTCCTCCATCAACTTGCGAGGGAAACTGCTCGCCCGACTACGTCGCACCATCGTCAAGACCGCTCATACTCCCGACGTGACGACGCTGCACGAGAACCCACTCTGGAAGGAGATCGTCACGTTGGCACGGATGAACATGGCTATCGCGTTCACCTCGGGCCGCGCGGAAGCTTTGCTGTACTTACCGGATACTCTGCACGTCGTTCTCCTTCTTGCAGGAGTAGGAGCCGACGCCACGAGGTACACAGTCCGTGGCACCGCCGTGAACTTCCTCCACTCTCTTTGCACTGAAGATCCTCAGGATGGTGGCAGTCACGATGCTGGGAAGCGCAGCAAAGACGGTGCCAATGCCGGCGGCAGCGCTGAAGTTATACCCAACAAGGCTGCTCTTGAGCGACTACTTGCCCGCTTGTCCAGTCCCGAATGTAACGAGCTCTTTGGTTTGCCTCCAGATGACGAAGGCATCTCTTCCCAACTTGCTTCGGCCAGGACCATGCGGCCGCCTCCGGACAACGAACAGATCGTCAAGCTTGCCAAATTGATCTACGAGATTGAAGAGCTGGCGGCCCCTTCCATCGACACGGTGAACAGCTGGCGCGCGCGTGTGGCCAGCCTCACCACGAGCAAAGCATTCCAGTACAACCCTATCATCCAGTCCCGAGCTTTCCTCTTGCTCGGATGCATGGCACGCGGAGAGATCGACGACGATCTTCTGTACCAGATTCTCGTTTCCCTGCGAGGAGCCGTGCACGAGTGGGCGAACAAGGGGAATTCGGCAACAGTCATCAGTATCGTCATCTGCCTTAGCAAGGTCGTCAAGATCTTGCCTGAGCATTCGCGGTACATTGCCCAATTGTTCTGGCTCGGTACGGCCGTCGTTCAATTTGGCAGCGTGAATCTATTCTCCGCGGGTATCGAGCTCATCTTTGCCGCAATCCAGACGATTCAGGAGCGACACCTTCCCGAAGCCATGGGCACCGATCTTATCAACTTCTTGATGGATTCGCGTAGTGGCTCGGAATATGCAGCTTGCCAGATTGAAGATGAGACAGGGCTGAATTTCGACGTCAGCTTCTCCTTCTCGTTGGCGGCGCTGATCGTCAAGGGTCTGCGTCATCCTTCCACCAAGGAAAAGACAAATGCCCTGTTGCGCTGCGTCCTCGAGGCCTCTTCAATCGGTCCCGACGGCCCCAGTCTGTCCAGCAGGGTGCATGCGGAGCAACTGGGCGTCTACCTCGCCTTGCTGCCATCTGTCAACCGCGCGGAAGCTTTCGGAGATGTCTTGGCGCTTGCTGGTCTGCCACGGGACCTCTGCGATGAAGCCGTCCAATCCCGCAAGCGTGGGCATGTCAAAGATGGCAGCCTGATGAAGTACTTTGACGTCTTCGACAACCGCACTGCTCTTCTCAGCTTCGCCCTTGTAGCCGCTCTGCTGCGCACAGCCGACGACGATATGGAGCGCTTGACCCTCTTCACCTTCCTGGCGGAATCGGGTCCGTGCTACCCAGCCATCCTCTCGATTGTGTATGATCAAATCACCCCGAGCCTACACGTGGCGCTGGCCAATGCTCAAAGCCCCCTGGTGCTCGAGGCGGTTCAAACGATTGCTCAGACTACCATCTTTGAGCCCGTCTTTGCGGCACAAGTGGCAGAGACTGTGAATCGGGGCGGACCAGGAGCCTTCATCGAGGAAGCCGGCTTCCCTATGCTTCTGGACTGTGCCTCTTTTGATCCCAATGCCTTGACCAAGGAGAGGCGGCTGATCATGGCTACCTTGGCGACTGGCTTGCTGGGAAGCTTCATCGAAGGGAGCAGCAGCTACCAGTGATAAATTAGAGTATCCTGCGCACACGTCACCTTGAATGGTGTAAATCAGTATGTTTTCGTGGCTTCGTAGCGATTCCCCCACTAGGATCGGCGTTCCGCTTGCCTCACACGCCCTCCAGCCCTTGTCACTATTCCAAATGGCTCCTTTTACCTCCTCTTCCTCCTGCTCTCGTCTAACAAGCCGTGTCTTCATTACCTCTTTTACCTTGGCATCAATTTTTCCTTCTTTTGTTTGTAATAATCGTCATTTTCTTCATTTCTGCGACGTCAATGAATCCCCTTTACGCTCTCAGTCTGAGGAAGCTCTTGGCGGAGTGACGTTTACCTTTGGGGAGGGTGCGGGAGATGCAGCATGTCACTGACTTGCTTTCTGAATATGCCTTTGGTATGAGATCTGGCGTCTGTCCTGCCTGCACTGCCATGCGACGTTGATGCTGACACAGGTCTGCTCCCACACACACACGACTTGTACACGCGATGAGGTCGTTGGTGCCCCTTGGCCGCCCACGCACTTTGGCCCCTCGCGTTGGTCGCCGGGTCTGAGATGACGTTGGCGTAGGATGTGCCTTTGCAGCTCCGCAAGACCTCGAGGGCCCTGCAGGCGCAGACCAACACCCCCTTTACCGAAGGCGGGCGGCAGTGGCGAGGTGCCTGGGATGCGCGGCTGAGCTGTCCGCCTGTGTTTCTGCAGGCGTGTCTGAGTCGCTGCCTGTCGCCTCTTCTCTGCGTCTGTGCCGTGCCATTGGATTATTGCCTGGGCTGCCCTTCCTTCTGTGTGCAGCCTCGTCCTTTGCCCCCCCGCCCGCCCGCCGCCTGGCCCGACTCTTTCTCTGTTTCCCTGTACCCAACTGGCCCTCTTCTCACCTTCCTCGTCATCCTCCTCTTCATCGTTCCTCTTTGGTCTCCTCGTATCCTCATCCTCGCTTCTTGCTCCCCTTCGCTCCCGTTGCAGTTCGCGGCTAGCGCATTCCAAGTCAGGCCAGGGCCGCAAGTGCGCCGGCCATGGCCTCTTCCTCGCTCGGTCCCCCTCTGCACGCCGAGCCCAACACCACCACTTCCAATCCGCTTCCGCAAAGTCGCGACGCAGACCAACACTACGCCCCTACCAAGCAACCTCTCGCCTCGCCATCCCCCTCACGACAAGCTGCACCAACAAGCCACTCCTCCTCCAGCCATCGCGCTACACCATCATCATCGTCATCCACTACCATGGCTACTGCCTCGCAGCCTCTTCAACGGTCATCTTCGCCTTCCTCTTCTCACCTCAGCTCCGCACGCCCACTCTCACCTCCCACTTCCATTGCCCAGACACCATCCATGCCTCCTCCTTCCTCGTCTCGTCCATCCTCTCCCTCTGCTTCTTCCTCTAAACTCCCATCTGAACAGGCAGGCCCTCACAGCGATCGCAAGATGAGCGTGGATAGGGCAGAGTCTCTGCCACAACCCTCCAGTCCTCCCGACGATGACCAGACCATGAGGAGTCCGACCATTGTCCTCACTGATAGAAGGGCAAAGCGGGCTAGCAGCGGGGCTTACGCTCCTCTCGAAGGTGCCGAGTATGGCAGGGACATGAACGTCCTCACGTCTAGTAGTAGCAGCAGCAAGCAGATGAGATTGTCTAGAGCTCAAGCAAGCGACGCTCCGCTCTCGGGAGCCGACTTTGAGGACCATGCAAGTCAGAGGCGGTCCACGGAGAGGGCCGCGGTGTTACAGGACGTACAGAGCTCTCGTAATGAGCGATCTATAAGGAGAAGACCAAGCATGTCTAGCCATTCCAGTCGGGAGGGTCAACGCTCTCGCACGCCTTCGCCAATCCTTGGAGATGCCTACCCCTACGCGGGAGCATCGACGCGGCCTGGCCATACAGGCGCTCCAATGATTGGGCCCTCCGCCGCAGATTTGCAAGCCTTGCTCTACGACAAGAGCGAGAGATCGAATCGTTCCAGCAGCCATCGACCTCCTGGACTGCCCGACTCGAGCGAGATTGCAGCCATCATCGCAAAAGTCGAAGGTATGGGGGTGAAGGATGAGGTGCATGCTTCTGACGCTGGTGGATCGTCTTCATCCCCGTCCAAGGAGATGGAACTGGTGCAAATTGTCAAGAAGCTAGGTCAGCACGCGCTTGAACAGGAGACCTATATCCAAAGCATGGAAGAGTCTCTCCACAACACTAGGGTGACAGCTGTATCGGTAGTCTCCTCCCTCACTGCCCAGCATGCATATGAGCTCAGCCAGGAGAAACAGCTCAGAGATCGTCTCGAAGTCGAGTTGGACGGAGTACAGACATCGGCAAAGAAGCTGAGCTCATTGTTGGCAAGGGCACAAATCAGAAACGAAGGCAGTAACCGCGAGAGGGCCGCTAGTGTGGAGGAAGAGATGAAGTGGGTGGCTTCGTTGCCAGGTGGGAGCGGAAAGAGGCCCAGCTCGGCAGCTACAGCCGCTGCAAATGCTGCTATGTCTCCCAGGCAACCGGCAGTCAGTGGGTATTCCGATCCTTTTGCTAGTGAGGAAGCCAGGAAGACTGGCGAATTGGCTGGACTGGGCATTTCCGAGACGCCCTTGTTGCCTCAGAGTGAATACGTGAGTTTTACCGAGATGGCAGGTAGGCCCGCCTCCTGACAGATGGAGATACTAATGCTACTCTCCGACACCTCTTCTTGCTTTTCCCCTCAGACGGATGTCTTTGACTCGCCGATGTCAGCAATGATATCGGAACGCAACAAGCTGGTCGCAGACAAGAGACACTTGAAGAACCGGGTACGAGATGCAGAAGCTCAGCTCCATCGATTGGAGAATGAGCTGAAAGCATTACGACCGCTCCTACTTCAAGGTAGTGCGAAGGCGTGGGCCACATCCTCTACGGTCGCTTCCGTTCCTGCTACACCATCCTCCAGCCAACGTACACCCGGTAGAGTTCGCAAGGATCCTGGCTCGGCTCGGCGACGTCGACACAACGTCATGGGCGATGCTGAAGCCGAACACCTCCTGCTAGCCGCTAGACGATTGAATCACGCCCGTGCGCAGGCCGAGGCCAGCATGCCACCATTTTCGGAGACTTCCCCTCTCAAGCCGACTACCGCACGCTTTGCAACTGTGGGGGAGCATCCGAGCACGCCACCGGGTCGACTGAATGTACCGCCACGTACCCCCGGAACAGCCAACACGATCACCGCCAGGACCCCACGCTCTACGGGCAAGAGCAGAGTCTCGCTCATGGACTCAGTCTTTGCCAATGGTGGACCTGCGCTTCCCGGATCGCCCCAGTCAAGAAGCAAACCGTCGTTCCGCAGTCATGAGCGCCTCAATTCTGCAACGTCTGGCATCGATGAGCTACTGCAGGCTGCTCAGACAGTGTCGACTCCTCGTGACCAGAGGATAAATAGCCTGGTCGGCGACGGGTCGTCGGACCAGCTACGCGCCCTGGCGGACAGTGCTGAAGCGAGCGACACGTACTTCCCCAAGATGCCTCCGGTGGGATCGAAGTCGATGACCACCGCTCCTAGCGGTGCGGCTCCTGCTCTTGCATCAGCCATTGCACTCGAGCGACCTCAGATGCATGATAGTCCAAAGAGGAGACGAATGTCTGCCACAGCCGTTGATCAGGACCGTCTGGCTTTCCTGAGCTCCTCACCTCAGGCCCGTTACTTGAACAGCTTGCGCACTACCGACGGTGGTGTCGTGAACGGCAGTAGCAGCAGGAGGCTGCGCACGAGGACAGAAGGTTCCAACCATCCTTCTTCAGATTCGCATAGGACAGGTCGGGGCGGCAGCGGGGATCATGAAGGAGAAGGTGGAGGAATCTCCGCTTTGGATCTCTTGGCAGACCAAGCTACTGCTTCCCAGAATCCTTCCTCGAGCTCAGAACCCTCGACTTCCGATGGCGAGAAGAGAGCCGATAGCTACTCTGGCCACGGGGAGAATGGCCGAAAGAAAAGTCTGGCTGACGAAGACACTCGGGAAAGCTATCATATCAGCAGCGGCCCCAAGCAAGTCGCCTCGACCCTCATGGCAGCCCGTGCTCGGGTCGCTGGAGGCGGTGCACCCATCGCATACGCTCACAGTCCTCACTCCGAGTACTCAGAGAGGGGCGCGAATGGAGCTCTGCCGAGATATTCCAGTGGCTATCCACCACAGTCCCCTCACGGCACAAGCGGCAGTCATCATTCGCAACTGTCGTCCCCCAACACTGCCTCTCACTCTGGAGGCCCCATGCTTCCTCCACCGCCTTCGTCCCTTGGCGGCTCGGATGCCTTTCATCTACGGAGCAATTCCTCTGGCCACCACCCAACGGCATATGGGGGCCATGCCAATCTGCCTCACTTGAACACGAGTGTCGGTCATCATGGGCATCCGCATCAGCCGTCGTACTCCCATCAGTACAATCAGCAGATGCACGGCCACATGCCAATGTCACCGCACTCTCACTCGATGCCTCCTCATCTCAATCTCCAACACAGTCATCATCATCCCACTACTACTGCCAATGGTAGTCCCTTGCCTCCGCCGCTCCCAATGCCGAATGGTTACATGTCTTCAGCCTCGCCCTCGCCAATCTCGGCGACGACGCCTCATCATCCATACGGCTACCACCCACAGCAGCAACAGCAGCAGCAGCCCCTGCACTCTCCTCATTCAACCAGCGGCCATCGTCCGTCCCTCTCCCTCGACTCGAGCAAGACGCCCAAGCCGAAGGGAGGCAACACGTCTCCGGACAAGCGACTGCCGTATGTGCGCTGGACCTCTGAAGAGGACGCTAAGTTGCGCCAGGCCATTATGCAGCATGGGCAGCGATGGGAAGCTGTAGCCAAGGCCGTGGGGACTAGGAGCTACCATCAGTGTCGCCAGCGAGCTTTGCTGATGAGACGTAAAGGCCTAGATCCTGTCGTTGCTGGAGCAGGTGGTAGTGGTGGAGGAGGTGGCTCAGGTGGGGGTGATAGAGGCGGTAGTGGAAGTAGTGCGGGTGGTGGTAGAAGTCGGAATGGAGGAGATGGCGGAAGTGCTACACCTGATGCTGATGGTGATGAAGCGGACGAATTGGCTGAAGGTGAGGGGGAGGGTGAAGAAGGGGAGGGAGAGGAGGGAGAAGAGTACGGTGGTGCAGAGGGAAATGGCGCGCATGACTCTGATCAGCAACAGCAGCAGCAGTACGCTGGTGAACGTCATTCGCAGCACGTCGACCCTCGCCTTTCTTGAAGGCCACCAAGGGATTCAGCTGCATTGGGGGTTTTAGTGAGATTGGCGAAGCCCAATTTGCAAGTTGCAGAGATGCCTCTCTCTCATGGTACAAGTGCCATCATTTGTTCACAACATGTATTGTATCGTTCTTTCTCGCCCAGCTCAAGCTCGCTATGGAAATGGGATTCGTCCTTTACTTGCACGCACTTGCAGTATCGTTTTGCGATTTGGAGAGCTCTCCTGTGGATGGTATGGTGACACTGCCTAGCTAGCTAAGCAAGATCAGAATGGTACTCTTGACTAGCATGGCGCGACCTACCCCCTTACGTCTTCTCTCCACAACGTCGCCTACGGTCGCCGACCCTTCCTTCCGCTGCCAAAGCGTGGGCGGAGCGGAACGAGAAGGATTGCAGGAAAGGGAGAACAAGTGCACCTGTATTTCTCTTTTGAATTGTGACTCGTTACTTTCCTTTGCTTTCCTTCAGTACAGCTCCTTCTTTCATTTGCCTCTTCCTTTCGAATACTTTACCAGTTTGTTCTACAGGTAGAGCGATTTTGGAATTTGGCGGCAAGGAGTCAAGGCTTTGAGGAGCAGGAGGCAAGACGAGGCACGCTCTTAGTAGCTTTACTCTTCCGCCACTTCCTCGTCTCCCCTCTCTCTCTCTCTCTCTCTCTCTCTCTCTCTCTCTCTCTCTCTCTCTCTCTCTCTCTCTCTCTCTCTCTCTCTCTCTCTCTCTCTCTTGCGTAGGACTGGACGCTTCTCCTCTACCTCTTTCTCGTCACTTTTTGCGACTCGGCTTTGGCTGATTTCAGCAGAGCGAATAGCTCCTTCATGCCTGCCAGCAGTAGAGGTGACTCGTCGGAACAGGTGCAGGCAGTAATGGCCAATAATGCCGAGGCAGGTCCTTCTCGCCTACGCCTCTCGAGTCTAGTGGGCGCAAGTAGCTCCCACTCTTCCTCCTCTTCAGCACCAACAGCAGCAGCAGCATCACCAACAACAGCAGCAGTCGTAGATGCAGATGCGGAACCTTTGCGAAACCCAAGCCCCGCCTCCTTTTTCCCCACGCCGGCGCTCGATCATGCCTTTGCGGGGATTACTGCCGGAGCTATCGCGACGGTTTGTATGAATCCGCTGGACTTGATCAAGACGCAATTTCAAGTGGATACTGGAACTTCCTTCAACGTAAAGGGAAAGGGGAAAGATGTAGGTTCTGGTTCTGCTTTAGAAGGGGCAGGGGTAGGGGCTCGGAGAGAGGGGATGTTGGCGGCGATTCGAAGGGGAAAGGTGGTGACGGACATTTATGGTGCCTTGAGGGAGATCGTCAAGCGTGATGGTTTCGCGGGCCTCTATAGAGGCTTGAGCCCGAACGTCGTAGGCAATTCGGCCAGTTGGGGACTGTACTTCCTCTGGTGAGTCGGCCTGGGGCTACTAACGTCCAAACTTACTTGCTAGATCTCTCCTCTGACAAGTTCCTGTCCGACCCACTCTCAGGTACACCATGATCAAGGAGCACATGTCCCTCTCCTCCTCTGCCGACGGTACAGATCGCAATCGCAAGCTCAGCGCAACACAGCATCTTCTCGCCGCCTCTGAGTCGGGCGCAGTAACGGCGCTGATGACGAATCCGATCTGGGTAGTCAAGACACGCATGTTCACTGCGCCTGTCCCTTCCAAAGTGCCCACGCCGGGGGAACCGCCAAATCCGTATCGCTCGCTGCGGAGCTCATTGGCGCATATTTATACCACGGAGGGAGTGAGAGGTCTGTGGAAGGGGGCGGGCTTGGCACTCTTTGGTGTCAGTAATGGGGCGATTCAATTCATGGCGTATGAGCAGCTGAAGCGCTACAGGAGTGATGCCATCCTCCTCAAGCGGGGAGGAGATGTGCAGCCCGAGGAGCTGGGCTCAGAGGGTCAAGTGAAGCTGGTGAGTAGCCTCAGAGCAAGATGCAGGGAAAGGAAAGGCATCGATGATCGGCATTCTGAATGGGCCTATCTGCCTGTCTCCCTCCCCCTTTTTCCCCCTCTGTCCAGAGCAACACCGAATACGTCATCATCTCCGGTGCCGCCAAGCTCCTCGCCATCCTCGCCACCTACCCTTACCAAGTAGTCCGCTCCCGCGTTCAAAACCACTCCACCTTACAACGATATCCAACTGTGCGATCCTGTATTGCTCAGACTTGGAATGGAGAAGGAACTAGAGGATTCTACAAGGGCTTGGGAACCAACCTGGTCAGAATCCTTCCAGCGACGTGCGTCACATTCGTCGTTTATGAGAATGTCAGTTGGGCATTGGGGACCGCGGCTAGTCGTAAGAGGAAGCTGTTACAATTGGAGAGCCAGGATGGGAAAGAGACGCAGGTGGGGAGCTAGAGGAGGGGGGCAATGGAGGCTACATTAGACGGGGTTTTGAATATCATACCGCACTCGAGTGCTCAAAGATCAGAGACCAGCCGATAGACGAGGGTCAGAAACGAAGACGACCTCTCATATTGTAACATCAGTAATTGCAATTGAGTTTCCGGAACTGTTCGTGATGATGATGATGACGACGATGATGACGATGACTGCGAGAGCGCATCTACTGATCACCCATTCCTTCCCACCTAGCCAAGCCTAGTCACTGCTCTAGAACTCCAGAGCCTTCTGCGTCATCTTCAGCGCTCCCTCCCTCGTCTGATGACCACCAATGAATCCACTAGCGTGAACAAAGATGCCTCCAGGAATCCCCGTCAGCTCATCCAGCTGAGCATCCCGAACCCCACGCCAAGCTTCCGGCAATGCCTTTCTGCTAACAAAGGAGTCGGCCGTCTCGGGTACGGCTTGAATGCGCCATTTGCCCGCCTCGTCTGGGTAGACGACGTAGAGGATCCTCTCTGCGGGTGTGTGACCCTTGCCAGAAGCATCGGCAGCCTGCTCTGCTTCAAGAGTGAAAAGGTGGTCCTTCCAACTGGCAAATTCGTCAAACACCAAGACCCGACCTTGTGCATCCCCACTCAGCTCGGCACGGCGGGACATTGCCCTTTCGACGATTTCGCGAGCGGGCAGCCAGGCGGAAAAGGTGTAGTCTACCCGATCGAAAAATTCTCCTCCGGCCATGGATGAGGCACGCTCGAAGCGGACATCCATCTCCTGGGAGGTAGCAGTCTGGTTCCAAGAAGGGTTGAGGTAACCCACACGCGAGGAGAGGTCCGTCTTGTTCTTGTAGGCCGAAGTGGCCGAAGAGGGGTATTGGGGGATGCCATTGTCGATGCCATCGATGGCTTCGATGAAGTCGTCGTAGAGCTTATTCCACAGAAGCGTCACTCGGGCGTCTTCCAAGGGAAGGGACAGGTGCTGTGAGAGGATGGCTTGACCATAGTGCCTGCAAAGTGGCCATTTGCAGTCGAATCGTCAGCATGGGGCGTAACCAAGTAAGAGGAACAAGGGGCTTACTTACTTCCACACCAGTCCAGCGCTAGACAGCTTCGTCTTGTGCTTCTGATCAAAGACCTCCTCAAACCCCCTCTGGTGATGATCGAATCTGTTCCTGCTCTGATCATACTCTGCGCCAACGTCTACTACAATGGCTCCTTGTGAGATGAGCTCTGGGTCTCTGGTCCTTGTGAGAGAGAGAGGCTTGAATTGAGGCAGAGTTCGTAGGAGGTTGACTGCAAGAGCCTCGTCTGCGTGGAACGTGCCAGAGTGGGTGACGATGCCTGCGCTTGAAGAAGAGGCAGCGGCGCCCTCGTTGTCCAGCTTGGGACGCTTGGCGTCGAGGGTGGAGGCGGACATTCTACGTGAGGTCAAGGTGAGGCGGGGTAGAAGTGACGAGGAAGGGGGGAGTGGTCGAAGTGCTGGTAAGAGATGTCGACGCAGCTTGGAGTATCTTCTGTGGTGATGATCCAGGAGAAGTAGTACTTTGAATGTTGTATTCTTACAATTGGAAGAAGTGTTGGCCGTGGCTGGGTGGAGCTGCAGTGTCCTTGCCTTTTGCTTGGCTCTGAGTCGTTGCCGCGCGCAAGATTTGTCCGAGTGGACATCTTCGCGGAGAGGCAGAGACCATGACACCCTTTGCTCATATCAAAGGTACCATCACCCACTCACTCCCTCGACCAGAGCATCACACCAGCCATGTCGCTGCCTCTGCTCAACAGGGGAGCCTCCCACCTCAGCCGCAGCAGCCCGATCGCATCGACTTCCCGCCTCACCCTCACCTCTCCTTGCTCTTCGCCGAATCAGCAACAATGTCGCAACTCCCACATCGGATCCGCACCCATCTACCTCTCCCCCAACACCACTCTCACCGTACAACCCTATCCTCCTCACCCAAATCCAGCTAGGCCACTTAGCCCAGCACTACAGACGGCTCGATCTGTGCTAGTCAAGGGACCCTTGGGAGAGTGTCTCGTGCCGCTGCACAAGGGCGTAGACGTCTCCCGCGTCGCTCCCGTAGCGCAAGGCAGCACACCATCATCATCAGCAGCTACCCCTTCCGAGTCTGAGCCCGCACGGTACGATGTGGTGATCCAGTCCAGTTCCTCTGTGCGTGCCAAGAAGCTCGTCTCCTTTTGGGGTATGACCCGCGCCCTATTGCAAAACGCCGTAGAGGGCGTCTCTGAGGGTCACTCCCTCGCTCTACGCCTCGTCGGTGTCGGTTACCGAGCCGCGGTAGAGGCCGATCCTACACCACGGTTGAGCAAATTGCAAGCTGCGCTCCAGGTCCCCGGAGCAAGGACTTTCTTCACATCAAAGGAGCAGGAGACAGCTTATAGGCTCTTGGCACAGAGGGAAGATGCGATGCAGGGAGGGGCAGGAGGGACGGACAAGCAGCAGAGATTGGTCTTGAGGTTGGGCTACTCGCACCCTATTAGCATGCCAGTGCCAAAGGGACTTACCGTGGCCACGCCTCAGCCGACGAGAATCGTGGTAAAGGGAGTGGACAAGGAGGCTGTAGGACTGTTTGCTAGTCAGATTAGGGCTTGGAGACCACCTGAGCCTTACAAGGTGAGTTGCGCAGCGATGCTCGGTGTCGAAGTGTACGAGCTGACAACGAGCCGGTCTGCCTTCCTTTGCACCTTTCCTCTCCACAGGGTAAGGGTGTCTTCGTCGGAGGAGAGACGATCAAGCTCAAGAGCCCAAGGAAGAAGTAAGGGGCAATGCGCACAAAATTATGGAGCCAATCAGCATCATCAGAAGACGCACTTGTCGTAGGAAAGCACACAAGAGGCTCTGTTGCAATTTCTGTCGGTCTCCTGTAATGCAACGCACTCCTCTGCTGCAATCCAAAATTATTCAAACAAACATCAATAGCGCAAATACAGATCTGCATCTCCTCACTTTAATCTCCTCGAAGCAACTCCTACTCCCATCCCTTCTCCAGCGCGTCGCGAGCCCGTCACTCTTCTCCTCTTCTTCTTGACCGCCTCACGATGACGACGCTTATAGTCCTGTGTGAGCTCCACTTTACGCGAGGCCCAGAGCGCCTCGAGGTCTGCGGGGGATTCGGTGCGCCAAAAGGGTTGCAGAGGGGCATTGCTGCTGTTTGAGGAGTGGGAGTGGGAGTGGGAGTGGGAGGGTGGACGCTGCAATAGCGTCACGGGGTCGCGAGGATCATTATCGAAGCGCGGAAAGAAGAAGGGGGGAGGACCGCTCGAGGGAAGTTGGCTATTGGTGGAGCCAGCTTGACCTGCCCCCTCAGCGGAAGTGCGTTGTCCCCACATTCGAGCCCTCACTCCCTCGCCCGATACACTGCTCTGTGCTTGCCCACCACTAGCGTTTGAAGCGGCTCCTTGCTCCTCCTCCCCGTCATCGAACCCGAAGTCGAAGTCCTCGTCTAGCTCATCCTCACCAATTCCCCAGCCGGTAGCTGTGCCTGCAGCACCGGAGCCAAAGAGCGAGAAGGAGGAGGCGCCGCCCCCCGCCTGCGGCTTGAACATGTCCTTGAGGCTTCCCATCTTGACTTCTGAAGGTCCGGCGGCGGCGATGATCGCGGAGGCTGGTGCGGTAGCGGTCGTGGCCGATGTCGGCACTGCAGAAGAACTGGCAGAAGCAATCGACGCAATACTAGACTGCTGTGGGGCTTCAGTGTCATCGCCTGTCGACGGGACAGGCACGCTGGCCGGCTCGTACCTCTGAACGGGCTGGAATGGCTTCACAGCAGCTGGAGTGGAGGTGCTCGCAGAGGTGGCTTTCATCTGAGCGAGTAGAGCAGCTCGCTTGGATAGGACTGGAGGTGCAGAGGTAGGCAAGTCTTTACCTTTCTGTTGGGCAGGCGGAGGAGGTGAAGGAGGCGATGGGCTGCTTGTTTGGGCAGCCGACTCGGGCTCGTCGACTTGCACGGCCGATGTCTGCTGCTGGTCTCCTGCCTCGTCTGAGTCGGTTTGCGAGACTACTTCGACTACGTCGGTGTCACCGTCGCCTTTGAGCTGTTTCCACCACTCTCCCTCCTCCTCCTCATCATCATCTTCATCCACCGGTTGCTGCATCGCGGCTTTCTTTTGAGCTTTTGCTTTCTTACTCTCTGCCTTTGCTCCGTCGACTTTCACGAGCCCACTGCTGCCGAACATCTCTTTGAGCAGCTTGAGTTCTCTCTCCTTTTCTTGCGGCGTCTTCTCCGCCAGAGGGATCGTCTGACGTACCGCAGCAGTGGCCGGAAGGGCATCTTCGTTGTACCCTTCTGAGAAGGCATCGTCTTCTTGCGGGTCATAGTGAGAGAGCTGAAAGGTGCCGTCGGCAACGTCTTCATCATTGTTGTCGTCGTCGCCGCCATCATCATCATCATCATCATCATCATCATCGGAGCTGTCCGCATCTTCGGTGACGTCGTTGCCAACTGCTACAGGCTGAGCAGAGAACAGCGGCTCAGCGATAGAAGGTTGAGCTGCGCTGACAGCTTTGATAGGCTTGCTCATATCGACATGGGAGTCCGAGTCTGAATTTGACTCCGAGCTCGAGTCCGAGTCCGAGTCCGAAGTCGACTCTGAGCTGGTAGAAGCAGACGAAGAGCTCGAGCTCGAGCTCGAGCTGACCTCCGATCTCTGCTCCACTTCTTGCTGAAGAGGGGCGAGAGACTCTTGAGGCACTGCCTTGTAGCCTGCAGTCCGTACCTCTTCCACCTGTTCACCACCGCTTCTGACCCATCGTACCTTGCCTTCCTCTCCTTCCACCTCCTCACAGACCCATAGCTCGCCTGTGCCTGCCATTGTGTCTTGGCCATTAGCCGCTTCCTCTAGTGTCTCGCCAGAGAGATGGATGGCCCCATACCTCGCAGGGTCTATCAGCTGATTCTTTGCTCGACTGATTGTGGCTGATTTGGGTGCGGCCGGCTCCTTGGCCTTTTTCCGGCGCTTCGTCTTGGAAGCTGAGGCGGACGCAGAGGGCGTTGGGGCGGTAGCAATAGGGAGGGGGTGGGTGGGTCTCATCTGAAGGGGCCGGATGAGGTGACCAGCTGGAGTAATGCGCCAGCCCTAGAGAATGGATAAGATCGGAAGGACATCAGCACAAAGATTGTTTAAAGTCTGGATCTGGCATCACCTGTACCCGTACTCACCCAGACTTTACCCGCCTTTACGTCCTCTTCGGTAATGATCTGTCCTCTGCTAACTCTTTGTTCCTCCCTGCCATTGGCAATTCTCCTCTTCCTCTTCTTTTTCTTCTTCTCTTCTCCTTCACCATCTTCACAACCGTCTTGTCCCTCAGCTGGAGCTTTGATCTTATCTTCATTAAGTCTCGCCCAGCCCTCTACCTGCTCACTCCCCTCCCCAAAGCCTCCCTTAAAGTCCTTCTTCGCTTCCCCAATCCGGACTTTGCTGCCCTTCCAGACGGTGCCGCTCAGTGTGTTGACGCATTTCCTAATTTTGTCCCTGCTACCATTGAGAGTGACGAATGCCCAGTTGTGAGGCTGTCCGAGTGCGTCATTGGTGGGTGGCCAGTGTGAAATGGAAAGGACGGATGCGTAGGGTGTGAAGCGATTGGTGAGGTCCTGAAGGGAGCAGAGTGTGGGTGAGAGTCCAGAGATGTGAAGGCGAGTGGTGATGGTCTGTTGTGAGGACGACGAGGAAGCAGGTGGCAGTGTCGCTGCCATCTTCTCTACCGACAGCTCCAGGGACGATGAGAGTGGGAGTTGTAGGTCCAGCCATGCGTAGCCCACTACTGGCCATGAGAGCATTCCACCCTCGGAAAGGAAAAATGAATGAAACTCCGACACAGGAAGAAGTCAAGAGTGCGGCCAAGGCGCCAACCAAATTTCAGCGGAAAGCGACACCACAGCGAGATATCCTTTGACACAGTCACTACCATCATCGACGTCCACCATGCCACCTCAGACAAGAACAAGGAGCGCGGCTAGAGCAGCATCGATCACAGAGAAGCCCTCTGCGACTGCGGCTTCTAAAAGTAAGGGCAATGGTAGTGGAAAGACGAAAGGCAAGGGCAAAGCAACAGCTCAACCGGTAGAGGAGCCTGAGGTCGATGAAGGCGAAGACGAGAGCGAGGATGACAATGACGATGACGGTGAAGTCGAAGGCAGCGATGAAGACAACGAACGCGATGGCGAATCAGACGAAAATGATGAGGAAGAAGACGTCGACGACGAGCATCTGGAGCAAGACGATAGCGAGAGCGACGTAGACGAAGCCTCCGACAAGGCAGCCAGCGAACCCAGCGCATCTCGTCCTCCTCCCCCTCTTCCCACCTCCCAAGGGCCCACTGCGTCCTCCTCATCTTCGTCATCAGCCCGTCTCGACCCTGCCCTCTTCAAAGCCTACTTCTCTTCAAATGCTGCCTCGACTTCCAATCTCAAGTCCTCACTCAAGAAGACGGCACCCCTCGCTCCGCCCACGCAGGCCGAGCTACGCGAAGCACGCGAGCAGCGCAAGGCGATCAAAGTGGCAAAGCGAAGGCGAGAGGAGCGCAGAGGCGGTGTAGTCAAGGGGAGGGATGGGCTGCCGATGAGGCGCTTAGGGGACGGGAGGACCGTGGTGCGCTCATTGGACCCAGCGGGGCGTAGAGCCGGGGCCGGGGCTGGAGCCCATCACGAGGCAGCAGCAAAAGGTCTGCAAGAGCTGCCCAAGGAGCTCTACCTCCCCATCTCCTCTGCACGGGGAGGCGCAGAAGAAGGAGACTTGACCAATGCCCTCGCTGCACAAAAGTCGAAGCGCTTCCTCAAGCGCAAGCTCGGAACAGGCTCTTCCCCTCTCACACCCACCTCCTCTTCCTCTTCCGCTACAACGCTGGAGAAGCAGAAGAAGGCCGCGACGAGTGCAGATGATCCACTGGGACTGGAGGATCCGGCTTTCCTTCCTGGGGGCGAGTTTGCGCATCTGGCCAGCCTCACGGGTAAGAAGAAGAAGCGGGGACGCGGTGGCAGTGGAGGAGGAGGTGGGGCAGTGAAGAAGCCAGCGTCGAAGAGCGACCTTAGGGGAGATGCAGTGAGGGGCCTGCCGGGAAGGATGGGAGGAGCAGCTATGGTCTTCAACCGAAGCGCTCGCTGATGGCGTGAGCTTCACAGCAAGGGAAGGTTGGACATGTGGACTGCGTCTCGCATTGTCAAGCTCTGCCACTCTATCATGCCCTTGGCTGCAAAGCTTCTGTATTGTAACCTTTTCTGATGGATGTGCCCTTTCGCGCGCGCGTATTGGTACAAAGGTGCCAGGCCAAACCTGACGTAGTGGTATCCGCGTGCGACCCTCTTCACTTCTTCTTTCCTCCTCCCCCTCCTCTGGTCTCTCCCCCTGTTGGCGTCTCGTCTCCCGCTCCTCCACCAGCGGAAGCAGCCGCCTTCCTCGCTGCCTCTGGCCCCAGGTTTCTCCACCTCCAGGTCGTCTTTTCTCCAGATCCCCTCCCAATCCCACTGCGCCTCTCCGTCTCCACAGCATGGTACACATCCTGGAGATTGACTCGCTTACGGCGCTTCTTTTCCTCTTCCTCCTTGGCGAGGGCGCGCTGTGCAAGGTCGCCCCAGCCTTGAGGATTGATCTTTCCATCGGTTCCAGAAGGACTTTCTGCTCCTCCAGGTCGGGACAAGGGTGTGCCTGCTAGACCAGAAGGGGCGAGGGAGCGACCCCATGGACCGCCTGCACCCGAAGCAGTCGAGGCGCCCGCGGCAGGTCCGAAGCGAGGCTTTGGGAGGGAGCTAAGCCCGCCCGCCGGTGCTGGCCCTCCGCCGAATGCTGGAGTCTGAGCTTCGCCATTCGTCTCGCCTTTGACTTCGCCTTTGATCCGAGTAGGGGTTGAGAAAGCGCCGGTAGAAGAGGCGGAGCCTGTACCCATTATCATCCACTTTGGAGTAGTGGCTCCACCGAGGGCTCGGGCAGCTGTATTGTTGGCCAGTCGTCTCCGCACATCCTCGCTGACATTCTTGGCCGAAAGTGCCTTGCCTTTCTTCTTCCCTCCAGAGCCATCACCACCGGGAGTGGCCGGCCCACCTTCGCCCATGGTCTCATCGCCTTCCCCATCCAGCCCTGCGACGCCTCCGGAGCCAGACGCACCGCCCTGGCCAGCGGAGTCGGTGGCAGCAGCAGCCAGCATAGCCTCCCTTTGCCTTTGAGCGCGCTTCCTCCTCGCCTTGACTTCTTCGCCCCGATCTGCCTTTTCGATAGCTGTGAGCCATTTCGAAGGATCGGAAATTAGCTCTTGATGGTACATAGCTTTCCGTTTCTTTCTCGAAGTTCCCTCTACATCATCGTCCCCTGACTCGTACAGCGGTGGGGGACGCTCGTGAGTTGTCCAGCATCTTTGACGACTTGAAGCGATCATGTTCTCCAGCAGATTGCGAAAGCGTATCCGAGCCGCTGTGGATAATGTTGAGAGTACCTCTGGTTCCACACCTATTTCGTGAGTGGAGGAAATGGCATGTACGAAAGATGCCAGCGGATAGAGTTGAAGGAAAGGCAAAGAGGATATAGGAGGCTGCGTACTCTGTCCCTGACTGCCAGATGGGTAAGCAGACGTAAGACTCGAGCCGGAAGGCATTGACCGTTGTGTGTTGTATTCGCCAGGCCCTAAGCCAGGTGGATGGTGGGGGTCTCGCCCTCTCATAGCTTCTTCCTCGGCTCGCAGGTCAATGCCGCTTCCACCCAATACGTCCATCACCTGCTTGGCGTCCTGCGGATCATCACGGCCACTGCTGGTGTGTTGCTGTTGCTGTTGTTGTTGTTGTGGCTGCTGCTGCTGTTGACCGCCCCATGGTGACGGCGGTGCTGACGTCTCGGGAGGAGCTCCACTTACAGCCCTACTTGCCGCAGGACTAGGAGCAACTTGTCTATTAGGGTTTGATGGCGCCGCGTTGGATTGAGAAGGTCGATGGACGGGAGAGGGGGCGGCGGCAGGACCATTGCTAGACTGATGAGGCGGCCCGCTTTGTGGTTGATAAGTATACCCGGGGTAGGGCATGGCTGTTGGCCCGCCCCATAGAGCGGAAGAGGGGGCGGGGGAAGGAGATGCTGCGTTGCTAGTCCACTGCTGCTGCTGATTGTTGTAAGATCCTGCAGGGGGGTATTGGTAACCTCCATCTGCCCCGCTTCCTACCCCTCCTCCTGTTTGTTGCCCTGCAGGCGGCATGCCGCCATAAGGGAAGGACATGGGCTTTTGCTGAGGAGACATACCACCAGCGCTATGTCCTCCCATGCTCGGTCTCCGAGTGCCCGGCTGAGGCGGTCCCATGCTGGTCTGGTAGGGGTATCCGCCTGGCAGAGGCATCCCGGGTCGATTGAGATTGGGATGGTTCCCATTCTGCCCTGATGAGCCCGTTGGGTGAGATGGGCCCGGTGACGGCGACGGGGCTGAGAACGAACCGGCCCTGCTGTTGGCATGGCTACCTGGCAGCTGAGCCATGCTTGTCTCCAGTCGAGCAGAGGAAGAGGCAGGAGGGCGGGATGCGGGAGCGGAGCCCCTTCCTTTCCTTGCCGCGGGGCCGTCTCACGACCCTTTTCTGCTCAGTGGCAGCCCTATACCACGCACAAAGTACTTTGTGAAGATCCTCTGGCTATATGAAGCGGTTGATGAGGTCGCCTAGAGCGCCAGGCGTATCTCGTTGGACAGGATACCGGCGCCGGTGACTGAAGCAGCGTGCGACGGAAGCGCCACGTTACTCTGGCGAGGAAGTTGGGCGTGATCAGGAGGGCAGAGGAGAAAGTGAGGTTTGTCAAGTCTCAGTCCTCTGGAGTATACGTGTTTACGCTACTGATGAGCGAGTCTGGTCACAAAGGGAGGAGCGAGATAGGAGGAGAGCCGGTCAAGGAGAGGCAGAGGTCTGGGTATCCTGGTGCGATGACCGGCAGTGGGAGATGAAAAGGCAGGCGGGGCGAGCGCGGTGCGTCCGTGTGCGGGTGAAGCTCCTTCCGCCCGAGACGCACACCAGGAGCTTCCTGGCCCACCATCGACGTCTGCCTTTGCCCGCTAAGCATCGCCTCTGATCATCCTCGGCTTCGATACTCGACGACGTCACATGTGAGCTCAGACGGTGTATGCTGCAATCAGGCCGCAGCTCACAGTCGACTCTCTAATCCCCGCCTCTTCTCTCACAGGTCTCAGAGTCAAGAGGTGGCTCCCTCGCTTATTCAGCGGTACTCTCAGCACAGTGCAGAGCTTCCCACAGACAGCACCAGCTCCACCAACGAGGCGAGTACCACAGAGATGCCCCAGAAGCACCTATACTCTCTACGCCATCTCACATGTCCTCACCTCGCTACTCTCAGACCCCAGCCTCGGCCGTAGAACGTCTCGCCGCTAGCCTACCGACTGAGCCCACTTCTTCCCAAGCAGACAAGAACGCCTTTATCCTCTCTGCCACCGCCTCTCTCACCTCTCTCCGCACTTCGTCCCACCAACTCTCCGAAGAGCTCAAAGCAGAGAAGCAAAGAGTCAGTGAGGCAAAGGCTAAAGTCGATCAAGCTCGATTGGAATTAGAGAATAGGAGGCTAGAGGAGATGGAATTGCAAGAGGAGATTAGGAGAGAATCTTCAGAGTAAATCCATCCTCTGAACCATACCGGGCGATACATCGGCCATTCGCATCTAATACGGCCTTTACAGCTGCATCTTGCTCCATTCTACACCTCGCCAGCTACAGCATGGCACATCCAACATCATCTAGCTCCGCCTCAGGTCCTTCCTCTTCTATAAGTATCACGTCTGGCTGGTTGGACTCTGTCGATGCAGTTTACCATCTCTTCGAGCAGCCTGAGTTGCGCAGTCGGTACCCATCTCTAGCAACCAAAGTCAAGGAGGGGGTGCAGCTCTGCGAAGAAGTTATCAAGGAGCTCGGACTCGAACACTGTGCCCTCAGCTTCAACGGTGGGAAGGACTGCACGGTCATTGTACACATGCTAGCAGCGGTGTTACGAAGGCTCACGGGTCTGTCCCGACCCTCTGGCTCATCTTCTGCCAGCACAACGTCGACCGAAGGCCCATTGGTCTCCCTACCGTCAGTGTACATCACCTGCCCCTCACCCTTCCCCATCCTCGAGTCCTTTATCCGAGCATCTCAAGTGCGGTATAACCTCGATTTGGTCACAGTGCCAGGTGACATGAAAGATGGGCTAGTAGAGTACTTTGATGGTGGGGGAGAAGCTGGCGTGCCCCCGCTGGAGTCGAGGCGAGAAGAGCAAGGGCAGGACAGGCGGAGAGAGGTCGAAGGGAGGCATAAGAGGGGCACCAAAGCCATCTTCATTGGGACTAGGCGGACGGATCCTATGGGTGGTGAGTTGAGCGAGGCAGCTGGGGACAAGCCCTGACACCGACTGATGCTGACAAGATCATGCATCATGCCTCGTCCGCCTCTTTTCAGACACTCTCACTCCGCGGAAATGGACTGACCCATCATGGCCAAAGGTGGAGCGGATTCACCCAATTCTGGATTGGGACTATGCCGATGTCTGGGAGTTTCTGCGGTGTCCTGCCTTGGGCCACTCTCCAGCCGATGCGTCCGACAAGACCATGAACTCACGGCAGTCGGTAGAGCGGAATCGGCGGACGACAGCAAAGGATGAAGAGGATGGGTACGGAACGGCTGGTGGTGGACAGGAGGGCGTGCCGTACTGTCGTCTCTACGACGAAGGGTGAGTACCGAAACGACAAGACGCGCATGGACTTCCCATTCTGCCGCGGGGAGCTGACCGAGCTGAGCTCTTTGTACTACAATCAGGTTCACTTCTCTCGGCAGCACATTCAATACGTTCCCAAATCCTCTGCTCCAAATCGAGGAGGGGGAGCAAAATGTCCCGAATGGCCATGACCATAGCAGTAGCAGCGGCAGCGGCAGTGGCAGTGGCGGCAGTACATTCAGGCCCGCCTGGCAACTAAAGGATGGCAGCTCCGAGAGGGCTGGCAGAGGGGACAAGAGCAAGAAGTAAAGCGAGGGCACTCTGCAGGGGCGGATGAGCCCCCGATGCTGCCTCAGCAGAACGCAACACAATCATCATAGAAGTTTTTGGCAAGTCGTTTGCAGGCAGTCCATTGGTCGTGTGGCCCCATGTTGTGTAGAAAATACAAATTTGTCCGACTCGCAATCGCAAAGCATAATCGTAACCCTTTCCCCCGTCATTACGCTCCCCCGCACCTTACTGCGCCTTCTTGACTTTCCCTCCCCTCCCCTCTCCCACCCTCTTTCCAGACTCCCTCTCCCTCTTTCTCCCCTTCTCCTTGTTCCTCCTCTCCTTTTCTCCAAATCCACCATCCGCCATCTCCATACTAGCCACCCTCTTTGCGCTCCCTACACTTCCAAGCATCCGGAGTACCCTCTCCTCAGGAAATTCGAGTTCCCTCAACTGCAGTCCAATCTTGGCCTCGGTTCCCTGAAGAACAGTCACGTCCCTCTCGCCGACAAAGCTGAGAGCCCAACCCACTTTTCCCGCTCGGGCTGTACGGCCGACACGGTGTAGGTAGTCCTCCCAGGCTAAAGGCAAGTCGAAGTTGATGACCATTTCCACTTGTGGAATGTCCAGACCTCGCGAGGCTACGTCTGTAGCGACGAGGATATGTCTTGCTGGATCTCTCCGGAACTTTTGCAAATTGGCCAAGCGTGTGGGTTGTGAGAGGTGGGAGTGGAGAGAAATGGCTGGTAGGGAGAGTTCGCGGAGGGTACGGGTGAGGAGCTCGGCGGATTGACAGCGCGAGACGAAGATGATCGTGGGGGGCACACGCTTAAAGGAGGTGCCTTCCGAGGAGATGAATTCGGATTCGCTGTCCGAGGCTGACGAGTAGTCTAGGTCCAGCGATTCTTCCCCTGCAGAGGACGAAGAAGCGACAGAGGAGGCATCATCTTCGTCGTCCACCTCTTCCTCGTCTTCGTCCTCCTCTTCGCCCACTTGGGTACCAAAGTCCTCTTCGTCGCCTTGCTCTCCTTCGATCAGACTTTCGACTGCTCCGCTCAATGCTTTCCTCTTGCTCCCACCAACTCTATGCGATCTCCGATCACTTGGAGGATGCGTGAGGAGATGGTAGAGGTAGACTTCCCGGACATGCGTAGGCACGAAGATGTACCTCTGCCTCAAATTCTTGGGCGTCTTTGCGTCAAATTCAATCTTCTCCACCTTGATTCCCCTGCCCTTGCCCTCCTTGGCCTCCGCTAACCTCTTCTCGGCCAGAACCTCAATCTCCTTTGTCAGAGTGGCGGAGAAGAGGAGTGTCTGCCTCTTCTCGGAGCTGGGCAGGACACCCATGATGTAATTCAATGCCTCAGCAAAGGTTTGCGTGAGGAGCCGATCTGCCTCGTCCAGCACTAGGAATTTGCACCTGTCGAGCCCCCACTCCTGCTGACCACCACTCCGCAAGAGGTCCCACAACCTGCCGGGAGTAGCAACGACGATGTGCGGTCTGCCGTGTGCGAGCTCGGTGGCCTGTTTCATCATGTCCATTCCTCCTAGCACAAGGGAGATCTTGATTCCCATTCTGGCTCCTTGAGCCAGTGCAAGAAATTGCTCGTACAGCTGTAGAGCCAGCTCTCGTGTGGGCGTGAGGATGAGGGAGTGGCCCCCTACTGGGTCTTGCACGAGGGAATGGAGGATGGGAAGGGCAAAGCAGAGCGTCTTTCCAGTTCCTGTGGGAGAGCCACCAATGAGATCCGAGCCAGAGAGGATGGTGGGTATGGTGAGGGACTGGATGGGCGTTGGTACAGTGAGGGCCAGATGGGAGAGGGCACGTAGGAGTGCTGGAGACAGGTGGAGAGAGGCAAAGTTGCGGTGGACTGGAGGAGCTGCCGCTGACGGCGCGGACGAGGGAGAGGCTGCGCCCATCTTTGACGTCGAAGCCTTTGACGACGAGGCCTGAGATGAAGACCCAGTCGCTGTCGGCGCCATGGTTCAGCTTGAGGAAGAGGGATGATGTTCGACTGTTGGTATGGTCAAGAAGGTGCTTCCGCCCCGAGGTCCACTGCTGTGTCCCACTTCCGTCTCGGCGGGGAAAATCAAAAATTTCAAAGGCGCCCGCTGATGTGTGTGGTGCTTCTCCGCCCGATCACTCACTCCCTCCTACCAATCAGTCCTTCTTGCCAGAGAGCCTACCCACAATGGCTCGGACCAAGACGCAGCAGAGCCCAGCCTCGGCTTCAAAGGCTTCCACATCGAAGCTACCAGCTGCAGCACCGCAGCAGCCGCGGACCATTGCCGGCTTCCACATCCTCCCGCTTTCCATTCCCACCTCCTCTGTCGCCTCCTCCTCTTCGTCTTCCTCTTCCTCACCCACACAGCATTACCTATACCTCCGTCCACATGAAGTGACGTCTTCCAAGGACACTCTTCCCAAAGGCCGGACTCTGTTCCTTGTGAATCTGCCTGTAGATACAACAGAGGGTCATCTGCGTTCCCTGTTCGAAAAGGCAGGTCGGGTGGAGGAGGTCCGCTTCAGGAGAAGGAGAGGCGGGAGCAGTACGCGGGAGCAAGAGCTGGACGCCCTGACGGCAGGAGAAGGAAGTGAAGACGATGACAATGAAGAAGGCGCAGACGGCATGGCATTGGACGGGGCTGCCGCCGCGTCAAAGACTGCTATGACGGCGGCGGAAGAGAAGAAGGCCAAGTACAAGAACACGAAAAAGCCTACTGGTCCTCAAGCGCCTGCTCTGCACTCCCTTCCCCTCCTCGACCCACGTAAGGATGCTGTCTTTCTCGAGACGGGCTCTAGCGCTCATGTCGTCTTCCTCGAAGAGACGAGTGTCAAGCGCGCTCTGGCCCTCTCGGCAGAAGGAAAGCCTCGCAAGTGGGTGGATCCACAGGTACAGCTGCTGCGCTCGGCGCAGAAGGAGGCTCAAGGGAATGATGATGAGGGCGGTGAAGAGGACGGCTATGGAGCACGCAGAAAGTCTCGTCCTTCCACTGCGCGAGAAGCAAAGTTGGCATCTGTAGTGCAAAAGCCGCCCGCACCTACAGGCCTGGCCTACTTCCTCCAGTCGTACGACTCCCACCATCCATCCCTGGCAGAGGTGAAGCGACATGCAGACTCCGTCGTGAAGCGGTACACCTTCTTCCGCTCCCATCCTCAGCTGGATCCAGAGCGTCAATCTTCCAGTGGCGGGCTAGGAGCTAGAGTGGGCGAAGGAGGTATCAAGATTGCCAGCTATGGACCAGGTGGAGAGCCATTGGATGAAGACGGCTTCACCATTGTTCTCCCCGGCGGAAAGTACGGAAAATCCCTTGGAGCGCCTGGTACAGCAGGCGAAGGTGGTGTGGATCAACCCTCTTCTTCTTCAGTCCGTTTCGCCCGTCAGTCCCAAATGGACATGGCCGCTCTGGCACTAAAAGCTCGTAAGCAGGAGCAAGCTTCAGAAGGACTCGAGGACTTCTATCGCTTCCAAAATCGTGAGAGACGTAAAGAGAAATTGGCAGAGATGAGGAGACAATTTGAAGAGGATAGGGAAAAGGTAGAGGAAATGAAGAAGAAGGGTGGCGCGGGATCAAGAAGGTTCAAGCCTTACTAGAGCCTAGAGTGTCGTGCGCAGCTTAGAGAGGGAAATGCTATCATCATCGCATAGTCAGAACTGCCGAGAAGAGGGTATATGATTTGTGTCGACACGGACAACACAGCGTCAATGGGAAGTGAGAGCTGGTGTCGCAAGAAGGACTGGACCCGGTCATCGCCTTCCCGCTCCCAGTGGGCTCTGGTCATGACAATCCTGGCCCCTGAGTGTCCCCATTTGCATCGTGAATCTCCGCTGCTACTGTATCTCGTCTGTCCTCTTCCTCTCCCTCTCGATCCTCCTCATCATCGATGTCATCTTCGCTCTCCTCTTCTTCCTCAGTGGCCACGCCTCTCCTCCTACGTCTCCTACTCCTCATCCGACTCCTCCCCGCCGCTCTTCCAAGGGCAGTAAACTCCTCGAAAGAGGTGGGCGTGAGTGCACGTAGCTCCTCGGGTGGCATAGCCCAACTCCAGGAGCTAGGATCGTCCGGAATCGTCGAGGAGGAGGCGGCAGCGGCGGCGGCAGTAGTGGGTAGGGCGGCGCTGGCGAGCTCGGCAAAGGAAGGCAGGATGGCGCTGGACCTGCTTGCTGCTGACGAGGAAGCGAGAGCGGGAATGTTAACATCGGCAGGGGTAGGAGCCACTTGAGAAGGGCCACTCAGCCTACTTGCTGTCCTCCTGTTGTCTCTTCCTCCGGCCGCGACTTGTGATTGTGCTCCTGCGCCATAATGCAGCCAATGTCGCCTGAGCCTCCTCAGCCCGTCCATCTCCTCGACCAGGGCCGTCATCCTGGGCATGATTCGCTCCACGCCTCTGCCGAAAGCACGATCTTGCCACCTGAACGAGTTTTCCAGCTCTAGCATGTTGTACTTGTAACACTCCAGAGCACCATAGAGTACTTCGACCTTTTCTCCGAGATCATCATCCACCAGAGCACCAAAGTCCATCTCTGGTGGCCAATCTTCCGGTTCGTCAAAGTAATTTGCTGGTCCGTAATCAGATCGAACCACTTCGCCAGTCGACTGATCGACCCTGCGAGGCGACATGAGACCCGCTGCGAATGCCGATGTGGGGCCAAATGGCTCCTCCACTCTGCCATTGCCGAGAGCGTCGGGGAACGAGGAGCTTGTAGCTCTTGTAGTCGCACCGAGCCAAGGCAACAGAGGTGGCACTTCGACTCCTTGTAGCTCTGCACCATCGTGGACTAGCCTGTTTCGAGAGGTAGACGCGGATAGGTCACCTGCTGCAGTGCGCTGGAATCGGCCGACTCTGCGTAGCGAGCGAGTGCGGCGAAGGGATGTTCCGGAGTCGGTCCTGACATTAATTGTGGGGAGAGCATCGTCACTGTCGGAAGAGTCTGCGGCTAAGTAGCGGGAAGGACGAGGCATGGGCGCCCATGATGAAGTTGATGCACGGGCAGCTTGATCGTGGGCGCTCTCTAGGTATCGCACAGGAGTGCTTGTCCTATCACAGACAAAGGACTGAGAAGGGCAGTAGCGGGCAGAAGAGCAGAAGGGCATTTGAGAAATGTGATCGTCGTCATAGCTCTGTCCCTTTGGCGCGAAGGAGCACTCACGTCTACGATGATATCATGCAGTCTCTGCCAGTACTCGTCCTTGAAGTCAACCTTGTCCACCCACTGCTCGAAAGTGAGACGACGGAGCTCTTCGCTCTCTGCAGCTCTCCCTCTGGATGGTGAACCAAGTAGTCTACTGTATGCATCGTCTGACTTGGACGCCTTGATGTCCCGAAGCGTCTGCTCCACAAAGGGGCGAAATTTGTCCAAGAGGACCTGCTCGTAAACGCGTGGGGTCTTGAGGCCCATGGTTGTGCAGAGGCGATGGGTTGACGCAGGAAGAGGTGGGACAGAGGCGTCGTGAGCACAGTGTGTAGGAGATTGTGAGATCGTATAGGCTGCGAGTGTGAGGTAGAAGAGGAAGAGTGGGCACCGAGGATCTGGACAGGGACCAATGGTAGTGGTGAGTGGTGCAGAAGCGAAGTGCGTTGCACTGCTGCTGCTGCTGCTGCACGACGCCCAATTGCCTGCAGGCGCGGCGAAATCCAATTGGCCGAGGCACAAGTCGGACCACGGCAGCGGGGAAATTGCATCGGAAGGGTCAAGGCAGGCAAAGGGAAGCCCAGGAAGATCCTCATACGCATGGCTGTACATAGTCAGTCAGACCACCTCGTATGCTGCCATTGAGACTCACTACCACGACCATTCACTCCCTCAGAAGCAGTCTGTCCCTCCTGCGCAAATCCGCAATCCTGACCGCCCACCCTCACCCAATCCCATTCAGGATGTCCTCCTCCACCTCTCTCTCCCTCTCCCCTTCCATCGAGGCCAATCAGACCCTCGCGACCTTGATGCGCTCCATGCACCGCATTGCCCCCCTCTCCCTCGCCGATTCATCTTGGGACAATGTCGGCTTGCTTCTAGAAGCACCCTTTCCCCGTTCAGCATCCTCAGACAAGAGTGGCAGGGCAAGCGACATCGGCAAGGGCGTGCACCTCTGCATCGACCTCACCACCTCTGTCCTCTCCGAAGTCCTCCAACACCCACACATCTCCACAATCCTCTGCTACCACCCTATCATCTTTCGCGGACTTAAAACTCTTACCCTCTCCGACCCTCAGCAAGCAACATTACTCCGTTGTGCAGCCGAGGGGATCAGCGTGTACTGCCCTCATACTTCCCTCGATGCTGCCCGCGGAGGAATAAACGACTGGCTCGCCGAGGGATGCAAATCCTCCCCCTCCGAAGCGTTCAGCGCTGCTCCTGCTCCCTGTCAGAAGAGTAAAGCCACTTCGATCCCCGAAGGACACGAAGGCGCAGGTATGGGTCGACATTTCTCACTTGCGGAGCCTGTGGAATTGATCACTTTGGTGCAGCGGTTGAAGAAGCATTTGGGATTAGAGCATGTACAGGTGGCTACACCTGCTGGAAAGGAGAGCCCAATGGTGCAGAGCATAGCAGTCTGTGCTGGATCGGGTGGATCAGTGTTAGCGGGTGATGAAAGTGATTGTTGGTTGACGGGGGAGATGAGCCATGTAAGTCCTGAGCGGATCACTCTGCATGCCTATGGCCCCCCATTCCCATTTTGCTAACCTCTTACTGCATGTCCTTCTTTCTAACCTTGCTTCTGACTCGTAGCACGAGCTTCTAGCAGCCACAGCAGCAGGTCGCAGCGTCATCCTCACCAACCATTCCAATACCGAACGGGGCTACCTCTCTGCCGTCCTCAAACCACGATTGGAGGAGCTAGCAGGCGGGGATCTGCAGGTGTCGGTCAGTGAGGTGGATCGAGATCCGCTGAGGGTGGTTTGAGGGGCGTGTGAAGAATGGTTGAAGAATCGAGCAGAACTACGGGGCAAAGAGCAAAGGAACGTCTATATATTGAGGCAAGGGCGCAAATACGCAAGTAAGAAGAAAGAGGCAGCCGCAACGCAACGTAGGGGCCACGGATGAAGGTCGCTGAGCGGGAGCATAGCATAGACCAGAAGGAGGCAAGAGCCAAAGGATGCTCTGCGGTTGCCTCTACTCTCGGGTGATGTCTCGTCCAAAGAGCTTCACCTTGGACCAGTCCACTGCAACGTGGAATCGGTTGCGCAGCGAGAAGAGTTTCTGCGGAGGAGAGGGAGAGCCAAGGGACAAGGGACGAGGAGTAAAGTTAGTGAAGCTGGATTCTCAAGACCCATCGCTACCCTGTCTTCTCTCTCTAGTCACTCACTGTAAAGTAGACACCCCTCCAAGCGAGATAAGTAGCCACACCACCCACCGACACGCCTCCGTTCATAAACGGCAGGTCGGCAATTGCCTTGTCGTGTCCAATGTAGGCAAGTGCTCCACTGTGCGAATAATGGAAGGGCTTGATCCTCTCTGCCTTTTCCACCATCCTCTCCAGTGTCTTGACCTGATCCGTCTGTCCATTCTTTTGCGCTCCCTCCAATTGCGCCTTGAGGTCATCTACCCGGGCCATCTGGTTGAAGCGCTTGCCCAGCCATTTACCCTGCTGAGCGGCAGACTGAGCAGTTGCAGCATAGGGGGTGGCGGTACAGTCGCCAAGGGCAAAGATGACGTCTTCGGCTCCCTTGAGACGCATGTGCTCGTCGACGGAGAGACCACGACGCTCAGTCTGCACCGAGGGGAATTGACCCATGAGGTCACGGGTGATACTGAAGGGTCGGGCGAGGGCGGAAGTCATCGTCAGAAGCTATCAAGAGTATCGCTCGCCGCTTACACGGTCTCTCCACTACTCACGGCCTCTGTCCGTTACCAGCAGCCATGACAAAGACACCATAGGGGATCTTCATGTCCTGTCCATCTGGCTTCTTGACTGTGACATGTGTCTCATCCAGATCCCTCAGCATGTGCTTGGTGAGGAGAGTGATTTCCTGCTGCTCAAACTCGTGCTCAGTGTACTCGATGAGCTTCTTGCTGAACATGGGCAGGATGTTGGGAAGTCCCTCTACCAGAGTCACCTTTACACGGTTGGCAATCTCGGGGTACCACTTGGCCAGGTCATCCTTGACAAAGTCCCTCAGCTCAGCTGCGAACTCTACACCAGTGGGTCCACCACCCACAACGACGGTGTGCAGGAGTCGGTCCACCTCCTCCTCGGACTGACCGGTGATGCAGGCGGACTCGACACAGTCCATCAGGCGATTCCTGATCTTCTCTGCATCACCCAGCTCCTTGAGGAAGCAGCCGTGCTTGGCAACACCTTCAATTCCGAAGGTCTGAGGAGCAGAACCGACCGAGTAGACGAGGTAGTCGTAAGGGATCGTAACGGTTCCCAAGGCTCCGTGGATCTCAGACTTGTCCTCGAAAGTGACTGTCTTCTTGGCAGCATCGACCTTGGTCGCCTCTGCCTCGAGCACCTGAACCTCCCTAGCCTTGTACCTAGTCAGCTGTCGGGTAGGCTGAGCGATAGATCGTCCATTGATAGTTCCTACAGTGACCGAGGGCAGGAGTGGGGTAAAGAGGAAGTAGTCGGCGGGGGAGATGACAATGACATTGTAATTCGTCGTGTCAATGTGCTCCAGCATCGATGTGGCAGCCCATCCTGAGCCGAGGACTACGATGGTCTTCTTGCTAGGATCTTGAGGGAGCTGATCGGGTGGGTTGTTGGCTTCGTGAACATCTGCAGGTGGGCAATGTGAACGATTAGGAGTGAGTCTAGAGCGCTTATCTCCGAGAAGCAGCGATGTCCCTCTTCCATCTGCATCGCTTCGGGAGTACTCACAGTAGGCAAAGGTAGCCAGAGACAGGACAGTAGTACCGTAGATTCCCCTCTTGACCTTTGTGAAGAAGCCAGCCTTGCGCTTCCCACCGCCATTACCACCACTTCCCGAGCTGCCTCCATTGTTCTGAACAGAGGCGAGACCTTGTGCGCCGGCTGTAGCGCCTGCGCTGATTTCGCTCGGGGTGGCTGCTGCTGGTGCTACTGGTGCTACAGCTGCTCTCCTCCTAGCGGAGAGGAAGAGGGAGCGGGAGAGGTTGGCGGTGGGGGTAGAGGTGAGGCCTTGTGTCGGGAGGGCGATGCGCCTGGCCGAACGCGATACGACCGAGGCGGCGATCATGTTGGAAGGCGGGCGAGGAGGAAAGGGGAGAGGATGGAGGAGCGGTAAGTGATGAGTGGTGGTTGGACGATGGTGGTGATAAGAAAGGACGCTGTGTCTCTTCGACGATGATTAATTCTTCTGCGTCGGCTTTCTCTTTACCCTGGTATTTGGAATGCAAAGCTTCTTGCGGGAGAAGTCCGCCCCGTTGCTGTTGCTGTGGCCGAGGCGCAGAAAATTGAAGATCGACGAGAGACGCAGCCGAGTAAATTTGGGGCGCACCAGGGCTAAAGGGCCTCCCTCATCTCACACTCCGCCCTTGGGCCCTGCCTGCCTGGTCCCACTACGCCTCTACTGCCCTCTCTCACTCTCACCCTCTCTGGCCCACAGCCCAAGCAGGCACTCAGGCAGCACCACACCACATCTCCCAAAGGACGTCCGTGCGACTGAGATCCACCACTCGCGTCACGCTGCCCAGTCACTCCTTCGTGTCCGAGGTCACGCACGCACCTCTTCCGTCAGAATGGTTGAATGGATGAAAGAGGATCGATTGCGAAGCAAGACCCTCAACCACGGCCCCCGGTTTCATCCGTCCTCCTTGGCCACCTTGACCAGCCCTGTAGCTCCAGCAGCAATCGCAAGGTATGCCTGCCACCCTTCCGTATCCCCGCTCCCAGGCGCAACGCCCTCCAGCATCGCCGAGCCAAGCTCACAACACGTCGTCGTCAGCTCCCAGCCCAGCACGGACATCGAGTGCCGCACTGATTGAAATTGAGACTCGCAAGAGGACATCGACTGACGGATGCGGGAAAGTCGCGAAGGGCTGTCCTTTGACGAGACCAGGGGAGATTGTTGAGGAGCCTTCGAGGGGATCTCGGGTGATGTCGTAGGGCTCGAAGGTGTCACATGCAGCCTCGGAAGAGACACTGGGGCAGAGCGAACCTGCGAATCCTCCTCATCCTCTTCTTCTTGAGCATCAGCCAGGTCGTCTGTCAGGAGTAGCATGCGTCGGTTCAGATGGCCCAGAGCCCTGCGCGATCGACGTCGCAGTGCCGACAAGGTGTACGCATGGATGAGAAGCGTGACAATGCCAACACTGTAGACATTCAGGAGAGAGAAAAGCGTCAGCTATCGTTAGCAAGAGTCAGCGGGAGGTGGCTAGCTGTCGCTAAAGGAACAGTCTCACCTCAGGGCTATCCGATCCAATATGTGCCGCTGCCGTCGTCTCAGAGCCTTCTTGCCCGGCTCTCCATAACCTCCGCGTATCGTCTTCCACGCAATCGTCGACCCACCCAGGAAAGCCGCAATGTCTGCCGCTTCTCCCACCGAAGCTAGAACTTCGCCAAGATGGGCCAATCTTTGCTGCCAGTATGTAAGCTCTTCAGGGTTGATCTTTGTTGATTGAGTTTCATGGGTATCGCTGTTGTTTCGTCGTCTTTGTTCTAGTGTATGTTGTGTACTCCGCGCTTCTGTCATTCTTTTGTCGTGAGCACGAGAGCTCTCCCTCTCCTGCCTTGCTGTCCACAGCAGACCCCGCAACCATCTCAGCAGCAGCAGCAACTTCCTGGACTTCTCCGCCGCCTGCCCTGTATATCGCATCCCTGTCAGAGCCTCACGCCTGACGGAGCGGGAAAAGAAGAAAAAGAAGATGTGGGGTATAGGGTACATGCCGTATGAGCGAGGGTGTCGGACAGAGCCAAAGGAATGATGAGTGAGGAGAGCCAGGCCTAGGCAGAGTTGCTGTCGAAGGGCGCAGATGATGATGCTCAGCAAGACGACCTTGGCTCCACTGAACCAAATTCCGCCTTGAACTCACCAGTATGCGATCTCTGCCTTCGTCCGAGCGCATTACCCTGCTCAAGGAGACTTTGAACTCCCTGGCTCTGCGCTGCCTGCCGGATTCGCAGCTGCTCTCCCCCTCTTGCGCTCGTACATAGGTAGTTACTGGACTCACCATGGCGTAGGCTGGTGGCTCATCATCGTCCATTGCTTGGCCTGCTTGCTGGGCTTGACTTGCAGCGATCACCTGAGTCTCTTCCATGCCGGGTGCTGCAGCGCCAGCTTCTGCCCTCTGGCGAATAGCTTCGCGTTCCGCCTCCTCCTCGCGGTGAGCGACGCGGGCAGCATCAAGGTCCTGCGCTGACAATTGGGATGCACGAGAAGAGGGCCTTCCGGAAGTGTACGAGGGACCTGCCACGGAGGATCGTTCCGAGTAGTCGCCGGCGACCGTTCGACTTTCTAGGGAAGAGTTGGCAGTAGCCGCAATGCTGGGCGCTGCAGAGCCACTGGGAGCAGAGGGCGGCTGGTAAAGCGCTGCACGTTTAGATGTGAGAAGGTAGTTTGAGTTCAGCTTTGACGAACTCGGCCAGCAGTCCTCTGCTCAGGAACCATGGTACTCACGAAGTTGCTCCCCATGTTGGCCGCCCCTTGCTAGATTGCGGACCTCCTCGACGGCGTCTCTGAAGGCGGCGCCTCCACCTTCATTGAACCAGATCTTGCACAGACCCTTCGAAGCGGCCCCGCCAGAGCAAGCCTCTGGAAGGTTGCCTCCTGGGACAGGTAGCACTGAAGCCTCGTAGTAGGGAGCACCAAAGATGGGGATCAGGTACCGAGAGTCGACCAGATGGGTCAGAGGCACATTGAGAGAGCGTAGATGCTGCGAGGCTTCCGACTGTTCCGCAGGCTGAGGTAGAGGCGGGATTCGGAGGAATACGACGCGTTGGTTGGTGACGTAGACCGTCCCTTTGGCCTCCCACTTGGCTTTCGCCTCTTTGAACTCCAGACTGACACAGAGGTAACAAGAACACGGTTGAGCTGGATGTGCCTCGTGCTGTTGCGTGGATGCGCTGAGGTAGCAGCGACTCACCTCATCTGGCACTTTTCCACTGCGAGCCAGATCTTCTCTTCGGGGAGAGGCACTGGCCGCTGATTAGCATCGATCATAGCCCAATTGAGAGCCATGTTGCAGAGATTTTAAGGGTGGTAGTCAGTGATACGAAGAAACAGAAGAGCAAGACGAGGTTGCCAGATTAGGGCGTGAGAGTGGGGGTAGAGCTAGGGCCACCTTAAGCGGACTTTCAAACCAGGGGTTCAACCTCGGCTCCGCTGTGCCTCCACCTAGCCCAACCCCTCCCTTCCGGTCATGGGTACTAATTGCGCCTCTTGGCATCCGAGGAGGATGTTGCCCCTGTCGCGTCGTGTCCTGAAAGCTGTGTCCCTCAACGTTGCTGTGTTCACCTTGTGTTTGCCGAGAGAAGATATATATGCGAGTCGGAACTTCGTCTATCCTATGCTACAATTTGACTCACACTCACGCCCTTGCAAGACATGAGGCTACCCATCGCACCCACCTTGGCCTCGGCCGCCGTCTTTGTCGCACGTCAACAGACTGCACCCACTGAAGCTACTGCCGGTGTCAACAATACAATCATCCCCTTTGAACCAGCACCTCTTCCTCAGGCTCACTGCACATCTCCCATCTACTGTCCGGGCCCATTACTTCAGGCCGTTCAACTATCGGGCTTGTTCAACGACTCGAAAGAGTTTGTCGATCGGGCGACACTCAAGCCAGTCGAGCAAGTGGTCGCTGCATTTGCCGCCCTCGGCGATGGTAGCGGCAGGAATGTCACCTATAGCGAGCTGCAGACATTTGTCGATGAGAATTTCGCTGAAGTGGGAGGCGAACTTGTCGCGGCTGACCTGGGGGAGGAATTCGTCCCGGACCCAAAGTTTCTGAACAACGTCACTGACGAGGTCGTCAGACTGTGGATCACACAAGTACACAGCTACTGGCCTCTCTTGGCCAGGACCACCAACACCAGTGCCTTGATTGATGCCAGCCCAAGCACTAGTACCGATGATTCCCCAAGCCCAACTGCATCGGATGCCACCCCGACCAGCACTGACTCCAACATCGCTTCGACTGGGAGTGCAAGTGTCTCAGGAAGGGCTCTCAATGATACGGCTGCGAGCCTTCAGGCCTCGCAGCAAGTCGCTGCAGAGACTCCGCAGAGCAACGACAGCGATGCTCTGATGATGGCCACTTCCTCTTTCATACCATTCAAGTCGCCGCGCACCTTCGTCGTCCCGGGTCAACGCTTTCGCGAGCTTTACTACTGGGACACTTACTTTGTCATCCTCGGGCTGCTGCGCTCCCAGCTCTCCTCGGTAGCGCTAGGCATGCTCGAGAACTTCGCCGACCTCGTCGAACAGTTTGGATTTATTCCCAATGGCAACCGCCTCTACTATCTGAATCGCTCCCAGCCTCCAATGCTGACACAGATGGTGGACGTGTACTTGAACTACACAGGAGACGCTACTATCTTGTCGCGCTTACTGCCTCTACTCGAGCGGGAATGGGAGTGGTGGAACATCAATCGAACTATCGAGATTACCTCACCTTACTCAAACCGGACCTACAACGTCTCGCACTACGACGTTGATACATCGGCACCTCGACCCGAGTCGTACTTCGTAGACTGGCAGACTGTGGAGCTCGCAGGCAAAGAGCAAGGACTTCAATTCACTGACGAGGAGAAGGCGAGGCTGTATGCTGATATTGCAAGCGCTGCAGAGAGCGGACACGACTTCAGTCTGCAGAGGTGGTCGAGGCAGCCTTCCTTCATCGGCGATTTGGCAGAGCCGGTCTCGGATGTGAGCGGCACTCCCACTCGACGTCAAGATGACTCTGCTGATACTGAGGCCACCTCGACAGCGGACACTCCCACCACGGCGACGATTCCTGCCGCTGTGTCTACCTCACGAGCTTTGCGATACCTTAACACTGCCAAGCAGATCCCTGTGGACCTGAACGCCATTCTCTACAAAAACGAGATGGCGCTGGCTCGTTTCCATAACATCACTTACCTTCCAGCCCAGTCCGGTAATTCCTCATCCGCTGACGCTGGCAACAGCACAAGTCCATCACCTCTCGCTGCAAACGCCACCCTCGTCGAGCTGTGGTCCAGTCGCGCTGCCGCGCGTCGGGAAGCCATTCTCGACCTGCACTGGAACGCTGAGCTTCTCTCTTTTGCCGACTACAACCTGACCTCTTCATTGCGATCGACTCGCTGGTCAGCGTCGAGCCTCTGGCCATTCTGGGCGGGTATCTTGCCCAATGAATTCACTGCAGATAATCAGACGAAGGAGGAGCGGGGTGCTCTGCTGCAAAGTGCCTTCGCTGGAGTGCGATACCTTATCGACAGGTACAATGGCTCCCTCTCCACTACTCTGGCAGCTACGAACCAGCAGTGGGACTTTCCAAACGTCTGGGCTCCCCACACTCAAATTGCCATCGACGCCCTGCGAGCACTCCCTCAGGACCTTGTTCGAGCAGGTGGAGTAGCCAAGCCCGCTCCCAATGGTACCTTCGAGCTCATACCCGCTGCCAGCGTACGAGAAGATAACGTCACGGATGCAGAGCCTACGCGTCTCACTCAGCTCGGCGTCTCGTCGGCTGACCAGCTTCCACTGCAGCCTCTCGCCTCGAATCTCAACGCTTCTTCCCACTCAGACGAAGCCTTAATCGGTCAGACTTCCCCTGATTCGGGTCTGCAGTACGTCGGCGTTGCACCCTCAAACGTCGGCAACGCCTCGAGCGACACAGAGCTATGGACCGACACGCTCATCCGCTCTCTTGCCAACCGGTTCGTGGCTTCATCGCTCTGCTCCTGGTATGCAACGGGTGGACAGCTCAACCTGAGCACCCAGGCGGGTCGCGATCGCTGGCCTCCTCAGCCTGTCCCCGCAGGCACATCAGACACTGGTACGACGGCAGCTGCCTCCCCTGGACAAATGTTCGAAAAGTACTCGCAGACGAGTATTGCGGCTGCAGGTGCCGGAGGCGAGTATCAGGTGCAGGTGGGCTTTGGATGGACGAATGGAGTATCGATTTATTTGAGTGCAGAGTACGGCGATATCCTGCAGGAGCCAGTCTGCGCATAGTAAATCGTCCCCGGCACCTCTTTCAAAATTCCTTCGTGCGAGCTTGTGGGTATCATACAAAACTTCTCTTATGACTGTAATGAATAATACGACCATATCACTAGCTCGCTCGGTCTGCCATCATATCAACTGCAGCGTACCGCCATTCTAGCGGATCAAATCTCGCTATTCCTCCTCGTCTCTGTTTTGTCGTGCTTGGTAGGAATCCTCTGGTGATGTATGACCCACGTTGCGTTCGAAGGCACAGATTACAGAAAGGTAACATCAATCCCATTCTCTCTGTCCCTCCCCGTGCAAAGTCCTCACTCATCAGCCTTGCGGTAACCAAACGAGACTCTCCTGCCCAGTGCAGTCACCCCACCTCCACCGCCAGGAGCAGCACCAGCACCAATGCTAGGACGCGCAATCATGCTCATGGGTCTTGGTCGCCTCACTCCCTCTCCAGGAGCCGACGATGTCGAAGTCACTGGGCCGGGAGCATCACTGCCTCCTCCAGGTCGGATGAGGCCAAGTGTCCCGACAGGAGCAGCGCCGACGCTTCCGATCAGGCTGGCGCGGGGTAGCCTGCTCAATACTTGGGGCTGTTGTTGAACCTTGGCTACTCCGGTCATCATCGAGGATGAGGCAGATGCAGGTTGGGAAGAAGAAGAGCTAGGCATAGGGATGTGTGACTTCCTTGGGCTACTACCCGCTGTTCGAGCGGCAGATGTGGTCGGTCCACTCGAAGAAGAGGACGAAGTGGAGGCGGAGCTTTGATTTGTTCCTGCTCCGAGCAAAAAGGGTCGAGGAGGTTTACGGACCGAGCTTGAACCAGCAGAGGCTGTGCCGGTGCTCGCGGAGCTGGAGGACACGACACTGCCACTGTTGCTGCTTCTTGCACCGCCTGCTGAGGACGGTCGACGGGTGAGCTGACCTGTAAGCGCCTCTGACGGTCGGGGAACGACTTTCCTGGGGCTTGACGATGATGAGGGGAAAGGACGCGAAGATGTCGCTGTGGAGCTGGGAAGGTCACGGACGCGGGCTGTGGTTGAGGAAGAGGAGCTTGGTGCGCCAGCTCCCAGAGAGGGCCGGCCAATCATGCTGTGTGGCCGCTCCCTTGGTCTGGCTGAAGAACTCAAAGAGGAGGAAGAGGAAGAAGTGGAGGAAGCAGGCGCTGCGCCGCTTCCAACCAGAGTCACTTTAGCTCTGATAGCCTGAGGCGGTTTCATGCTACCGTCTTCGGCTACGAGCTGAGGCAGGCCGGATAACCTCCTCATACGGGCAGCACTTGCATTAAGAGGTGGCCGAGAGCGTGGTGTGGTTCCCACCTGAGTCGCTGTGCGGGGAGTCTCGCTGCTTGCACCGGCGCCAACTCTTTGTCGCGGCGTGGCAGGGACGCCATGTACAGCCGAATTTGCAGGCACCATAACGCGAGCTGCGCTTGAAGTCGTCGCTCGAGCGAGGCCCTCACTGCTGGCAGAAGGTCTGCTGGTGGTCCTCGCTCTCACGCCTTCGGTCACGCTTGCTCTCAAGGGGGCCGTGAGTGGGACTTGAGGCGTGTCAGAGATCTTAGATGAAGAGCCTACGATCATAGAATGAGGTCTGGCTCTCGCCGAGACTTCACCTCTGTACTCTGCTAGTGCTTCCAGCATCTTGACCTTATCGCTTGACTTTCCACCAGGCATGGCTCGGTCTAGAAGAGCGGATGCGTACAAGAGGCTCTCCTCGCCTTGCTCATCGAATATGTTCGACGTTTCTGAGGTGTTGGACAAGGAGCGCAGCCCCAGGGAGATGGTAGAGTCCGCTGCATCCTTGCTCGAAGGGCGCCCGAGTCCTAGAGTACTTCCGCTGGTGCCAATTCTCGAGGGTCCTGCCGACTTGCGTACAGACGCAGCTCTTTTGATACCTCGTTTCGGGCTTGCCTCGAGCAGCTTCTTGTCAAAGGTCTCGTCGCCGAGGTGCCTGGCTTCCGCCAGAAAGGAGTCTTCGGCGGAACCCATCAAGTCGAACTCTGCCATTGATGTGTTGGGGCCTCGAGAGAGATGCAGGGTCATGGAGACATCTTCGTTGGCTATAGTGGACAGTGGATGGGAAGTCAGTACCGTCTACCTTGACAAAGAGCTAGGAGCTTAGCCCTCTGCCACTCACATGACTGATTGAGTATAACCTTGGCTTTGAGTGGAGCGGTCTCTTCCTCCCGTCTGTTGCCTCTGGATGTGTTGAGCAGCGGCTTCTTGAATGGCGAGGTGGGCCGCCCGCTTGTGCCGATGGTGCGCTTGCTGGGCGAGTGAGCGCTTAGCTCTGCGAACTTGTCTGCGATTGCCTTGCGCGAGGGGGACAGCTGGAGGCTGGGTGACCCAGCAGAAGGCCGAGCAGAGGGGAACTGAACCGCAGAAGCCATGTTGGATGATAGAATGGTGGTATGTGTTGATTGAGTAGGGTCCCGGATGCAAGATACGAATGAGATCCTCACTCAGCTCCTGCTTCCGACGTGTGTGTACGTCTGTGTGTTACTTTCGGTTGGGGCTCCGTCCAAGCAGCATCTACCAAGTAACACATCGGAATGGGCCATCGGAACGGAACCTGCATCTCAATCTCGGAAGCGGAAGCGGCCCATGTCTGTTTGCGCTTTCAGCTGTCTGCGCCCTGCCTGCGTGTCTCGCCTGAGGTGGACAGGATTGGAAATCTGTGCCTCCGCCTTGGCTCAGGCGCCTGGGCTGCGTCGTCGACCCCACAGTTGCTGCTGCCTTCGCATCCGACTCAATCACACTCGTCCCGACGTCGCTCATCACCTCACCTCGCCTTACCAACTCGTCGACCACCCTCACCTTCCTTCATAAATCCCGGAGCTACCACAGGTTGTCCCTTTCGCGCCACCACCACATTAGATCCATCAACATGTCGGAGCAAGAGAAGTCATCCTCCTCGGGAGAGGGAGGTCAGGCAAAGAAGATCACCATGGAGCAGCTCCAGGAGCATGACAAGACAGGCGACCTCTGGCTCCTCATGGATGGCAAGGGTGGGTATCTTTTGCAGGGTATGAGAACGTAGACCCATCCCTGAGCGATCTGCAAAGGTCATTCCGATCAGTCAGCAGGGCAGTGAGGGGAAAGGGGAGAAGCCTCACCCACGACGACCTTCGGATCGCCTCAATTGCTGACGCACAAGTGACTAACCAATCAATCCTACTCTTCAATCCTGACAGTCTACGATGTTTCCAACTTCATGGACGAGCACCCAGGAGGTGACGAGGTCTTGGTAAGTCGCAACGACAGATGACTCTCGTTCTCTTGTATACTTACGCTACCGATCCCTCCATCTCTGACAGACCTCCGAGGCTGGAAAGGACTGCACAGAGGCATTTGAAGACGTCGGACACTCCGATGACGCCAGGAGTTTGTTGCCGCCTATGCTCGTTGGCGAGCTCGAGGGAGCTGTGAGTATCTGCCAGTCCAGCAATTGGTGGCGGTCGAGACGGCGAATACCGCCTAAGCAGCTAGCTCATCATATTTCTCCCCATCGCTTCTGTGTGTCCACAGGTCCAGAAGGCCAAGCAGACTGCTAGTTCGGTCAACCAGTCAGCACAGAAGAGTGGAAAGTGAGTTGCAACGAAAGCACGAGCCAAGGCATGATGGACGAGGTGGCACGGATGCACTCGGCTGACCTTGTGCTCTCAATGCCAACCCTCATTGTTCCACCCCCTCACAGCCCTCTCCTGATGTTCATCGTGAGTATTACAATGGCAGACTGCTTGTCGAAGCTTGAATATGTTGCTGATCACACTGCCCCGCACTGCTTCACCCTCTTAGCCTCTCCTCTTCCTCGGAGCATACTTCGCCTACAGGCACATGCAGTAGATGGATTTTATTCATTCGCGATTCGTGGCACGCATGGGAAGCAAGGAGATACGTAAGGGGAGCGAAAGGACTCTGTTAGATCTGTCGAATTTGGCTCAAGGCGGGCTTCGGAGTGGCAGGCTGTCCACCTTCGATGGTTTCACCATCCGCTATCCCCTCGCCCGGCCCAGTCGTTGTGTTCTCCTATTCCTTCCTTGTCTTTCGCATATCTCTCCGTAGCAGTAGAGCCATCGACGCATATTCCCTGTTTTCCAGTGCATCAAACGACTGAATCGCCGGACAGTGATGAGCTTGCTCCTCCCCATGGCTCTGCTCTGCCCCGCCCGCCTGTCCCGGGCCATTGCCTCTCACGACCCGTCCACGGAAGGCCCCTTCTCACCGACTGCCACCTGCCAGAAGTCGCTACACCCAACGTTGGACAGCCACAGGCCCTTGAAAGACGGATTGGGATGCTAGCTGGGGGGACAGGAAAGGTGTGCGATGAGTGAGCTCAGACGGAAATGACGGTGATGCGCCCCGTCCCTGTCCCTGTACCTACATGACAGATCGCAGGACTTGTCATACGGGCGGCGAAGGTCCGCGGCTCGCAGCGGGAGACACGGAGATGCTTAGCTGGCTTCGGAGGGAGTGAGGTAGTGAGATTGAAGCTCTTCTGCTTCGTCTACGTCGCTCGCGAGATGTTCAGACGTGCGGACAAAGGCGACATGCATGGAAGCAGACTACATGGCTGGCTGAGATGTTTTGTATTTCCTCTACCCGTCTGTGCAGTGCAATGAGTATCGCAAGGCTGCAACCTACTGACGGAAGCGAAATGATGTGGTGTGATGTGTGAAGAAGTACATGGGTCGAAAAGGTGAGACAAGGACAAAGACGCGACTGACAGGCCGAGAGTGGACCTTTAGACCTTGAAACCCCTGGACTTCCTTCGTCCACGACCCTCCTCGAACTTCCTTCCGGTGCTGCGAACGTAAGGCTTCTTGTTCTTGTGGGGACCGAAGCCAAAGTGCCTGACGGACTCCCTGGCGTTCTTGGGACCACGGAGCAGGACAGTGTTGGATCCCTTGGGCGATCGGAGGGCCAGCTGGTCGAGCAGCAGAGCCTCACCACCGGCGGCCTCGATCCTCTCCTTGGCAGTCTGGGTGAATCGGAGGGCAGCAACGGAGAGCTTGGGCAGCGAGGTCAATCGGTTGTCATCGGTGATGGTACCGACGACGACGATGGTCTTGGGTGCCTCGGAGCCCTTGGCAACACCACCGCTGTTCTTGGAGAGGTAGACCAATCGAGAGACCGAGACGGGAGGTCGGTTGATCTTGCTCATAAACAGTCGGCGGAGGACGACCTTGTTGAAGCGAGAGTCAGTTCGTCGAGCCAAGAATCGGTAGAGCTATTGAGACAAAGATGGAGAGGTGACTGTCAGCATGTGTGCTTGAGACAGGAAGATCGGATGGCCGCCTTGACGACCGCATCTCGCAGATTCCACGTCCTGCATTGGCCTCTGTTTGAGAACTGCCGCAATCGTCCACCCGCTGATCCTCTTCCCATCCGGCAGCCATCTTGACACCCTCTGCTGTCGCTCCATGTTCTGTCACCATCGCGGCGGGCTTCCATCATGTGTCCCCCCTCAAAGTCTTCCTCCAACTCAATGCCGTCTCGTCTGCAATTGCTTCCACAACAATCGCCTTAAATCTTCCCGCTCCTGAAGTTTGCCCATATGCTAGCAGGTCCGGGGGCGATGCTCACCTTGACGAGCAGGAGGAGGTAAGGGTCCTCGCTCTTGGGGGCCGTACGGCGTCCGTTCTTGACGTGGTGCTTCTTGATGTCGATACCCCTGTGAGGATGAAGAGAATAGCAGGAGGGATGCCGCTTGTTCAGCGACTACTTCTCACCATATGACCAATGTTGTCCTATCCAAGCTTTCTCCCTCCTTGGCCTGCCCATTGTCTATCCTGCCTGCGATCTCCGATGCTCACATCTTCTTCTATTGATTGGCAGCGATGAGGATGAAGCGGTGGGGGGAAACAAAGCAAGGCGGTGAGCAGCGAGTCCTGTATATGCGATGCCTCGGCTGACAGCAACGTCGAAGTGATGCTCACGAAGGTTGTAGGAGGTGGTGTGAGGGGTGACAGGTGTGAAGCGAGAGCCGTGGGCAAAATTCGAGGTTGGAGCGTCCAGCGCTGGGCGGCGGCGGGCAGCGGGGGCGAGGGCTTGGGCGGTGGCTGGAACAGTGCGCGCCAGAGCGGAACCGCAGAAGGGAAGGCGCCCCGCCCAGCCAGAGCGGCGCTTGGCCCTGCTTGGCCCGCATCACGAGCGCAGCGCCGCGAAGGAAAGGGACCCACGCAGAGGCAGAGAGGCAGGGGCAGCAGAACAGCCCACCAGCCCGCACTCGCAGCACTGGCTCACAAATTTCAACTTGGCCCTGGACTCGCCCCTCTCCCCTTCCCTTCCATCACCACCTCCTCCTCCCACAAAACAAGACAAGATGTCGTCGAAGATCCAAGTGTCTAGCGTGCGACAAAACATCCAGAGCCTGCTCAAGGCTTCTGAGGAGAAGCACCGAAACTTCAACGAGACCGTAGAGCTCCAGATCGGTCTCAAGAACTACGACCCTCAGCGTGACAAGCGTTTCTCGGGTACCGTCAAGCTCCCCCACATCCCCCGCCCTCGCATGTCCCTCTGCATTCTTGCCGATGCCGCCGACGTTGACCGAGCCAAGCTCATCGAGCTCGAGTTCATGACCGTCGAGGACTTGAAGAAGCTCAACAAGAACAAGAAGCTCGTCAAGAAGCTCGCCAAGAAGTACGATGCTTTCCTCGCTTCCGAGGCCCTCATCAAGCAGATTCCTCGTCTCCTTGGCCCCGGTCTCTCCAAGGCTGGAAAGTTCCCTTCGCCCGTCTCCCACGCCGATGACCTCGAGAAGAAGGTCAACGAGGTCAAGAGCACCCTCAAGTTCCAGCTGAAGAAGGTCCTGTGTCTCGGTGTCGCCATCGGCCACGTCCAGATGACCGACGATGCCCTGCTCGCCAACACCATGCTGGCCATCAACTTCCTCATCTCCCTGCTGAAGAAGAACTGGCAGAACGTCAAGTCGCTCCACATCAAGAGCACCATGGGCAAGCCAGTCCGAGTCTACTAAGCTACTCGCTTGGTTTCTCTACCTTTGTGTCCGTTGAAGGCATCGACAGTATTCTCGATCAAAACATGGCCGTCGCACGCTATACCCAGCCACTTCTTTGCTGAAGGTTCGGTGAGGGGAGCTCGATCATCTGTCGCCTCCAAAACCGCCCCCTCGTTCCTCATGTCACTTGGTTGTATGCATTCAATTCAAATGATATGATGAGGGCCAACATTCGTCTGTGTGTGGAACGTCTGTACTGACTGGGTGTAGAGTGGTGTAGAGAATCGGTTTGTCCAGCGACCGACTTGAGGTACGTCGGGATGCGATGAGCTTAATCACCTGTCAATGCCCTCGAGGTGTCGTTAAATGCTGTGCTTCCTAGCGTGACAGTCCGTTTCACCTCGTTGCCTACTATCAGCTACTTGTCCGCTCATTGGCTTCTTCGAAAGTTCGCTAGAAAGGCTTGGTACACTCTTGTACATTGCAGAAGATGTGATGCCTCTATGGAGAATGTCATTCGAGGCCGCCACGCCGCTTTGACCCCCTTCCGTCACCCTTTCACAAGAGCCCGTAATGCTTCTCTCCCGCATCCCGTCGCCTGCTTGCGGGCCGCGCTGCAGCTATAGAGTAGCGAAGACTGCGTTTCAAGATGAGCGCAGAGTCTTGAGCGCAAGTGACACTCCAACCATCACTTGCTCAAATGAGTGGTGCCTGACCGGCACGAGTCTGAAGGGCGGAGAAGCCAGATGCTTTTGCACCCCACGTTGTGCAACACGGACCTCCTTCTGCTGATCAGAGCTTCTCAAGACGTATAATTGCGAGCCGTGGGTCTTGGCTGTACCTTGAGTGACATCTCTGGGGAAGTTTCTTTCCCCGCAGGTCGATTCTGACGACTGTCCATGATTGCTGCTTCTCATAAGGAGCGAATGCTCGACGTACCCTGACCTACTTATTTCTCCATCAGCAGCACTCAATATTTGTCGTACAACATCATGGCTACAGTCCGGAGCGTGCCTCATCTCCCTTCTCCCCTCTTCCAGCGCAGATCCGAGAACCGCGCCAAGCCGCTCCAGCTTCCTCATCGAGTATCGGGACCCAGCGACTCGGGTGGCTCAGCTAGCAGTAGCGATCGATTCATACCTCCGAGCACCAACGATAGAGCGAATGACCACAGCTCTACTCTTCCTTCGGAAGACGCCGCAGACGGAGTGAGTAGCTCATGAAGTATGTTGCGGTACGCACCAGACACCATCTTACTGACCACGTCTATGACCAAAACAGGCGGCACACGACTTCCGTCCGCAGCCCTGTGTCGAACCTCTCTGCATCGATGATCTCTTCCTCAAATTGTCGATTGCTCCACCACGTTGTGAGGACGCAGCACATGTTTCCACTGCTCCAAACAAAGAACGTCGAATCTCTCCTACTGCTTCAGCAAGCTCCAGCACAGACTCGCTGTGGGGCACACCTATCGATGCGACGGCCATCAGACTGGGCCTCGTTAGTCCTTCGGGCGGTCGAACTCCTGTTGTATCTCCTCACCCTGGCCCTAGCGGCGACGCCTGCCCTTCGCCAACTGAGCGGTGCAGCACTCCCACCATCTCTTCAAGCCGCAAAGACCCTGCTTCCCTCTCTACCGCAACGCCTTCACTGCTCGCGGTGGAAACGTCTAGAGCTGTGATGCTCCACACGGCAGAGTCGTGTCTTACTTCGGCCAGTAGTGCTCTGGAGAACGATTGCAGGTCTAGACAGCTGGACTCACCCTCTCGGGAGCCTGCACAGGTCTGCAGCGGGAGACGCTCCTCGATGTGACCCTGAAGTAGGGGAGCTGATGGGACAATGACGCTCGTGAATCAGCAACAAGTGCTATTCTAGCAGACGACCACGACCTGATCTCTGGGACAGAGGCCGTCAATATCTCGTATGTCGGACGTACACTCCCACTTGCAATGCAGCTCTTTTCGATAAATGGCACGAGCAGGACTCGCACCCGAAGAGGAGCAAAAGCGGTGGATGGAAAGCTTCCAGCTAGCTCGTGCGGCCTACCTTCTTGCTGAGCCAAGTAGATGACCCGTCGCTGTCAGCTTCCCTTCTAGAACGAAACATGCCCATTCAGGGTCTTGGCGGCGCAGCAATCCCGGGCTTTGATGCGAGAAGAGAGGCGTCAGCATTACCTTGAGGAGTATCAAGGAGGGTTGAGGGTCCTACTTGATGTTGATGAATGCTGTGAAGGCTTCGTTGATCTCCGCCAGGTTTCATTCGGCGATTGTCCCTTTGACCGTTGCTTCCTCGTCCTTCGCCCCATGCGATTTGGATCCTTCCTCGCCTGCGTGACCTATGTATTGCTTACGCGAAGTGAACCTACAGATGATGTTTCTCGCTCCTCCCTTTGTACCACATGCAAGACCTGTTTCCGCTTCCACGCCACAGCGGTACCGCCTTGGAGAAGCCACCTGCATACTTGGGGTAAAGGGTCCGACATCTCGAACCCTGTTTGGCCGCTGCGAGTGATCAGACGAGGCTTGAAGCTAAGAGGGTTCAGGGAATACCGAGGGCACCCTAGTGCACTGGCCCAGTCGTCGGGCATGTCGCAGCACGTTGAGACGGGGTAAAATGTTCGGACCTTTGTTCACAGAAGCTGCATGAGGGGAAAGGGGAAGGCGGGGAACGAGGGGTGATACAAGGTTCCCTGCAGTGGCACGGCGACCCCTGGCCCAGTGGTGCAGAAGGACCCTTGCCTATCCTTTCCGCGGTGCGGCCGGCATTTGATCGGGACAGCCACGCATGCGCCACGCCACGTCAAGAGGGGGAAGCGTGGGAAGACTCCTTGGCCCAGACTCCAGACTCAGGTAAAGGTGAGGATGACAGCAAGAAAGGTCACCAACTTCTCAGACAGAAGAGCAATATAGCGGTCGTGACCTTCTCACATGCAATAGGGTCCTGCCCATTGCTATGCACGTTTTGTGTAAAGGTGTGCGTGCGTGATCGGGAGGGTGGTGGTGCCTGTGCTCGGGAGATGACCCTGACTGGCGAATTAAAGCTCACCCGGAAGTGAGGCGTGTGGCGGGGCGGTCTTCTGCAAGGGCCTCGATCGTCCAGGCGCATCGGCGGTCGGGGTGCTTGCGCGTCTGAAGGGTGTCATGGCTCTAGACCGGCTCTAAATAGAATTGCTGCCAGCCCTCTCCAGGCATCTCGCCAGAGTGCGCTCAAAGAAAGTGCCCGGCCCAAGGCAAGGCGCGGGAAGCCAAAAAAGGGGCCGACCAGACTCTTCCAGTGCCGGAACTACCGCGGCAGCGGTCATGGATGACAGTGGCCCTTCTGTCCCACTGGAAGCAAAAGGGTCCCACCAGCACCCAGCTCCGTGTAGACCCTGATGCCCAGCTGACCCCTCTCCTTAATCTCCTTCTCTTCCCACGACCATTACCTCCATACTCTGGACCCTGAAACTCTCCCTTTCCATACCATACTAGCCACTGCTCAGAGCACCCACTTTGGCCACGTTCTCGTCCTTTGCACGTCTCCCATCGCATACACCCATCGACTCACCCTTCGGAGTCGATAACTTCCGGCTCGCACGACACATGCACCGAGAAAGTCTTCGGAAGCAAATCACGTCCTTCACACCAAGTACTTCGCTGCTCCGCGTTCACCTTCAAGAAGCACACGTCTCTTCGTTCCTACGGAAGTCATGAGCTTTCACCTTCCTTCTGCCGCTTCGCGCGGCATGGTCTCCATCCTCAATGATGGACAGGAAAGCAAGGCTCGACACACTCTGCCCGCGATCAGTACCGTGCCGTGCGACTCTCCCACGGAGCAGAGTCCAGCCTCTCGCCCCGCAATGCTACCCGCACCCAAAGTCAACGATGTCATGAACAACAGCTACTCTTCGGTGTCGTCCTCTGCGACGCAGAGCAGCAGCATCTCAGGCAACTCCACCGATGCTACATCCCCCGAGCCCTCCCCTCAGCCCTCGGCACATAGGAGCAAGGAACTCGACGCTGCACAAGACCCCGCAGACCAAGAGCAATCGCCCAATCCACCGGACTTCGCAGCTGCGCGCCTGCCGATGTCCAAGGCCACAGCACCGGCAGTCGGGGACATGGACATGGACACTACGCCTGACCATCTATCGTACCCAAGCGTCGAAGGATCAGATATTGCCTCGTCTTCCTCTTTGACCCGGCAACAATCCATGGCAGACAGCAGCGGAAGCAATAGTCCCAGTGGCACCAAGAAGCGCTACCCATGCACTCATCCCGGCTGCGACAAGACCTTCTCCACTAGTGGCCACGCAGCGCGTCACAACCGCATCCATACAGGTCAGAAGCCTTACCGATGCATGTTTCCCGGATGCAAAGCGACTTTCTCTCGTCAAGACAATGCACTGGCTCACTTCAGAACTGGCCACGCCCTGACCAAACAGCGCGTCATCGGAGACTCTGAAGATTCTCAAGCCGATGCGACAGGTGCCCTCGCCGGAGGGACTCTAGCCGACCCTGATCAGCAGGCTGCCGTTGAGCTGGGACGAAAGGCCCTTGAAGAAGGGACCGCCATTGCTGTCGTCCGTGAAGGCAAGGTGGAGAGGACAGTGGGACTTCCTCATGCGCCGAAGCGAATGGGTTCAAGCCTGCGTGAGAGAAAGTCTTCCGAGGCCTTGGTTCAACACGCTGAAGTGGCGGATCCCTTGTCGAACAGTTTTCATGAGCACACAGGTCCACGTCTGGGCCACACGCCCGCCTCCGAGTACGCACAAAGCCGGACTGCATTCGCCAACGTTGATGCCCGTCAGCGTGCTCACGGCCCGCAGGACATGCGCAGCTACCACGGAGGCCCCGCCAGCGCCAGCAGCAGTAGCACTGCCTCCTCTTCCCGCATGCACCCTTACCACTCTGCCGCTCCCATTAGCCACCGAACCTCATATCCCAATATGAGTGAGCAAGGGCTCGATGTGCCCACGAAGAGGCCTACGTCCTCAACAGAGAGGAGCTTTGGCTCGGGTGGCTACTTTCCTCTGCAGCCTGCCCGCTCTGGCGTACGAAACGACGATGCAGCCAAGCGGAGTGCGTCGCAGTCCGGTTATACGATGGGCGCTCCGTCAAGCACCTCAAGCGGTCTCAGAAGAGGCTCGGGAGCGCTCCTCAGCATGGGAGGTGCAATCTCTCCGCCCATTGCCTCCTTCTACCATCATTACCCTCCCGCACCTTCCTCACCCGGCGCATCATCGGTCTCTTCCACGTCATCACTACGCGGCCACTTGCCCAGCCTACGTCTAGACAGTGTCGGTTCAAACGTGCGTGCCCAGCGAGCTCTCCCAGCCTGGAATAGCAGCAGCCAGCAACAGCAACCGCGACAGCAACGCAATTCCTTGACAGACTGCCTGCGCGGCACCAGTACTGGTAATAGGCCGGGTGAGGTCGAGGGCGGACCCTCCATCTCGCCACCCTCTACGCGTCCCCAGTCGGCCTCGTCATCGTCTCACAGTCCCTTCGCCGCCTCCGGGCTCCTTCACCTACCTGAGCTTGGGCAGTCATCGGCACGCAAATTTCAGTTGCCCCTCTCTTCAGACCGAACTGGGGCGGTCGGTGGTGGCTACAGCGTATCTTCGATGCGTCACAGCCCTGACGGCAGCGACGCGTTGAAGCTGCCCCCTCTCAAGTTCTCTGCTTAGGTGCGGTCGAAAGCGCGTGTGTCCTGTCTTTCCATGTAACCCCTCTTGTCATGTCATTTGCTAGAACCCTTCATGATGCCCTCGTGTAAACGACTACCCTATATCGTATTGCTTCTGCCATGCTCTTGCCATGCAACCTCATACCATAGCGTTTAGGAATACAACTATGATATCCATGATGATTGTGTGTCCTTGTCGCGCAGAGCCGAACGAATGCTTTTCGGTTGTCAACGAGTCCATCCTCTGGTGTCTACTGAGCGCACTGGATCGGTAATCACGACCCGCTTTGCTCTTTGCTCCGTGTTTGAGAAGCTGATGCGCCCCCTCATTCCAAAGTGACAACACACAAGGTGCTTGGCGGCTTCTCACCACTCACGCCTTCTCCTCGGAGCCACTCCCTCATGTGATAACACTTCCAAGGATGGCATCTTCACTCCCGCCAGAGACGCCAACCCGCGCTCTCCTCAAACGTCTCCACAGGCGCTCCTCCGTCCTCCCGACCTCCTCTTCGAGCAACTGTCTCGACCAGTCGCCCTCCTTGCTAGGTCCACCCACAGAGCATTCTGCTCCACCTGCCGATCGGGTTGGCGACAGCACAGAACAGGATGACAGCGACGACACGCACTGCGCTGACGATGTACCAGCAGGGAACCGCTCAATCATCACAATCGAAGAGTCGACTCTGAGTCAGCAAGACTCTCGAATTCGTCAGCTACAATGGCAGGTAGAAGAGCTGCAGATGCAGAAGCAAGAGGTGGAAGCGGAATTGAGGAAGAGCAAGAAGAAGGCTAGAGAGGGGGTGACTTGGGATACTGCACGGAAGCTGGAGCGTGAATTCGAGGCTCAGGAGATGGTCAGTGAGAAGTGTGATCCATTGTCCGACATGACTCGAGGCAGGCTGACTCCTCGCTCGTTCTCGCTTCCAGATACTCAAAGGTCTACAGCGAGACAACGAGCGTCGCACAATCGAGTCGGAGCGCCTCCATCGCAAGCTACGTACCATGTCAGACTTTCTGCAGCAACATCACGGCGATGGTTGGCATGGGCTCGTCTTCGGCGGTCGAATCGACAAGACCTCCCTGGAATGTGGTCCTTCACCCCTTTCGCAGAGAGCACAGGGCTCTCGCTTGACCGAAGTCTCGTCTAGCGACCAAGCATCGGCCTCCGCAAACATGTCCACCGCTTCGTTGTCATCAGGCCCTTTGCCTGGGCAATGGCTGTCACCGGCTCAGACTCAGAGTAAGACTGAGCTCAGCAGGGACTCGCTCAGTGTAATGGGCACCCCAGAAGCTCCTCAACCGAGATCCACGCTCCAGAGTGCCTCGACCGAAGAAGGCAACATGACGGCGATAGATGCGAGTCGCTGGGCGGATGCGGAGGCCAGCTTCGATACTACCTATGCTGATTGCAGTCATACCACCAGCGGCAATACGAACACCGGCGATGCGTCCGAAGAGGCGAGCCACAACGACTCTACGCAGTGCCTCTTAGCCAGCGAACGCGAGCGGCCCACCATTGAGGAATCCGTCGACGAAATAGAAGCATTGCAACGGCCTACAAAAGCAGCTGTACCGGCCAAAGATCAAGAGATCCAGGACATTAGCCAGATCTTGGCAGCAGCATCATTGCAAGAGCCTTCACAGCCGAGCATTCAGCAATCCCATGAGACACCGTCGCGCAGGGCCTCTCTGCATCAGCACCAAGCGCTCCGAGCACAGCTGGAAGAGACGAGACTGCTCCTCGAAGGCTTTGCAAGAAGAAGCGCCCGGCGCGAGATGGAGCTTATAGAGATGCAAGAGCGAGCAAGGAATGACCTAGAAAGGGGCCGGGAGGCACTAGAGGGGGTAGCGGAGCGAATATTGTGCGTAGGACCTCCGTGAGCCGGGGCAGTCTTCGTTTGCGGCCATGAACACGGATGAGCTGGCAGAATTTCGCATACCACGGGCGCGCTCTACCCATCCCATAGATCCGACGAGACAGTACAAAGCACGGAGCTGGTTGGACCAGGTCACCCATCTTGCCGGTCTGCTCCGTCCAGGATATATTTTCACGCTATTTGCGGAGTGGTTCTGAGTGACATTGCCGAGGCCCTCGGAGCAACGCGGCGCGAAATTGCGTGGCTCACCTGTCTGTGCCTTGCCCCGCACCCGCACTTTGCTCATTCACCCCCTTCCGCCTGGATTCCGTCCGGTAGTCGGCCCAGATTCTCAGAGCCGTGGCGCTGATCCACCCCCGCAATACTCCCTCAACCAACCAACCAACCCGAAATCACAATCACCAGCCCCTATTCACTCTCCTTGTTACCCTTCCGCACACGGCCACCATACGCACTCCCCTCCTTGGTCATACTTCCTTCGCGGCGGGCTCGGCCGTGAAGCACTCATCACCCCTTGAGCAACGTACCCCCACCGGCACTCCCGAGCCTGGTCACGATTGCGCATCGGCAATCTCCAAACTCCAGTAGCCATCCAAAGAAGTGCCGGGAGTAGGCTCCTACACACCGTTGCTGTCTCCATAGAAAGGCCAGCCGATTCAGACACAAGTGGTGTCGCCTTGCCAACGCGCTAGACCCACCTCTGGCAAGGCCCAATCCGGACACCACCATCGCACGCTCCCTACATCATACTCTATCTGGGCCTCCCACCGGAATCATCCACCACATCCTCGTCACGGCCCGACCGTATACACTACTCCGTGATGGCTCTTAACCTCGATGATCTCATAGGCTCCATGCAGTCCGTCCATGCAGGCGATCGCGGACAAGGTATCGAGGAGATCCGAGAGAACCTCCGGCTGACACTTGGTCAGTCGGCCATGGGACCTCTTCAAGTCGAGGGCTACTCGTCGGCATCGGGAAGTGGCGCCATGAGAATCAATGGGAGATACGGAAGATACGACACTGGTGCTTCGGGCAGTGGTAGCAGTGCAGCGGGCACCGCCAAGAAGAGGCGCATGCTCAATCGCAACGGCTATCCTCAGCCACATCACCATGCTCACCCTCCAGCTTTGCATATGAGGCAGCGTCCGCACTACAGCTCCCCTTCCCACTCTCGTAGCAGGGAAAGGGCGCGAGGAGGATCAGGTCTCGCCTTCAAAGACTCGATTGAAGGCCAGCATTCTGATTTGATAGACGGAGGAGAGGATGCAGTTGGAGACTCAACGATGACTGGCGAGGACGGCGCCGGCACATCCTACTTCAGTGGCAGCATCAACAGAAACTCAAATTACCACTTGAGCAACAGCGGTGGAGACTATAGCATACCTTATCCATCGCCTGTCAACGGACTCACCTCAACACACACGCAACGCCTTCCATCGGGTGCGGCGTCTGCAGCAGACATGGCACTGTCGCCCGCCACATCATCGTACCCGAGGAGCTACACCTCCAACACGTCCTCTAGTGGCGCTGGCCCTTCTTCCTTTGCATCCACATCCGCATCATCGCATTCAGCAGCTGGCTCCTCGGGCTTCTATGGGATTGGCAACGGAGCAGCGCCACCTGCAAATACACCACAGCAGACGCCGAGTGACAGAGATGACACTGCTCTGCTCCACCGAGTCGCCAGACCAGACGGTCGTGGAGAGGATCTGATTTGGGAGGGAAGTGAAGATGTCGAGGGTGAGGCTGCAGTGGGCGCATCAGCCGTCTCGGACATCGATGTCCTTGACGAAGAGGAGCCAGGACCTGTGTCGAAGTACCTGGCATCTCCCCCGAATGAGGCAAGGGGCAGTGGAGGTAGCTCATCAGGAGGGTATGATCTCTCGCGACCTGCTTCCAGTAGTCCCAAGAAGCTAGTCAATGGCTTCACGCCTACGCTTCTGTCTTAGGCGTACCCCCATCTGCCTGTCTCCCTGAAGTCCGCTTACGTGATGCGTCCCGCTCTCTTACCAGCGACATCCCTTAGAATCAGCGCCTTCACTGCCTTCACCTCGATATTGTACTATTGTCCCAGCCATGTCAATTTCACTCATACTAGCCCTTGCCTTGGCCTATTGCGATGCACTTGCTTTGCCAGGCTCGCAACAGGCATCGCGTGTAGTGTAGCGTAGCATCCGGCTTCCGGTAGAGAGAGGCACAGGCCGGTCCCGTAGCGGGGGCCGTGCACTTCCGATCTCCAGATTCCCATGCTCTGTTCTCGCCTCATCTCTTCTGCTTCTCCGTACCAAGTTTGTTTCTACCTGCCCGAACACAGACAATCATGACTGCCTCCTCCTCTTCTTCTTCCTCATACCCACGGCCATACCCGACGCTCAATCCTCCGCCGTCAGACTTTGCCGTCAAGCTAGAAGCGCCTGGCGTGCTGCACGTCTCCCTCTCGCGGGGCAAGCTGAACCCATGGAGCCACACCATGACTTTGGAGATGCGTCGTATCTTTGACACACTTGCCACCGACCCACTGGTAGACGTAGTAGTGCTCAGTGGAGAGGGACGCGCATTCTGTGCTGGGCTCGATGTGGGGAGCTCTCAATTGGCCGATCTGGCTTCAGGTGGGGGTTCGTCCTCTACAGCTGGCGTAGATGAGGGGGAGGAGCCCGCCCAGCCTGATCCAGCAAGGATTGCTTTTGGCCTAAAGCAGCACATTGATGAGTTTCAAGCCAGCTTGACCAGTATGGAGAAGTGCATGAAGCCCGTCATTAGCGCCGTGCATGGAATCGTCTTTGGTCTGGGCGTGGACCTCATGTGTGCCACTGACATCCGGTATGCGGACGAAGAGAGTCGCTTCTGTATCAAAGTGAGTGGAGCAATGGCAAGAAACGGAAGGTCAACAAGCCTAATTCGTATACGAACAGGTCTGACGCATCCACTGGTCTCTCTGTTCCACGACTCGCCCCTGGCTATTAGGAGGTCGACATCGGCCTCTGCGCCGACATTGGCTCTCTGCAGCGTTTCCCCAAGATCGTAGGTAACGATTCCATCGCCCGCGAGCTAGCCATGACTGCCCGTGAGTTTGGAAGTGAAGAAGCTCTACGCATCGGCTTCTTGAGCAAGGTCACAAAGGGAGGGAGAGAAGGAGCCGTCGGTAAGTCTATACAGCGCAAAGAAGGGCGACGGTGAGTAAGGCATCTGACACCTTTCCCTTTCCCTTTCTCCGTCCCCTTTGTGAACATCTAGCCGCTGCGCTAGCCACAGCTGCCCTTCTGGTGACCAAATCTCCCGTCGCTCTCCGCTCTACCAAGCAGGTCATGCTCCACGCCCGAGACCACTCCGTGGCCGAAGGACTGGACTATGTCTCCACGTGGAATTCGGCCATGCTCCAAAGTCGCGATATTCCAAAGGCTATGGCGGGCGCGCTGAGCAAGCAGAAGATTAGGTTTTCCAGACTGTGAATGCAGGATCTCCTCTGTGTTGAGTACGGTCAGCTGATTAGGCGCAGGAGGGATGGAGAAGGGGAGAAAGAACCTTTCTATACTTTGGCTGTGTGGGTCTTGCATGCAGGCAACGTTGTGTATGATATGAGATGCTATGTGCGATCCCTATGCTTGCTTTGCTTCGGGTGAACGCTATGCAACAAGTGGTTCCATCCTTGAGGACCTGACTTCGACCTATGGTATGCCTCTGCGAAGTCCGACTCCCGTTGCTCCTCACACAGGGGTGCGCCTGTCCGTCCCACTACCCTTCCGTCCCTCGCCCACCGCTCCTCCCTTTCCTATCGCTTCTGATCAACGCTGGATGGCCTTGTAGATTGGGTTCTTCTTCTCATGCACCTGTGGTTGACCCTCTGGCGCGCCGGGAATCTCCTTCTTGAGACCCTATAATGTGGAAAGAAGCAGCAATGGAGCAAAGCAGGAAGATTCGAGGTCAGCCCATTGCACTCACAGACGGAGAGAAGCAGTCCGTAGATATATGACAACTCACCAGCTTGCTGAAGACGCAGTCGTTGAAAGTCTTTTCGGGTTTACGGCAGAGGTACAGCTCCTGTGGCAGGTATGGTTCATAGGGTATTGAGCAGGCTAGTTACGAAGAGGCTACCACCCACGCCGGAATGCGGCTTTCCTTGCCTTGCACGAGGTCACTCACTTGGTTGTTCCTCTCCAGACATTGCCAGTGGGCCTCCCACTCCTTTCCACAGCTCTCGTTAAGCTTGCGGATCCTGGCAAGGAGACGAGGTAGGGGAAGACGTTCGCGTTCAGTCAGTCACTGGTCGAAAGATGCGACGAGCTCTTCGCCTGCCGCTGCTAGCTTATCATCTCCGAGAGATCCCTTTCTCGCAGCTAGTCAAGCTCCTCGTACGATTGTCTGTCCCTTGAGCTCGCTTCTGCCCTTCCCCCTTCCAAGGCACAAAAGCCCTCGCTGCTGTCCGCGTCTGGCTTTCTGGACTCACATCTCCTGTGCACATCGCGTCACCCTCCTTCCCTCCTTCAAGCAATGTTCCGGATCCCTGCTCTCTGCCTTGCACAGCATAAAGTCTTCATTGTACTTTTTGCAGTCTCCACCACCGATGAAGAAGGCAGCAGACTTGAGAGGTGCCGATGTGGTACCAATCTCCTCTACTTTTGGCTGCGAAGAGGGGGCGGGGGCTGGGTCGATGTAGAGCGTCGAGGGGAGGCGGGCGTCTCTGTGTGTTGCCATGACGGGCGTGTGGGTCGAGAGCGGTACAAGGGAGAGGGGCAAGGCGGGCGTAGCGAATACGAGGTGACGAGGTGGTGGGACCAGGAAGATCAGATCGGTCGTTGGCCTGGATTGCCAATCCCCGTCGCTGCCTTGGCTCGGATCAAGGCCCTGCCCCGCCCGCCCGCCCGCCTCGGGGCGCGGAGCCGACGGGCACCCGCACTCACAAAAAGTCAAGGCCTCACTCACTCCCGCCAAAGGGAACAGCTAATTGGACATCTTCGCAGCGGATCACCATCGTCATCATCATCATCAGCAGCAGCAGCAGCATCGCCTTTTCTTACCGCCGCTGAATCACCCCGAACCTCACGCACACGCAGCAGTCTCACCATGTTCCCGTCTTCACTCCGCCAAGCCAAGGCCCTCCGCTTACCCCTCAACTCAAAGAAGGCCAACAAGGACTTCTACAAGGGCACTGGCACCGGCAACATTCTTCGTCGCAAGAGGATTGCCTCCATTGACAAGTTTGGGAACAGGCTAAAGGATGAGCATGGAAGACCTAGGGAGTGGACGTTGATGCAGAAACATATGGATGAGAGGAGATTGCCGAGCTATGTGGTACCACCGGGTTTGGCAGATACGACTGTGAGTGGCAGAAAGGAGTACAGAGGACAAACATCCGTGGTGTGCAGCAATGAATTGATTTTGACGCCCATCTACTTCACTATCTCTTCTCTCCCCTCATCCCCCTTCCCTCTCTCTGGTCCCGATGTCGTCCCACTCTCGCAGCTCAAACCCTATGTCCTAACAGCCTTCACAAATGCCGCCGCCTCGACCACCCGCTCCACGCCAGCAACAGAGCGAGTCCCTGCGCCTCCATCAGGCTACTCGGCACCGGCTCTAGCCTCAGCTTCAGCAGACGGTCAAGATACAGGGAACTTCAAGTTCCCGCCGGGTGGAATGACGGGAGAGACGTATACCAGGTTGCAGAGGGCTATTTGGGAGAGGAGGGTAATCGAGGCACCTGCTGGCGCTGAGGAGGTGGAGAAGAAGAAATAGTCCGGGCAGGAAAATAGAAGAAAGAGAGGTTGAGGACGGAGAAGGATTCACACTGATCCGCTGTATCATAGCTATCCAATCAGCAAGATCATGACATTGACGCAGTACGCGTGCTCACACCATAGAGCGAAGGGACATGGGAAACGCTTTCCCTGGTATTGACATTGCCCTTTACACCCACTCGAAATTCGGCTTCAAAATCGCCCCGCAAGACTCCTAGCCGCCTCGCTAGCGCTGATCCTCCCTCTGCCCCTCATGGCAGCACCGCCTCCTCTAGACGATCCAAAGCCTGCATCGGATCGGGAGAGGAAACCGCTTCCGCCCATGGGACCACCCTCTGCACCTCCTGCTGGTTGCTGCTGCTGCTGCTGCTGGTGCTGATGTTGACTGGGTGAAGGCTGATAGAGGCTCTGCGTCATATTCGAGCCTGCCCCAGGCTGAGACCAGACCGGGGCAGCATTTGGTAGAGGACTCGGGCTAGCGCCGTTCCCCTGACTGAATCGCTGCGACGACTCGAAGCTCCCTTTTGTCCACGGGTTGCTCACCGGAGGTCTTGCAAGGGGTGGAGGAGCAGATGTGGGAGGTGGACTTTGCACTGGCAGACGAGATTCAGACTGCCTCGTCTGTGAGGGCTCTCTCGACACGCTCGAGCCAGCTCCTCTGCTTGCTGATGCTGTCCTGTCTGCATCTTCACCTGACCTGGCTCTGCCATGCAAGACTTCCTTGGTCTCTGGCAGTACCTTTGTCGGCAATCCAGCCTCTGGCTCGTCTCTTTCGCTTGGAATACCAGACTGTGCCAGTGCCTCGAAGGTTGTGTCTCCCACTTCGGTTTGAGCCTCTCTATCAGACTCGACAATTCCGTCACCTGTAGACTTGAGCGACGCAACGCTCTGCGAAGGTCCAGCCTCTTCTCCCACCTCCGTCTTCTTCGAGGCCTTCTGATCTCGTCGGAGATCGGCTCTCAGACCTTTCAGAGCCTGGATGTCCTTCTTCAGGTGGAAGACGGTCCCTCTTGCGTGGTCGACCAGGGCTGCTTGCAAGTCAGCATGAGCATTCCTGCTGTGATTCTTCAGACTGCCGTGCATGTTCTTGCTCAAGCGAGCTAGGTCCATCCGAAGGGCATTTGCATACCTTGATGCCTCTCCGTACTCTTCAATCGCAATCTCTATACGATCGCGAGAGATCCCTCCGGTACCCATTCGGGCCTTCAGACCCTCAATCTCGCGCTTCTTCAGCATGGTCCGTTTTGAGGCTTCATGATGTTCCTCTACAAGGGCGTTGCGAGCTAGCAGGGCCTCCTTGGCTGCACGAGCATTCGAAGACTGATACGTGAGTTGGTAGAGCAGCGTCATCGTCTCCGTGTGAGAGGTAGCTTGCTGAGTCAGATCAACAGCTGGAAGTCCATCTGCCAGCTTGCGAAGGTCATTCGGCAGGCCCAGCTCCGAGCTCAGCTGCCTAGTGTCCTCTACACCTGCCAAAGTGTGGAGTCTGTTGGACAAAGCCGATAGCTGGTCTGTGACTTTTCCTCTTGCTTCCACCACCTTGAATCCTTTACTGGCAGCTTCGCTGAATTGTAGCTCCAGCCTTGTCACCTCCATCCTAGCAGCCACAAGGTCTTCGTCTTCGTCGTGGACGTTGCGACTGAGACTCATGCCTTTGCCTCCGGCTACTGTGGAAGACGAGCTCTTGCTCCCTCCGAAGCCCAGGAATCCTCCGCCTCCAGTCCGGGTGGGCGCAGCGGGTGTGGACAAGACCCCACTAGGCAGGCCCAATCCTGCCCCAAGGTCAATGCTGATCCCACGCTCTACTGTTGCAGCATGGTCCATGACTGCCCTCCACCTCTTCTGCACCAGAATCGGGGCATAGTCGACGTGAGGCGGGATGGGATGGTAAGAGTAGTCCGCTTCGATGAAATTCCTAGTCTCTGGATGATCCCGATGGGCCGGCTCGGCTGCGAGCCGTGCGAACCATCTTGCGAGGGCCTGACAGAGTATGCGAGCTTCCGCTTGAGGCGGCGAGGGGAGAGCAGAGAAGGTTGGTGGTGGCAGAGGCAGTGAGGCGAGGATTTGAGAAGGTACGTGTACAGCAAGGGACAGGGCAAAGAAGGTCAATTCGCGATACGAGCGCAGGAAGGGTGGGTAGTGTGAATGGCGGAAGGGTGCGAGATTCGTCTGGGAGGATGATAGAGAAGGAAGAGGATCAGTCAGAGTCGTCGTCCGCCTCGAGATAAAGGGCTTGCGTTGGCGCTCCTGATACTCACTGCAGCATCCAGGCGTACATTGAGCTCCTTGCCCCTCTTTTCTACAGCCAGGACGCGTATCCTGAGCAGAGGCTCCCGCTGCGTTGGCTGTGCCTGTGATTGTGGAGGTGGCCGAGGCTGCTGTACTCCTACGCTTGGAGCTGAAGAAGAAGACGAAGAGGCGGCGGCGGCATTGGGCTGCTGTGGAACCTTGTCCTTGGCCTGAGCGGGCGGAGGCTGTGGTTGTTGCTTCTGATCATCGTCGTTACGAGGTGGTGAAGCAGAGGCGGCGGGAGGAGGCGACGTGGGCGCAGATTGGGCGCTAGACCCCGCAGCAGGTTGTCCCTCTTGCTCCTGCTGACCCTCCATGACAAGGTGAACGGATACGGCGAGGTGAGGTCCTGTATTAGCAGACAGTGGGTAGGACAAGGGGCGTGCAGTCAGTGCTTGCGTCCACGCGGGGGCGCGCGGAAAGAGAGTCACTCCGCTTCCTTCGATCGTGTTGGTCTCATCGTCATCGCCTGTTCTCACTCGCTACCATCCTACTACTTTCAGTCTGCTACCCTCGTCAGGCAGACAGTATTGTCCAGGATGGCCATCAGTCCCTCCTTCCACCGCTACAGCCTCTTCTCGTCTTTCCTCTTCCTCCTCGACCTCAAGGCGGGATGTACTATCCTGACCCTCTTCAATCTCTTCAATAAGAGTGCAGGCGTATTCGGTCTTCTGGCCATCTTCCAGGGAGGAACGCTGGCTCAGCTCACGCTGTATGCTTACAGCTTGGGTACAATCTTCATCAGTCTGTGGGGTCTACGAGGGATCAGTGAGGTCAGTATGGAGCATGCGTCCTCCCGGACTAGGCCTGCAGAACAGAGGACAGCTCCACTGATCAGCCCGAATACCTCATCACCTTGTCGCTGCAGGAGTCAGCCCCTACTGTCCTCTTGTATGCCCATATGTACTTGGCCGACCATCTCGTCTCATCTCTGTGGTCATTCTACTTCTTCCAGGTCGTCTACCACTACACCGAGCACAATGGCCAGCCGCCTGTGAGTAGATGTACTTTCCTGCCTCAATCTTGCAGGTCCCTTCTGATAGTCCCTCCTCGTTCGTTACCGACAGCCGCTCTCGAAATATCAAGAAGGACTCATGTCTCTGATTGAGTCGATTGAGTCCCAATACGAGACCAAGGGTGTTCATCATGTTCCGCTAGTAGGTGACGCGAGGGTGGAAGCAGCTCAGCAAGTATGGAGGGGCGAGAGCAATTTCTCGGGTACAGTCCTCATCATTGGCTGGTTCATCAAGGTGAGCACGGAGCAGTCTGAGTAACAACGCCCGCCCTTCACACCGCTGATCTCTAGTCCTTTCCATATGCCTTTGCAGATCTACTTTGCGCTCCTTCTATACTCTTACGCTCTCCATCTGCGTCACGGTACCTATCAATCACTACCCCTCTCCAAGCCTTCTGGCTCCACCACAGCAGAGAACCGCAATGGCTATCTGCCAGTACGGGCATCGATCACAATAGAGCGCGGCGAGGGCCGTACTACTGTTCCTTCGGGAGAGAGGACAGGACCAGCGAGGACCCTCGAAGACGAAGTGTTACCAGGCTGGAGCGATGATGAGCTATCCGATGACGAAGCCGGTGCTGGTGTTGGCAAGCCTGGCCGGAAATCTGGGGGAGGACAAGAGGGGAGAAGGACCGACAATAGCCAGTCTGCACGGAGCTAACGCTCACCGCTCGCGTTGCATCGAACGGGCTCTCGCCCCTGCAGGATCTGCCCCAGCGTTCGAGCCTGTCTTTGGGCTGTTCAAATTGGTCACGGTGGATCTCTCCGCGCTGTCCCGTCTGGCAAGCTTCGAGGTTGTCACGGTACCATCGCACGAATTGCTTCGATCTGAGAGGGTTTGCTGCGCCTTGCTTCGATCTGAGAGAGTTTGCCATGACAGACGATGCAAGCTCTCTCAGGCTCTACCGAATGAGATCGGCCACACAAGCAAGGAAATGACCATGGTATATTTCAGGAGCAAGGACAAGCAAGGACGCGCTCCGAGCTTCAAAGTGGGCAAGATACAAGAGGGGGCGACACGAGAGATGATGACAAGAGGATGCGGCCCTCGAATGCGAAGTGTCCTTTGTGATTCGAATCGAGAAGACCTGCAACCACTTTTGATGCCCTTTTTGCAGTGCAGGCCATCGAGGCACCGCGCTTGCTAGAGGAGGGAGGAGCGAGTCCGCACCGCGAGTGGAGTGCGGCTCACTATGTGCTGTTACGAGTGTATCCTCGAGAGAATGTCACGGTGACTTTGTTGACCGCGTCGCCCGTGTTGGTAGCAGTGGAAGCATCGGTAGCCTGGTAGAAGTAAGAGCAAGTGTAGGTAGTGGGCTTACCGCTCACCACTCCCCTCCAGATGTTGAAGAACTTGCACTTGCCACCAACAGGGTCTGCCTTGCGAGCATCGCACAGCTTGGCGCATTGGTTAGGGTCGTACTGAGTAATAAAGTCATATCCCATGTAGCCGACTGCCAACGAAGCGCTCGTGGCGGCGTCGAGGGGGCCAAATGTAAATGTGTAACCGGAAGGAGTGGTAGGAGCTGCAGCAGCACCTAGATAGAAGACGGCAGAGTTCTCAATGCAGTTGGCGGGGCTGTTGGGTCCATACAGCTGTTGGCCGCCTTTGTTGGTCATTTGAGACAGGGTGGGAACATCACCGTACAGAGCGCACTTTCGGTTAGACTTTTCTGAGAAGGTATGATCGAGGAGAGGGTTGCCGATCTCATTGTACATATTGGCAGCAACGCACTTCGAGACTGAAGAGCAGTAGGCCAAGCAGGCCTTCTTGGCAGTTGCGTAGGAAGTGGTGTTGGAGATGACCTTGTAAGTCAAGTAAGAAGGAGCTTGCAGAGCTGCGTTCTGATAGCGAGGATCGGTACCGTCGGTGAGGGTGACGTAGTCGTGTCGCTTTGTGATGATGTTGCCCAGATTGTATGCTGACTTGTAGGAGCGCTTGCTGCTCTCGCCCTCTGATCTGGAACTCACAACGTCGACGGTAGTGTCGGAGGTGTTGGTGGCGACTTCGGGAGTAGCGGGGGCTGCGTCAGGCCAGTCGTAAGGTGAAGGACCACCAGTCTGGTTGGTGGAAGCGACGGCGAGCATGATACGCTCATCGGCGGTGAGTATGCTAGTGCTGTCGTCAGCCTTGACGCCAGCAAGGCAGGCCATGGCAAGGCCGAGGAGAGTGAGAGAAAGCTTCATGATGTGAAAGAATGACGGTATAAAAGAGTGTGTAGTGTCAGAAGATGTTCAGGAACGAGGAGGGAAGAAGTGATGCGTGTCTCAGAAAAGAGGGGACTATGGTCTCGACTGGACGCTCTTATATGCCCTCACGGCTGCCGCCTCCAGCTAGCACAAATCAGATTCTCCTTGTTCTGCCCAGGTCATGTCTTGTCTGGATTGGAGCGCCCATAAAGGTGGCGCAGGCGGTCTCGGCAGTCTACAGCACATCTGTTTGTTTGTAGTCTTCTCTCGAGCCCTGATGCTTGGCTTGACATCGCCTTCTCTGCAAAGGCGTCTCCGTAAGCTGCCGGCCCTAGCGGCATACCTACGTCACTCTTGCTTGTTTGTAGTGCTCACGCCCATCCTGCCGCTCGCTTTGTCCCTTCTCTCTGCTAGACAAGGATGGCCACCGCGACCTTGGGGTACTGGCGTACATCTGCTTGTTTGTTATGCTCGCCCGGACCCCTCAATATTTGTCCTGCTTGGCATTGTCCCCGTAGGCGTCAAGGTGAGACAGGCAGATTGTGCCTTGTCCGCTGAATCTGACCGGTGTTGATGTCTCAGACCCTGACCAGGTCTATAGGAATGACCCGTTGTATACAGGTAGGCGAAGACGAAGCCGGCTGCAGTGACTGAGACATCGCCTTGCATCTGTTGATTGTACTGAGACTCTCTCTCTCGGCTGCGCTTACTAGCATGACCTCAGTCTGCAAGCTGGCTTGCTGATGAAGCGTTGCTCAGAACGCAGATCGATCGTCGCTGCTTACCATATTCTTCCGTCGGATACGATGCGAGCTGGGCTCCCTCGATGCCGGACTTATGCTGTTTTTGCAATTATTCTTACGCGAAACCATCCTCGCCGATCCAAGACGTTGCTGCATGGTGGCCCCAAGAGGCGGGGGTGGGAGGCTTCGCTGCAAGTCATGCAGGAGAAACATAGGGGCTGCGTCGGAGTTTGAGCGTCAGCATGGAAGGCTGTCCAGTCTCGTCTACGCGAAGCCACGCGAGGCAATCGATGCAGCAAACAAATGAATCGTCCAACTTGGCGCCTGTCTCACTTTGCTCTGCAGTCGGAGTCGGACTATGCACGACGCGTCGCCTGGTCCTTCCTTGCCTTGCTTGACTGTTCGCCCGCTGCAGGCCAAGGCTGCTCCTTTGTGCCTTTGCTTGCCCTTCGCTCACACCGCCCCGAGAGGGGCGAGGATCGCTTTCGTTGGGCAAGGACCGAGGACTTGCTGTGCTGGTAGCAGCGCCTGGTCCTTGCGTACAATGAGCGGTGATTTGAAGGGACTTACCATTCTGAATGCTTTCTTGCCGGTACGACCGGAAGATTGGAAACAGAGATGAGCCCATCAGCGTCTTCGAATTAGTGAAACACTACTTCGATTCAGAAGGGAAAGACACAGACAATCTGATTAAGAGAAAACGATGCAGCAAGGGTTGTGCAGATGAAGACACAGAAGAGGTACAGGTGACTTGGGAGAGATGGAAGACTACTGGACAATGACAAAGATGACCGGGGAAGAAGAGGCGGGAGCAGTACCAGCAATGGTCCGATGGTAAGCGCTCACACCGCCTACAGTGTTTTAGGTGACTGGCACATGCGAGTTGCGTCTCGAGGAACATGGTCGTTCCTTAGTTGAGAGAGTAACCGCGAGAGTAAGTGACAGTGACCTTGTTGACCGCGTCTCCGTAGTTGGTGGCAGTGGAGGCGTCGGTGGTGGCGTAGAAGTAGGAGCAAGTGTAGGTGGTGGGCTTGCCACCGACAACACCTCGCCAGATGTTGAAGAACTTGCACCTGCCGCCGACGGGGTCAGCTCCTCGAGCATCGCAGAGGTCAGCACACTGCTGGGGGCTGTACTGGGTGATGAAGTCGTAACCCATGTAACCCTTGGCGGGTCCAGCACTGGTGGCGCCCTTGAGGGGACCGAAGACGTTGGTGTAGCCTGATGGGGTAGCGGGCGTGTCGGCGGCGTAGAGGGAGAAGAGGGCCGAGTTCGTAATGTAGTTGGCAGGGCTGTTCTTGCCGTACAGCTGCTGACCACCCTTGTTGGTCATCTGCGACAGGGTGGGGATGTCTCCGTAGACGGCGCACTTCCTGTTGGACTTCTCGGAGAAGCTGTGCACGGGAGAACAATGAAGTTTGCAAAAGGGGAGGAGCTGTGTGAGTTGCGCTAAACGAATTATCGGACTGATCAATTGTACTTACACGTGGTCGAGGAGGGGGTTGCCGATCTCGTTGTACATGTTGGCCGAGACACAGCCCTTGACCGAGTCACAGTAAGCAAGGCAAGAGGCCTTGGCGGTGTCGTAGGAGGTGGTGTTGGAGATGACAGTGTAGGTCAGGTACGAGGGGGCCTGGAGAGCGGCGTTGGAGTACGCAGGGTCGGTGCCGTCAGTGAGAGTCCTGAACTCGTCTCGCTTGCTGATGACGTTGCCGAGGTTGTACAGCTCGGTCTTGACGGAGCGCTTCGACGCTTCATCGTCGGCGTCGGGGACGATGACGTTGACGGTCGAGTCAGAGGTGTTGGTAGCGATCTCGGCCTCGGCGGCCTCCATGTTGGGCCAGTCCCAAGGAGAGGGTCCGTCAGTCTGGTTAGTGGAGGCAACAGCCAGCATGACGAGCTCGTCGTCGCTGAGTCCGCTGAGGTCATCGGCCTTGACGCTGGAAGCGGCGGCGGCGGCCATGGCAAGGCCGAGGAAAGCAAGAGTGAGCTTCATAGTGATGTGGGTGAGGTTGGAAGTGGAGAGGAGGTTGAGAGAGAAGGAGAGGAGAGAGGTGTGATGATGGGAAGAGATATGGTTCGATGGTACAAGAATCGTTGTCTTATATACCTGTCTGGTCGACCCTGGAACCCCTGAGATGTTGGTATGGCGACGGAGAAGACTTGCTTGGCATGTCCCGTGCTGGTGGTTGCACCTCTTCCTCCGCCAATAGAAGCACTGCTGAGCTAACTACAACAATTTCAGCCGCGGATGCCTCGTAAAGGTCATTACTGTGACTACCTGACCACCACTACCCGTCGAAGGCGATGGGGCAGTCAGCTGTCCTTGTTTGCCAGGAGTGGTAAGCCACTGTCCCAAGGTGGCTTGCGACATATTAATGTGTACGAGGGAGCGAGAACGGACCAGTGGGAAGGCGGATGGCTTGCAGGTGCCGTGCCTGAGACCTCTGGAGCCCCGGGCACCACAGCAAGGGGGAGGGTTCACTTTATGCCTTCGGCTAATCCGGGAGGAGCTGCCGTACACTGGGTCCACACAAGTCGCCAGTGTAATGCAGGCAGCGGGAGTCTGCGCTCTTTCTCTGCATGGTCACTTGGCAAGAGACGGACCAATACTTTTCCTTCCCTGCAGATGCTTGGGGGCGCCACGATGGGTCCATGCGTGAGCAAAGTGCACGGCACGGTAGCCCATGGCTTTGGCTATGCCTTGCTCAGCAGCACTGTATGGAAGCGTCCGAGGTCCGAGGTGACTGGAAAAGAGGGTTGTAGCGCCGTCTTCTCTCCATAGGTGCGCAGCATCGCTTCCTCCTTGCCTTAATTGGCCATTGTTTGTCTTAAGTGCTTTGGGCACAAGCCACATGTCTTCCTCTTTGGCGGGGTTGTCTCATGCAGGGCGAGAATAGATTGGCGCCACTGATACGCCTCGCTTGTCTCAGATCGCGGGCGGAGTTGGCTGCCAGCTCCACAGCGGGCCCACGCGACGCCTCCGATGGCCACCGCCTCGGACATCTCTGCAGACAAGTCCGATCTGCGCGCACCCGAGCTCATCTTCGAGCGCGAGAGAAGACTTGGCGTGGAGACACCTCACTGGTTGGTAAGATCGGGCTCCGCGTATAGTGCTATGGACGGGGCTGGAGTCCATCGGGCGACGCATGGTAATTTTTGGGCTTCTGGTCCCAGGCATCAGGCATATTTTGCCAAAGGGGCCGAGAGTCTTCACGGTTCCTGCATAACAGTGCAAGAAGACCAAGGTGGAGGAGCAATGTGTCTATACGTCTGACAAGCCACCGCGCCACACGAGTAGGTTCATCGTCTTGGCGATGGGCAGGTATGAACCCAAATAGGTGCCAGGGTGCGGCCCATCGACGTCTAGCACCGGTCATGTGGTACTAATTTCGTGAGTCCGCTCTGAGCACCGCTCCCGCGGGCGTACTCGTATGGAAGCATCGGGTCCCAAAACACCTCCCGGCACGGCTTCGAAAGATTGAGGTGCCGTATCGGGACATGAAATTTGACCATGCCAGAAGCCACGACTTAGTCAACAAACAAGGGAGGTAAAGCTGAATGGCATCGGGAACTCAAGGAAAAGACGAGCACTCCGAGTACCGGAGCGTATCGGAGCAGCATTACCGTTGTCTGCTTCTTGCCTACCTCGCTGGGTACAATGGTCCAAATGAAAGGCTTCCTACGATATTGTAATGAATACAACACTGTATCGAACCAAGCTGTTGGCTCTACACTTTCCGACCTGAAAGTGGACCGCGATATACACTCCCTTTTCTTCTGCGTACCGGCTTTACGGTACATGGCTTCCGCCGCCGACCGTTACCTACCCGCAAGCGTGCAGCAAGCTTCTTTCTCCGCCCGCTCTCATACCCTTCTTCAATCAAAGCCAGCCAGGGAATCCACACAAATACACGCATGGAGAGGCTTGGCAGGTATGCATGATTCTCGGCTTATTGTGAGACACGGTGCAGACGGCGGGACTGCGTTCAAGCTTGCGCAAGGGGAAGCGGCATGGTTCCGAGGGATATCTCGACGCCCTTACGAGTCAAGTATGATCCTCTGGCTCATTCATGCTAGAGACCAGAAGACCTGCCGGCTGCACACCTTTACGCTTGTACCTGTGATGCAAGACTTCTGGCAAGCCTCTTGCCGCCAGGAGGGCATACATGATCATGCCCTGCAAGGCGAGCTTCTTACCCTTACGCTTAAGTCTACGATATAGTCATCCATCCGATGCCGGCTTCTGATAAATTGACAGGCCACCTCCGCTGTATCAGAGTCACACAGTCAGGTTCAGAGGGGAAAAAGTTGACCAAACCCCCTCACACAAATACATTGATCGGCCCCTCGACGGGAGTGCAGCGCAGCGATGCCGTGTGTGAATCTTTCTACACGCTCAAACAAACAAGACGAGCCGATTCCCTCTACCGAGACCGAAACCGAATCACACTGCTCGATGAATGTGGATGAACCTGCTCTCATATTGTGATATGGCGAGCAAGCAGATAGCTAAGACATACAAGCGTGCATGAATGAGCATGAATGGATGGATGTACTAACAAGCAAGAAGAATTGTAAAGGGCATGGATATAGCGGAGCGGAGCAGAGCATTCACCGTCGGCATGGATGAACGGGAGAAGCGCCGAAAGAGAGTCGGCAGCAAGGCCGAGGTCCTTCTGTGACAGTCGGCAGCTGAACCGCAATTCGAGACCTCGCGCTGCCCGACTCTACTGAAACCGAAAGCCCCGCAATGTCATGATTCAGAGTTGCTCTCCGAGCATTCGCAACCTCTGCTCCCGCACGTGGGCCAATCGGTCAGGCGTAGAACGATCTGCGTCTGCCTCGGCTTGCTCCTGGCCAGTCTCAAATCCCCGGGGCTGTACCCCATTACTGGCTCCGGCCCCAATGGGTTGAGAAGACGAAGAAACATTGCCGCTCATGGACGCATCTCCGACTGCATCGACGAATTTGTCGTCCGACTCATCACCGGCTTCTTCCTCATCAAGCCTCATCGGCGATGTGTTCCTGACCGATCCCCCCACTGGCGCTGAGCTTGATGTAGCAGGTTGCGTGGCGTCACTTCCCGAGCCGGCAGGGGCTCCCTGCTGTCCTCGTGCTGCTTCGTGCACTCGTCGTTGGAAATCTCGAGCCACAGCGTCCCTCTCTCGATTCATGTTCGCCATGGCCCTGCGTTGGTCCACGAACATGGAGCGCACCTGCGACGGCTCCCGGACGCTGCCTACACCACTGCCTGCTTGGCCTTGTCTGCCTGCAGCGTTCACGATCTCGACACCGGTGAGTGGGGCGCCTGATGCAGCCGCGCTCCTGGCCATAGCAGCAGGATGCGGCGGAGGGAAGTTGGCAATGCTGCTGTCGCTGATTGGTACTCCGTAAGGCTGAGTCGAAGAAGAGGGCGATCTGCTGGAGGGGCCGACGGCGGCTGTTCCGCCTCCACCTCGAGAATGCACCGGCTCCTGGAATTGGCCATAGATTGGTGACGTGGAGTTGGCGAGACGGGGCTGGGAAGCCATGAGGGTCTCGCTAGGATCGGTCAGCAGGGCGCTTCCCCAGCGCGGCTCCAGGCTACCGGAAGGTCCAGGGCCCATGAGCGACGGGGTCAAAGTCGCCGAGACGTTCGGAGCATGTCGGGAGAGACGTACGTCGGGTAGACCTGTGTGAGGATAAGGTGCGCCAGCCATTGGCGAGGCGAACGAAGCTTGCCCACGCGGCCTTGCTGAAGCATGGGAACCTGCTCTGGCGCCGACGTAGGGTCCGAGCATCGCTGTGTTGCTTGAAGGCCCACTTGCGCCAGGTCCATCGCTGCGCGAGGGCTCTAGAGGATGTCTCATCACTGATTGCGGAACTCCAGCATTGGTCCCGATCGAGGGAACGCTCTGCCCTTGTTCTGTCCCGCGGGCTGGCATTGCGGGCGCCGACCAGACTCTGGGGTCCATCTGGGCGAAGTCCGGACTGCTGACACCTGCCGGCCAGCCTTGTCCGGTCTGATTGACATGTTCATCTCTCCAATCTTCGGGAGCCAGTGGGAAGTCCTCTTCGTCTCGTCGGTCGGCGTTTCCCATTGTCGGAATGCCACCTGCGTTGTTGAAGTGCTCGTTGAGCTCGGGTGGATAGCGGAGTGTGGATGAGGTGGTGACGTGAGCAAGGGGAAAGGTGGATGAGGCCGTCCAGGGGTTGGGGTGAGGAAGGTAACGACATTGTTGCAGACGGGCTTGTAATTGGGACGCCCCGGTAGCCGCGATCATCCCCTGCAAGTGACTAGCCGCTTCACTACGCTGATACCTCCATCTTCTCTCGTCACGAGTGCGCTCCGCCACTTGCCTCATCAGATGCACGGCTCTGTAGTCCTCTGCTGTCAGATCGCTCGTCTGACCCATGAATTGTCTTGCAGCAGCCTCACTGGCGTAGACGGTTCTCAAGAAGCGATGCAGCTCGACTACGCCGTGCCCACTGTATACGCAGAAGCTTTCACGTTGCGTGGCGCTGAACTCTTCAGGTGGTGGCCGACACATCGACTGCAACTCAGGTCGCTGGAAGGCCGTCACGCCCGTGAGCGAGATATGAGTAACTTTTGGCAGGCGCTCCAGAAGCCAGAAGACTGCCGCTACGCTGATCTTGGTGCAGTAGGACAAGTGGACCCGTTGCAGGTTCAGATGACGCTCAACGAGGGCGTACAAGGCATTGTCGGTGATGTGGTGGACCCTCACAAGTCCGATCCTCTTGAGCTTAGGCAGCTTGCTGGCCAGCTCCATGACACTCAGGTCTGTGAGCTGGGTGCAATTTGCAAGATCTAAATACCTGATCCTGGTGCAGTGATCAACCAGATGCCTAACGCCCCTGTCGGTGATGTTGCTCACATGCCCCAAGTGTAGGTACTGCAGATTCTTGCCCAACCGTGAGATGCTATACACTGTTTCGTCTGTCAATCTCGTGCACTTCGAGAGGCCGAGGTTGCGGATGCGAGGGGCATTGCTAATGATGCCCTCGATGGCATCGTCAGAGATGGTGTTGCAGTTGGTGAGGTCGAGTATGCGGAGATGCTCGAAAGTCTTGGGAGGTTTGAGAGGGATGGAGAGTGACATCGGGCCTGTGTAACTACGAGACGGTGTAGAGGATAGCCCATTGTGGGCAAGACCGGCTTGCGATGATCGCCCTTGTGCCGGTGACGTCCCTCGCATGGCTCCGACAGGAGATGCTCCACGGCTTGTTGGAGCAGATTCGCTGCCATGCTGACCCACTGCGCTGTTCAGATGATCTACGTTCGGCGCAGCTAATCTAGTCGAAACAGAAGGGCTCAGATCAAGGGCAGCCGCGGAGCTGGTCAACATCCGAGCAGGAGCAGGGAATCCAGCATCTGTCAGAGGTCCACAATTGGCCAGCCTGAGCTCCCTGACGTGACTCGAGCTGATCCAGATCTGCCGAACAGCGCGATCAGAGATGACAGGGCAGTTGAAGAAGTCGACTTCGAGCAGCATGGGACAGCCCAGGATGAGCGGCAGCACGCCTTCGTCGCCCAGTAGCTCGCAAGAGCAGAACTTCACCCTTCTGAGCAGTGGACAGTTTTCTCCCAGAGCTGCTACTCCCTTTGAGGTGATCTTCTTGCAATTGGTGAAATTGACGCCTTGCAATCGTTTGCAATTCCGAGCCATGACTTCAAGTGTATCATCGGTCAAATTCTTGACATTGGTCAGGTCGATCGACACCAGATTGTTGAGGGAGGACAAGGTGGAGCTCAGCGCCTGATCTGATAGCTCAGAGCATTCTGCGATGGCCAGGCGCTCTAGTCTGACGCACTTGGACATGAAGCCAAAGAGCTGGTCCGTCAGCTCTCCAGCGATGCCCGAGAAGTTGAGTCTTCGGATGAAGGTCACGTAGGGAAAGGTCTGCTCGGGTGACCTGATGGTCTGTATGAGCCTGACGAGGGAGGACAGATGGAAGAAGGCCGGGCGATGCCACAGCAGCTCCACGCCGCAAAGACACCAGGAGCGGCAGACCATGAGGGAGCTCCGTAGGTACGCGTGACCGGTAGTCCGTGTGAGGAGGAACTTAAAGATGTGAAGGAGAATCTCGTGGGGCAGATTGGCAGGCGAGAGCATGTCGGTATTGGCCTGGGGCTGACGCCAGCCTCCGCCTCCTAGAGCAGTAGATGGAGATTGAGGCAGTAGATTCTTGGGCTTGGGCAATTCTGACCTGCTCGACATGGAGCCCCCTCTCCTGTCAGATCCGTGGCGTCTTGCACGATAGGATGGGGAGATATCTCCATATCCCTCATCTGGCCCATCACCAGCATCAGATGGCTGCGAGGCGCTAGAAGGGGATGGGGGCGCATTCTCCCCCGCGTCTTCCATGGGCAGCTGGTTGACGGGGGCCGATGCTAGGGGCGAGCGTCGTACAGCCGGCGAAGATGGACCAGCAGAGGACCTGGACTGGGAAGCCGAGGGTGGCGAGGGTGTGTGTGCGGGATTCAGGTCTGCCATTGCTGGCGAAGTGGCCGGCAAGTGCCGCCGAGAGGTGGCCGCGAGACCTATATGGTGAAGAAGAGGAGCAGGCGATGAGGCAGCAGCAGCAAATTCGAGGGCTTTGCTCCTTCGCTCGCTAACTTGCGACTACCCTGCGCCGTACAGGCAGGGAGGGCAAGGCGAGGCGAGACGTAGGTGGGTCTCTTTGCGTGTTACTACGTCTGCCTGGCGTTGTGAATGACTTGGAGGTGGTAGTGAGGGGTAGTAGCTGGCAGGAGGTTAGATGGGGCAGCTCTTGAAGACGACGGGGGCCGGGTGAACTTGCCCAACCTGACCAGAGGATGGAGCGAGTAGAAGGAGTGGGTGATGATGGTAGAGGTGAGGGAAGAAGGACAAGGTCGTGGTAGAGGTGGTGACGACGATGGTTGTTCGGACAGGGGAGGTTGGTGCTGCTTGGCTTGGCCCGAGTGCAGGTGGCCTGAGACCATCTCGCCTGGCTCCGCTCCGCCCAGTCACTCCACACTGGCATCCAACACCTCCGTGCGCTGGACATACGCACCCACACCCACCCAAAAGTAACACCACCACCATCACCATCACCATTCTCTACCCTTCGCCATGGCACCCCTCATCATAGCATCCGCAGATCAGATACCATCCCTCGCAGATCCGAAAGCCATATCGCCCATACTCTTACGCCTCCTCGAATGTCCCATCTCTCTCCTCCCCGCCCTCTCCTCGCAAACACTCACAGCACTCCAGGATCTACCCCAAGAGGACAAGCCAACGTCCTACGAGGGACTTTTGGACATTGCCAGATTCTGCGTAGAGGAAGAGCCAGGCTGGCAAGACGAAGAGCGCGCAAAGCTAATCGGAGGTCATCCTCGCATCGGCCGGCAGAGTGGGCACATCAGCGAAAGTAGCAAGAAGGAGCAAGGCGCCGGCGCTCAGCAGGATGAAGAGGTGCTAAAGAGTGAGTAGGCTTTGAGGGCTAGATGTTCAACAGGAACAGTCGCAGGTGTGACTCATCATCTCTCGTCTCCATCTCTCGCCAGGGTTGGACAAACTCAATTTCCTCTACGAGCGGCGGTTCCCGTCATTGCGTTTCGTCACATTTGTCGCAGGCAGGCCCAAACCAGCCGTAGCCGATGAGCTACAGGCCCTCTTAGGTAGCGATATCACCGAGTCACCGCCAAAAGATGCTGCTTTTCATCCAGACGATGTCTCTGCTAGCTGGCAGGGCTTCCCAGCAGCTCAGGTCAAGACTGTCGGCAGTGAGGAGTGGGTGGCAGAGTTGAGGAGAGGCGAGGATGCGCTATGGGAGATTGCTGTCGCCCGTGCTACGAAGCTGGCTCAAGAAATCCAGGAAAAAGGCAGCGTCACCATCGAAGTCGATCCGTCGCCTGCTGCCGAGTCAGCATCAAAGAGCCTGGATCCGGATGCCTCTGCTGCCTTCGACGTCCCCTTTCTCTCCCAGGCCACCTTCCGAGCCCTCATCTTTGCCTCTCCCCTCCTACACACCTTTTTCGAATCGGACCTCCCACAATCCTTCCTCTTGCAGCCCGTAGAGCGGCATACATCCACCAAAGACGCTCTCCTCTCCGTCTTCAACGACGTGACCGCCGGTCCTTCTTCCTCCTCTACGGGACCCGGATCAATCCTAGGCGGCTCCACGCCCACCGCGAGACCAACGGGGATCACGCGCGATCGAGTCAAGGGCTTGCTGGGTGGTCTCTTGGGCGAAGTGGCAGACGCAGTAGGTACGCGCTTCCAGCAACAGACCATCTCTGGACCTAAGCCCTCCTTCAACAGGTCCAGAGGCGCGGGAGGTCGACCTCTCTCCCTCGAGGAAGGAGCAAGAGGCGCGCCGGGCACCACCGGCAAGATGGGACTTGTCTCCCCCGCCGCACTCAGCTCACGTATGGATCGCACCAGCCTCTCCGCATCCAATGACGGGGCTGCTTCTGCTGCTGCTGCTGCTGCTGCCGTCGCTGCGAGGGAGAGGGAGAAGGAGCAAGACGCGACCGAGGCGTTGAGATTGGCGCAGGAGGCGCTCAGCCAGCGGGATACGAATCAATTTGTCATTGATGCTCCTGGTGAAGGAGATGGAGATGAGACGGTCGAGAGGGGAGAGGAAGAGGAAGAAGAGGAGGATCTGGTGGATGAAGAGGCTGGTTTGACTGCTGGGGCCGCTGCTGGTGGTGGTGGAGGTCCACAGGGTCGGGTGACGGGGAAAGAGGCACAGCTGGCCAAAGGTGAGTATCTGACATCGACCAGCACACTGCGCTGGCGCAGGTACGGCGACATAGGGAGGAGAACCTGGAACTGACACTCCTCACTCTCCTCATCATCTCGATACAGATCTTCGGTCGGCAGAAGCGCACTAGACTCTCCCTCCCTCTGGCTCCCAATCGCTCTCCAGTACGAAACGGCCCATACCTCGTAGCATTTCAAACCTGTTCCATACGCTCTCTCCTCTTTACCGTGGGCCTTTATAGATGATATACATAAAACCAGCAATGGGCTCACTCGTGCGTGTAGCGAGATGCAGATTGAGGAGCAAAGAAGGGCTATCTGCAATTCCAAAAGAGAAAAAAGGGAAACGGGGAGAAGAATCAAAGAGCTACAAGAGGGGTAAAGAAAGGGGACGACAGGGTTGAACGAGAAGAAGAGAAAGACAGGAAACCTAAGTAAGGTAAGAGGGAAAAGGGAAACGCAACGGAAGGAGCATTCGATAAAGATAGGAAAAGAGAGAAAGACGACGCAAGATTGTTCCGGGTTTACAAGGTAAAAAGGAAAGAGGAAGGGGGTAACGAACGGATCACGAGACAAGATCAAAGGTATGGTCCGACGGACAGGGGTATCACCGCTCCCGCTCCAGCTTCCAGCTTCCAGCTCCGAAATCTCAGCTTCCAATTCTCCTGCTCCTGACCTGCACTTTACTCGAGAGCGACGAGTTTGCTGAAGCTCTTCTTGAACTTAAAGGGCTCCTTGGCCGGCTTTGCCTTGACCGCCGCTGGCTGTGAAGCTGCAGTGGCAGGGGAAGCAGCCGGGCCCTTCTTGGCGGAGGAGGGAGAGGCAAAGCTCAAGATTCGGCCGCCCCGAGAACGAGGAGGGGCAAGTTCCTCTGGTGCGGCTGCCTTCTTCTCCTCGACTTCACGTGCAGCTTCGTTGTCCTCCAAGGCAGAGACTGCCTCGGACTCATCGCCATCTTCTTCTTCTGCTGCTTGCTCCTCTTCTTCCTCGGCCAAAAGATTCGAACCGAGCTCCGATTCCTCTTCGAGTTCTTCTTCTTCGTCATAGTCTGACAAGGGGGAGTCCTCGGCAGCAACGACGGGGGCTACCTTGGTCTTCTTCGAACCAACTGTGTTGGTTCCTCGACGGAGGATGCCAAGAGATCGCTTGCCCTTGAGGCTCTGATCCGCTCCGTCCGCCTCGGACTCAGGACTGGCTACAGCAGCGGCTCGGGCATCTTCACTCTTGGCAGTCTTCGCTGCGTAGCTGGCAGGTACGGCAGGGACAGGAGGGGCCTTTTCGCCCTTCTTTCCCCAGGGCATGAAGCCCCTCTTCTTCTTGCTACCTTCGAGCTGCCTTGCCCACTCCTCGTCTTCCGGAGCGGCTCCAAGGCCTTTGCGGCCTCCCAGCGAGGAGAGAGACCTGAAGCGGCCGGAAGCGAGCGACTTGGTAGACTTGTTGCTGGGTGCCAGGCTGGCAGTCTCACCAACTTGACGGGTGGCGGGCATCGACGCCTGCTTGCGCACTCCCCTCTGCGAAGGGTGGATGGGCACTCGAGCCGCAGACTCAGTGTTGGTACCAGCAGAAGATGCAACGCCGGCCAATTCCGACTCGGCAGCTTCATCCACCGTCACCACTGATGCATCGCGGCCCGAGTCTTGGTCCGGAATGGCAGTGACGGCAGGCGGGGCAAGAAGGGCGGCGGCTGCCTGTCTCTCGGCCCTCTTGCGTCCGTAATTGGTCAGACGACCACCAGAGGGTGGCTCAGGCGAGGTCAGCCTTGGAGTCACTGGTGCAGGGCTGGCAGGGGTAGCAAGCTCAGCAACAGGCTCTGCCTCCTCGTCCTCTTCTGCAATGACCGAAGGAGCTTCGACGGCCGACTCAGCCTCTTCGGAAGCCTCGGTCACATCAGTCTCCACGGCACTGACTACTGACTCGGGAGCACGCGCGGCAGCTTGAGACTTGGTCAGGGCAGCTGGCGAGGATGCAGCATTGTCGAGTGCAGGTGCTGGCGAAGGAGGAGCCGAGGAGCCTCGCCTCAGGAGAGTGAAGAAGCTTCCTCTCTTCGCAGGCGTAAGCTTGCCATTTTTCTCAGGCACTTCGAGAGTCATCGCCACTGGAGTAACAGGTGCGGCCCTCTTCCGGTTGCCGAAGATGCCGGACTTCTTGGGCGTCGCCAATGGCACAACATCAGCTTCTGCCTCCGAGTCGGTCATGTTCTCGGAAGCAGAGGCGCCGTTAGTGGCCAGAGGAGTCACAGGTGTGGCGCTGCTCTTCCTGACCGCGGCTTGGCTTGCAGGTCGAGCTTTGGGAGTGGGAGCGACGGATTCGTCCTCCTCTTCTTCGCTGCTGGACGAGTCCAAGTCTTGGTCGACAACCACAGGAGCGGCAGCACCAATGAGCTTCTGCTCGGTGGCGGCTGCAGCAGCTCTCTTGCGCTCAGCGAGAGTGCGACGAGCGGGTGCTGGCTTGACGACCTCTACCTCAGGCTCCTCTTCGACCGCATTGGGAACAACGACGGGTGCAGCACGGACTGCAGAGTCACTCGTCTTCTTGCTCAGAGACTTCCTGTTTGGGCTCAGCTGCTTCTCCGCAACGAGGTCGGTCATCTTCGACCTGCGACGCTTGCTATCCTTGGTAGGCGAAGAGATGGCGGCCGCTGGGGCGAGGGTTGGAACAGCAGATACGCTCTCTGAAGGCTTCTTCGAAGTCCTCCTGTCCTTCTTGACGATGACAGGAGCGGTTGGTTCGATGACAGGGCCATCAGAGCTCTGAGCAGCTGGACCAACAGCTGCGACTGGAATCTTGGTGCTGTCTCCCTTCTCAACAGGGGCTAGAGCCTTGCCAGCAGTGTACGCGGGCGCGTCCCCCTCGGCTTCACTATCGAACTCGTCGGGAACGGCAGCCTCTACCTTCTTGGAGTCCTCGGCACCAGGGGAACCTCCCCTGGCTAGACCAGAGTAGAGGAAGCCAGCGCTCAAGAGAGCGCCGGCCGAGGCTAGACCAGTCGCAAGCATGCCTTTGGGCTCTGCTGGAGTCTCGGCGTCGACGTCTTCGTTCTTGGGCTCGACACCCTCAAGAGCCGTGACAGCAGGTCGAGCAGCCGTCTCGTCCTCGTCGAGAGCGGTCACTGCGGAAGCAGTGCTCTTCGCACTGATACGTCGACCCAAAGGAGCGGTAGCAATATCACTCATGTTGCTCTCATCGACCTCTGCAACAGCGTCTTTGCGCCGGCTAGAAGACAATGCTCCACTGCGAGAAGCACGGATGTCCCGGCTTGCGCGAGACCCTGGCTCTTCCCGTCGACTGAGCCTCTTGCTAGAGGTTCCGCTGGGTAGATCGCGGACTCGTCCTTGGCCGTTGACGAGGTCGGTCCTTGAGCTCCTTCGGTTCGAGTCGCGTCGGTTCGGCGACATGGCTCCCGGACTGGGTGGCGGGCTGACACCACGGATACGCATGTTGTCCAGAATGAGGCGGCAGGGCTTGTTTGCAGGGTTGGCATTGCGATCGATGAGGTAGAGGTGAGCAGCACCGGTGCCCTTTCGCTCGGCACGAGCGTAGAGACGACGGATTGCGGCAAGCTCGCGAAGCAAGTCTTCATCTGCCAGGCGCTTGTTGCTCTTCTTGGCACCATCGTCAGCAGCTTGGGAGCCACTGCCAGAGTGACTGTACGTCTTCCTGATGTGCTCGTCACCGGGCCAGCCCTCTTCTTCCCACTTGGGAATCCAAGAGCCCCAAGCCTTGGCAACGTACGCCGAGTCCATGCAGATGTGAGCGCAAGCCTTGCCTCGGTACAAGTCATGAACTGCTTGAAGAGCTCGGGTGGTGGCAATGAGCTCAGCGCGACGTCCCGTAGCGGCAACAGTAGGTGCCTTTGGGTTCTGCAGGTGTGATGGCTTGAGTTCGCCTTCTGTCATGGGTTGCTGCACATTCTGAGGGTGTCCAGGTCCGAAGAAGAGAGCGTAGGCGCCGTCAATCTTCGAGTTGGTAATGCCTCCCACGTCCATGGACTGGGCTCCGCAGAAAACAGCAATAGGGTAGCCTCGCTTGCACTGATGGTCGCCCATCTCGCGCGAGGAGAAACGGGAAAGGATGGTGGCCATCTCCGGGTCAACGGGCTCAGCAGGTGGTGCAGCTACAAGGGGGGCAGTTGCCAGGTTCTCGGCAGGAAGGGCAGTCCTGCGTGATGATCTCTTGGGACTTTCGAACGGGTCAGCTGCGTAGGAGCGGCGAGTGTCTGTCGATCCTCTTCGAGACGATTGGTACGAGTCACGGCCTCTTCCTCCTGAGGCGCGGGCGTATGGGACCTGAGGAGGCAAGAGGTAATCTTCCCTGTAGCGATCCGATTGGTAGCGAGAGGATGGGCGATAGTCGTCTTCTCGGTCTTGGATGCCCGACAATGAAAAGCCGCTGTTGATGCTTGGCAAGGGAGGGGCCTCGTCACGCCTCCTGCTCTTGCTGAAGAGTTTGCGGCGTCGACCTGGGGTAGAAGAATCTCCACCTACAGAAGATGCTCCGTAGACTGAGCCGGCACGTCCGGACGAGTAGCGGTTGGAAGCGATTGGGTCGGCGGTGTAGAGCGATTCGGGTCTGCCAGAAGCAAAGGAAGACCTTCTCACTTCTTCCAGATAAGGAGAGTAGGAACGATGAGGTGCCGGTGGCAGCGGAGGAGGGTTCTGGCTCGGACGTTCGCCAAAGAGTTTGACGACAGAGGTGACACCAAGGTCTTCGTAGTCCGAGTTGTGGTTCTTGTAGGGACTTCTCTCGTAGTCGCTCTGTCGGCTGCCAATGTCTCTCCGATGTGCGCTGCTCGAGTTGCGGCGTCTGCTAGGTGTTGTGGGACGTTCGAAGTGCTGAGGTACTTCTGAACTGGCTTTGCCCCGCAAATCGTTGTAGCTGGAGCGGGTAAGATTGACCGAAGGGCGTGGTCGCAGGACACCGAGGAACTGTTCACTGGCGTCTACGACGGGCGAGTGATCTGCGTGACGACGGCGACGGCGTTGGTCTTGGCGGCGGTAGTCCTCGTCGAGCTGCGGTGCAGATGATTTGCGAAGACGAGCTTTCTCAAAGGCTCGGTTGTGCTCTGCGAGTCTTGCCGAAGAGAGAGTCTGGGATTCCTCAGAGTCGTAACCTCTGTCGTAACCTCTGTCGTAGCTTCTGTCGTGTCGGCGCGAGCGAGAGGACGATGTATGCAGATAGTGATCAGGGTCACGAGCGCGATGGCGTGACATGGTGAAGGCCGATGATCGAAGGATCAGTGAGAGAGAGAGTGATGTGGAAGTGGCGTGGCACCAAGGCCAAAGGTGATATAGATGGTCGTCGTGTGAGACAGACGTATGGTGGAGAGGATGTTGACGCCGGTGGTAGTAGGTGATGAAGAAGTATGCGTGTTGCGAAAGGGCCGAGGGATGATGAAGTGGATGTGGATGATAGAAGGGATGTTTGGACGGACGAATCAGTGAGAAGATAGAAGGTCACCCATCGGGAGGCGAGGCGGGGAAGGGGCGAAGAGTGAGAGGGGGGGAAAAGCAAAGTGGTGTATCAGTGTGTTGTTTCCTTGCACCTTGGTTCTGGAATCGTGCGTGACAGTGTGGGGAGAAGATGCGCATGCCAAACGGATGCCTTTGCTGCAGCGCCTCTTGGCCTTGGCTGAAGTGCCGCGGAAGGGCACTGGGCGAGTGTCATGCACTTCTTCCCACACGGCGGAGTGAGGATTGGATACGCGCCTCGAGTGGCCACTGCGATGCGCCTGTCTGGGTGAATGGCATGTCACCCGACTGTCTACCCTTGACTTGTCGTGCACCTCGGCATCGCTGCTGCAGTGCCTCCCATCCTGATCATGGGAACGGTGTGGCTGGCGATGGAACGCTGCGAGCGGGCCAGTGTGTGATGGCTGCAACACAGTTCCCAAATGCCTGCCTGCCTCGGCAATGCACCTTATTCTACGCGCCCTCGGCAGGAGCCGGAGTGGGGACCCGAGCACAATCACCTAACTGATGCACACACTCGTGAAAAGGAGTGCTGCATCCGGACTGAGGCCGCCCACCGTCTGGGTACGAGGCTCCTGGGGCGGACCATGTGGCCGCCATATGCAAGAGCTCATGGGTCTCCCTCTACCGCCCTCGCCATCAATGAGACAGACCGCAAGGAGCGGTTGAAGCGCCGTCGACGAGGCTTGGCGGCCACTTCTTCGCTCACTGCCTCGCCATGCTTCGAATCGCAGTCTCCGCCGCCACCTCGGCCACCTTTCGGATAAAGTGGGCAAGGGTCATGGCGGCAGAGGCTCGGCGATATGAAGATGATGAAGAAGAAGAATTGGAAGAAATGGAAAATCATGGCCGAGAAGATGGCCCACTATGACCTCGTGCCAGCGCCGGGCCTCCCGTACGCATGATCATCGCGGCCCGCGCCGAAGAGTATGCCTACTAAGACTGACTCAGCCTCGTGTCCATCTAGGCCTTTCGAAGCTAAGCTTCCATGCCTGGGGAGGCAAGGCCAAAGCTGCTGCGATGGCGTGTAGCATGACCCGCTAACGATGCAACGAGAGCAGAGGCAGGAACATTGACACTCACCTCTAAGACTTGACAGACAAAGGCGCCGGGAGTGAGCGCTCAGACCTCTTGGGTGTGTGACGAGGTACGGCGGAAGAAGCTGCTCTGTGCCGGAAGTGCAGCGAATGTGACCACTTCGAGGTGAAGATGAGAAGGACCGCAGGAGGGTCAGAGGAGGAAGATCTTGTTCGGATGAGCTAGATGATAAGGATCGGTGACAACGACTAGACGATACGGAATCAGTCGAGACGAATGAAAAGGCAGACGAGAGGGAAAGCGGACCAGGCAACGGATGTGTGGGATGGAAGTTCTCCTCCGCCTCGGACGTTCGATGCGATGCGATGCGATGCAGAGCAGACAGTCAGGCAAAGTGGGCGCGCCCACCGGGGTTGGCAAATGAGGGTGAGTGGTCAGGGTGCAGCTCGGCCCGTTCGGCAGGGGCCGTGCAGGCAGGCCAATCCATCGCCGTCCCACGCCACGCCACGCCCATTTGCCCACGCCCGCCGCGATTTGCGCCACGCTCACCCACCTGCACCCTTGCAGCCCTGGAGAGAGAGAGAGAGCTACCTCCTTTGCCTTCCCTCGCCCACACAGCAGGCGAAACAGAGGGGAAAGCCAACTCCCTCCCTCTGGAAACCTGCGCAGTCTACTCACTCTTGCTCAGCGCAGATATCCTCCGGAGCGCCCCACACTTGCTCAAGCCGCCATCGGCCGAATTGTCAGTCGGAGCGATGCCGATGCCAAGCCCCATCCACGGCCACGGCAATCGCGCCTTTCGTCGGCGAATATTTCAGCTACATGGATAGGCCAGCATGCAGAGTTCAGATGAAAGAGCAATGCGTGGCGATGATAGCAGGCTGTGCTTCCCAAAGATCAGACTGGCATTGCATGTAGCAGGTAGCACACAGCGAGTCGTACAGATGTTAGACGCAAGTCTCGTGAAACAGAATCGATGCTTCCTTCCACAGTGCACGGAGAGACAGAGCCGGATGCGACGACGACCAGATTAGTCCCGATCTGCTTCAGTCTGCTTCGGCGGACCCTTTGCTTCGATCGCTCTGCTCCTGCGCCGCCTCCTGTTGACGTTGAGAAATCGATGTAGTGATCCCGCTATTCGAGGTCTCCATTTCTGGACTCTCCGTCGTGGCGAATCCGGTCATGTCACCTTGCTTTGCCAGCCCTCCTGACACAGAAGTAGCCGAGGAGCCATCGCCGGTAGATGAGCCAGTGCGAGGAGCAGCAGTCGAAGGGAAGCCGCTGGCATCCACACGGAATCTCACCACCATGACGCTCGTATTATCCGTAGAGAAGTTGCTCAGCGCGTGCTGCAACAGGCGCTGCGACATCTCAATAGGATCTTGAACGTCTTTCACCAGATCGACGGCATCTTGATCATCGACGACGTCCCATAGACCATCGCAGGCGACAATGAGGAAAGTGTCATCGTCGGTGAGCGTCGTCTCCGTGGTATACGGAGCACCGACAACAAACTCCTTCATGGCTGAGTCTCCCAATGATCGAGTCACGGCGAGGACGGCTGTGAACAGGTCGGCTCAGTATCAGCTCAAGGGTGTCATTCAATGTACGTGTTCTCATCGCGCACTCACCATTGACACGGTTGTTCATGACGAAACCTCCAGCATCTGTGATTCTCTTTGCTTCTTGCGCATCTGAAGCCTTGTGATCGTACGTCAAGCGCACTGCTTGCCCGCGTCGACTGGTAGCAAGAAGGATAAGAGGGATGCACGATGAGTCAGACTGTTCGCTCTCCGTCGAAGCCAAAAGAGCGTCATACTTACCAAAGAACGGCTCGCGCATCTCCAACATTCGCAGTGTACAGCACTCTCCTAACCTTTGCGCCTGAGATCTGTACCAGGCCATCTGGTCCCGCAATTGCGTCGCTGCCTGGCTCAACATTTGACGATGACTCGCCCTTCGCTGGCGGCTGCTCTTCTTCTTCTTCCACCTCGGCCCCCGAAGAAGTGCCCCTCATTCTCCTTGCAAAAGATTTGAACATGCTCCCGCCGTTGCCGCCCTTGTCAGAGGTCCCACCTCCACCGCTTTCGCTCGAAGGGAGCGAAGCGGTGCCACCAGTACTTGGTGAACTCCCCGCCTCATTGGGAGTCTGATCCTGAGCGCTCGCGGCACCGCCGATCCCACTGAGCCTCCTAGCCGCCACGGGGTGAACGCCGCCGGTGGAAGCAAAGGCTAGTGGCTTCCCTGCCTCGTCTTCGAGTCGCAAGAAGCATGTCACAGCCGTGCATCCGCTGCTAGTCTTCTCCTCGTTGGCCAATTCATACAGTCGAGCGTCGACATTGTGGAAGGTAGTGTTGAGTACGTCGGGCACTGGAGCTGACTTGCCGTCCTGTGAGCTCGTGGCTAGCGCATCGACGAGGTATTCGTGAAAGTGCTTTCCGCACCATTCGGCTGATTGTTTGCCCGCATGACCATCGAAGACGGAGAAGTAGCCTTGGCCATGAACACCACCAAAGTCATAGACGAAGGCGTGTGCGTCCTCCATTGTCCGACGCCAGCGCCGGTTGCGGTCTTCTGACACGCCTACCTTGAACGGCCAGAGGGCCTTGGTAGTGGAGGCGGGGTCCTTCGCCTCCGATGAGGAGGTAGTGGCAGTCTCATTCGTCTGCTGAGCGTGGTCGGCAGCGGGGTGTCGGTTGACGACCTGTGGGCGAGACGAAAGCAGTTGCGGAAGATTGAGAGGGATTGAATCAGCGAATGAGAGCATGGCCAAGGTGAAGCAGCTGAGGGGACGCAGTTAACTTACTCCATGTGTGTTAGAGCCTTCTGCCGTGGACTCGGCCTTTGACTTGGCATTGCCTGATCCATCTCTGTGGCGGATAAGATCAGCGACGTGTAAAAGAAAATGTAGAGCATGTCAGCGCCTCACCTTTGCGAGACCCGTGCAGTCTGGCACAATGTACTCACAGAGCTGTTCTCAAGCCGCCCATGTTGGCGCTCGATGTGTGTGGAGAAGGAGAGGAGCTCGCTGTTAGAGAAGAGATGCGTAGAACCAGCTACGAGATTGACAGAGGCAAAGCAGTGCTCGATTGGAAGAATTCTAGGATCCCTTATGATCTGGGCTTGGCGTTGGGCTGTGCCTGAGGTCAGAGAATGTGTGTGTTGCGGTGCGTGAGGAAGAGTGATTCTGTGAGTGCGAGAAGGTGGAGACCCGGGAGTGAAGATCGTGCGATGGAAGCAAAGGCGACCAGGAGAGCAAGCAGCAAAGTTGCGTTTGCTTCGAGGCTCGAGTGGTGAGGAGGGTGAGGATGGTCGCAGCAAGTGGGCGGGAACTGCCTTCACGTCAGGGTCCTCTACAGCCCCCGGCAACATTGGGCTCGCCGCTGTGTGACTGTCTCCACAAGGGCCACTCGCGCCTGACTGCTTGCCGCCGTCGCGTGGCAGCGGAGCGGGATGAGCAAATGGCAGGCCAATCTCGCCTAGGCTACTCCACAAGGCCCGAGAGACTCTAGGCCTGGAGATGTTCCCACGCTGGGCGAGCAACACCCGAGGTTGCAACGCATCTGCGACCAAGCAACAGTCAGAGACGAAGCGCACCGTCGCATCTCCTTCTTCTACCAGTGCCACTCATGGCCCTAGCGGCCAGCCTCCTGTTAGGCGCGGCCATTCTCTTGGCCCTTGCCGGCCTCTGCTTCTCCTTCCTGATTCTCGTGCGGAACGTCGAAGGCGATCTTCCAAGGGCCCGGACCTGGGCTAGGAAGGTATATTTCGTGAGTAGGCACAGCGAGCTTCGCAAATAGCCGCTACTACCTCTAACCATCTGTGCATTCTCTCACCTCTGCATCGCCAATTCCCAAGGCTTCGGCTCTTCTATCCCTCCTTCTTGCGTACAGAGGCTCCCTCCCTCTTAGCGTGTTGGCCCTCTCGCTCCTCCTTAGCATGACTTTCGTTCTTTCCCTGTCCGGCAAGCCGTCAACCTACCTTCTACTCTTCTCACACCTAGCCCTTCCCCTCATAGCTCACTACTTTCTCCTCTCACACCTCTCGCACCACACTTTTCGCTCCCATCAAGTACATGCCGCCCCTCGTCTTCCTGGAGGGCGCGTCTCTTGGGATATCCCCGATGAGCACGTCGCGGCCGTGCAGGCAGGCGAGCACGAGGTACACTCAGTGGCACAGACGGTGACCTACTTCATCGTCTTTGTGTGGGCGCAGACGTACGTTGCCTGGGCTATGTGGATGGGAGCTGAAGGAAGGCAGAGGTGGGGGTTGCCCTTTGTGTCTTTCGCTACTGAGAGAGAGGGAGGGTCAGAAGGACGTCGGAAGGACAAGTAGCAACTGTGATATCGCAAGAGGCAATTGATACAGAAAACATAGTCATTGGCATCCTGAAAGCGTTCGTTATTGAGCATGGGAAATTCTACAATGCAGTGAGAGTGACCAAGAGAGAGCAAGGAGGCAATGAACGAGAACTGAGACTTGAAGAACAGGCGAAGAGGATGCACAGAGGTAGTGTTGATGCGACTGACCTTTTGGAGGCACTTCGAGAGCTTCTCAGTCTGACCGCCTGGCGTCCCCATCGCCCTCTCCATCGGCCTCCTCATCCTGTCCCACGGGCTCGTAGCCTCCACCAGGCTTCTCTGCGCCTCTTCCGAACATGACCCAGGCGATGATTTGCAGAGCTCCTACCAGAGTGGCAATGATGTTGGGTCCCGCAACGAACTTGTCGCCGAGGGCAATGCCGTAGATGGACCAGATGGACCCATTGACCGTGACTGCGAGGATCAGAGTCGGCACCAAGGAAATGGCGGAGCGAGTCTTCACAACTCTGATCAGCTGCAGCAGCGGGAAGAGGAAGAAGCAGTACTGATAGAGGTTGAAGGTGATTCCTGCAAAGTCAAAAGCGGAATAAGAGAGGCGGGAGAGGTCAGAAGGAACAAGGATGAGCGCCCGTCCGATGTGCCCTGGGTCGCCTACTCACCCATCCACCAGATGGCCCAGTCCACCTTCCACACCATCCACAAGCCCAAGTTAACCACAAGCCAAGAAATGCCAACTCCAATGATAGCCATAGCCTTGTTGACCGACGCGACATCTTCGAAATCCTTTGCTCGGAAGAGAGCCAGCATGCAGAAGCCTTGCACAAGCGTAGCGGGCCCATTGGATGTGTAAAGGTACGGATTGCCCATGGCCAGCGCATAAGCGAACGTGTGACATGCGCTGGAGAACATGATCACCACGGGAGTAGGATCTGTAGGTCCAATCTTGCGCTCGGTAAAAACGGGGATGAAGGTGGGAAGGGTGGAGAGGGCCATGATGTTGGCTAGAACCACCCCGATAAGCGGGAAGAGCTGCGAGTGCAGGAGGTCATCTGGGTCGATGAGGCCTTGCGTGGTGATGGGTATGGTAGCGTCCATCGCGACGGTTCGGAAAGGGGAGTTTGCAGTGGGAGGAGGAAGAAATCTTGTAGGCGTATAGGGGTGCGGGCGCTAGGAGTGGTTTGACTGGAACAGACCACTGTCTACGATGACAGACGCGCGATCAATAGACTTGTACAGACTTGGGGGAGAGGGTGCTTTCGTTCTTTTGGGTCCCAGTGGCGGTGTTGGAGCCAGATAAGAATTGAAGAATCGAAGAGGAGATTTCCCACCCCCTTTGTTGACGGTCAAGCGTGAAGCAACAATTACGAATTGAGTTCAGTAAGCAGTGGTGTTGAAGCGTCCCGCCTCCACCCCATCCCCACAATGTCCGCTGCTTCCGATCCGACCGATGCCGGAACGGCGGCTTCCGTCGGGGACTTTCAGGCGGCCACACACCGCATTCTAGTTCCTGCTCAGCCAGCACCAACGATACCTTTTCCCACTCCATTCCTTCATCTCCTTCACGATGGCGCCTTCCGGCTCCTCCAGCGCACCCGTAGAGTCTCGCTGGTCGAAATGGAGCAAGTCCGCCTTCGATACTTCCATCGTCGTGTCAGACTGGGCTGCCGGCTATGCTAACGCCGCCTCAGCAAAGGTCGGCGGTGAGCGGTTCTGGCCCAAATCCAACGATATGGTAGAGGAGATAGAGAAGTGCGCAAGGATACTCCGTGCCTTCACTGTAGAGGGTCTAGAGACGCAGCAGAAAGAGGAAGAGGCGGAAGTGATTGTAGATGCCAAGGGAAACAAGGTCAAGAAGAGGAGGAAGGTTCTGAAGAAGATTCCGCCCCAGGCTATCAAGAAGGCCAAAGGTATCGTCATCTACTCGGCTATGCGGTCTGGTATCGCTCCTTTTGGTGGGGCAGGAGGAACCGGTCTAGTCCTTGCAAGGCTGCCCGACGGGAGCTGGTCTGCGCCAGCCAGCGTCAGTCCTAACAATCTCAGCGTTGGGCTATTGCTTGGCCTGGACATCTTTGACGTCATCTTGCTCCTGAATACCGAAAAGGCAATGGAGTCTTTCTACTCGCACAAAGTCACTCTCGGAGCAGAGACGGCCGTAGCAGCAGGTCCAGTAGGATCAGGCGCTAGCATGGAATCGGGTTGGGAGAGGGCTCCTGTCTATTCATATGTCAAGTCTAGGGGATTTTATGCCGGAGTGGAGGCCATCGCGCAAGTCTTTTTGAGCAGATTTGACGAGAACGAACGGTAGGTGATTGAACTGGCAAGCTGTGTCGCTGGTAGAAGGTCCGCAGTGCTCATGCGTCTTGCTCGTCTGCCTCAGCTTCTACTATTGGCCTGGTATCAAGGGAGAAGATGTTCTCAAGGGAAAGGTCAAGAGCCCGCCGAGCGTCTTCCCGCTGCACAATGCAGTGAGTAAAGATCTCTTTGTAAGACTGATGCCCCCCTCGCTATCTTGTTGACTTGGCCCCATTCTCTTTTCGTCTCACAGCTCTCGGATGCAGAGTCCGGGCGAGCTCAGGGTGGCAAGCTGGAGCGCACAGTCTATGATATCGTCAAGATCCCAAAGTCAGATCTCATGGCTCGTCTTTCACGCCCTGACTCGGGTGATGTGACGCCAGAAGGCGAAGATATGCTTCAGGACGGCGAGCGGTTACGTCTGCCTCCCACGCCGGCCGAGCTCGACGCCTTGGAAGCTGCTGGCATCCCGGACGAGGAAGACATCAGGCTAGCCCAGAAGGAGAGGGAGGATGTGTACAAGCTGCCACCTCCCCCGATGCATTCAAAGGTGAAGACGTACTGGGATCAACACCCTAACAAGCGCTCCCTAAGGCCTACCCATCAGCTTACGCTCGGGGGCTCTGCAGGTGCGAGAGCGAGGGCGAAGGCCGGTGATCTGACGCTCAGTCCCTGGGAAGTACCACTGCCTATGTCACCGCCCAATGGCGCAGGAGAGACAGACATCATGCCGCCCGCCTACCGAGACGATGTCATGCGAGGTGACGACGTGGAAGGAGATGGACCCGCGCAGTACGCCCTTGACGTCAAGGAAGAGAAGGGGAAGGAAGTTCAAATGTTGCCTCCCCCCACTCGGAAAGCCGTAACTCGCAAGCCTGTGGGGAAGGCAGCGGAAGCCGGATCACTGAGCCCTGATGGCGTTTCAAAGGTAGAAGGATCGGCAGAGGAGATTCCGTCGACATCACCAGACCTCGGTCAGCAGTCCTCTACGCTCGCACAAGCAGAAGCATCGCACGCCGTCGCACTCGACATTGAGAACGAGTCAGCAGCGGACGCCATCATGCATGATGCCTTGGAGGGATCACCGGTAGCGGCAGTTCATAAGGACAGTGAGCAGCTGCCAAGCGCTGCTCCCGCTCTCGGCGGTGAACTCAACGGGAGCTCCCACCTCAATCTGAAGACCAGCGGGCTACTCTTGGATCCCACAGGCAATAGTGCTGGCGCTGGAAGTGGTGGTGGCAGTGCAAATCTCTCGCGCCAATCGAGCACCAGCTCCATTCTCCCTCCCCCGCAGCGTCCTTCCAGAGCAAGAGAAAGGGCCGCAGGGGGTGCAGCAGGGACCGGGTCTACGACGTAGAGAATGACGATGGAAGGTGTGGCCGGAGACCGAAGCGGGAAAGCGAAGCTAGGGAACCCGAGATCTAGACGACAGACGATGATAAGAGGACATAGTGTACATATCAATACCAATGATGAGGACGCAGCGAGTCCCCGAAAGAAGCAAGATAATAGATTGTGGTCAGAATCTCTCGATCATGCACTCGGCTCCGCTATCAATGAACCTTTCATGATCAGGCAAATTTGGTACATACAGCTCCTCATCTAGTGGCTTGTGTGCTAGACGTACAACGCGAGCGTCGCGAGAAGTGTCTGGCGGGCGCGCATGAGACGCGGCACTTTGCTCGCCTGCCTTGCTGAGAAGAAGCGAGGCGCGTCGCGATCTTAAATTGACGTGTGTGTCTGACCTGGAACTCCTCCATTGCGCTTGCCTTCTTGGCCCTTACCCGCCCCTCCCTTTCCCCCTTACCACTTCCATCCTCCGGCATCTCCTGAAACACGCACCTACGCTCACTTCCACGACATCACGACAGAAGATTGCAAGAGAGTACAGTTGTGATCTCCTACCTGTCCTCCCCTCTTCGGACCTCTTCACATAATGGCCAGCTACGAATTGCCCGTGATACAGGATGATCTCGACAGAGATCGTACCCGTATCTTTCACGAGTTCTTGAGTGACGAGGTGAGTCATCAACAGCTCACGCTTCACTGTCCTGTGCTGTGGACTTACTGAGCATCCTCTCGCCTCTTTCACTCCTTATCTACAGAGCGGCCCTGTCAATCACCGTGACGCCATCAAGACCTTGATCCGTCTAAAGCAGCAGCGTCTCAGCGTTTCCCTCGATATCCTGCGGTCCTACAACCGAGAATTTGCCACTGCCCTCTTGCACGAGCCCAATGAATATCTGCCAGCATTCGACCGAGCTCTGAGGGGCCTGGTCGAGGAGTTGCACAACCCTATCAAGGAGAGTCAGTGGTTCCGCGAGACTGCCTTCTATGTCGGTCTCAAGGGCAGCTTTGGTGAGAATGCTGTCAGCCCGAGGACATTGCGAAGTATCCATCTCGGAAGGATGGTTGCGCTCGAAGGAATTGTTACCAAGTGTGAGTCGATCACGAAGGCAGTCACATTGCAATTTGACCCCTCTCTGACCTACGTCCAGCCGCGATCTCCCAATACAGGCTCACTCGTCCGCCCAAAGGTTGTAAAGTCGGTTCACTACTGTGAAGCTACCGACCAGTTCCACTACAGGGAATACCGAGATGCCACCATGCTCGGTAATGCTGTTCCCTCGACCTCCGCATACCCTATCGAGGACGAAAACAAGAACCGCCTCGTCACCGAGTTTGGCCTCAGCACTTTCCGTGACCATCAGACTATCGCCATTCAGGAAATGCCCGAGAGAGCTCCTCCTGGACAACTTCCTCGCAGTGTCGAGATTGTAATGGACGAGGACCTAGTCGACAGCTGCAAGCCGGGAGACCGAGTTCAACTTGTCGGCATGTATCGCAGCATGGGTAACAGAGTCGGACAGAGTCAGACCTCAACATTTCGCACAATCATGATCGGCAATTCGATCCACCTCCTGAGCTCCAAGTCAGGCGGCGGTCTCGCGTCTACGCCCCTCACTGACCTTGACATCCGACACATCAACAAGATTGCAAAGCGTCGCAATGTCTTCCAGCTCCTTTCTCAATCCCTCGCTCCCTCAATCTACGGTCATGACTACATCAAGAAGGCTATCCTCCTCCTGCTTCTCGGAGGCGTGGAGAAGAATCTGCCCAACGGCACACATATTCGTGGAGACATCAATATGCTGATGGTTGGTGATCCCTCGACGGCCAAGAGTCAGATGCTTCGATTCGTGCTGCATACCGCACCTCTTGCTATTGCAACCACCGGTCGAGGATCCTCGGGAGTCGGTCTGACCGCGGCCGTCACAACAGACCGCGAGACTGGAGAGCGGCGTCTTGAGGCGGGTGCCATGGTCTTGGCTGATCGCGGAGTCGTCTGCATTGATGAGTTTGACAAGATGGGTGAAACTGATCGAGTCGCCATTCACGAAGTCATGGAGCAGCAAACGGTCACAATTGCCAAGGCTGGTATCCACACATCTCTCAACGCACGGTGCAGTGTCGTGGCTGCCGCCAACCCTATCTATGGCCAATACGACCCTCACAAGGACCCTCACAAGAACATCGCTCTGCCGGACTCCCTGCTGTCCCGTTTCGATCTGCTCTTCGTAGTGACCGATGACGTTGACGAAGTGCGGGACCGAGCTATCTCAGAGCACGTCTTGCGAATGCATCGGTACCTGCAGCCGGGGCTGGAAGAGGGTGAGCCTCAAAAGGACTCCTTGGACCAGAACCTCTCTGTTGGAGGCAATGATGATGCTGAAAAGGACGACAGCGCTCCTCGCGATGAGGGACCATGGGAGAAGTTCAATCCGCTCCTCCACGCGGGCATCACCCCAAGCGTGTCTTCCTCGTCCTCGAAGCAGCCCGAGAAGCAAGTACTCTCCCTCGCTTTCATCAAAAAGTACATCTCGTACGCCAAGGCTCGTGTCACGCCGGTGCTGACAAAGGGAGCTGCAGAGTGGATCGTCAACGTCTACTCCAACCTGCGGAACGATGAGCTCTCCGGCAATCAGAGGAAGACTTCGCCATTGACCGCTCGTACCCTCGAGACGCTCATCCGACTGGCCACTGCACATGCCAAGTCGCGCCTGAGTGCAAAGGTGGAGGAGCGTGATGCAATGGTCGCCGAGGAGATCTTGCGCTTTGCCCTATTCAAGGAGGTCGTCAAGGTCCGACGAGGTGGTCGCGACGGTAAGAGGAGGAAGACGGACCGCGGCAGCAGGAGTCCGGACAGCGATGAGGAGAGCGGAAGCGAGGCTGAAGAGCCAGAGGCAGACAAGCGAATGGAGATGCCTGCTTACGCAGGTACCGGAGCTTACTCGACAAGAGCCGCCAGGAGAGACGACCCCTCTTCACCTTCACCTGAAGTTGAGATGAATGCCGACCCCAATGGAGAGAGACTTTCTGCTACTCCGCAGGCACCACCAACAGCGGCAGCAGCTCCAGCAGCGGCTGCCCCGCCCCCTGCTGCTCTAGCACCACCACCGCCTGCCCCTGCCTCGTCATCGCAATTGACAGAGGAGCGTCTCGCCCATTTCAGAGAGGTCCTGTCCACCCTCCTCTCACCGGAGGGCGCACTGGCAGAGGAGGACGAGATCACCATCGAGTCACTCTTGCCCATCGTCAATGGCGGAATGAGGGCGGAAGATCTGTTCTCACATATTGAAGTGACGCAAGCCCTGGAGAGGATGAATGAGAGCTCCGAGGTGATGTTCAGCAACGGCGTCGTCTACCGAATCTGAAGGGCTGACGAAGGAATGAAGGAAGATGATCGTCACCGCTCGCCTTGTACTGTAATGCTGCCTGTTCCATTCCCTGTCTTAGCTCGCTCATATCGTAAATGAAATCATACCTATGGACTCCAGTCGCGTATATTCTGTCTGTGGTCTCGGTCCCGCCACGTGGTTCCGACAGTCGGAAGCAAAAGTTCGAGGTTCCGTCCTTCCGTCGCGGCCCCAGACCTGACCTCATCCCTCGGCCACTTCTTCCTCCCTTCCCGTCTGACCATCGCTTCCTCGTCCTGACTTCAGGGCGACCAAGTACTATCACTGCATCCATTGCACATCGTAGAGCTTCTTGTTCGGCTGGTCTCTGTAGTGCATAGCTGAGCTTCTTGGCTTTGGTCGCCTTTCCGATCCCCTACCTCAGGGCTCACCTTCTTTCTCATCCCCTTGCCGGAACGCGCTTGGCAGGCCAGCGCCGCTCAGTCGCTTCACATCTACCTCAACAGAGCCCACAGCTCGGATCTACTTTACCATCAATCATAACATCGCATCATGGGTGTCCCAGCGCTCTTCCGGTGGCTGTCGAAGAAGTACCCTAAGATCGTCACTTCCGTGGAAGAGGAGGATCCAAAGGTCATCCCAGGCAAGGATGGCGCAGAGGTCGAGCTGCCCATCGATATGTCTGGCAGGAATCCAAACGGGGAGGAGTTTGACTGCTTATACCTAGACATGAACGGTATCGTCCATCCATGTACACATCCGGAAGGCAAGGTGAGTCTAGTGAAGGTGAAGGCTCCGCATAGAGGAGCTACTGACGGAATCCCTCGCCCCACGGAATTGCAGCCGGCGCCAGAGACCGAGGAGGATATGATGCTCGAAGTCTTTGCCTATACAGAGAGAGTCGTGAACATGGTGCGCCCTCGGAAGCTTTTGATGATGGCAATCGATGGAGTCGCTCCCCGTGCCAAGATGAATCAGCAACGCTCGCGTAGATTCCGCGCTGCTCAAGAGGCTAGGGAGAAGGAAGAGGAGAAGGTCGCAGCCTTGGAAGAGTGGAAATCCATGGGCCTGCCAGTGACGGACGAGGCTGCTCACTCCAAAAAGGCTTGGGATTCGAATGCCATCACTCCCGGTACGCCGTTCATGGACCTCCTGGCTGCCTCGCTCCGGTATTGGGTTGCGAAGAAGCTCAGCGAGGATCCAGGGTGGAAAGGACTGTCCGTCATAATTTCTGATGCCAGTGTACCGGGGGAAGGTGAGCATAAGATCATGGATCATATCCGGCGGCAACGAGTCCATCCGGATCATGACCCCAACACCAAGCACGTCATCTATGGATTGGATGCCGACCTGATCATGCTTTCCCTGGCTACACACGAGCCTTACTTCAAGGTTCTCAGAGAAGACGTCTTTGCGCAGGATAACAAGCCTAAGACGTGCAATCGTTGTGGGAGAGAAGGGCACTTTGCTGCCAACTGTATCGGCAAGCCTAAGGAAGAGGGCAAAAAGCCTCTTGACCCGGCTAGCGATCCTGAGGCACGGAATCAGTCATTAGGAAAGAAGCTGGAGAAGAAGCCTTTCATCTTCCTTGATGTCTCCGTGCTGCGAGAGTACCTCGAAGTCGAGCTCAACGTACCAGGTATCACGTTTCCCTTTGATCTTGAGCGAGCCATCGACGATTGGGTCTTCCTCATCTTCTTCGTTGGAAATGACTTCTTGCCTCATCTACCCTCACTAGAGATTCGGGAGGGTGCGATTGATATGCTCATCAAGATTTGGAAGCAGAACTTGCCGAAGGTCGGGTCTTGGCTCACAAAACACGGTCAGGCTGAACTGTCGCACGTACAGGTGATCATGGACGGTATCGCATCGCAAGAAGCGGAGATCTTCAGGAAGAGGCAAGAACAGGAAGAGAGGCAAGAGGACCGGAATAAGAGGAGAAAGGCAGAGGACGTTCATCGACAGAGGGCGGAGATGAAGGCTCGTGGCGAGACGCCCCCTCCGATGGAAGGCGAGACGAGGATGGTGGAAGTCACGATGAGTCAGCCTCCTGTGCTGAACAACAACGCAAAGAAGACGGAGTCTAGCAACGGAGCTAACGCTTTGCAATCTATGGCGCTTCCTGCTAAGCCTGCAGTCACTGCCTCCGGCCCTGCCAAGAATGGCGACGAAGCGCCTGGGCCAGTGGACCATCGAGCACGAGCGCTTGCAGCGCTTACCTCGGGAAATGATGCCGAGATCTTGAAAGCTCAAGCATCGATACGGCTGGCAAATCTTTCTTCTGCCGAAATGCTGAAAGCGGAGCTGGCTGGTCAGAATCAGAAGAAGAGCAAGAAGTCGAAGAAGAGCGGCAAAAGCGGCAAAGAATTGAAAAGTGAGCTAGAGAAGATTGGAGATGGCGAGGAGAACATATATGTCAAAGCCGAGGAAGCTGAAAGCGCGGCGCAGGTGGCGGCCGACGGACAGAAAGGGGTCAACAAGTTAGAGGAGGAAGACGCCAAGATCACTGAAGCGCAGGACGATCTCATTGAGGACATCAAGCCCATCATCAAGCCGGAGGGTGGCAAAGCTAGCCCTGGGCCGCAAATCGACCCTGCTAACTCTGATATGCAGCAGGATGCTGACAAGGATAGCCTGGCATCAGATGTGAATGGCGCAAACACAAGCAAAGTATCACTGAAGCGGAGAAGAGATTCGATAGATGACGAAAAGCCTCCGACCGAGATCAAGCGCAGAAGCGATTCGGTAGAGCCTGACGAGGGCGAGGGCGAGGAAGATGAGGTTGCTGCACCCGAAGAGGATGATGAAGGAGTCGAGACTGTCGATCCAGTCGTGACGACCAACGTCTCTCGGACTATCAATCCTGATGGAACGGTCTCCTACGAAGACACTGTCCGTCTCTTTGAGCCCGGCTACCACGAACGGTACTACCGCCAAAAGTTTGGAGTAGAGCTTTCCGACACAGAGTTCAGGAGGCAGATCGTCAAACACTACGTGGAGGGTCTCTGCTGGGTGTTAGCCTACTACTATCAAGGCTGCCCCAGCTGGACATGGTACTATCCGTACCACTTCTCGCCGTTTGCAGCAGACTTCACTGATCTGGAGAGTCTGGATATCAAGTTCAACCTGGGCACTCCATTCAGGCCTTACGACCAATTGATGGGCGTTCTACCTGCCGACTCCCGTATTCACTTGCCAGACCCCTTCCACCCTCTGATGACCGACCCGGATACTTCGGATATCATCGACTTCTATCCATCATCCTTCGAGATCGATATGAACGGCAAGAAGATGGCATGGCAAGGCGTAGCTCTCTTGCCCTTCATCGATGAGACACGTCTCCTTACCGCGCTAGAGACACCGTACTCTCAATTGAGCGATGAGGAACACAGGAGAAATGCATTTGGTGACAATGCCTTCTTTGCTTCCGACGAGTCCCCTCTCTACGAGGAGCTCTGCTCTGTCTACAGAAGAAGCAAAAAAGGCAAGAAAGGGGACGAGGAAGGCGGTAAGCGCGAGCTCGACACCGCTCTATCCGGTGGCCTCTCAGGCTATCTCAGGCCTGATCCGACTTGCATCCCAGGCTCTTCCTATACGTCGCCCCTCACCACGGTCGGTCTAGACGACATCGTCGTCAATCGTTCCATCTCGGTTCTGTACGACTTCCCAGAGCAGCGAAAACCTCATCGCTCTATCCTTCTGAAGGGTAGTCAACCGCCGAAGCGGACGCTGACGGAGGAGGATCGCGAATTTACGCGCCGCGGCGGCCATGAGAACTCGAGAGGTAGAGGTAGGGGTCGTGGCGGCGGGTTCGGAGGCGGTGGTGGTGGTAGAGGTGGATACGGCGGCGGTCGAGGTGGCATGAGCAATGGCGGGCCCCCAGGGGGCGGCTCGCATTACACTCCTGGCGGCAACTTTGCTTCTTCAGGACCAGCTGCGATGCGACTTGGAGCTGGACCCGTACAGTATCCGCCACAGCCAGTCGGTACCCACTCTAGGTTCGATGGGGGAGGGAATGCCTATGGTGGCGGTCAAGGAGGTTATGGAGGCGGTGGTGGTGGCTACCCAGCTCACCCTCCCCCCACGTCAAGCTACGGCGGATACGGCGCAAGTGCTGCGGGGTATGGCGCTCCTCCTCCCCAGGCTGGGGGCTATGGAGGAAGCTCCTATGGAGGCTATGGCGGGTATGGCGCCAGTGCCGCACCACCTGCTCACCATGCTGCACCTGCAGGCGCGTATGGAGGCGCTGCAGGCGGCTATGGAGGATACGGCTCCTCGACTCCTAGCGCTGCGCAGGCCTATGGAGGCGGAGGAGGGTATGGCGGATATGGCCAGAGCTCCTATGGTGGCGCTGGCGGTGGGGCTGGTGCCGGTGCCAACCCATATGGAGGAGCCTACGGCTCTGCTGCCAACGGCCACGGAGGCGGGTATGGAGCGGCACAGAGTGGATATGGCGGGTATGGTGGCTACGGAGGCGGACAGGGTGGCGGATCGGCAGGGTATGGGAATTACAATTACCCGCCGCCCTCTGCTCGCGGTGGCGCTGGCGGTGCATCGAACCAGTATCCTGGGTATGGAGGCAATGGAAGGGGAAGAGGAAGGGGTCGATGAGACTCCGACAAGCTCCTCTTTGCTGCTTCCCTATCTCTCACTCGTCACACACTCCACGTTGATCCTCTGCTTGTTTGCGACAATGATTGCAAAATATAATGTACAATTTGGCAAGCTCCACAGCATATTGTCTATTGATTGGAAGTAGAAGGGGGAAGAATCTGGACAGGCTCTCACCACTGAACAGCCAAACCATTCACCGCTCCTTCCTCCTCGACGGCGCGATAGTCTGTCCGCATCAGACCTCCCTCCCCCTTGCCCTGACTACGAAGAAAGCTCAACACTTCGCGCGTGAGCCCATCCAGCTCTTCTTTACGCTTTCTTTGCTCATCGTCTATGTCCGTCTCCATTCCTACGGCAGAGGGAGTTGCGGTAGTCGAAGCGAGCAGTGCTTGGGTACGACTGCGCGAATTCGCCGCACCAGCCAGCTTCTTAGCCGGAGCAGAGGAGTGCAATGTCGAAGTGGAACCCGCAGTCGACCAGTAGGCCTCCTCTACCCTCTTGACCCACTCCTTACTCGTTCCCTGCCAACCAGAAGTCATGGGCGGCTCTCCATCTCCTGTAGAAAGAGGCGTGGTAGCCCCTGTACCTGTAGCTGTGTCCACAGGGGTGGAGAAGCCAGAGGCAGAACGAATGTCGCTGAATGCCGAAGAGGAAGGGGGAGCGGGATGCTCTTGTGCACGGGGGTAACCCTCCGGGTCTAGATCCATCGCAAGGGAGTCGAGCTTCGGACGCAGGACGTCGCCGATAGTGACACTGTCGCTCTTGCTGCCATTGCCAGTGCCTGGCGTATCGACTTGCGCTTCGGTACTTTCAACGATGCCGCTCGAGGTGAGCATCGAGACTCCACTCGCCTTGCCTGCCTCACCCGTGGTGGGAGGTCGGATTTGCCCACCTCCGTTGACGCAGCCCGAGGGACAGGCCATGACTTCGATATAGTCATAGCCGTGGGCTTGCTCTTCCTCCTCGGGTGTGGAAGCGACAGGGACCGCTGCCATATCAGAATCGTCGCCATTGACCAATGCAGATGACGCTGAGCCATTCGAAACATCTCCATCGCGGGCTTTGCGCACAATTCCTCCTCGCGCTACACCTCTGCCTCGAAGCCCACCACCACGCATCACCCTCCCACGTCCTGCCCTCCCCCTTCCCGCTCGACCAGCACCCTCGCTCGTGTCCGCCCCAGTCAATGTCCCCGCAGCGCCGCTCTTGCGACTCTTGACGCCGACCTGTCGCTGAACCTTCCTGACCAAGTTCTGCAAGTTGCGGAATCCGTAGCAATGAGCGCCTCTGAAAAGGATACCCCCTCTATTGGAGCCGGAAGAAGGGGCACGCAGTGTGTACTCGGTATAGTCACTGGTGCGAATGATCTTGAAGTCGACGTGAGGCGGGGAGGGAGATGCTATTGTGAGGTCTGGGTGCGTAGAAAGATACTCCCTCCAGACCTCTTGCATGAGGCTGAAGAGATAGCCGCCAGACGAGCTTCCCGGCGAATTTTCGTGTAGCAGAGAAGGGAGCAGCTGCGACGCAAAGTCTTCGACCTCTACTTGTTGTGTGATGTCAAAGCCTTCCTCGAGCATCAGGCGATCCAGCTCTCCAGTGGTGATGACGCAGTCTACATCTCTGGTGCCGAGCAGCTCATCGTAAAAGTCTGGTCGGGAAGCTTCGAGCTTCTTGTCATAGCAGGGCATGATGGTCACGTGGTAGATACCTCGTTGTCCACTCCCTCCTCCCTCGCCTCTCTGAGCCGGTGCGGGAAGTTGCGTGCTCAACCACTTCTTGACCAGACTTCCGGCCACCTGCTGAGGACTCTTCGTTCTGCCTACCAGGGGAAGCAGCTCTCCGTGCGTCTTCTCAGCATAGCATACCCAGCCCGGACAGGCACTCGCGAGCATGGGAAGCTGTGCTAGCTCGTCTGGGTGGCTCTTGGTGTGCTCTCGCCGTTGAAAGAATTCCTGCGCATGCTCTTGCAAGGCCAAGTGGCGCGGGAAAGTCGTATCTAGCACGACGTCAAATGCGAAGTGAGATCGAAGGAAGTGTGTGATGCGTGAGATTATGACTGGCAGCGGAACGTATGCTTGTGATGCGGTGGAGCTTGATGGTAGAGAAGAATCTTGAAGCGAATAGCGTGCTGACAATGATGCCAGAGATTGTGGCGAGATAGAGGCTACGAGCAGCTTGCGCTCTTCCGGCGTTGCGGACTGGGCAGTCAAAGAGACAAAGTAGTGGAGTCAGGTACTGTGAATACACTCATATCACCCAGCCTCTCAGCATCCACTCACCATGTTCTCCTCTACCACTCTCCTGATCTCCTCCAGACTCTGCATGCCAATCAGGACGCTCTCTGCACTGGTCACACACCCGCTGCAAGCCAGACAGTCGTTCAGCGAAATTTCTGCCGCTTCCAGCTTGGTTCTCGCCCTCGGCTTTGATTGTGACGAGGACGGGGCTGCCCCACCAGGTGCCGAGTCCCCATTGGTCTCATACACGCCTGATGACTCGACTGCAATCTGGGTCGAGGCTGCGTGTGGGTCCTCTTCGGGGATGAAGGAGGCGTCGGGTGCATCTTTACCCTCTACTGGCTTGATACATGCTTGCGAGGGGCCGAGGTAGTCGTTGAGATCAGTGAGGGTCAGAGCCCCAGAGAAGGCCATGGCGGGTCAGTCTTCCGAGGAGGGTGAGGTGGCCAGAGGGTCAAGCAGGGCCCTTCGCCCGTGAGGGGGTTGGGCTCCAAATGAGACAATCGCCCGCGCAGTAGCTGCGTCTTGCTTTCCTGAAGAGAGCCTGGTCTGTACCCTCCTTTGCCTCTGGTGAGTGTATGATGGAGGCAGTGTCTGATGCTGATGTGTGAAGCTTTGCAAGTGTCCGGAGATAGGTGAGGTATTCGTGGAAAGAAGCGTCTTTCAATATTGGCCAAGTCTGCATTTCTCAGCCACGCCCGCCTCGCCACTTCCGCTTTGCCCTGCCTCTCCACCTCTGCCTCGGAGGTAAGCAGGCACTCCAGCTACTTGGCTAATCATGTCCTCCTGACACCTCGTCTCACCACACCTCGTAGCTCAGCATGACAGGCAAAGGTGACCTCACCTATCGAGACGCTCCGCCTCCCACCGTTCACCCAGATCTCAGCTATTGGGCTGACCTCTTCCCCGGCAAGCCGCAATGGACGCCCTCCACTGCCCTTCCGCCCGGCTCACTCGCGGGCAATAAGGCAATTGTCACCGGCGGCTACAATGGCATCGGCATCGAGACCGTCGACGCTCTCCTCAGAGCTTCTTCGGACGTTTGGATCTTCGGACGCAGTCAGTCGAAGTGGCAAGACGGGATCCAACAACTCAAGCAAAGAGAGGGCATCAAATTCACACTCCAGAATGAGCCTAGACAACAAGGGGTGAGCCAACTGTCTTTCGCACAGATGGATTTGGGGGATCTGCACAGCGTCAAGACAGCTGCGGAAATGTACCTTGAAGCCGAGTCAAAGCTACATATGCTCTTCTGCTCGGCTGGGGTGATGATGCCTCCTTACGGCTCTCTCACCTCGCATTCCCATGAGCTGCAGTTGGGTACCAACGTCCTTGGCCATCACTACCTGATCAAGCTCCTCCTTCCCACCCTCCTCGCTTCCAAGAGCGCCACGTTCACGCCGCGGATCTGTCTGACGTCTTCTGCAGGTCACGTACTTAGCCCCACGAGAGCTGGCCGAGCCTTTTCTCCTGATGATCCCTTTTGCGAGAAGGCAATGAGCAATTGGTTGCCCGGCAACCTCAAATCGCTGATGCAGTATGGGAACAGTAAAATGGGAAATGTTCTCCAGGCCGGCAAATTACACCGGACTTACTTCTTGGGAGAAGGAGGTGACGACGAGGCAGGTGGTCGCCTCATTGTCACCTCTGTGCACCCAGGAGTCCTGATGACCGATCTACCGCGCCATCTGTCTCCAGAAAAGCCCACGCTGTCAGATCGGGTGATGACTGCACTGGCGTACAGCATTGTATTTCCCGTGATCGGCTATGCGCCCTCCTTTGGCGCGCTGAACCAGCTGTATGCGTGTACCTTGCCCGATCAAGAGGCCTTCCGCGTCGGCCTGAGCGGCAGCTACGTGAGCCCTTGGTGCAGGCTGGGCAGGGCAATGAGGAAGAGCGAGGACAAGTCGACGCAGGACGATCTGTGGGACTGGTGCGAAGGCGAGGTGGAGCGGCTGACGGGGACCAAGCGAGGCATCTAGTCGGAGAAGCATGAGGGCAAAGGCAAGCAGCACCTTAAGTGGCTGCTCACTGCAGCGTGCGTGCGTGCGTATGTAGGACGCACCGATCTGCGTGTGATCTAGATCAGCCCCTACCTACCTTATCTCGTCTGCGATTCGCTGCACAGAGGCATGACAGATCTGGCCACTCTATTTCCTCATCCTTGGCTTGTCCAATTTGATCTTCTAGACCTCAAGTAGACTGGTCTACGTCACGCTCCTCTTCATCTCCATGAGCTTGCGGGCCAGGTCGTCCGAAAGTCTGCCTCCTTGTCTGTGCGATCGTGATGTGGTTGTCCGAATGTCCGGCAGGCGCGTTGGGGTCGGGCGATGGAGCAGAGGCAGAAAATGGGGAGGGGCAGCGATGACACCCGAGAATCGGCTGGCAGGAAGGCAAGCAAGGCACAGCACCTCGACAGCTGACGCACACGCAGGGCCCACCGATGGACAGAGGGGAGCCGAGGAGGGGCAGCCCTGTGCTCTCTGCCTGGGCGGCATCTCACCCAGTCATTTCAACCGCCGCTGCTGTCTGGACGGCGACGACAGGCATTGCGTCGCAGACAGCCATCTCACCGCCCGCGCCGGCCATGTCTTGCGGCCCAGTCTTGCCTTTCTTCGCTTCTTCCTGGCGGAGCTTCCCACGACAGGCAGCCTGGCACCACAAGAGGGGCAGGACAGCAGTCGAGGGCCACAAGCAACCCAAACGCACACACGCACACGCTCACTCACTCACACACGCACACACAGGCCAGGCCATTGCGAGGGTTTCCCAGCCAGCTACCATTGCCCTTCCCACCTCGTCGCTCGATCCTCACCCCTCCGTTCGGAAACAATTCATTGCAGCACAAAGACGATTCTCTTCAAGTCACGTTATCCTCGAACAAAGGCCTCTGCGCTTCGTCATTCCTCCGTCACGAACCTAGACACGAGCCACCACGAGCCCCCGCCGCCGCCCCTTCCTGCCCAGCCATTCCCGCCTCTGCACCGCGCAGAAACCACACTTCCGAGCAGAGCACCAGTGTCTCTTCTTATTCCCGCTGCCTTTCCCTCCCCCTCCCTTTCCCCACTCCTCGCCTTCCCCCGTCCTCAACACTCCACGTCAGCCGGCCACACCTCGGCTACCATCTGTTCCTGTTAGACTAGAATCGTCCTGCATCTCAAAATCACCCATCGCCGAATCCTACTCTCGGGCCCCCAGGACGAGAAAAAGCGCGACCAAGAGCGCGCCTAGACACCCAAGCGACCCCCTTCTTCTTCTTCTTCCTCTTCCTCCTCCTCTTCCTCGTCCCTCCTTCCCTTCCGTCCGGTTCGTTGTCTTCGTTCTCGCTTCGATTCTGCTGCTTCCCTCCACCCCCTTCGACGTCGCTCAGCATGTCGCATGACGGTGCATACGGCGCGCGGGCATCGGCGGCCCCTGCTCCCGGAGGCCCAGGTAACGCGCAAGGCGCCAACGAATTCGCCAGGGCTCCCCAGTACTCGTCTCAAGATAACACTTTCGGAGGCGCAGGTGGTGGCAGTCATCAACAAGGTAGCGGCGGTGCCAGCGCTCCACACCACTGGTCTCCCCAGGCATCGCCATATGGAACTGGTGCCGGCTACGCTGCCAACCAATTCGCCGCACCCCCAGCCCCACAACACCACGGATACCCTTCCTCTACGGCTTCACCCTATGGTGCTGGCGTAGGCGGCGGCGCTGGAGGACAAGTAGGTGGGCCTTATCAGTCCCACTCCAGCCCTTATTCCTTCTCGGTGCCTCAACACCAGCAACACCCTCACCATCGACCGGGGCCTTATCCTTCGTACACCAACCACGAGTCCGGACCGCCCGCCTCCAATGGTGCTCCCAACTTCTCACAGCACGCTGCTCCTGGCCTCTCTGCCCACACTGGAGCTGCAGGAGGTGCTATGGGAGCCTCGCCAACGTATCACTCGCCGGGTATCGCTGGAATGATGTCTGGCATGGCCTCTCATGGGGCTGCCGCTAGTGGGCACCAGGGAAGCTACGCTCCTCACTATGGCGGCTCGGCTCTGCCTCCTGGAGGACCCATCTCTTCATCTGCTCCACAGTCGGTCAGTATCTCACAATGCCAGCAGATTGATAGAGCCGGTAGAATACACGAGAGAGCTACCAGCTGACCTTCTCATTCTCCCTTTGCCATGCACTCAATCCATACCCTTTGCTTTCCCTTCCCTTGGCTTCTTCGTACTCTTCCTGAACGCCTCCAGCAGCAGTCAATGGGCGCTCCTGGCTACCCTTCGGCACCACAATACAGCACTCAACTTCCGCTGGCTGGACGCCATCGGGTGACCACGACATTATGGGAAGACGAAGGCACGCTCTGCTTCCAAGTCGATGCTCGAGGCGTCTGCGTTGCCAGGCGACATGGTGAGTTTGGCTTTGCTTGAACAAGGGAGGCGACGACGCGACTGTATGCTTGTCGTCTTCTTTGGGTGCTTGCCCGTATGTGCGTTGCTGGTCCTTCCTGCCCAGCCGTGCGGCCCACGCCCTGCGCATGCGATGTCGGCGTTTTTCTTTTGCGGGAACGCGCATGAAGAAGACACTGCCGCCGCGCCGCACTGCAGGCCTCTGCAGTCCGCCCGCAGACGCGCATCTGTCAGGTTTCGGTCATCGCGGATGCCCAACAGCAAACGGGGTGGCTCTGATGCATGCTCGTGGTACCTGGGTCGTCTCGCGATGGCAGGCCTTTGGAATTGCCTGCTTCGCTGAACATGCTCGAGGGCCATCAAGTGCGGCAGTGGAAGCTGACCCGACCCCCTCCATTTCTGCGTATGCTTTACCAATGTCCAGACAACAGCATGATCAACGGCACAAAGTTGCTCAATGTATGTGGTATGTCACGTGGTAAGCGAGACGGTATCTTGAAGAACGAAAAGGAGCGAATTGTCGTCAAGGTCGGTGCTATGCACCTCAAGGGCGTCTGGTGAGTACAAGGATGCCGCACAGTACGTTGCATTGCAATCCGGGCATCTGACACGACGCTCACCCCTTTCCTCTCAAGGATCACTTTCCAACGAGGCAAGCAGCTTGCAGAGCAGAACGGCATCGCCGATGTTCTCTACCCGCTTTTCGAGCCCAACATCCAGTCCTTCCTGTACCACCCTGACAACTATCCTAGGACTGCGGCTGTAATGGCAGCAGCACAGGAGAGACAAGCTGCCAGGAAGTCAGGAGGTATGCCCAGCCAGGGCCCAGCTTCGGGCCTAGACATGGGTGGAGGACCTCCAGCGACCTCAATGGTCGGCAGTAGCAGTCAGGACACCGACTACCCTGGAGCTCAGGCCAGCTGGAACACTCCCCACCATGCTCAACAACAGCACCACTACCGTCCCGTCGGCAATGGCACCAACTACATCTCCTCGGCTCCTGCCACTGCCGCCCACTCTCCTGCCCACCACAATCACTCTGGCTACAACACGCCAGGCGGTGGTCTGATGCAGAGCCACGGTAGCCAGCAAGCAGGCACCCCACTGTCCAATCACGGCAGCGTGATGCGCTCCAGCTTGGGAAGCAACAACGGCACCATTCCCAATGATCGTCGTCACTCCAACCAGCTGGACGTCAGCGGCGGCAACTCGATGGATCACCCTGCCCACTCGTCCAACCCTTACGCCCTCTCGAGCAACCATTCATCGATGGATAACGGACTGCCCTCGTCTGCATCTTCTTCTACCAACTCCAATGGCCCTCCCACGGCGGGCACACTTCAGTCCTTGCCCGGCATCGGGAGTGTAGGGCAGAGGAGGACCCTCTCTTCCACCTCTTACAAGCGTGGTTACGGCGACGAAGACGGCAGCGCAGCAGGCGGTCCCAATGGTTCTTCTTCCTACGAAAGCACCGGTGGTGGACACAGTGGTGACTTTTACGGCCAGGGAGGACCTGGAGGACCAGGTAGCGAGAGGAGCTACAAGCGTCCCCGGGAAAGTGGCATTGCTCGTGGAGGCAATGGGATGAAGCATGAAGGACAGGACGAGTCGTACGATACGAGTGGAGAGTACGCTGGTGGTGCGCCTGGCGCGGGGATGGGCAGTGCGGCCGCGAGCGTCAATGGAGATAAGAGGGGGAGCGGACCGTGAGCGGGAGCGAATGCGGGAGGAGGAGTAAGTGAGGGTTGGGAATTTCATGAGAGGCGGGTTCAGGCCAGGCAAAAGAGAGGCGAAGTAAAATAGATCGCACTCTTACGGTTCCTTTGGAGAACAGGAAGAGCAGGAGCAGGACGAGGACAAAAAAACCCGAATCGCCATCTCCCTCCCCATCCTCCCTTCATCCGTAGCGGAGCATAGTGTAGCAACTTTAGACGAAGAAAAAGGATGAAGGTCAAGGCGAAGAAATTGGAAAAAAAGGAAGGCAAAGACAAGGAGATGAAGATGAAGATGAGATTTCAATCACAAAGCAGACGCAGGAAGCAAGCGCAGCACACAGCACGCAGCACGTACTAAGCTAAGCTAGGCTAAGCTAAGGCGATTGGTTCTAAAAGAGAGAGAGAGGGAGGGGGAGGGGGGTTTCAAGGGCGGCCGACCTTTCTTCATCCATTCCTATTCCCCATCATATCTTCGAACTCACTCACTCTCACTCTCACTCTCACCTTTACCTGCTGTCCCTCCATCCCTCCTTTCTTTTTTTTAATGAACAATGAAGAATGAAGAATGAAGAATGAAGAATGAAGAATGAAGAATTGAAAGCAAGATCAAATCCGACGATTACGACTGACCCGGCTGTGACCCGCGCTGTGAGATATCTTTGAGCTCTGGGCTCGTGTGGTGTCGTGTCGTGTCGTGTTACAGAGGAGGCATATGGTCCTTCCTCCTTCCTCGGAGTGGGACTCGGACTGGGACTTTTGAGTGCTGCGATTCTAGCTCATGGACATGGATGGATGGATGGATGAATGGACAGATGCAAGAGACATGGATGGATGTACGAACGAAAGTGAATGGGCGCTCATGCGTAAATTGATGTGATGTATGCAGGAGATGAGGTGTTGGTGAGATCAAGTGCTGTACTACGCTGTGCTGTGTTGTGTTGTGATGCTATGCTGTATGAACAAGGAAATGATGGGAATGATGCTTGCTTGCTTGCTTGACTCTGCCTTTGCTCTCTATTCTTTCTTTACCCTGTTGCTATTCACGTTCCGCCTCCTCACCTCACCTCACCTCACCTCTCCCTCTTCTTCTTCTTCATTCCACTCATCCAACCTTTACGACCTGAAGCGCTACCAAAGGAAGTTGTAGGCAAGGCAGAGCCCTTTGTACTACCATTTCCGCTGACGATGGCGGGAGAAGCACGTACTCCATTGTCCTCACCATCTTCGTCTTCAGTGGAGCGCTGCCGCTTCCCGCTGCCGCTAGAGGGAGAGCTGGTGGGACTACCATTGGTACTGCCATTGGCGGTAGTGCTCATCAATCGCTGCAAGAGGTGCTTCTTCTCTCCTCCCCCTACCACTTCTCCTAGCCCACTGGCGCTCGTGCTTGGAGAAGCAGGCGAAAAGTTCCTAAATATGGGCTTGGACTGGGCGTACGGAGATTGGACGACGCCCGAGTGCTTCGAAGCCGCAGATGCTGCAGGGGAGGCAATACGGGACAATGAAGAGGACGAGGAGGAAGAAGAGGAGCGCTGCTGCTCCTGCTGCTGGTGTAGTAGTGCCTTTTGCCTTCGCTCTAGCTTCCGACGCTGTTTCTTCGATAGGGGAGTAGGGGCTGCTGTGCGAGGTTGAGAGCGCAGGGATTCGTCTGCACCTCCCTCAGCATCTTCAGCGTCGCTCTCTTCGTCGATGGCCGGCGCAGCAGCTCCAAGCAGAGTCGTCTCTCCTACATCTTCTTCCTCATCTTGTGCTTGTGCAAGTGCGAGTGGAAGGGATCGAGAGGATGCAGAGGAGGCGAGTCCGTGGAAGGAGGCTGGAGAGACTGCCTGTGTGAGGAGAGTGCTAGTGCTAGTGCTGCTACCTGCAAGCTTCTTCTTCGGTGTCATCGACGCTCCGATGTCGGCGGTCGCATTGGCGTCGGCAGTCTCCCCCGAACCGTGAGCAGAGCCGTTGATCTTGGGGCCGTTGGCGAGGGAGAATCGAGACACAGACGGCCCACTGGCGCTGGGCGAGCGGCTCGAGGCCTGTGCAGGAAGGTCCTGCTTCGTCTTCTTGTGGATGAGCGGTGGCGACATGTTCGTTTCGCGCTCACGCTGCATACCCGCCGTTGCCTCAGACGATGCCCCCGCCGTCGCGCCATTTACGATCCCTTCCAGCTGACTCTTAGCGTCCTTGACATAAAAGAGCATGTAAGCGCTCTTGGAGCTGTGAGCAGCCGGGCTCTGCCGTTGGGGTGAGACGAAGTCGTCATTCATGTCGCACCAGACGCCCGCGGGAGATTTGACTTCTGCGACATAGTGGCCCGAGTGCGGCCCGCCGCCGTGATGATGCACGACTGCGTAGAGGGAGTAGGTAGGGCCGGGTTGCTTGTTTGAGGTCCAGGAAGGGGAGATTTTGAATTTCTGTAGAGCGGTCATGGGGGAATATCATCAAATCAGAAGTCTGCTGCCGCAATTCTTCACCCAAGCTGCGTTACTCACATCGGGGAACGCAATTGCTCTCGACAGCTTGCTGCCAGTGAATGTAAACCTCTTCAGATGCACAGTGAGTACCTCTGGACACTTATCCAGTGTGAATTGCTTCCGCGCCACGACCAATCGCTTGCACTTCTCGCACTTGTACTTTTCCGACCCCCGCAACTCGTCAATTTGCGTGAAGTTGCTCATAGCTTGACCGAGATTATCGCAGCCCCGAATGTCTAGCGAAAGGTCTAGGATAGGGTCGAATGTATCTGAGTTGTGTTGGCAGGAGAGGCACGTCACTCTTGAGAGTAGCTTCCCGCCGAAGATCTTCTGTATGAAGGTGGTCTCTTTCAGCGCAGACTGCTTCACAGCCGGCGAGGCCGAGGCGAGACATGCTTGCTGAACAGATTCTAGTAGTAACCGTAGCCATTCGTGCGCATCTTCCTGCCGTCCTGTATGAAATGTCCTTGCGACGATTCTGAGGTTCTTAATGAACTCCACGGGCGTCGTCACGCCCCCTACACCTTTGCCATTGGCTGTGAGAGCCCTCTCTGTCAAGCTCTGCAGAGCCTTTACGGGGTCGAATCCCTGAATAGTCCCGCCAAAGCGGCCTTTGAGCTGGTAAGTATCCCGGGTGAGCAGAAGATGTGCAAGGGGAGGAGTATGCAGGAGCGCCTGCATTGTGCTGTTCATGTAACATGTGTTGCCTCTGTTGTGTAGACCTGCGCCGGCCCGCTTGAGTCCTCCAGGGAATTGCAAGGGGACCTTTCCAGGGAATAGATCGGCATCCTTACCGCTGCTCGCAGGCGACTTGTCTTGTCTCTGTAGCGGCCGCGGCTGAGCGGGAGACGGCGAGGGAGCGGACGAGGAGGTCTTGCCGGCAGGCAACCGGCTGGGCCCAGCAACAGGTCCGGCTGGCTCTTCCTCATTGATGGCCCGATATTTGACAGAGGCGGAGGGGAGCTGCGATGCTTCCCACTGTAGAGGTTCCTTGAGGTACTTTGCTAGCAGCGCTTCCATTCCCATCTGGGAGCTGAGACCTCCTTCTAGCGTCTTGGAAGCAGCTGCCTGGACCCCCTCTTTGTGCTTCCTGGCTGGGCTGCTAGAACCATTGGGGATCGTGTGCAGGGATTCACGGGAGGATGACTTCGGAGAGGTCGGCTTCCACACGCCGCGGTCCACATGGACTATGGGAGCCGATGCCACCTTTATTGTACCGGGCATACTGCTCCTATAGGTACGAGGATGTGGCTTGGCCGAAAGGCGGGACAGGGGAAAGCGGGATGAAGTCGTCGTCGTCGTCGTCTTTCAGCTGCTCTGTCCGCGCTAGAGGGGATGCAAGACGGCACGAAGCGACGGCGTCTGGGCAGCGGGAGGGAGAGCTGTGTCTCAGCGTGGTATCAAGGAGCGTAGCAGAGGTATGGAAAAAAGGGGAGAGGAGGTATATGCCGTAGCAGAACAAGTGGAAGAAGAAGGTAGGGTGCAGCGGGGAGTAGGTCCGATTGTACCGCCTCGCCTCTACGCGCCTGTCTCTGCCTGCGATCGAAAAATTTGAGTGCAGGGCGGGCGGAGGATCAACAGGCGTCACATGCAGAGACGCAGGCAGGGCGCACACGCACACGCACACGCCCACACACACACACACACACACACACACACGCGGCGCCAAAAGTAACACACAGACGCCGCCCATTGGCCAATCTGCCCCGCCATCTCACCCTGCACCCCAACACCAGAGTACCACCCCCTCCCTACCCTCACCGTACCATAGCATAGCACCGCACGCTGATCAGAGCTTGGGTTCGCTCCCACTCTGGCATCATGATGCGCTCACGCTCACGGTCGCCTTCCAAATCTACCATGGCGCCCTCTGCTAGCTCGTCGCGCCCCGCATCAAGAATGTCAACATCACGCCCACCTTCCCGAGCAGACGGCTACCGGAACAGTGTAGTTCAGCCCCGAGACGATGTGGGACCCTCGAGCTCACGTGCGCCAGAGTCCATCACACGGGCAGAATTCTGGGATGTGGTCATGGAGGACGAGACAGAGGAAGGCAATGGTGAGGGCAGAGGAATGACCCATGGACGCAACAGAGTTGTCCATCTAGCCAAGTACTGACCAACGATCACACTCGCCATACCCTGCAGTTATTCTCCCTTACCTTGGCAATCTCATCACGGATCAGTCTGGCCTCAGTGAAGATGCAGAAGCTGACATCGCGGGAGAAGCAGCAGGGATCCCTCGTTCCGGCAGCTCCGGCAGCATTCAAGCAATCTCGTCTCGCATGATCTTAAGCTCTTCCGATCCATCCTCTTCAGCTGGCGTCGATCCAGGTAACCCAGCCAAATTCGAAGCGCAGATACGTGAGCTGGTAGAGACGGAGAGATCTTACGTCCGCCGCCTAGACGCCTTGTACAATCGGTATGCTAAACCTCTGAGACAAAAAGCTAGGAATCGCGAAGGTGCTATCATCCCTCTGTATGAGGCACAGAGGTTGTTTGGAAACGTCGGAGAATTGCTAGGGGCCAATACGGCATTTCTGAGGGAGCTGGACGAATTGATGGAGGCGGACAGCTCGATGGAGACGCTCAAGTCACATATCGGACGAGTATTTTACAAACATGTGAGTAGAGAGAGTGCAAGAGACTGGGGATTGCAGGAATTGACCATCCTACTGTCTTATCGATAACAGATGGCCTGCTTTGGATGCTACAATGATTACTTCGGCAACTTCGAAAAGGCAAAGCACATCGAGCAGAGCATGACCAGGAACAACAAGCTGTTCCGAGACTTCTCTGACGCAATGAAAATGACATCGCCCAATCTCGGCAACGTCTCTATCCGAGAGCTCATCATGGAACCCGTGCAGAGGATTCCGCGTTACAAGATGCTCCTTGATGGTTTGATCAAGTCCATGCCTAGCGCTTACCTTCATCAGAAGGCTAGACTGGAGGATGCCGTAGCCCTGTGCGGTCGAATCGCTAGTTGCGAAATTGATGAGAAGACCCAGAGAGCGGCAGTGCTCTGGAGCTTCGGCAGAAATATCCACGGATTTCCGGTAAGTGGTGTGAAGACTGAGGTGCACCTTCTCGTGGTGAGACTGACCTCTGAAAGTACCGTTTCACAGGCCAGCCTCTTTTCAATCCATCGCAAGTTCATCGATGCCATCGATGTGGAAGACTTCCCGGTCGAGAACTATGCTGTTCCTTCAGCGATGTTCTCGCCTACCTCTGCAGCCGCATCGTCTCGCTCAATACATTGCACCCTCTTCCTCTTCGACGATACTCTGCTCGTAGCAAAGCGAAGCAATCCCTCTTCGAGTGGACGTTATATGCTCAGTCTGGACGACCTCAATAGGCTGGCAGACGAGATGAAGACATTTACGGAGAGGAGTAGCAACGCTGTCCAGTACAGCAAGAAGGCCGAGCTCGGCTTCAGGGGCGTTTCTGACATCATGGATGTGCAAGCAGTGGACCTTGGAGGTTCGGATCTGCAGCTATACTTCAAAAGGCCTCCATCCCACATTCAACACGACAAATGGACTGGCCGCCCATTGAGACAATACGTGACTCTACCCGACGGCCAGATCTCAACGCCTGCCCGTCTCGAGAAGATGCGCTTCTTGGAAAATCTCTGGCGAGCTCAGGCACTCTTCAAGACCAAAGAGGCTCGGAGTCAGGTCCGAACAACTACAGTGGCAGCAGTCTGTCCTTCCTCGGGCACCGATTCGCCTTCCATGGAGGAAGCAGAGCCACGTCGTATCGTCTACTGGAACGTGTATGAAAGTCGATCGAAGTGGGCTGCAGAGCCTCACAAATCGAGTGTCGCATTGCAGGTAGATCTCAGCCAGGGCGCGGAGGCCCTGCCGCTATCGGCAGAAGGTCTGGCCCCTCAAGCGTCTTTACGAGTGCTCACGGTCGATCAGGAGTACGCTGAATGCTCATATTCGTTGATGACCCGAGATCGGCCACTAGACGATGACGTGTACGTGCTGTCAATGAGCGATCTGGGCTCCCGGATGAGACGCCTTCAGGAAAGCACATCGCAGCACGATGAGCAAGCTGCTCTGCACAACTTCCGTCCGGGTGGCTCACCGACGACGCCGACTAGTCATCGAGGAAGGATGGTCGCTGGGCTAGAACAACTCAGCAGACAGCTGTTCACGCCAGGCAGTCTTCGGAGTGCCGACGTCTTTGGCACTCCTCGTAGGAAAGGCAGTATTCTGAGCAAGAGCAGTGTCGCGACGTCATTCACCAGTGACCTCTTCGCTTCTACTGGCAGGAGTGTCTCGACCGCTGCGACCAGTGTCAACAGCAGAGACATGCTAAGTAGTGCGGCAGGCGATGTAGGCTACAAGCCAGGATCCGGAATTGGCAGCGCGAATGATACGCCGACTGCGTTGAGTCCAAGGCGGAGCAGAGCTCAGTCTGCTGGTCCAGAGGAGAGCTTGTCACGGCCAATAGGAACGACGTCGGCGTCTGCGCGGCCTGCTAGCCAGCTGATCTACAAGAGTGCCATCACCATCGTTGATCCTCATCCGACGAAGTCTCAAAGCGTCGACTCTCCTTCACAGGCCCTGTCTCCTCGTACGATGGTTTCTAGCCGGCCAACAGGGCCACGAGCCATAGGAGCTTCACCGAGCTCTATGACAGTGTCAGCTGCAACGATGACGACAAGTCGCAAGAGGTTGGCTCCTCGTCCTGATCCAAGTACGATTCCTTATACTCCGACGCGCCGGGTGACCTCTTCGAAGAGGATCGCGCCAGAGGACGACTCGCCTTCGCCAAGTCAAAGAGCGTCCAAAAGGACTGCGCCCCCCTCTCCTCCACAAGAAAAGCCGATGCCACTGTTGCCTCGTGACGCAAATATCAATGGCAACGGCAGTGGAGTCAACGGGTGCACATCGCCCACGAAGCTGGTCGAGAGGAGCACATCGGGGATCAAAGCACGGGTGCGTCGTAACCTCTCTCGAATGGACGACATGGACAAGGAAGCGGCTGGGCGGCTTGCAGAGCTTGCGGACGAGCTGGGAGAGCTGCACGGAGCCGCCACTCAGCTGGAAAGCCCACTCCTCGGAGAGCTTGTCCAGAGACTAGAAGCCTGGCTAGGCGAGGCCTCGCAGAGGGGCGCAGGTGTCAGAGCTACGCTGGACAGAGTTGCCGGAGATGTAGAGGGTCTACTGAAGAAGATCGAGGAGGTCGAAGCGGACAAGAGCAGAGTGGAGAAGTCTGCAGTTGTGTCTACGACGGAAATAGAGAGCTTAGAGAAGGAGGCGGCGGAGGCAAAGGTCCTCAAGTTTAGGTGCGAGGCTCTGCAGAGGAAGTGCGAGCTGCTCACTACGCTCGAGGGCGATGGTCGATTGGAAAATGGGGAGCTTCACAAGGTGAGTCAGGACCAAACAAGGTACCGCGTGGCAGCATCGAGTTGTCAAAGAACCACCGACTGACGAGTCGACCATGCTTCTTTCCCCCTCCCCACTCGCTTCCCACTGCCCCTGACAGGCCTTCAACGAAGAGCTAGACCGCATGTACGAAGATGCTCACCTCTCCACGAACGACGAAGTGATCCTCGCGCTGCGCAACGAAGTGCGCACAAGCAAGGCGCGGCGCAACGAAGCCGAGGCCAAGAGTCGAGACCTCGAAAGGAAATTGAGACTGCAGAGTGGAGAATTGGAGGCTTACAAGAAGACGCTGGCTGAGAATGGACTCTTGTAGAAGAAGCGAGGGGGAGGAGTTCGTGCTCTACCTCGCGAATTCGGACATTGCTGCTGCTGCTGCTGCTCTGCGAGAGGGCAGGCAGGTCTTTCATTCCTTTCTTTTGCAGATACTTTCTTTGCCTGCCTTGTACAATGCGATACCCAAATTGTTTTGCAGTGACGTTTCTGTCTAGGAGTATGCCGTGTGATGTTGATGATATTGTGATGCTAGTGATACAAATGATGGGTAGCCGCCGATGGCGCCGTCGATCGTCTCTGCCGGCCGATATGACAGAGAATCTCTGTCCCTCTCCTGTCCCTCTCCCTCTCCTGTCCCTCTCCCTCTCCTCTCCATCCCCAATTGCCATTCCCTCTCCTCTCCAACCCCAATCCTCTCCCCTTTCTTCTCCCGACTGAAGTCTTGCGCAGAGCAACTTTCCTCCTTTACTTGTTCTTACTAAACTTGTACTGGAACCTCTTGCGTGTAGGAGCAAATTCGCCCAGCTTGTGACCTACCATCTCCTCGGTAATGGAGATGGGGAGGTGTTGCTTGCCATTGTGAATTAGGAAGCGGAGCCTGCGAGGGAAGAGAGCGAGCAAGCGAGCGAGCGAGCAAGCGAGGCATGAGTCTCACTCGTCGCTTTCAAACCTGGTACCTGGTCTTAGCTCGCCATCATAGGCAGATGGTAGAGACTTACCCGACGTAATTTGGCAGAATGGTGCAAGAGCGAGCATTTGTCCGGATGGGCGTGTTATCCCTCAGGGCGGCTGCGAGGTTGGGCAGAGCGACAAAGAAGGGACCTTTCCAGGCTGAGCGCGAGGCCACCGCGAGGGTTGGGAGCATGACTGGCCTTCGAAAGAGAAGAGGGAGGGGGAGGGAACTCTACAAAGTGTGAAGATGGTACAGGGCGGGTCAAACCTACGATGAGTTAATGGCGAGCAGTGGGTGACTTGCAGATGGTCCGACATTCTTGCCTGCCTGCCCTGCGCGCGAGGTGCCGATCCGATTTCTCATGCAACCACAGATCCACCCTCGCTGCTCCAACTCTTCGCGCCGCCTCGGCTCCCCTCACCTCACCTCACCGCCTTCAATCTCGTACCCACACGACTTCTCACTCCTCGGCTGGACTTGCTGCAATGTCAAAGAAGGGTCCACAAGGAGTTGCTCAGCTGGTCAAGCTGCTCGTACCGGCAGGAAAGGCCTCGGCTCAACCTCCCGTCGGACCGGCGTTGGGGGCAAAGGGAGTCAAGGCAATGGACTTTGCAAAGGCCTTGTGAGTCGAAGCTCGGATACAAGAAAGAGGCTAGTAACAATTGCGTAGAGTCTGACATTCTGTGAGCTTCCTTCGATGAATTTCTCCTGCAGTAATGAGCAGACGGCCCACCTTGAGCCGGGATTGCCAACACCGACGCTAGTGAACATCGCAGCAGATCGTACCTTTACTTTTGAGATCCGAAGTAAGTCCTGCCTCTCGAGCCTGGGCGTCTCTAATAATCTCTTCGCCGCACTTTTGCTCACTTTGTACTTTCTCTTTCCCTTTGCTCTCTCTCTCTTGTCTACTCGCAGCCCCACCCACATCTCTTCTCCTAAAGCGAGCAGCAGGTATCACCACGGGCGCAGGCAGGCCAGGCTCATCAGGTGCAGACGGAATTGCGGGTACGGTGAGCGTGAAGCACATCTACGAGATTGCAAAGATCAAGATGAAGGATGTGCCGGGAATTGATGAGGAGAAGGTAAGTCCAACAAAGCTGGGTAGAAGAGTGGCAGGCGGAAAGAGGGGGCAGACGCATGGAACTGACATTTGACTACCCTCTTCTCTTCTCTGGGCGACCTCTTTCCAGATGTGTAAGGTGATAGCTGGAAGCGCTCGTAGCATGGGCATCCGAATCGTCAGATGAAAGCGCATTTGCTTTCGAAGCACCAACTCAGATCTAGCCGCCTTCCTCAGCTTCCGAACATCCTCTATTGTACATTAGCCATTCACTACCTCTGCAAATCATTGTCGCATCTCTGATCACTGCCTTGGACGCCCTCTTTGCGACTTAAGAAGCTTGCGCTGTCACTGTACTAATGCTATAGAGTCTGTATGCATTGTAAAGCGTCCTCAAATCCTATGTCGGAGCGAGCGAGCTACTACCCGATCTCTGCTGAGCTCGAGGTCCTACCGTCCAGCCCTCACAGCACTCTTTCTGTATTCCATGCACTATTCGTCGCGAATTCTTTCGGTGCGGTCGGATTTGTCTAATAGGGACGTGAAGCGTAGGTGGGCAGATGGATTAGCTCCTCTGCTTCCCTTCCCTATCCGCAAAGATGGGGTGAAATGAGCCCCTCCCTTGGTCGTGCTGTCTGCTTTGCCTACTCACTGCTTGCCCTCTCATTGACCCTGTTAATCTCTCATCGCGCTTCATCATCATCGACTCGAATTCATCGATGCTATGTCTGATTGGCTGTAGAAGGGGTGAGGGAGAGGAATGGAGCAAGGGATTCAGCGTCAGCTGCTGGGCTCTCAAAGTCCTTGTGTGTCATGGACATCCTCTGAACTGACCTTTCCATCGTTGCGGTACCTCGCCAGTGCATTGTAGCCAGTTCCGGTGACGAAGAACATGACTCCTACGAGTCCCATTGGGATGAGTGCTTCGTATGCTGTTCAAGGCATGGGCAGGGAGAAGGGGGGCGATGAGAGTGGCAGTGTGAGCTGACAGTGCCTGCTTTTCACTTGCTAGTGCTCTACTACTCACGGACAGGCATGGTGGGGGGTGAGCGACTGGCTGGGGCGCGGTGGTAGAGTGGGATGAGGTGGGATTACAATTGCCGATGAGGATGATCCTGGATTCCTGGATTGGCGTGCGCCTGGTCCGAAGGGACGCTGTGGGCGTGGCCCGAGGGGCAGACGATGGCCGCGCGCGTGGGCGGGGGAGGGGGTGCCTGGGTGCTGCTCCAGGCCGGGGCGGGGGCAAATGCACGCACGACGCAGGATACGCTGTCCGCCTCCCAGTCGCCTGCCGCCTGGCGCCGTGGGAGGAACCCCAGCCTGTGGCCTCGCCTCGCCTGACAGATCTCACCGTCCAAATCGCCCTTCACCACGGTCCTAGACATCGACGTCCTGGGCCAGGTTCATCGGCACACACTCACCCCTGCCACATCGTACAAGCTACCTGGACAATACTACGTTCGCGTCTACGCCAACCACTTTGCTCACACGGACCCCTTTTGCTGCTACCCACGACGCGACCCCTCGAACCACTCCTTCCCATCACCGTCGCAGCACCATTCCTCCTCCTCCACTACCCACTTTTCTCGACCAGGATCTCTGCTCGCCATCACACTGGCACATCTGTGGATCCTCTGCTGGTTCCCCACGCCGAGGCAAGACCTTCTCTGCCAACGCAGCTACCCGGCACTCGGCTGATGCATCCCTGAAGGGTAGCTCATAAAGCAATCGCGGTTACCACCACAACGGCCCGCACCGAGCTCAAATAACCTCACCACGATTGAGGCACGTCATCGCGACCTTGGCTCGCCTACACCTAAGAACCTCGTTGCAATTCTGGCAACGACGTCCAGGTGCTCACACGTCCCATCTCCTAGAGCCCACTTGGGCTGCCCGCTCCGCTCGCTTGACCGGACGCGCCTTATCCAGTGTAGGACCGCACATCGCCGCTGCTGCAGTCCTCACCATCTCCGCGAGGACGGGGAAGAATGTCAACTCCTGGCCTCGCAACGGGACAAGGATCAGGTCCCAGCCTCCAGCCACCCCTTCACGACCCTTTGGCTTCTTCCAACAAGGTGACGGGAGCAGGGCTACCACGCAAGCGGGGCGCATCGGCCACGCCTGATGGCATCGCAGATAAGAGGAACAGACCCGATGATAGCAGGCCGGGACAAGGTGCTACAGACTCAGGAATGGGAAGCCCAAGCAATTCACGCGGAGATAGGCTGATGAACGAGCGCCTTTGGGGCGAAGAAGCTACAAAGTGAGTCGGGACTGAGCTGCGAAAATCAGCACATGTGTCTTGGGGGTGACAGTGCTGACATACTTCTGCTGCGACGTCGCCTCTGCCAATCCCGCCTCCGCTAACTCCTTCAGACTGGACGTGTATGTCTGGGACTATCTCACAAGAAGAGGGTTCAATGGAGCCGCAAAGACACTAGTCTCCGAGGCTCAGATGAACGAGCCGCCAGACGTACCGCTGAAGACTCCCCAAGGACTCTTGTTCGAGTGAGTGCAGCACGTCGGATTGCCAGAATGGAAGATTCCACTACTTGCGCATGCTGATCCTGCTGGACGCCTGCATCTCGCCCATCTTCCACCCTCGTAGGTACTGGGCTATCTTCTGGGATGTAGTGAGTGTAGACACTTCGATAAAGGCCGTTGTGAAGGTGTCACTCACACCACCCTATGCCTCATCTTTTCGCCCACAGTTCGCTGCTCGTTCGGGACGTGGCACTCCAGATGCTCGGGCTTATCTTGACTTTGAAGAACAACGTCAGACACAACGGCAAAGCGATAGCAACAGGCGTGGCGAGGCCGGAGAGGCTGCCGGTGTTGGAGTAGGCTCCTCGACCGAGATCGGTCGTTTCCCCTCGATGGTCATGGGCAATGGCTCCGGCACTCAGACCGACGGCTTAGCGGCTCCCGCTGCCCTCGCTGTTCAGCAGAGGGCGGCAATGGCCAACACGTTCAACAATGGCGCAGCACCAGGAGCAGCTCAACCCATGGGACCCGCAATCACCATTGCAAACCTACCACAGCAGCAACAGCAGCAGATCCTGCTACAGGTCGCTCGCCAACGCGGAATTCCCATCGAAGAAGTGCGGCAGTACAGTCCGGCAATGCGCCAGTCTTTACTCAACTCTGCCATGCAGCAGTCGCAGCAGCAAAACCAACAGCATTTGCAAGGTCAGCCGCCACAAAATGCTCAGACACAGCAGCAGTCACAACAATTACAGCACGGGCAGCCGATCATATTTGCTCCCGGAGGTCCTGGAAGTCAACCTATGAGAATTGCCCCCGGCCATCCTCAATATGAGCAAGTCTTTCAGAGCAGACTGGCCCAGCAAAAGGCTCTACAGGCCCAACTGGGAAATCGACCACCTTCTCGAGGCCCTCAGGTAGGTGGCCCTCCGGCAGCTTTGACAGCTCAGGGTCCCAATAGAGTCAGCATGCTCCCACCAGGAGCTATCGGCTCGCCGGCAGCTGCATTACAGCCTGCGACTCCTAGTGCTGGTCCTGCCCAAGTGGGAACGCCAGGCGCAGGCGGGGTGCAAGATGCTGGAAGGCAGCAGTTGGCCCCACAGATGCAACAGCAGCAGCAGCCGGTAGGCGGCGCGTTCCAAGGAGCAGGAGGACCACTGCAACAGCCGCAACAGCAGCAGCAGCAACCTTCGACTCCTGGAGGCGGCACGGCTCCCCTCGGCACTGCAAGGGCGGAGCTCCCGCCTCAGGCCATGTTGCCAGAGCATCTTCGGAACAAGCCTGTTCTCAATGCAGCGCAGCACAGTGCTCTGATCTCTCAACTCCAGCAACTGCATGAGAATATACGCCAGGAAGGGTCAAAAGCTCAATTCGCCCCGAATCAGATGATGGCGCAGCAATTCTTCCAGAATGCGAGCTCGCTGCAAGCAAAGGCACAGCATCTTCAAGAAATTCTCAAAGTTCAGCCTCTACTGCAGCAAGCTGCCGCCTCCTTTGCACAGCAGCAGGCACAAGCGAGGAATGCAGGGTCTACGCCCGGGGGACCTGGTGCCACAGCCAATTCGGGTCAAATGAACCCACCTTCAACTACGCCGCTGATGCAGAATGGCGTGCTGATTCCTCAGCAACGGACTCAGTTGTTGTCCCAGCAGCAGCAACAGCAGCAAGGATTGTCCGGCCGTCAGGACGTTCCTGGCATGAACGGACAGCTACAAGTCGGTCAGGTGGGACATCAGCGACCGCAGACGGGCGATCAACAGTCACAAATGGGAACGCAGATGTCGGGCGGTCAGCAACAGCAGACGCCGTTCCAGCAAGGGATGGCAGGCGGCCCTCATCAGGGCGGTGGCACGGGAGATTACACTTCCGTCGAGCAACCACGCTCTCATGCTGTGCAGTTCACCGGTAACCCTTTCGGTCGACCCGGAGGTATGCAGGGCCAGCCTACGGGCCCACAGCAGTTCGGTATGAACCGTGGGTTGGGCAACAACGAGGACCAATCCCATCATGCTATGCAGCAATACGGTACCCATGGCGCAGCGGGCCTCGGACGCCCAGCTTTGGCGCGATCCGCATCAAATGCAATGGGCGCCGGGCCTTCAACCTCCAGTCCTAGCCCCAGAAATCCATCTGTCGGCAATGGCTTGCAGGGAAACAATGCCAAGCCCCCGGCCTCTGCAAATTCTCCCGCTGCAATGATCCCCAGTACCCCCAAGCAAGCTGCTGCCGAAGTGAAGAAAAAGAAAGAGCCAAACAAGGCAAATCGAAAGAACTCGAAAGCTGTCAAGACACCTCAGCTGGGCCACGCTCTTGTTCCGTCGGGCAACGGCGGGGATGCTTCGACACCCGGTGGTGGCGGTCAAGGGGCAAGCGCCGGCGGTGGCAGTGGCGGTGCGCCGCAGACGCCTTCCAGCAACCAACCGACACCGAGAGTGGAGCATCAACAAATCAACAAGGCACAACAACCGCCCCCAAGTCGCAGTGGTACCGGTGGCGGTGGAAACGAAAGTGGCAGCGGAGATATCAATGGCAGCGCCAACCATTCCATGGACTCGCAACAGCCTTCTGGTCTGACCAGCTCTGCCTCGATGACAAACTTCGACGCATTTGCTCCATCTTTGGACGGGCTAGGCGTATCCGGAGCGGGCGTCGGAGCTGGCTCGACTAGCAACGCCGATGCCTCAAATCAGAGGGGAAGCACAGACGCTGGCCTGAGCAATGAAGACTTCTCGAGCCTCTTTGCCTCGAATGAGTTCTTTGACTTTGATGCTGGAGGATCGAGTAGTGGAGGAGGGCCCAATGGAGGCAATGGCGGAACTGGCAACTTCGATTGGGATATTAGCAGTCTTTCGGGAATGTTTGGAAACGAAATGGCTGGTGGATCTTGAGCTGCGATGGGATAAGGAAGACGAAAAGGTGTCCCACAAGGATGCGATTACCTTTTAAGAGGTTGCACACAAGTGCAGATGCTACGTTTGGACGACATCGATGCATTACGATGTTGACGCCTACCCAAAAACAACAGGGGCTTCATACACGCTGTTTCCCCCCACCCCTGGCCCTCTACTACGGCTCGTTAGTCCGCCCCGTTCCCCCATTCTTTCATGTTGTACCGCTAGCAGTGCTAGGAAGAAAGTCCACGTCACTTCCCCTTTCCCCCCCCCCTCCTCTCTGTATCTCCCTCTTCTTCGCTCCTTCGCTCCTTCTACCTACCACCTTGAAGGCTTCTTCTTTCATCTTGCGCTACCCTCCCCTTGCCTATCTTGCTTGCTGGCTTGCGCTGCACCGCGCTGCGCTGCGCTGCGATGTTCCTTTGCTTTTTTCTTCCTCGCTTCTCTTACGTCACTATATCGTTTTGTGCTACCAGTCTGACTTGTTTCTTTGGTTCAACGTGGTACAGACGGAGAGAGGGAGGAGGAGGGAGCATCGATATCGGCACTGCGAGGGGATTGGACTGCTGTGCGATGAGATTCTGTGCTGTGCGTCTACACCTGCTTATGGACTGAGCTATCCGAGTATGACTGAGCATGACCGCGTCTTGTCCTATGCTCAGTGCTGAGTTCCTGGCTGAGCGGGCGGGCGAAGCGAATATTTCTGCCGATTTGGAAGCGAGTCAGAAGTCGGACTGCAAGTCCGAGGTCGGAGTCGGATCGGAAAATTGCTTGCTTGCAGGTGGCTTTCGATTGATGCTTTGCCCCTGCAGCTTGCCAAGACCCAAGGCCCATCATCAATCAGTGAGTGCTTTTTCTTTCCTTTTGGGCCAAGCGGATTGACACTGACTGGCTCTTGACTCGATTCGATCCGATGTAATTTGAGTCGCAGAAGGGTGGAGGGAAGTGCGGAGAGTGGGAAGCTCAGCCATGCGCCATGCCTCGCTCAGTTCTTCCTGCTCGACGGTGAACAAGTGACAGTCTATTCGTCGATTTGAGAGATGAGGAAGGAGTGCTCAGTCGAGTCATCCTCATCAGTCTTTCTACCGCGTAAGGCGATGAGATTGAGTGCACAATGCTTGGCACGGTCGGACCTCTCCTTCAAGGCTGTTATGACAGATGTGTGACTGATCTGAAATCCGGAAAGACGTAGTGATGAAGTTGCTGGTGAGGAATGTATAAGGTCCAGAGAAGCATGTATTCTAATTTCCTTCACTCGCTTGTAAACACCTCACACACATCGTCCGCGACTTGCTTCCTCCCTATCGACCATATTGCTTCCACCAAAATGTCTTCGACAAACACCAGCAACAACCCCAATCCCTCTCCTCCTTCCCCCTCTACTTCTTGCTCTCGGACAGAGGCCAAGAAGAAGTTCACCTCGCCCCTGCAAGGCCTCTTTCGCACGAAGAAGAGTCCCTCTCCCCCTGCGACGCAGCAGAAGAATGCCCCACGTTCCTCCCTCGATTCTGAAGTGACACTGCTCGACACCAAGAAAAGCTCCAAATCCAAGTCTGAGGTTCGTACCACTGAGAGTGAGAGCGAGATCGAAATCGAAATCGAGAGGAAGGACAGATACAGCAGGCGCTGTGGCAGTGGCAGCGGCAGCGGCACTCGCAATCGTACGGCAGAGGTGCCGACTATGGCGGGCTGGGGACTCGAGGTAGGCTGGGGCCTGCTGGCTCGTGGAGCAGCAGAAGATCTCTGCATCCCCACGTACGGGTCCGTTTATGCGCACACCTTTGTCCTGGGTAGAGCGACAGTGGGACTGACTACAACTCGTTCCTCTTACGACAATGCTTTATCTCCCTCAACATCATCATCTTCCTCACCTTCGTCGGCTATGCGCGATTTGCAGGAGGAGAAGAAGGACTACAAGGCACCGCGCCCACCTATGAATTTCCACTGAGAGGATCAGGTCGTACAAGACTACCTCGACTTCCAGGAAGATCCTTCATCGATCTCATGACCGCCAACAGCAGCTCCGACTTGGAGCAGCTCGTCTACGATGCCGTACTTCTAGAGGCCTCGTGAAACTGTTCGCAACGTGAACAGCTCGGCTCCTACTGGGGCGCACCATTGGTGTACCACAGTCATGCCCCACACATGGATCGGCCAGTCGCCGTCGTGGCCGCGAGAGAGGCAGCTGCTTCTGCTCAGTCTCTTTCTCAAGCCTCACCACGCTTGGTCAATCACCTCGTTGCGATACTGCGTACTTGGCAGGGCCTTACTCTTGCAAATGTTTTCCATCGACGCAGTATCGATCTTAGCGTTGGGACGCCTGTCCTGTGTGTGTCGCTATAGTATATAGCAATGGAACCCTTTGAGCTTAGCTCTGATAATCTCTGTGCTCCGAGTTTCGGCAGGGATACCATGAGTTGGAAACGGCAGAAGATATATCTCCCCACTCGGCCTTCCTCTAATTTCATCAATCGATCCCGACAGTCCGAGCCCAGGCGGGTCCGTTCCCGAATTAGTGACTCTGTTCCCCGCATTGTTCATGTGCGGAACATGTATTGCGCAGGCTCAGCCCTATTCTCGTCGATTACATTCGTCTCTCTCTCTCTCTCTCTTTCTCCGCTTTGCGTTCGGGTCTGCCGGCCGAAGGAGTGAGAACCCGTACTGTTGCGTGACTCATTTTCCTTCGGGCTAAGCTCAACCCTTTTCCATTGTCAGTGCTCAGTTCAAGTCTGTTGGTCCGACCAAGAAGCGAGATCTGATCGGCGCGCGCGTCTGTCGTGCAGGTGTCAGATGCAGTGCCTGACTGGGAGACGCTTGACGCTTGCTCGCTTCTGAGAAGATGCCGCTGATGCCGCCGAGCAACGTGACGACGGAAGCAGGAAGGGGGAGAACAGACCGAGCGAGCGGTAGACTAAGCGACAGAGGGTTGAGTCATAGCGGGGCTGTTTGCAGTGGGGAGTCATAGGGGACGTGAGAGGGGTACAAGAAGGAGTGTGATACTTTGGGGATCAGAACATCCCCCACTTCAGCTCATTACTGCATTTCTGTTGAATAACACCAACTACGACAATCGTCAGCATCACCACCACCACCATTACTCTCCCCCTCTGTCAAGAACCTACTACCGCTACTACTACCTCCACCATGAGCACCAACACTACCATGACCACCATGACTGGTCCCACCGTAGAGGCCTCTCAGCCCATCGTTACCAACCCAAGTCCACCCTACGAGATGCCAAAGAAGTCCTTTGCCCTCCGTAAGCTCATCCCTCAGAAGCTCACTTCTCCACCTTCCTACGACGAAGTATATGGAGAGGCATACCAGTATGTCCCGTCTACAACGACAATAGAGACTCAAGTCACTACGACTACCAGTTCGAGTCCTGGGCAGAGCTACGGGCCAGTAGTAACGCCCTTTGTCAAGTCAAAGAAGAGCAGCAAGCCCTCCGAAACCATCGTCCGTCGTGAAATCAACTGGGCCGGCTGGCAGTCGCTCTTGCCTGGCGTCAAGAGCGGGAACAGGTCCTCCAGGCCAAAGTCGTACTCCTGGGAAGCCGCTGCACTTGCGCGTGTGTGAACGAGACGGGGAAGTTCTACCACTTTCGCGACAAGATCGCATCTCCTTACCTAGGTTGCAAGACCTGACTGCGACCCATCGCACAATGTCAGACTGAATAGTAGCTGGCACCGGCTCCTCGCAGAGCGAGGTACCACCCTCGTGCTTCCTCGATACCGAGGCTCTCCTTGACTCAGAAGCTCAAACACAGCAGTCAAGATTCGTAGACCATGCATCAAGCCATGCAAGCAGCAAGCTCCCTTCCACGTGCTCAACGAGCTCGGTGACCTTCTCGAAGGGTAGGAGAGCAGCCGACATTGCAAGGCCACTAAAGGAGGATTCATAGCTCGCTTGCGTTCCTCTTGACCGCCTTTCATCCCGTTCAGGAGCCTCATTCCGCCAGCTAGCTATCGAATCGCATTGTCCTGTAGTGTATCCCCAGTGACCGTGTAATAAATTATGATCTGGCAATGTACCTGTTGTGCTAGTCTTCGAGTTCGCCCATGGCAGGTCCCGGTCCTGGTCCCTTTGCGTCGTGCCCCTTCTCCTGCTTGCTGACTTCGACCTCCCCACCTACGAGCGCACTGCGCTTCTCGTCCTCGACCCCCGTTCCTGTCATCGTCGTCGGCTTGTCGGCAGACTCACTTTGTCCCTGTCGCGATGTCGCCTCCTCACTAGTGCTCAAATCCGCACTCCCACTCCCACTTTCATCTACATCCTCTTCTTCACTCCATTCGTCTTCCTCTTCGGCGCTTCGTCGCTTCAATGGCTCCAGCGGTAGATCAGCAATGCAAGGAGCCGCTTTCCTCGAGAGGAGACTTCCGTCTATGAACCCTTTGAGGGTCGGGATTGCTACTGTGAACCAGACGAGTAGAGTGATGATCACGAGGATTGTGTATACGATCTTGAGCGCGAGGGAGGAGAGGACGAGGGCGAGACGACCGGTGCAAATTGCGAGGGAGCCGAGGGGGAAGGTTGCGCCCCACCCTGGGAATGAGATCAGAGGAAGAGGTTGGTAGGTCAGCGCCTAGTCGCAGTCTTTGATCCGCTTCCAGCCGCTCTATGCTGCACTCACAGCCCATATTGAACGTCAGCTTACCCCTCCTCGTCTCCCGTACGACAGTCATAATGCCAAGGGCCATCCACCACATCCCAAAGGCCCACAGCATCAGAGCGCCGAGCAGCCCAGCGGCAAACAAAGCTTGCCCAACGGGAAAGCCCAACTGGCTGGCACCTGCGTATGTCAGCTGATTGCCCACGGAAGAGGCCTCAGAGGATGGTAGGGCGGAAATAGTTGGGAAGAGCCGGTAGGCTACGAGACCCAAGTGGAGAAGAGCTTCTCCCCCTTGACCTGCTGGACCAAGAGGGAGGAAGACGCTGATGATCACCTCCCTAGGAGGCTGTTTGAAGAGAAGGACTGGGTTGCCAAAGGAGAAAGAGGCATCAGCGTTAGAGTGATGACTTCTGCAAGACAGGCTTGCTTACTTACGCCGTTGAAAGTACAGCACCAGAATCAGTAGCGCCAGGGGCAAGCCGACGCCCAGGACTAGATAACTGACGATGACAATGGTAAATGCGTAGGTTGGGTACACATCCATGAGAGCCTCGGCGATTACCGCTCCGACAGCTGCTACCGTGATGGGAGGAACGATTGGAAGCAGCAATGCGGCAGTTGTGGACGAGAACGAGTGGCTCTGATACGTCGTGACCATGAATGGAACCCCTACGGCGGTCATCAGGGAGATGACTGTAGCAATCCACCAGAGCACAGAAGCTGCCATGGCGTAGCTGTGGCCTAGTCCAAATTCCACTGTTCCCAGCTGAGCGATGTTGGAGATGATGACAATCATACCCATGGGAAAGGTGCCGAGGAACATGCTCTTCTGAGGATGTTTGATGGTCAAGGGGAGTACTTGAGGGAAGAGGATGTAGCGCGTGAGGAAAGCGGCGGTGAAGAGGAGAAAGCTGAGAAGGGAGGATGACAGAACAACCCAATCATATCAGTACCGCAATAGCGACCTTCCACTCTGACCCAGGCTCACATTACGATATCTGCCAGGAGATACACCAAGGCGACCCATCTGAAACCACTGTGTGTTGCAGACCATGGCAGAAGGTTGACCAGTGTAGCGATCACACCCGTTCCCATCGTCACCGCGAACCAAGACGGAGTGAAATGCAGCACTCTTTCTCGGATACCGCGGGCTGCCCGAGTCGCAGTATCAGGATGCGGATCAGGCCGCCGTTTTGGGCGTGTCCTGACAGGCTCTCCTTTCTTCGGCCCAGGTGAGGCTGCATCGCCCCCTCTTTGCATGCGCCGCCTGGGTGTCTTGCGAGGCGCAAAGTCACCTTGGAGAAAGAGACGCTCTTCTTGATCTTCCGTAGTCAGATTGGGTACATCTCGTCTTTGCGGAGCGGATGACCCGGGCAAGGATGAGGCGGGGCTGTCGTCAAGACCATTGCCGACATGATGGTGGTGGTGGTGAGAGATGTGGGTGGGCGCAGGCAGAGCAACGCCCTCCATGGCATCTAGTCCTGCTGGAACGTAGCCACTACGTGATCCAGAGTGATCCATACGAGGACGCAATGGTAGAGCGAGGAGGGTACGATGCCCCGGAAGATGCGGGAGTGAGGCTGACTGGGGTGACCGGCGTACGAGGGGCAACGGAAAGGGCGGAAATGAATTTGGCGATGCGTCGGTGCTTGTTTGCGCCACGCGAGCAGCACAAAGCAACAACCGAGGCCGCCGCCGCTCCCGCTCCGCCTCGCGCCCGAAATTCGCGCAGGTGTTGGACTCGATACAAGTCAAACATACCATCATACAATACCCCTGTGTGCATCGTCCTGTGTGACCTTGACACTCCTCGCATCTCTCCTTCTCTCTGCTCGCTGCCATACCGGACACGATATCAGCTTACCGCGGGTCGTCATTGGCAGCTAGCCTGCACGCCCTGCCACGTGCCTGCACACTTCCAAGTGCATCACAGGGCTGGAGAGGGGTAGCCTGCTCTGACCTACAATGGACCGTCATGAGGGCATATATAAGCCAGGCGAGTCGTCAAAGTCTGTCAACTCTCAGTCACAGGGTGGAAGTACTCCACGAGTCGGGCCACAACATCAGCTCTCACCCAAATCCAACGCCGACAACAGCGGGGTAGAGGCAGATTCGAGCATCGTCTCCGGAAGATCCAGCGGCGACTATTCCTACGATGACGAAGATGACGATATACCCGATTCCGAGCTCAACGAGCTGGAGACTTCCATGAGGCAAAGCCAGAGCATTGATGACTTTGCCCGCCTCATCACCGAATTCCGTCAAGAGAGGAGGAGGAGAAGCCTTGAGCCTCGCTCGCCTCAAATGCAGCGGCGGAGTCAGCAGCTAGAGGTACCCAATGGCACCCCAGGAGGTAGCAGCTTCCTCGGTCATCTCTTGCAAAATGACTCGAGGAAGAGTAGGAAAGGCGATGCAAGACGGAGAAGCAGGACTCTAAGTCAAGCAGGGAGTGAAGAGGGAGGGGCTAGTCCAAGGAGAAGCTTGGACGTTTCAGATGCAATCAGTGTAGCAAGCAGCAGAAGAGATTCATGGAGGCCGTCAGATCGCTGTACCTGCTGCTGTGGCCTGGAAAGCTGCGAGCGTGCGACGAGAGCAACTACAGAGTGGGCGGACATGGAGCAGGATCTCAAGCTTGCAGCTGGTGAGTGGGAGTCCGCGATGAAGCTCAATAGCCTAAGGATGTACTGATCCCCCTTTTTTTTTGCCTCACTACTGCCTTCAGAAATCGGACAGGCACTGCTACGGCGCAATGATGTCCTTGCAGAGACAGCGACAGCTCAAGATACTCGGCATGCTAGCCAAGTAGACTCACTGATGAGGCGGCTCACGAAGAGCATCAAAGAATCCGACGCAATGAGTAAAGAGCTCGAGCAGACGAGTATGAATCTAGAAGCAGCAGATAGCAGCAATAGAGCTCTGCTCTCCGAGCTGGAAGAAAGTCGGAGAGACCTGGCAAAGATCAAGACAGAGAGAGCCAGGCTGGTAGCCATGGAGGAGCGCTCCCAGAAGATCTCAAAGTGGCTTGAGGATGCTCGACAAGAAGTGCAAGTCGAAAGAAGGAAAACCGCTGCTGCAGAGGCTAGGGCCAAACGCTCAGCAGAAAAGGTAGCAAGTCTGAGTGAGAGCATTAAGCAAGCTGCAAGCGCTTCCAAGACCGAGGCGAGCAGCATGGAGGCCTTAATGAGGGCAAGGGCTCGATTGAGGCAAGAGACTCTGGATGCTACTTCCGAATCATCTCAAGCGCAGCAGGATGATACCCTCAAGACGCTTGAGGGGTTGGCTATGGAGAACGAGGCTCTGCAACGTCAGGTGGAGCAGACGACGCTACTGCTCCAGGTCGCGAATGAAGAGATCTCGACGATGCGCGAGGCAGAGCCCACACGCCCGACTCATACCCGCACAATGAGCAGGAGGCACAGGTCCTATGGCTTTAGCGACGCATACAGAGGACCCTCCTCTGGTGCTACGCACAAGACCGGCGAAGGCGGCTCCGAGGAAGGCGATGAGGAAGTTCACTCTCGTCTCATCCACTCTCCCCAGCCGACTACTCCAAATATGGCGGAGGAGCTTTGCGGCGAAGGTGAAGAACTGTTCGCCAGCCAGCAAGCTGCCCGTCGTTCCCTGTCAATGCCACCGCGAGCACCTAGCCGCGGGTCTGCTATCAGCGTCCCGCCTTTCGAGAACCCGGCAGCCGATCAGAGATACAGTCCTCGACCTCCTCACGCCCTCCTTCTCTCTCCCAACCTACCGCATAGCGAGCTGCCTCCTTCCGGAAGGATAACGCCGACTTCCTCGAGCTCGGAAGCCCAGAGGATTCGAGCGGCCTACATGGCTAGCGCAGCCGGAGCGTCCTCCACGACTTCAGTCGAGGAGACCGTTGCATCTGCCTCACAGCCTTCGCAGCCGAGACGAGAGACTCGGACAAATCAGCTGGTTACGCTTCTTGATTACGTTCAAAGACTCGTCAGCCGTCTCAGCAATGCGGACGTCGACACAATGGCGAAGCGATTGCAGCGGCAGCATCTCGCCGGAGACGTGGGTCATCTATCCAGGGTGACAATCAATGCAATCACAAGGGACGCCGAAGGCATGAGGGAGCACTTCAGGAAGCTTATTGAGGCAGAAGCTCGAAGTGCCCAGGCTACGCTTGGCAAAGACGATGTCTCGCTCCATTCAGCCGGCGATAACGCGGCCGCGGTGGAATCACTCGTGTCGAGGAAGGAATTCTTCGCTCTGATCAAGCTGCTGCGAGACACGCTTTTCGAGGCTGCTAAGCTTCGCAATGCGATCAACGAGGTGCAACTGGCTCCTGGCAATGCGGCGAAGATCCTGCAAGAGCAGCTCGGCGCAGCCACTCCTCAAGAGGACAAGGGAATGGGAGCATGGCTAGGTGGATTGCTGAGGGGTGTAGCAGGAGGTGCGGTGCCGGCCTCCGCGGGGAGTGGAAGCGCAGTCACTGCACCAGGTACAAATCCTGCCCCAGTGGTATCTCCAGGCCCTGCTCCCAGTGCTTCCGCCGTCGGTGCAGCAGGCAGTAGACCCGCTCTCGGCCGTGCCGTCAGTCGTGGAGGAAGCTCTGCACCCAATCCTGGCGCAGCTCGACCTGCTTCAAGGGCTTCCGCTGCCGTGCTCTCATCAACTGTTGCTGTAGAGTACAAGGTCACGCGAGCGTCTAGTGCTGCCCCTCACACCCATAGCATGGACTCATCTGGCCTCGAGACTCATTCTCCACAACAGCCGTCTCCTGCTCCGGTAGGAGGAGCAGAAGCCCGACCACAGGTCGGCCGTGCTGGCAGCGGACTGTCCAAAATGCAAAGCCGTAATCTGAACGGTCTCTTTGCTGGAGCGCCTGCCGATGGTTGGGCCATGGTCAACCCGAGATTATCTGCTGTGCCGGCGCGGTACAACAGTCAGCAGCCGGCAACGTCTACTTTGGGAGGCATGAGGCCCATGCAGGGTGTACAGGACATACATCGACCCTTGTCGAGAATCGTCGACGATGATGAGGTTAGCATCCGCCAGAGCAAGCCAGCCTGGGAAGGTGACGCAGCTGCTGGTGGCTCGGACGACGAACAAAGCGGGACCAAAGCAGTGGTGCGACCCAAAGGTCTTCGACCGAGGGGTCTGTCGGACAGCTCTATTCGCTCCACATTCATTGACCACGAGAATGACTCGAAGAACCCGATGGACAGCCGCAATGTTGGTCTGGGCATCGCCTCTGCAACAAGCAAGCGGACATCCCCGGCTGCGAGGATCATGAATCGCTCGACGTTGGCATTGCAGCCAGCAGCCGTGATAGATTCCTCCGCCAGTCTGGAAGCTGCTCTTGGGAAGCCAAGTAGTCAGGCTGATCCCCAAGCTCAACAGCGCACTCGCAGTGGCGGAGGTGGATTCCTTGCAGGGCTTGGAAGTACTTTGGGCTTGACAAGGCAGCCATCGCATTCAGCATTGAGCCGTGCCGCTGCTACTGCTCCGACTGCGACGACAGCCTTGCCTGCCACTGCATCGTCATCCAAGCAAGACATGCTCGAGATACCGACTCCAGCCCTCTCCAGCGTAAGCGCCGTGGCCGTGCCTGCTCGTCCGTCAAAGGAGCGCAGCGCCACTGGCCCTCTGCTCTCGCCTTACGGCACATCTCCCGCTGCTGCTGCAATGGCAGCTGCCATTTCCCCATCTGGGAGGAGCGCGAGTGGATCAACGGCTTCTTCCTCTGCAGTGGGTCGAGAGACAAGCTCCGATAGGGATCGGGACCGAGAGCGGGATCGCGATCGACCTCTGGCGAGCGTGTTGGCCTACAGTCGCATGATGGGAAGTGGTTCTTCGAAGTGGGGTGGCGAATGAGCGGCACAGTGATCCTTTCATATCTTCCTATCTTTATGCCAAATTCTGATCCCAACTGGGGCATCTCGACGTTGCTTGCTGTGCTCGTACCATACCTTATAATAATTCCAGAGCATCTTGGCGTCATACGCGCCACGCTCCCGCCAGAAGTTGCTCCACCGCGCGCTGGCTGAGAAACCCAGCAAGAATTTGACCAGGTCGGGGCCTCTGCGCCTTTTTCTCGCCGAAGGACAGAGGACGGCAGGCTATCGCTCACCCGCCTGCACTTTCACCTTCCCCAACCCAACCACGATCACACTTGCGTTTCCTTCTTGTCCTTCATACCAAGCTCGAAACCATCACATCAGGACACAGAGAACCCTCCTTTTGATATCGAGGAACACTCTGCTCCCTGACCTACCTTTCCTGGTGTCCACCTCTTGACTGAGATTGAGTCGCCCCACTAGCATACATCACAGCACTACGCAGCTCGCTACCTATACAGCGAGACGTCCTATTCTATCCTCATCCTACTGCTCATAACACTGCAGCATGCCCGTCTCTGCTTCCAAGGCTAAGCGTCAGGCGTGAGTAGACCACATCGTCCCATTCTGCTTGTTTGCTCCTGTAGGGACTGACGAACCTAGCTCCACTTGCTCCACCTACAGTGACAAGGCCGCCAAGAAGGCCGAGAAGGGATCCACTACCAATGGATCCTCTACCACAAAGACTTCCTCCACCGCTCTCACCACACCAAATGACAGCGGTGATGAGGATGGCGGTGAGCTCGACATGAAGAAGCTCGCCATCGCTACCGACAGGAACGCCTCGGGTGTGATCACTTCGGACGCCCAGAGTCGTGATATCCACATCGACTCCTTCACAATGTCCTTCCACGGACGTCTGCTGATCGATGGAGCCGAGATCGCTCTCAACTACGGTCAGAGGTACGGTCTGCTGGGTGAGAACGGTTCCGGAAAGACGACTTTCCTGGAAGCGCTTGCACACCGAGACGTAGAGATCCCTAAGCACGTGGACATCTACCTGGTCCGTGGAGAGGCTGAGCCTACTGAGATCAACGCTCTCGACTACATCATCAAGTCGGCCCGAGAGAAGGTGGCCCGTCTGGAGAAGGAGATTGAAGACATGTCGGTTGCTGACGAGGTTGACGAGCTGGGTCTCGAGCTCAAGTACGAAGAGCTCGAGGACCTGGACCCCTCGACCTTCGAGGCAAAGGCCGGAGCTATCCTGCACGGTCTTGGTTTCAGCAAGGAGATGATGGCCAAGCCCACAAAGGACATGTCCGGTGGTTGGAGGATGCGAGTGTCTCTTGCACGAGCACTGTTCATCAAGCCCCACTTGCTCCTGCTCGATGAGCCCACCAACCACTTGGACTTGGAAGCCGTCGTGTGGCTGGAGGCCTATCTGTCCACCTACAACCGTATTCTCGTCTTCACCTCGCACTCTGCCGACTTCATGGACACAGTCTGCACATACATTCTGGACCTGACCCCTCAGAAGAAGTTCTTGACATACGGTGGTAACTACTCCACTTATGTCCGAACCAAGACGGAGAACGAGACGAACCAGATGAAGGCATACGCCAAGCAGCAAGAAGAAATCCAGCACATCAAGAAGTTCATCGCCTCTGCCGGTACATACGCCAACTTGGTCAAGCAGGCCAAGAGTAAGCAGAAGATCATAGACAAGATGGAGGCTGCTGGTCTCATTGAGCCCGTCAGTCAACCCAAGGCTCTGCGCTTCAACTTCGAGGACGTGCGTAAGCTCCCCCCGCCCATTATTGCATTCAATGACGTTGGATTCTCATACTCTGGCGATAAGAAGGACTTCCTTTACAAGGACCTGTCCTTTGGTATCGACATGGACTCTCGTATCGCAGTAGTGGGCCAGAACGGTACCGGAAAGTCGACTCTGCTAAACCTGATCACAGGAGCTTTGATGCCAGTGGCTGGATCAGTGCAACGCCATGCCGGTCTGAAGATTGGAAAGTACTCTCAGCACTCGGCCGACCAGCTGCCATACGACAAGTCGCCCATTGAGTACATGCAGTCCAAGTTCATGGAGAAGCATCCAGGCAAGGACATCCAGTTCTGGAGGGGTCAGATTGGCCGATTCGGTCTCACTGGTGCCCACCAGACTTCGGCAATCAAGACTCTCAGTGATGGTCTGAGGAACCGAGTCGTCTTTGCTGCCCTCGCCGTGGAAGCTCCCGATATCCTGCTGCTCGACGAGCCTACCAACCACTTGGACATGGGCTCCATCGATGCCCTGGCTTTGGCCATCAAGGAGTTCACGGGAGGAGTGGTGATCGTATCCCACGACTTCCGACTGATCTCACAAGTAGCCGAGTCCCTCTGGGAGGTCAAGGACAAGAAGATCATCGATCTGAGCAAGCAGGAGGTGACGATTGAGAACTACAAGAAGATGCTGCAGAAGAATTCCGAGGCTGCCATTGAGAGGGCGAAGCTGATGAAGTAGTCGGCGAAGGAGGAGAAGTGATTCGCAGCATTGGCATTGTATCTCTATAGGCAGGAGACTGGGAGGTGGAGGGATGATTCATAGAAGTGTTTCCTGTTTTCTCTTCTCTCTTTTGTTTCCGGCTCTTGGTTGTGTGCACACAATTACCATCCTTTCATCCACGTCCACATGCACACGTCTAGTGTTTTCTGCCCTCGACTGTCATGTCTGACTCACGTCTGTGACCGCAATCGCCGTCTTCACACTGACTTGTTCCGGCTGAATGTATCGAGGAAAGGCAGGCAGACGGCTGAGCACCACATCACTTTTGCTGCGTGGGAAGACCGGCGCGTATTTGCTAGCATATGCGTTGCTGGGACAAAGAGGTGCCTATGGGCTCGATGAGGTTGCTTTGCTCCCGGACAGCAATCAGGTACCAGGGGTGGACTCGGATAGAGCGGGTAGTAAAGTGCGGGCGGATGACGACAGCAGGCGGAGGTGACGGCAATCGTGATGATGGCTTTTAATTATTGTTCCAAGGAAGAAAGGAAGAGAGAGCTGATACACCTGACAAGAGAGACAGTGGCAGCATCTTGCTCCTATCTCTCCTTGTCCTTGTGCTTCTCCCTCTTCGCGGTCCCCGCCTTCATGTCCACAATCAGTCTCACACTCCTGGCCACTGCGAGGGGATGAGATGATGCTGCATGATGAGGCCACTGTCAGGGACTATGCGATCAAAGACCCAGGAGAAGCCCGATCTCGAATTCAAATGCAAGGCAAGTCGGACGACGATGCTCGGTCAGTCCTCGCTTGGGAAATCCTGGCAGATATGGCACCAACTCTATTCAACTTCTGGCCCACGTCTCCAAACGGTGCTGGGACGCTGGGTCTTCTCGTACGTCAGGAAGCGGAGCGTCCGATTCCTCAGACTGGGGACAGGACAAGCGAGGCGACAGAGGTTAGTGACGGCTGTAAGAGGACTGAGAGCCTGAGAGTCCGCTGTCGACGTTCGAAGACTAGGCTTTGGGCCGGGTGTAAGCCGAAGTTCAGGGGTCGAAGTCTTAGCAGCAACAGGATAACGAGGAGGAGGAGGAGAAGGAGCAGCAGCAGCAGCAGCGCTCTCGCCCGAACCCTGTTGCTATCGCTCCCTCGGCTCGACCCCAGACGGAACCTTGACTGTGCTTCGGAAGGAGCAAGTGGCGGAGTGGCGGGGCTCTGGAGACCCTGCAGCAGACGCAGCCGTGAGTCCAGCCTTTACCAGGCTCCTCAGCGCCCCTGGCCCCGGAAGTCCGTGTGGTCAGCAGATGACGAAAGACTCCAAGACGATGGTCGCACCACGGCACAGCAGACTGGAGCACTTGCCGATGGATTTTGGATATCCGTCGCAATCAATCAGACAGCATCAGACAGAGGGGGTGCCGCCCACTTGGAATCCACAGCGGCACGCCTCGAAGAGGAGGAGCACCACTTCAAGCGGCGCTTCGCAAGAGAAAAATGCGGAGGCGGAGGATGTGATAATCGCTCAATTCCTCCTGGCGAGGTGAAGCTCTTTCCGCTCGCCAAGCAGACGCACCGGATGCACACCCTGCCGCCGCCATCCGTCACCGGCGACGAGTGTAAGAAGTCAGGGATTGCTGCATCCATGAGTAGGTGTTTGGACGTAGTGGCAACTCGCGCCAGCAGCAGCAGCAGCGGTGGGTGCACCAGAGTCTGCAATCTTGAGCCATGGGAAGGGAGTCAGTCCTTTGAGTCGCGGCTCAGACGCCAAAGTGGATCAGGTGCACCAACGGGAAAAATCGTCTGGGAAACGGACTTTCAAACGCACGGCCGTGGGCAGCAGCGGGGAAGCAAGAGTGACCTTCATTCGATGCACGCCTGCAGCAACAGCATCTCGACCAAGGCGGAAAGGTACCTCCGCCCAACTCCATCCACGCCTCGGCCACTGCTAACCCCCCAGGCGGCACCATCGCTTTTCCCATCGTCGCCTACGACGTCTTCGGATACCACTCTCCTTGCTCCAACATCACCCGCCTCCTCCTCGTCGTCGTCATCGTCATCCTCTCCGCCTTCTTCTCTTGCATCCAGTCGAGCATCGCAAGTTTGTTCTGACGCCTGCCTTTCCGCTGACGCTAATCCACCTGCCGAGAACGGCAGCCTACCCGCCGCCGGTTACCAAAGTCCCCTCACCTCCCACACCTCTTGGCACTTTCTGGAGGCGCCCAGGCTTCCCCCTCGACACGATCACTTACGCGAGGCTCCAAGCTGCCATCCACTTCCTCTGTGTTGCTCTCTCCAACATCAAATCCTTTACTTCCGAATCTGTCCGGCTTTCCCTTTGCGCCAAAGGCACCCGTGTCACCTTCACAAGCTACACCGCCTATTCGCACTCCCACGCTCCCCACACACTCTCTCCAGCCGAACGGGATTACCCAACTGCCCTGCAGAGAAAGAAGCATTGCTTTCTCACAGTCCCACTTGGAACACATCATCATCACCAGTCTCGAACATCCCATCACCCTGCACCAGCCAGTGGTGTGGCGATTCGAGTAACCTAGTGCTCCCTGCACCTTATCGCCCTGCTACTGGTCACACCCAAAGGGCCTCGCCGTCTTGCACGGCCACCTCGCTCGGCATGGACGACCAAGATGACTCGCACGATCATCATCTTGTTGCCCCTTCTCGTTCATCCTCTCAATCTCGAGGCTCATCTCCCGTGACCATCAGAGGGTCAGATCATCCGCGGTCTTCACCCACGGAAAGCGGTGATCTCCCTCACCACTCGTCGGAAGACATCTTCCTGACCCCGAGAGCGCAATCCCCCTTTTTCCCTACGAGTCTCAGTGGACTTCCTGGGCAGCAACAGCAGCAGCAGCATACACTCGATCAGCATCAGCAGCATACGACTGAAAGTCCTCCACCTCCTCCATCTGGCCCTCACACTCCACCCCCTGCGAGAGAAGTCCTTGCCCAGCAGGCTTCTCCAATGCAGGCATCCGCCAGCACCACGGGCCCCCTTCTCACCACTCCGTCTCCATCTAGAGGCTCGTTGAATTATACCAGAAAAAAGCTTGGTGGCGGTCGGCGCAGCAGCACTCGTATCTACAGCGACGCACTGGAGGAAGCACCGGTCACCTCCAATGCCGACTCGACGCCGCCGGCCTCCATACCAGTCAGGCTAGCGTCTGTACCCATGGCCTCTCCAGAGGTGGCGGCATCCCCCACTGCGCCTCCCCTGCTGGAAGCAGCTGCATGGACAGACCAGCTACGGAAGAGTCTGATAGCAGAAGGACTCCCAGAGACGGCCATGACAGCCGAGCAGGATCTTCGGCAGGAGCTTCGAACCCTTGTAGTCCCGACGAGATCTAGCAGTAGCCATGGCGATTTGGCAAGTGAATTTAGGGAGCCTTTGCTAGCCTCCTCTCCCTCTACTGCTGCTGCAGCAGGAGTGGAGATGTCGTCGAGCATATCTGCGTCGCACGTCAGTGACATTTCACGGACGCCCTCCACTTCTACAGCTGGCTCTACTGGCTCGATGGCAAAGAGCCACGCCTCGACAGAAACCGCGCCTTCCTCCGTCCTCAGCGATGACGATTCTGATACAGCAGAGGGCGCTGATGCAACTGAGCGCAATCACAGTAATAGCAGTAGCGCTAGTAAGGCGACGGTAGGAGCTTTGGCCGACTCGACGACATTGATCGCAGACGAGAAGTACGTTCAGTCCAAGCTGCGGAGGTATCACGCCCTCGTTGAGCTAGTCGAGACGGAGCGGTCGTACACAAATGATCTTGCGATACTAGTGCTCGTCTATCTGGAAGCTCTGCCGTCTCAGCCCTTCTTCGAGGATCACCCAGCTCGCATAGATACTGTGGTTCGCAATACTCCGGAGCTGCTGGCCGTGCACAGCGAAATTGTAGCCCAGCTGGAAAGCATCTTGGAGAGGGAAGGCATAGCTGTCCAAGATCCAGGAAGCGACACAGACAAGGCATTGAGCAAAGGTGTGGACAATGCAATCGTCGCTGTCGGCGACATCTTTGCTACCATCGACCAGCAATTACTGCCCTACCACGACTTCTGCGCTCGTCATGCTGAGGCTTTGTCTGTCATCAGAGAGGCAGAGAAGAGGCACAATGGTGAGGACTTTGCGCAATTCGAAAGGATGTGCTCCAATGTGACGAGAAGTCGGCCAGGATCGCTGTCTTCAAAGAACTCTTCGACGACAGAAGTACACAGGTTGTCGAGAGCTCCCTCTTTCACCACAATGACACCGACTGGCCCGGGTCTAAGAGGACAGTCATCCCTGTCTACGATTACGCCCATCACTTCGGTTTCGCCTGCTACTTCAGAGACTGGCAGCGTACCACCTACTCCTGTACTCCCAGACTTCCCGACCTCTCGTCAAGGCGGGCGGCTCAATTTCCAGGATCTGCTCATCAAGCCCGTACAGCGGCTTTGCCTCTACCCACTCGTCCTCCACACCCTTCTCAAGCATACCGGACCCGACGACGCAGGAAAGGAGGAGCTTGAAGCTGCATTGGCGACGGTGAGACGAGTCGCTGATGAGGTTGATGAGGCAGGAAAGCGTCGAGAACACTTCCTGCTGGCTGAGCTCGTTGCCTCAAGGGTGGAAGCGAAAGGTCAAGTTACTCGCAATCTTCTATCCAGCTATGGCAGAGTCTACCTCTCCGGAACACTCGACGTGCTCTACCACCATTCTACGTACGCAACGCTAGTGGCGCCGCTGCGCTTCCGCTTCCTGGGCTTGTTTCTGTACCACGGATGGTTGCTTATCACAAAAGTGATGAAGTCGGGCTCTTACGAGCCGCGTTATTGGTTCCCTCTCTACAGTGCTCAGTTGAGCTCGGTGGAAGAGGAGGAAGGAGTGTTGCCGCACGCATTTCGTCTCACTGTTGGTGAAGAGCACCACTTTGAGTTGGCGGCTTCGAGCTCTCGTGAAAGGGCCTTGTGGGTCGATGCTCTCTCGACGGCGATTTCCACTGCCCCAAGCGTCCCCGAGTCGAGCTCATCGTCGCCTTCAAGCTTCCCGAGCAACTTCCCTTCGAACCTGTACAATCCTGGCCTAGGCTTCGACGCTCCGGGATCACCAGGCTCGGGGCGCGTAGTCGAGGTTGCTTCACGGCCGCAAGTAGCTTCTGTGCTTGGGGCAAGCGATGGAAAATCCGGCAACGAGGACCCGCTCAATAACTTTCTCGTGCGTCACATCTCGAGTCCTGGCTCCTCCGATGTCATCGTCCGCTATGCATCTCTCGCTCAGCGTGCTGTGGTCGACAAGGGAATGGTCTTTTCCGACAGTGTGCTGGCTGCACGAGCCATAACGCACAAAGATGGCACCTTCACGCCAGGTGGATCGCTTACCCGGACTGGGCCGCAGCCAACTCAGGTTTCCAGTCCGACTACTGCGCCAGTTCTTGCATCGTGGCAAGCGGCTACCAGCACTCCACAATCCTCACTCGGAGCCGCCGTCGGTGCCGCTATGGGCTTGGCTCGTGCTGCAAAGCGTTCGTCGACCAAGAGCTCTACGAACGTTTTTGAAGCTGCAGCTCAGCAGTATCTGGCACAGGAGGAGACGAGAATGGCAGAAGAGTCGAAGACGGGAGCTAGAGATGGCTCTAGGACACCTGGCGAAGATGGTCTACCGATGCAGCGCTCGATGTTAGGAGACGCGGCCGCATCACCGATCAAGCTGGGTCATCGCCGCAAGAGGTCCAGCTTCGGCGGCCGAAACGGGCTTAGACCCATGTCGACCATCTTCCCGGACTTTGAGCTTGCGGTGCGTACATCTGATACCGCTGCTTCGCCCTCTATGGAGGGAGGCCTGCTGCTCGGATCGCCCATCACTTCCACTGCTTCGCCTCTGGAAGAATCTGCTCTACTGCCTGCCTCACCGACTTCATTGGAACCGCCTGCACCTCAGAGTGGCTTTGCCAGGAAGCGACCAGGGAGCGTATATGGTTCTTCCCTTCGCGATGCCTTCTCACGAAAAAGTCGATCTCACAGCGTAGACCTTAGCACAGCGGCTGCGTCCCAGACCACCTTACCGCAATCACCAAGTCGCCCAGAATTCCTGCCATTGTCGGCGCAATCGTCTCCAAGCCGAGCTGACCAGCAAGGGCAGCCTGCTGGTCAGATGACTAGGAATTCTTCGATCAGAAGAGCCTTCACAAATGCTACTTCAGGCTCCAGGAGGGAGAGGGCATCGAGTGCGGGAGCAGAAGCACTCCTTGCGCCCGCGATTGGGGTGACTCCTGCATCCTCCCCTGGTAAACAGGATCAAGTCGCGAGAGCTCCAACGCTGCCCCTCGATGTGGCCTCCTTGGGCGCTGTAACGCCTGGCAAGCGACGCACCAGTGGCAACTTTGGCTCTACTCTGGGTATCATGGGCCCGCCCTTTGGCAACATTAGAAGATCCTTTGCCGGGTTCAGAAACGGCGGCAGTCGAGACAGCAGCCGGAGGAGTAGTATCGCGGACACGTCTAGCGATGCGAGTGGTAGTATTAGCAGTGCTAGCGGGGTGCCGGGTCTGCTGTCCAGCCTAGGCGATCAAGCTGAGCAGACTTCGCCAGCTCGGGGATCTCTGACGGTAGCGGATGGTACAACTGGGCCTATGTCGAATGGAGATTCGCGGTCGTCTTTGGCGCCGTCGGAGAATGACGCTATCCTCTCCTCACTCGAGCGACTGCAGCGCTCGCAGACGCAAGCGAACCCTCCCGTTGACCGACCCACGGCAATGCCTCGCACACGATCAACGCCTCTGCACAAGAAGACGTCGTTGTCCAGCCTGCGAAGGCGAGGGTCCTCGAGGGATCCATCTACGACGCCTACCAATTCGCGCGATCCCACCACAGCTTTGGCTTCTTACCAGGCTTCGGGCAACGTCTTCTCCAACGGCGGCAATTCATCAGGATCTTCCTCGTCAGCCTCTTCTTCGTCTGGATCGGGTTCATCCCTCGCGAGGTCTTTGAGTAAGAGGCTCTTTGCCAGCTCCTCGAAACTCTCTGGCACCTACAGCATGAGCAAAGGCGCCAGTATATCTGTCCCAGGGGGAGATTCGCCAGGAAAACCCGAGGTTCCGCCGGCCCTCGCTGAGGAAGAGGGTGAGATAGCCACGCCGGACAGCGCTTGGTCTTTCCGTACTGCCAATGCTAGCCAACCTGGCCCACGTCCTGCTGCCACGGACGTCTCTCCCAACACTACGCCCATGAACGAATGAGCGGACCGCGCTTGCCTCCTGAGCTCTCTACTGCAAAACGTCAGCGATGCCTTCTCTCCGCGCACGCTGTTTCAAGCATCAACCATCTTTGCATCTCCTCTCGAAGATCATGGCAAGACTCGCCCTGATCTCACCACCCAACACAGTTTCCTATATTCTCCCTTGCCCTGCCGCAGACAAAGTCGTCCTTGCGTGCGTGGGCTACTCCCGACTTGCTCGACCGCCAGCTCTCCGTCTAGTATCATGTCTCATCTGTCCGCCTCACGCTTCGTCTCATCTCTCTCTCCCGGATTCAGTCTCATTTCCCGTTGCATTCCATCCTGATATCCAGTGCCATCGCATGCCATAATTCATAGTCCCTTGTACGTGTACATCTGTCTCACGGTGTGAGTGTGTGCTTGTGAGAGGATGACTGATGACACAGGGTACGGATGATTGGTCGATGGTGGGCAGGCGTGGGTGGGCAGGCAGTGCGCGGACGCGCGTCGTTGCTCCACTCGGCCAGGCGACGGATGCCAGGAGTGCAGGGCCGTGGGGTGATGTTCGTTGGTACAGAACAACTACGCTCGCTCTCTACGTTGGTCGCATCTCAGATACCAAGTAACAGCATAGGAGAACATCGCTGCGGCATCCCTTCAGCAGTAAGATACATACCAAGGTCTGTCTCCAGACTTCTCCGCATTCCGACCTCCCACCATGGCCTCGTCATCCTCATCCTCCAGCGCCTCCCTCAGCTCGCAACACGCCCAACTGCTCCGCTCCTTCAGCTCCCTCTCCTCCACGAGTCCCTCTGCCGCCGATCTCAAATCTCTCTCGCTCCAACTCACCAAGCTCAAGATTGCTCTCACGCAGGCTGGTCTACTTGTGCCTACGAAGGACGCCAAGAAGGACGATCTGGTCCTGGCGAGAGACGTGCTCGAAGTGGGGGCTTTTTGGAGCATTAGGGCAAAGGATGTCAAGAGCTTTGATAGGTACATTGATCTATTGAGGGTATTCTATACCGACCTTGGGTGAGTAGATTGGAGTCATTGACGCCAGTGTCCTGACAGCGACCGAGCTGACGCTTTCACCTGACATTACGCTGCTTTTGCTCGTATCTCAGCTCGCTCTTGCCAGCCTCGTCCAACCAACCTCCTCTGCTAGGTCTGTCCCTTCTACGACTCCTCTCATCCAACGCAATCGCCTCCTTCCACACCACCCTCGAGACGCTTCCACCAGCGCTCGTCGCCGACTCTCCCTATCTCCAACACCCGGTCAACCTAGAAAGATGGCTCATGGAAGGCTCCTACAGTAAAGTCTGGCGTTCCCGCGATCAAGTTCCACAGGAGGAGTACAGATTCTTTGTGGATGGTCTCATGGAGACGATTCGACATGAGATTGCCAGCTGTGAGGAAAAGGCGTATGATAGTTTGCCATTGAATGATGCGGCGACGCTGCTCTTCTTTGATCGGATGCAGCAGGTGTCTGATTTTGCCAATGAGGTAAGTGGGCGCTGTAAATGGGAGAGCGAGCAAGCGAAGGCTATAGTAAGTGTCTGAGAGCAGCTAGTACAAGCGATGCTCATCCGACTTCCCCCTTCCTTTCCTTCGACTAACCTACAAAGCGAGGCTGGCAGATCAATCCAAGCACCCAGACGGTCCACTTTGGCAAGAAAGCATCAGCAGCAGCAGCCGGGACGTACGTGCCAGCAGGAGGAGCAGGCGGCAAGTTGAGCGCATCGGGGGGACCATTGGCAGATGAGGGTGATCCCATTCCCAAGCGAGCCATGATCGCTTCGAATCTGTCTTTTGCGAGGGAGCTGGAAAGTATCGTGTAGAGGCCCTTTGGAGGTGCCCGGACACGGAAGGGACCTTGGGTCTAATGGCAAATGGCATTAATTTTAGAAAGAGACGTCTACATTGACAAGGCTCTGTAATTAGGCATTCGGCTGCAACTACTTTGACCGCCCTTCCATTCGATCCCTGTCAGAGGTAGCCAAACCTTCTTCTCACTTCCTTAGCTGGTCCTTTGCGCATCTCAGAGCTCTGTTGCACACCTCACATGAAGTTGAGCGCGGCGGTGAGCTTATCAGCCGGATCATCGTCCAGCCTAGCCATTTCAATCTCGCTCAAGAGCTTCTTGATGCCAATGTTGAGTCGAGGTGCTGCACCAGCCCCGCCTTCTCCATCGATTTCATTCTCGCCCAGCCCAGCACTGTGCAGGAGCTGCAGGCAGCGCTGGTGTTCATTCTCCCCTGCAAAGAGGGCCGTTTCCCGCAGAACGTGGTCGACGGAGCGGAGCGAGGTGATGGCGGGTACGCGAATGTTGGCGAGGAAAGCCTGGGAGAGGTCCATGTCCTGCAACATGGGTGCGTTAGAAGAGGTGGCGAGAATGAGGAGCCTCCTGTCCTTGGGTGGGCGCTTGCCCAGCAGAACACTCAGCGCCTGCAGCACTGGATTCGAGAAGCGTGGACCGATGGGCACCCACTCTACTAGCTTCTCGATGGCGTCGATGACGATGATACTCAGGGGAGACTTGTACGAATCGTTGAAGACCTTGTTGACATAGGCAATCTTTTGTGCCTCGCCCATGCCCACCATGTTCTCGGGGGAGACGAGCTTGATAAAGGGGAACCCGGAGGAGAGGGCAATCGTCGCCGCAAGAGCCGTCTTACCGCTGCCGGGAGGACCATGTAGCAAAGCGGTGACGAGCGGGGTGCGCTTGGAAGTACGCACTTGCTCCACGCGCAACTGACCGTCACGCAGGATGACATCGATGTGAGGTGCAAAGTGCATGATGCCATTCTGCACTACCTGCTGCAGCTCTCCTTCGCTCACACCAAAGGCTGGAGTCACCTCGTCCAGGGCGAGGAAGTAGTCGGCGCGGGTCACCTTTGTCTCGTTGACATTGTCAGAAAGGGTAGCATCCGTTCCTCCCTTGACGGAACGCTGCATGGCCCAAGAGGAAGCGCTCTTGACCAGACCGGCAATCTCTGCTCCAGAGAAGTTCTTCGTGAGTGAGGCCAGCTCGTCCAGATCGACGTCAGGGTCGAGCATGCCAGATTTCCTTGATGCGGCCGTCTGGATGGCGAGAATCTGACGACGACCTTTTTCGTCTGGCAGATTGATCTCCATGTGCACTTCCAGTCGACCCGGTCGAAGTAGAGCCTCGTCGATCATATCCAAACGGTTCGTCATACCGATCAAAAGAATATTGTTCAGCTGATCTACACCGTCCAGCTTCGAAAGCAGCTGATTGACGACTGAATCTCCTACTCCTGTACCACCTCCAGTTGAGCCACGCTGCTTGCAGATGGCGTCGAGTTCGTCGAAGATGATGATGTGCAGACCGCTCTCATCGCCCTTTTCCTTGTACTCCTTTTCTGCATCGGCAAAGAGTTTACGAACATTCTCTTCACTTGCTCCGACGAATTTGTTGAGGATCTCAGGACCATTGACAATCTTCGGCTCTCGGGCATTGAGCATCTTTCCAATCTGTCGGGCCATTAGCGTCTTTCCGGTTCCAGGAGGACCGTACAGCAGGATACCCTTCACGTGCTGAATCCCCATCTTTTGGACTAATCCTAGAGGGTAGATCCTCGAGACGAATGCACGACGGAAGATGGCGGAGAACTCGGCGTCGAGACCTCCGATGCCCATGTCTTCGAACTTGAAGTTGGGCTGGAGGATGGCATTCGGAGGGGCTTTCTTCCCACTGGCCTTCAGACGGATCTTGGAGTCTCGAGCTTTGGCAATGTTGACTTCGGTCTGAGTGATCAGAATACCCTTGTCGAGGCCTCCATAGGCAGCTTCGCCATTGGTCGAGCTCTGCGAGTCAACCTGCCCTGCTTCGATGACGTTTACGCCAGTGACGAGAGCCCGGATGTTGTAGCCATGGAATTCGAAGACCAGCAGTTGACCTCTTGTGAACATGTGAGACTCGAAGGCCTAATTGGGGACAGAGAGTACACGAAGATTGAGTGATGCTCGAAGACTGACAAGTTCATTTCCCCTTGACTCTGCTGCTATACTCACTCTGAGGAAGGTGCGGGCCATCTCTTCAGAATCGAATTGTTCTGATGCCTCCATTGCGGCATTGATGAACGAGACCTGAACGAGGAAGATGGAAGCAGGCGTGAGCCTCAAAGTGAATCCTCTACCTCCTGTTTCGATTGTCGCTCGAATACTCACTTCCAGGTCAAGGCCCCCAAGGTAGATGCCTGGCCCCATTGCCAAGGGGTCGTAAACCTCAGCTTGGACATAATGATGGCCCGTGGCGCTCAAACCAGCCCATTGCCGTTGTGCCGCTGCTGTACCAATACTGCCAGGCTGGATCTGTCCTGTAGGATCAACACTGAGAGGATCGTGGAATTAATGGAAGGTGATGGCGGTGAGCAAGGCGGTAGAGCTCTTTAGCAGTGCTTTCGCTTCAGTACTCACGCAGCTGTGAATACGTATTTGCCATCGATCAAGATGTACTGCGTGCCACGCCACTCTTGACCATTCACTGCGACACAGTTGCTGAGAATGAGCGGCTCCGGACACTTTACTACAAGGTAGCTCTGCGGGGTCGCAGCAGAGTGATGAGCCTTCTCATCCTGATCTGGCCTCGGCGGCGGCTGTGGTCGCGACCTAGACGAGCCGGTAGATGGGGAGCCATAAGCGGCCCTCCCGGGAGGAGGTGCTCCAAAGCCGGCTCCTCCACCGCCGTAGCCAGCTCCGCCCGCGGTGCCAGCTGAGCGATAGACATCCCTACTGGGTGGGGCTGCTGCGCCAGAAGAGCTGCCATATGCGCCAGGCGTCGAGGAGGTGTATGCGGCTCGACCTGCTCCGGCTCCGGCGCCTCCTCTCATGAAACCAGCCATGGCAGGCTAGTGAAGCGGACTGAGGGTATGAAAGAAGTGGATGTATGCGTCGCCTGAATCAAATGGCAGTGATGGTTTGATTGTGAACCCTACGCCATGGCTGTTGCTGGTGTTGCCTTCTGGTCCTCCACGGCGGCTGCCTCTGGCTGGCGCGGGGCGAGTCGAGTGGAGCAGGGCCGTGGAGCGGGTGGCTTCCGGCCCGTTGGCTGCCTGCCTGCCCTGCGTTCATCATCATCATCGTCTTCGTCGTCGTCCCTTTTGTCCTTCATCCTTGCTCTCTGCACACCGTACACTCCCGTCCATCTTCTCCTCCCTACTTGGACTCCCCTCGCTCATGGTGGCCTCGAACCGCAGCCTCGCAGCGTCTGTGCGGCTCGCATCAGCCTCATCATCAGCATCCTCCTCTTCTTCCATTGCAAGGACGCGGAAGCTCGCACGCTCCTACGCTACCAAGCCTCCTTCCTCTTCGTCGCCTCCTACCTCGTCTGCTCCTCAACCTCCGCCAGCTTCCACTGCCTACGAAAAGCAGCGGAGATCAGAGTGGCTTGTAGTCGGCGTATCCGGTTCCGTAGCAGCAGCAGGGGCATACTATTGGTACCAAAGGCGCAACAGGCCTGCCGAAGCCACGATTCCGCCCTTGCCAGAACAGCCTGTGACCAGATTCGCAATTCCAGTCAGAGGTCCTACAGGGGAGAGGATGCAAAAGATTGTCACTGCACTGTCTCCCGCGGAAGCGGACAGAAAGCTCAAGGATCAGGAGAGGTCCATATTGGTGGCAGACGAGATTCCAGGTAATCATAGCTTGGTGTATCGCTATGACACCAACAGTGTTGGCAGCAATGATCCCATCGAAGATAGAAGAGCAGAAGCTGTCGTGGATAGTAACAGAGGGGCAGTGGAGGGAAGCTCGGGGCAGAAAACGTCATCATCATCTGCCGCGATCTCTGCCACACCAGCGAGGGGGGATCTGGCGTTCTTTGCCGTCATGGACGGTCACTCGGGGTTCCATACATCGACGTACCTTTCCCAAGTGAGTGTGAGAGTCGGTCTCAGGAGCAGCGGCAAGGAGGGAGACTGACAATCCCAACATATTCACCCTGCGTCTCTGCCAGAAACTGATTGCTTTCGTCGCCCTCGAGCTGGACAAAGTCTTCCGAGAGACTGGGGAGTACGGAAAGATCGCAGAAGCAAAGGGTGCCATGCCTTCCAAGCTGTGGAGAGCTCTAGGCTACGGCAGCGATTCCACTGGCTCTTCAGGCTTGGACGGAGATCCTGCCATCATTCGCCGTGCCATCACAAAGGCATTCGTGGGGCTGGACAAGGAGATCTGCAACACACCATTAGAGCTGCTGAAGGAGTACGAGCTCTCGAGGGCTGCTGGCGCAACTACGTCTGCCTCTGGCAGCGGCTCAGAGAGCAGCCATTCCCTCTCCGCTCTAGCGCACAGTATCTTCCCAACTCCCGGCTCATCGCAAGCTCAGTCTCCCCTCACCGCAACACCCAAATCAGCATATGAGTTGATGCTACCTGCCCTGTCGGGTAGTTGTGCCCTCTTCACATACATCGACAGTCTGCGAAACGACATCTACGTCGCTTGCACGGGCGACAGTAGAGCCATTGCCGGCTGGTTCAACCCGAAGGATGGAAAGTGGACCGTGGAGGCGCTGTCGATTGACCAGACCGGCAGGAACTTGTCAGAGGTCAAGAGGATGCAAGGCGACCATCCACACTCAGAAGCTGACAATGTCATCATGAGAGGTCGAGTCTTGGGCAGCCTCGAGCCGACGAGGGCGTTCGGAGATGCGAGATACAAGTGGACAAAAAATACGCAGGAGAGGCTCTACAAAGCCTTCCTACCGCCGGGCAATCCTTCTGCGCGGCCACCACCCAGGAATCTCCTCACACCTCCCTATGTGACTGCTCGACCTGAAGTGGAGTGGCGACGTCTTCCGGTCGCACAGGGCGAGAAGCAGCTCAAATTCGTCGTCATGGCCACAGATGGACTTTGGGATATGCTCAGCAACGAGGAAGTTGGTACCCTCGTGGCTGGCCATCTCGCCGAGTTGAAGGGTGCGATTGGAGCTTCAGAGCTTGAGAGTCGCTTTCTCGCATCCTCGTCGGTGATCAGTGGAGCTGCGAGCGGCATCGGATCCATTGCCTCTTCCGTCGGAGCAGCCGTCTCCTCTGCCGTCACCAGCTCCAGCTCCTCCACTCCAGCCTCACCAGCACAGCAGTCCAACCCACCTCCCAAGGCACAGCAACAGCGGCACCAAGGCCATCATCCGCTGAGCAGATCCGCCGAGAATCACTTTGTCTTCCAAGACTCTAATCTGGCTACCCACCTTGTGCGCAACGCCCTTGGTGGGGCGGATCAAAATCGGGTGGGTGGGCTACTGGCAATTCCTGCGCCTGATGCGAGGAGGTTCAGGGATGATATCACTGTCAAGTGAGTATGCGGGGAGAGAAGCTGCATTGAGAAGAGAGCAGTCAGAGCTGACCAAGAGACCAACCCTGGCTTGTCGTACCGTCTGCACAGTGTGATTCTACTGAAAGAGCCCAAGGCTACAAAAGTCGCAGATCTCGCCTCGACCTCGGCGCCCAAGTCGAAGCTTTAGCGTCTCTTTGACTCATCGTAGCATATCTCAAAAATCTCAATGTATTCAAAAAAGTAGTGTAAGGTTGCTTGGTCACCCAATGGACATCGTACGTCTAGTCTACATTACAGAGCGCAAATGCCGAGTGCGGCCTATCGTCTCCCACCTAGCGTGCCCTCCTGATCTCCCATAGCCGATAGGTCGTCCTGAGTCCCTTTCTCCGCTCTGTGTCTATTCCTCCGCCTCCACCATCGAAGCCGCCCTTGGGACCGAAATTGTCGTACCCCACCTGGTCCCGCTCCCATACGATCCTTAGCCTCTCCTCCTCTTCCTCCTCACCTTCGCCTACCTCGGTGGCATCGCGCCCCACGTCACCCTTGTACTGGCGACTGCGAGGGAACGCCTCATAGACTGCCTGCACTTCCCGCGCGTGTGTCCTTCTGAGCGGCGAGATGAGGTAGAGGACCCCTCCTGGTGCGAGGTGTCGGTGCGCAACGGATCGGATCCAGCTTGGGTGGAGGGGGTCGTACACGCAATCGCAGGCGATGAGGAGGTCGTAACGCTCCGAGGGGGAGAGGCTGGGAATGCTGGAGGAGTGCCGAGAATTTCCAGAGGAGGGGAGAGAGGGAAGGGTCTGGGCTGTTGAGGAGTAAAGTTGTTTCGCGGGCGAGGACGCAGGAGTGGAGAGGGAGTCGTGCACCTCTTGCCAATCGAGTCTGGAGATGCTCACCGCGACGGACTCTTCTGTTGCTTTGCTCTTCCACTCTTCCTCATTGAGGAGTGCATTGATCCGCAGGTTCTCCAGAACGTGAGGATGATAGTCCGTTAGGTCCACCTGTACGCTCCTCCCCAGCTCATGAGCAAGAGCAGTAAGCGCCAAACCCACCAGCCCCGTGCCCGCTCCAAGCTCTAGCACCTTCCTCGGCAATCTCCTCGTCTCTTGTGAAGAGCTGGAGAACTTATAGAGGAGGAACTGGGAAAGAAGAGGTGCAGCACCCCACGTCCGATTGCCCAGAGCGTCGGACGTGATAGCCGAGTCCTGGATCAGCACTTGCACAGGACCAAAGTGGAAGCGGGTCCGCTCTGGTTCGGAAGCTGGGAGGGCGAGAGATCCTGACGTTCTTCAGTCACCGAAGGCAATGAGTGATTGATCAAGCGGAAGATCACTCACCAGGATTGCCACACAAGGCAGCGAGTACCTCTGCTGCCTTTTCCTGCAGATCAGTCCCTTCGCTCAAGGAAGAAGAAGAGATGATCCTTGTGAGCCAGGTCTGGGCGAAGCGAGACTCGATAGTGTCTGCAGATGCTGGCGAGTCGGAGCCATCGCTGTGATCCTGCTCCTCCTCTTCCTTTGTGCTGAGGTTCACTGGTTGACATTGGCCGCTCCCTTCGAGATGCTCGAGGGAAAGACGTACTACGCGTTCCTGACCTAGACCAATGGCTCGTGCCAACTTTTCAAGGCAGGTTCGGATCACCTCGCTAGCCGGCAGTGGACGCAGAGGAGGCAAGTCGCGGGTGGGCAGAAAGATTAAGGATGCAGAGCTCGTGCTTCCATCGCCGCGGTCACCGTTCATGCGGACTGGACGCTAGACCTGAGTGTCAAGTTGAAGAAGAGGTGCAGCAGTGGAAGGATCTTCGACGGGAAGCACGGCTGGCTTGCGCCAAGAAAAGTGATCGAGCGCCCCGTGCACTGACGGAAAGAGCGGAGATCAGGGCCAAGGGACGTCGAAGTGCGGTGCCTGCGTCCTTCAGCTTCATTCATTGCTTCCATCCGTGGCCTTGCCGAATTGCGGCAATCTCGTGGTCCCTCTGTAGCAAGTCTACCGCACATAGACGAACAGTCGCTCAAGCAAGGTACTGCGACCATGGTACGCGCTTCCTTTCAGTCGGACAGTACTGCCTCTGACGCGACATTGGACGAGAAGGACCCATCAGAGCCCTATCGCGGTCACGAAGAGCGCGATGACGCCGGCCATGTGACGTCGTCCAACTATCGCTTCAGAGATTCCGTGGAGTTCATCGGACAGGAAGAGGAGGAGGAGCAGGTAGGATTGATGCAGCTTGATCGCAGAAGACAGAGAGTGAGTCTGCGTCGGCCTCTGACTGGCAGGGCTCCCTACTGACTTATCTCTCAACGCCAGTCATCACAACGGATACCCCTCTCGTCACGGAAGCCAGAGCGCAAGCTGCGTCGCTTATTGAGGGAACACGAGGCTCTCATCATCATCATCTTCTCCTCGATTCTCGCCCTTCCACTCCTCGTCGCGCTATACGCCTGGCTGGTATCGGCATCACATTTGCCCATCGCCGCATCGACAGATGTGATCGTCAGCCCGCCCTCAGGGTTCCTCCCAGACAACAAAGTCTCCATCAGTGCGGCACGGAAGTATGCAGCTTCTTCCGATGACGCAGAAGGCCACTATGGCCTCCGCCAGGCGCCCGGATTTGCCTTCAATGAAGCAGTACCCGGATGGGCTACCCCTGAGGAGGCGGATCAGGTCTTACGACTCGCCAAAGGAACGACCAAGAAGGCGCTGGAAAGCCAGGGGTGGACGACACTGAAGCCCAAAAGCATGGATGTCATTTTCAACGGAACGCTGGATACTGTCAGCATAGATCTGGCCTGGAGTGCCGAAGACAAAGACGATGGCGTCTTTATGCGCAAAGATCCTGCCACGTCGGACATCATCTTCCAAGACGTGACGCATGCCCGTTTGCAGATGACCGGCCAGGGCAGTGTAGCGCCAGGGGGCGGGCAAGTCACCTTTGTCCGCGGTAAGGACGTGCAGGACAAGACCGGCAAACAGCTCGCATGGGACACCTTCGTCGTCTCCCCGGACCTTTCGCACGTCATGTTCTTTTCCGACACGATGCGAGTCTACCGACACTCGAGACAGTCCAATGTCTGGATCCACAATGTCGAGGAGAAGCGGACATGGCCGATAGGTGACGGTCCTTCGAAGCCTCCAGCGATTGCACATGCTGCATGGATCCCATCTACCTCGTTCAGCTTAGCATACGTGAAAGACAACAACTTGTATGTCGCTCTCGACCCTGATCGTGGTGAAGCAACTCGGATCACATCGGACGGTACTGCCACGATCTTCAACGCCGTGACAGATTGGGTGTATGAAGAGGAAGTATTCGAGAGTAACCACGCCCTTTGGTTCTCCCCAGGAGGGACTAAGCTCGCCTATCTGCGCTTTGACGAGACAGAAGTCCCCGTATACGATTTCCCGATTTACAATCCAGACCCCAGTACTGCTGGGGCGACCACTCCCTACCTGAACTCAATCAAGCTCAAGTACCCCAAGCCTGGCTTCAAGAATCCCATCGTCAGCGCTCATCTCCTTGATCTGAAGAAATTGGCAGACTTGACTGCCCAGTCGACTAGTATCAACATTGAGGTGGCCAAATATCACTTGAAGTCTCCCTTGCCTGTGAGCGAGATTGCTGATGAGAAGAAGGTAGATGAAGCGCTTTTCGCCGCAGAGGATGCGAAAGACAGGCTCGTCACAGAGGTAGCCTGGCTTGATGATGACTCGCTCTTCATCAGAGAGACGGACAGAGGCAGCGACCACCTGCGTGGCATCGTCTTCGATACCGCAAAGGTAGGAGGAGGGCAAGAGATGGTGGGGACTGTTGTCCGCAGAATTGATGCGAAAGACAAGAGTTGGGTTCCGTTCGGTCAAGACATCGCAGCGCTTGGTGTGAAAGATCTCGCGGCGAAGTCTACTGCGTACCTAGACCTCATCGAGAACAGCCAAGGATTTAAGCATCTGGCATACTACCCCAACGCAACTTCATCGGCGCCGATCTTCTTGACCTTCGGGACCTGGGAAGCTGACAAGCTGCTACACGCCGACGTCAAGCGCAACAAGGCCTACATATCTGCGGCGTACCCTCTGCCTCACCATCGCCACATCTTTGCCGTCGATCTACCCGACATCAAGCAAGGCAAGAGTGCTCTGAGCTCCTTTCGACCCCACTTCAAAGACATCAATGCTGCCCATCCAGAGGCCTCCTTCGATGCGACCTTCGACCCGAAGGGAGCCTACTACCTGCTTCGTGAAGCAGGCCCCAGAGTCCCCACCGCTCGAGTGATCGGGGTGGACGATGCTTCCTTCGACTGGATCGTCGAAGATAACGCAGCGGCAGTGAAGACGTCCGCTCAGTATACCCAGGCACATTATGTCTACTATAATGTCACGCTGCCCAACGGCGTCACCACCTCGGTCAAAGAGATTCGTCCATACGACTTTGATGCCAGCGGCGAGACGCGCTACCCCGTCCTCCTGAACGTCTATGGTGGGCCCGACTCGCAGCAGGTCACACACACCTACAGCCCTCAAGAGTGGCACCAGTCTCTGGTGAACGAGCTCGGGTACGTCGTAGCCATTGTCGACGGACGTGGTACGGGATACCGTGGAGCAGCTTACAGAGACGGCGTAGCGAAGCAGCTGGGCAGTATAGAGATTGACGACCTGCTCGCCACGGCAGACAAGATTCGGCGGCTGCCATACGTCGACGAGAAGAGGCTCGGGCTATGGGGCTGGTCCTACGGCGGGTACTTTACCAACAAAGTCCTCGAGCGAGACTCGGGGCTGATCACACTGGGCATCTCCGTGGCTCCGGTGACCAAGTGGACCTTCTACGACTCCATCTACACCGAGCGTTACATGAAGACGCTCGAGTCCAACCAGGCAGGCTACGAAAAGTCGGATGTGCACGTCACTGATGGTTTCAAGCATGCCCACTATCTCCTGGCGCAGGGCAGCGGTGACGAGAATGTCCACTTTGAGAATTCAGCGCATCTCCTGGACCTCCTCACTGCGCAGAAGGTGAGGGGATTCTGGTTCAGGATGTTCACCGACTCTGCGCATGGCATCTCTACGCGTGGGGCGTATAGGGAGCTGCACGAGTACCTGACAGATTTCCTCAAGACGAAGTGGGGTGCGGGAGGGAAGAGGCGGTTCGAGGGCAAGGGTGGAAGAAAGGGTCTGGTGGCTGAGCATGTACAAAGGAGAGGAGTGGAGGAAAGAGAGGAGGAGGATGGGGGACAGCTCGGGGAGAGGGATTGGGAGTCAGAGGCGAAGAGAATATTCAGGCAGGCGCAGGACGAAGCCCTTGTGCGTCGTCTAGCTCGACGGGGCCGCAAAGGAGCAGACTTGTAGATTAATGAAGGTCACCTTTGGACTGTATATCTATCCATCTTCACGCATAGATGGGCACAGCCTCACGTGTGCGGCTTCGTCGCTGTCATGTCGCTGGTCCAGTCAAGAGCCGTGATCTTTGCGATTCGTTCATTCCCTGGTAGTGTACAATACTGTGCATTGCTGCAGCGCAGTGCTACGAGTCTACATCCACTCCTCTTTCCCTCAAAAAGTCCTTTGCGTTCTTGATATCCTGCCCAGCGGAAGTCGAGGGGAGAGCCGATCATACGAGTCAGCTACTGCAATGCCCATCACTGAGTCAATGTAGCCGTCCTTCCTGTCACCTCTCCAAGTACTCACCACCATCAAACTCTCGTAGGCTTCGGGTACGTCGTTGAAGTTGAACAGGGCCCAACCTACCTGCCACAAGAGATAGGAGCCAAAGGAGACGAGTGTCCACCAGGGTACCTGTGAAAGAAGGACAGAACAGAATATTCGGGAGAGGAAGTAGCTCGTCAGCTCTCTTGCCGCTCCAGCTCGCAATAAACTAGCCCTCGCCGAGGCACATCTGAGATCACTCACCACAGGCAGCAGGTCCTCCTTGACTTCCCGTGACACGCCAGGCAGCGGCAGCAGATTGAACAGGAGGGCGGTGTAGATGAGCGAGGCAACTGCGCTGTACGCCAGAAAGGCAGTGAAGCGCGACATGTCTGTCTGCTTTGAGGAAAGAGGATCGGCGAAGGGGACGATGGTGATGCTGGTGATGCAGGCCAGGTGTTGGCCAGGTGTTGTTCAGGCCTCGCCTCGCCTCCCTTCCCGTGAGTGTGGGTAGGGAGACCAGATCGGACCGGAAGCAGAGGAGGGAGGAGTGGAGAGACGAAGGGTCTGATTTTCGGACCCGCGCCTGGGGAAGCGCACGCCTGTGTGTCCGTCTGTGCTTTGGGCAAGTGGAATTACGACGCTTCGTCTTGGCTGCTCGCTTGAGTGCACCTCGTATCCAATCCTTCCCTGGTATCATTGTCCATCTTCGTTCTCTTCCCATCGCTCAGTATCTTCAAGAAGAAGAGGGAGAGCAATTCAAGATGCAGGCAGTCGACTTCAATAGACTCAAGGAGGGAGAGGTGGATCTAGGAGTGAGTAGTTGGCTGGCTGGCAGGCAGACCCCTACCCCTCGAGCGGACCACTAACGAGGCTTATGGACTTTGAATTGAACAGACATCGATTATGGCAGTGGCATACGATGAAGGAGTGATCATGGGAGCAGATTCGAGGACAACCATGGGCAGCTATATCGTGAGTCTTCCCGACCTCTAGCCCGGTCAGCCTGCTGTCACTTCGAAAGAGGGCGGAAGTACTCACCAGTCCGATCTCCTCTCTCCAACTCTCAAATCACCAGGCCAACCGAGTGACAGACAAGTTGACACACATCTCCGATCGCATCTACTGTTGTCGAAGGTGAGCCGAGTAGAAGCTGCTGCCGCTGCCATTACCCATGTCGAGGCAAATGCTGACCACCTGCCCTCTCCTCCCCTCGAAACTGTACAGTGGGTCAGCGGCAGACACTCAGGCAGTGGCAGACATGATCACCTACTATCTGGAAATGTATTCTGTAGAAGAGAACCACCTCGTTCCCGTGGCAACCGCTGCGGCGCTATTCCAGCAGGTGGTGTATGCCAACAAGGACAAGCTGAGCGCAGGAATCATCGTGGCGGGATGGGATGACAAGAAGGGTGGGAGTGTCTACAATGTGCCACTGGGCGGAGGAACATTCCAGCAGCCATGGGCTATCGGAGGTGAGTCAACATAGTGTCAGAGTGAGGCGCCAGAACAACTCTTCGCTGACATCGATGATGCCCCTCCCCGCTTTCTCCTATGGCAGGTTCCGGCTCGACATACATCTACGGTTTCTGCGACTCCACCTGGAGGCCTGGGTGGGGTCGGGAACAGACGATCGAGTTTGTCAAGAACGCCCTCAGTTTAGCCATGCACCGTGATGGATCTTCGGGAGGCACGATTCGAATGGTCGACATTACAAAGAAGGGTGTGGAAAGGCATTTCATCCCAGGCGTGAGTTTGCTTCCGTCAAAGTTGGAGTGCTACAGAGGTACTGATGTTCCTCCTTCTTCGACTTCTTGCTCCGCTTCCAGAACGAGCTACCAGAATTGTCGGCTAAGCTGGTGTAGAGGGTCGAGCAATGCCAATCTTCCTCGGGCATCAGATTTAGCTATTTTCGATCATGTGAAACCGAGAGCACTTTGTGGTGAAGGAGTGACAGATGGTATTTGTACGTGCTGGACGAGCTGTCACCACTTGTGGTAGTTTGATGGAGGCGAGGGACCGCTCGAAGACGACATGAGTCTGTCGAGTCAGATCCACGGCCTTTGATCTCGCGAGGAGCTTTCACCCTGCCTTTCTCCCCAATCAGGTTGCGCCCGCCCCATTTCCATCGGCAGGCTTGCTCATCTCGCCTCCCTCCATCTTGTATGGTCTGCGGCCAATTTCGATGAACTTGGCCTCTCCACTCGTCTCCCAATGATCCGCACCCTCTACGACCTTGTAGTCCGGGTCAAGGTATGTCTTGCGGAACTCCTCCTTTGCCTCAGTGTCGATGCCCATCTTCTCCTTGCGCTGAGCTAGGAGATCCTTGTCCCCGCGGGGACCTGGGTGGGCAGCGGTGGTTGAGGTCATTAGAACTGGGGGACCGAGGGGGAGCTTCTGGTCTAGTGGATGCCAGGTGTGACTGATAGAGGTAGGAGGGGGACCAGAAGAAGGCTCAGAGAATGCTCCGCACACTTAAGGTCGCCATCCACCTCCGCCTTGCAGCTCACATTGTCTTGCCGTATGTCTTGTACAGCTCACTCAGCGGACCCTTTTCCACCTCATCGGGCATTCCTGCAGCCACTCCAGGCACGTAATTGGAGGCCAGCTTGGCGGCTGCTCCAGCGGGCGAGGCGACGGCTATTGCGCAAAGCAAGCCCGAGGCTACCTCGTGCTTGTGAGAATGCCAGAAGTGACGTTCTTCCATGGGTAGAGTCTCGAAGAGCCGCTCCGAAATGACGTACTCTATGCCGATCAGCCTGGCTCCCGGCTGATCTGAGTCATAGATGATGCACTGGTCGATGGATCACAGATGTCAGACTGAAGTGGCTCGCAGCGTCACAGCAGCTGCAGATAGTCTGCCTGTACCTACCTGGTGCATCTCAGGATTGGTATGGGCGCAATAGTGGAATGCCTCTACCACCTGTATTCGATCATGCGATGGTACATGGTAGGCGTGAAGGCATTGGTGAATCTGATTAATGGGAGCGAATGTTGTGTGAGAGCTGATGATCGCAATGTATTGCGCGAGTAGGGGAGAGGGTGAGGAGCGTCAGATATTGTCTCGGTGTATGCTGCAGTCGAGGCATACCCACACACCTCATTTTTGTTGATCGTTCCTGGGGCCTTAGAACAGGGACTAGATGAAGATCATGCGAGGACGAGGAGCAAACGAAAGCGACAGACGACAATAGGAGCGAGGTCGAGGGAGGCAGGACAATGGTCAGTGGCCCCCGCGTCGGTGTCTTGCCGTTGTGTCGTTCGTCGTCCGTCTTCTCGCACAGACAATCAGGGTCCAGACGGCAATTCCCGCGCCAGGACAGCTCCACATGGCCAGATGGCTCTTCCCGTCGCTTTGAGGCAATCACCTTCTCACCGCTTCCGCAATTCACCCACCTAATCATTCGTAGACATCACACCCACCCATCACCATGTCTCCTTCGTCTCTCCCAGTCATCATCGTCACTGGCGCATCTCGCGGCATCGGGCTCAGCACAGTACAATACCTTCTCAACTCTTCAGCCCTCTCCAGTCCTTCGGTGCCAAAGTGCAACGTAGTGACCCTCTCCCGCTCTCTTCCCGAAGGACTTTCCAGTCTGCAAAAGAATCACAAAGACCAGCTGGAGTGCGTTCAGGGAGATGTACTCGACGAGAGTGTCCACGATAGGCTGGTCAGGACGGCCGTCGACAAGTGGGGAAGGTTGGACGGACTGATCCTCAATGCTGGAGTCATCGAGTTCGGCACCGTAGCAGGCGGAAAGGTGAGCAGTGACAGCAGTGGCACCCTTGGCCAAATAACGCCCTGCCCCACCAATGGACCTGTATTCACCAATGTCCGTCCCTCTTTACGTCTTGCTAGCCTTCGTCCTTTGCCAACCAGATTGCCATCAACCTCTCTTCTCTCTTCACCACTCTCCACTATGCCCTGCCACCGCTCCGCTCCTCGCCTACCGGCCTCGGACGAGTAGTCTTTGTCTCTTCCGGTGCGGCTATGGGCAACTACGCAGCTTGGGGGCCTTACAATGCCTCCAAAGCTGGGCTGAACGCCCTGGCTCGCACAGTGGCCAATGAGGAGAAGGGCAAAGTGGCTGTCTTTTCTATCCGACCCGGTGTGGTGGATACGGAGATGCAGGCGCAGATCCGCGACCACGGCACCAGCATGGGTATGGACGATGCTGCTGTCGAGAAGTTCACAAGCATGCATGCCAAGGGAGAGTTGGTCAAGGCAGAGGATCCAAGCCATGTCCTTGCTGCACTCGTAACAAAGGGAGGGCTGGATGAGCCTAAGACGAAGGAAGGAAAGGGTATTGGCAGGGAAGGCGCCTTTGTCAGCTGGGACGAAGATGTGCTCAAAGAGTACAGAAGAGCCTAGAAGGGGCCTCCGCTGTCATCAGATGTCCCTCAGCAATGCAGACCTCACAGTGAAGGTTCTCCACCTTGCCCACTCTTCGCGACCTTTGAGATGCTTAGTCAGCAAAATCAACCTCATTGGTCACGGAAGCACGGCCTATGCCTCCAATTCTTCCTACCCCGCTCTCGACCCTTACAATACCCGCCACTGTAGTCGCACTCACTGCTGAGATTTGATCTTCAGCCAGCATCGCTCGGTCCTATTAGACTTACCGCTCCTGCTCGACGCTGCTGAATCTAGCCGGTGACGCTGCACTTCTCTTCCCCACCCGCCACCACAATGTCTTGGTACTCGCCCCGTATGCCCTCGGGCGGCAGTGCCTCCTTGACCGCCTCCTCTTCTGTCACGACTTCGCTGAGCAAAGGACCACCACCGCCACCGGAGACGCCTTCGCAAGTGAGAGATCTGGGAGTTGGCGTGTGCTATGATCTCGGGGCTTTCAGAGGTGAGCTTGGCAGGAATTCAAAGGCGATGAGACAGCCTTCTCGCGTCTGTGTGTAGTGCTGACTTCTTGCTTCGTTCGCTTGGCTCGTATGCTCTGCTAGAACTGATGAGGCAGTATCGACTACTAGACGATGGAGTCACCACCCGTCTCAACCGGACAATAGCCAAATCGCGCTCTTCTGGTCAAACGCACTCCCCGTCTCTCCTCTACTCCCCCACCACCTTCTCTTCCTCCTCCTCCTCCTCTCCCAATCAGGGTTCCTCATCCTCCAACCCCCTCTCTAGCTCAGGGTCGAGCTCGCTCGGAGCAGGAACTCGCTTCTCCTCGAGCTCAGCTGCTGATCTAGGCACGACGACCTACGTCGCCTCGGACGAGGCCTGTGGAGCCTTCTGGAAGGAGCTCACGGGGTACTGGAAGGGACGGCAGGACGTGATTCGATACTGCATCGACGTTGTGGACAAAGGCGCTGGCGGAAGTGGTACTTCCACCTCGTCCTCTTCACCGAAACAGATTGGAGGGTCGAGCATCTTCGGAAAGGCAGGCAGGGACGACCGAGAGCTAGATGCAGACTATCAGGCGAGCAGACCTCCCACTTCTGCCGCTTCGAGAATGAACGAAGCGCCATCGGCCTTTCCGGGATGGGACGATCGAGGCTCGAGGGCCGAGCAGTCCGATGCAGCACTAGTGAGTGATCCTGGCATCTCCTTGTCTCCTCTGCCTCAATTGACTGACTCCCTGAATGTCTCTTCGTCCTCCTTCTCTCTGCAAAAGCGTCGTCAACTGCACAACGAGCTCAGCATCGACAGTATTATCCGCAATCGATCCCTGCAAGCATTTAAATCGCGATGCACCCTCTTCCGCTTACCTGTTGATGCGAGTGAAGAGGAGAGGAAATTTTGGCAGGGGGAGAGATGAGATGGGATGGGATGTAAAGGGGGAAGGAAGGGGGCTGCCTCGCTCGCTTGTATTGGCTTGGTCTTATCAAGTTGGATGAGCTACAGAGGGACTTTGGAAGTGGTTACAAATGCAGAGTGGAACGAGGAACCTTCAATGACACTACTTGTACAATGGCAATCCATCACTTTACCCCTGACACCAGATGTCGCATCGGGCAAAGTCTCTTCAGGCCTGTCCTGTCTCACACGCGGCCTCACTGCATCCTCCTCCTCCTGGCAACCAGTCTCACGTACCTTGTCTGACACGTCCATGTCCATGTCCACATCCATGGTTGAGGAAGCTGGAAATGAGAAAGGATACATTGGGTATTGGGTATTGGTTCGAAGTGATATAGTTGACAATGGGTATACTTGGGTATTGGATACGGGTATGGGGTATGGGGGACGGGTAATGAGTAATTGGTGAAGGAGATTAATGAGGTACATAAGACAGCATCCAGTAAGATTCCCCGAGGCCGGGCAAGACCGTCGGCAGTAGCGAGGGAGCGAGCGACCGACAGTGAGATCGCTTCCATCTGCTCAAGTTACAGTCTCCCTCTCCCTCGCCTCCTCTTCTCTGGGATCGACCTGCGCCTGGGGAGGCGCTGAAGTGCCGCCAAAGGTAATCCAGCTTCCCAAGCCCCAACCTCGAGCAGACTTTCCAACTGCAACTGCGTCTGTTGAGTCGACGACAGGTTCGTTATCCATAGTGCTCTTCGTTGCCAAGGCCATCGTCCCGTCGGAAGGTGGTTGAGACGAAAGGACAGCTCTCGACGAGGGCGAGGGCGAGGATGCAGTCGCAGGCGACAAGCTAGGGACTGCACTTGCTCGAGCGATCCGCCCGCCCGGGCCTGTATAGGAGAAGGCAAAAGGTCCCGAAGCCGAAACAGTTCGCCTCTGTGAAGGGCTTGGACGTCTTTGCGGTATGATGCCCGAGGTTGAGACAGATGTGCTGGCCATCGGCGCTTCCATGTAAGAGGGGGATGTGATACTCGGGGAATAGGCAGTGGATAGCCCTGGTGACCAGAGTGAAGATGAAGATGTGGCGCTGGTTGAGCTGCGTGTAGAGACGACTGCGGGAGCTGAGGGATGACTGCGATGCAATTGCTGTCGCCTGCTCAGCAGCGTGGACGTTGGCGAGCTGCTCCTCGATGATGTGCGCGTGCCCATCGTTGGAACTTCTGCAGAGTACGACGAACGCCGTGAAGGCCCAGGCGAGGATGGAGAGGTCGAGCTGGAGGGACTTGGCGAATCTGGCGCATCGAGCGCACGAGCCCTTGAGGAGTCTTCGTCATCCAGGAGCTCCTCCATCTGCTCGCCAGATACGTCGGGTAACGCTGGAGAGGAGGCAGACCTGGCTGTCTGGAACGATGCGGCCGTGATAGTGGAGACGCCACTGCTGCTCCGCACCGAGAGATGGCTGGAGCTCCCTGCCCGTTGAGGAGAGTAGGGAGTTGAAGGAAAGCCAAAGGGGCTTGCTGCGCTCGATGGTCTTCTCGGCCCTTCCGCAGCAGTCGAAGTCGAAGTCGACCGTTGAGGCGATGCAGTGGACGACACAGCGGACAAAGAGGCGAGCATGCTTTGTGCGTCCCTCCTTCCTCCCAGGCTCGGGCGATCGCTCCCACTTGATCCTGCGCCTGCATCGCTACCTCCTCCGTTGCTCCTGACCTTGTGTTGTCCTAGCATCTTCTCCAACCTCCTCGCAGCAGACTTGCCCATCGTCACTCCCTGGTCCTGAGGTGCCTCGACGATGCCCTTGACGCCGCCCTCGAGGCTGCTGCTACTCAGTTGCGCAGCTGCTTCCACCGTCGGATCTCCTGTTGCAGTACCTAGCTTCCAACCTCCCGTCGAGGTTGAACAGGAGGGGTTGCGCCTTGGTCCCCGGGGGAAAGACGCTAATGTCGAACCCTTCAGTAGGGTCTGCAACTCGCAGGTGCGCTGCTCTACGTACTCGGTCATCTGCCGATTGGCCTCTAGCTGCGTCAGCAGCTCCACTTCCCTCTTGCCCATGAGTAGCTCCGAGGCATTCTCATCCACTCTAAATTGTGCCAGCTGTTTCCGATCAGAGAGAGTTCTTTGTAGTGCTTCTTGAGCAGATTGGAGGGCGAGAGAGGAGGATGCGAGGATTGCATCCAGAATCGCGTCTTCCTCGTCCTCGTCCTCGTCCTCCTCCTCTCCATCCTGCCGAGCTTGACTGCGTCCGTCCGTCTCCTCATTATGCAGCGTAGAAGTAGCAGTCCATATGCTCCATCTGTCAGGCTCCGTCCCAGCTTTTGCAATGGGCTCAGGCTTGAGACTTCTCACAGACACCTCCTCGTCCTGCTTCTCTTCCCCTGCTGAGCCTGGTGATGAGGGCGAGCGCGAGACCGATCCAGAGCGCGGATCACGCATATTCAGAGCCAGTCGGTGGAAAATCCAGCTAGTGTCCGTATGGAGCCTTTTGCTGCGAGAGAGAAAGAGAAAGAGAGAGAGAAAGGCTACCTCTTTCCTCGGGCTGGGGACATCTCGCCGGCTGACCGCGTCGGATGTCGTCTGGTCTTGTCTCTTTCTTTGCGTCTTTGTGATGCAGGGGCCCGGACCGATGACCGATGACCGACAGCCGATAGCCGATAGCCGATGAATACGGAAGCAGCGGGTCAGTGGAGTAATGTAGTGACGTGTAGCGTAGCGGTCGAGTCGAGTCGAGTAGTGTAGCGTAAGATAGACTAGATGGAGAGAGGAGCAGGCTGTGGAGATGGTTGCCCTGACAGACGGAAAGGAGGCAGATCTCTTGGCTCATTGCCCCGAATTGTGCATCCGCCTCACACGCCACGAGGGAGACGGGCGGAAAAGAGACGCGGGGCGGACAGATCATCCGGGCAAAAGAGGCACGTCTCCTCACTCACGACTTCAAGGCCAACGACGGGCATATGCTTGAATCTTTCATAGAGAAGAGAATGTGTGTATGCGAAAGTAAGAAAAGACAGACAGAGACGCGAACAAGCGCAAAGACAGAAAGGATAGGCAAACCCAGAATGTACAAACGCCAGGGCGGCCCTTGGCGCTTCAGATGAGGGGCATGCAAGAGGTAATCACACCTGACCCACGACTGAGCAGCTAGCTACCACCAGACCCATTTCCCCAACTAGCTCGACCGCGGTGGCCTTCGATAACCACCTTCAGTTGGCAGCCAAGATACGTCTAGAGTGCCGCTACATTTGCAGGGCAGCACTCTTAGTGCTCAATGACGGAGAGGTTACCGCTGATGAGCTTGTTCTCCAGGATGGATCCGTCGGGAATGGTGATATGCGACCCCTCATTGGCCACGATGATCACTGTACCCCTCAGCTGCACACCCCGACCAAAGACGACGTCTCCGCTCACGGTGAGGTGATCCAGCTCAATGATGATGGGGATGGACTTGAATCTCCTCTGGTAGTTTGACACCTTCTTGAATGTGTCTCCCAACTTCACCACGGGCGTCTGGCCAAACAGACGCTTCTCGGACATCATCAGGGAGCCGTGCTGCAGGTGGTACAGATCCGACTGGATCAAGAGCAGATCCGAGCATGCCTTGACCGGCAGGAAACGGGATCGGGGCACATTCACACCCTTGGCACCACGGAAGTGCTTGATGGCAGCAGCACAGGCAGTCTCCAGCTGGATGACGGCCTCGCCTGATCCGAGCTCCTTGTTGTTGACAATGATCTCCAGGTCGAGCTCGTCATTGGAAATGACCCGCTTGATGGCCTTGAGGTTGATCCAGAGGGAGTTGCAGTTGAAGATCTGGAACTTCTTGATGCTCTTGAAGTCCTCGATGTGCTCCTTTGGCACCTGGGCCACTTCCAGCAGACGAATCGTACCCTCGTAGTCGATCAGTGTTCCACCCTTGACATCCGCCTTGGTCTTGTCAGTGACCTCGGAGATGAACTCGGCTTGCGAGTCGATCATGTGCTGGAAGATGTTCAGGTCGACAGTGGCGCCCAGGTTGTCAACGTTGGATACGAAGATGTACTCCTTTCCGGCAGCAATCAGTCGGTCCAAGAGACCAGAGTTGTGCATGGCGTCAAACAAGTCTCCGTGTCCAGGAGGGTACCAGAGAGCCTTGTCGCTGGTAGCGCTGCGAGGGCAGGGGAGGAGAGACTCCTTGCTCACACGGGGATACCTCGACTGGTTGAAGGTGAGGATCTCGATGTTGTGGTTGGCATACTTCTGGATGACACGAGCTGTGTCGTCGTCGGTGTTGAAGGAGTTCATGAGGATAAAGGGGACGTTGACATTGTGGGACGAGTTGAGGTGCTCGATTTGGCGCACCGACAGGTCCAGGAAGGTCATACCGTCGCGGACTTCAATGACCGACTTGGGTCCAGTGCAGCCCATGGTGGTACCCAGACCACCGTTGAGCTTCAGCACAGCAAGCTTGTTCAGGATGGAAGGGTCCTTTGCGTTCTGCAGCTGAGCGTAAGGAGTGACCTGCTCGGCAGAGGGGGACTTGACCTTGTCCCAGTCACTGCATGGGAGAGGAAGCGCATGAGGAGGAGTGAGATTAGATGCTCTGGGAGGCTTGCACCACTCTTGCAATGCTGATTACTCACAGCCTCTCGCCCTTTGCCTTTTCCGAGAGGTATCGATTGAAGAGACCGAAGAAAGAGCTCATCTCGGCATCAAATGCCTATGAGGTGGGCGGGCAGCAGGAAGGGAGAGCAGAGCATTAGTCTCGCAGCAAAAACGGTTTGCGGCATCACCTCTCCACAGACGTGACCTCAGACTCACCTTCCTTGCGATGGGGTCTTCAATTTCGGCGACCATCTTGTTGAGCTCGTTCCTCATTGCCTTTGCAGCAACTCCAGTGGTGGCCGACTTGAAGTCGATGTGGGAGGCTCCTCGGGTACGAGGGTTAGCCTTGATCTGGGCGGAGCCAGGCGTTGAGAGAGAGGATGCCATATCTGGTGAAAGAATGTAGGAGGGGTGATCTGATCAGTTCTGAGCTCGTAATGGGAGGAGGGTGAAGCGGTGCAGTAGGGCATCAAGGAGGGAGGCAGGACTGGCTGCAAGAAGAGCTTATATGCTGTGGAATGCGTCGGCCTGGCCAAGTACGGAAGCCGAGCAATTTGCTTCCAAGGCCTCGCAACTCCCACGCCCATTGTCTTGCAGGTATAGCAGAGGGCTCATGTGCGACTGTCTCCCCCCAGAGTCTAATCCCCACTGGCTGATCACCTGTCGGTTGTGCCCCAATTTCTTGCCGCGTTGAGCATTCCGGGATACTCACCTGTGACGAGTGATGTAGGCGACAAGGTAAAGGTCTAGGGAGCAAAGAAGGGCGTGTGGCAGGTGCCTTTGAGGCGTAGGTATGGAAAGGTGGAGAGAAGAGAAGAGGGGTGGGGGACGGAGGATGATCGGAAGGTAGGTTGGCAAAGGTGGGAAGATGGGGCCATCGGGAAGTCAAACAGAGACACACACGGGTAGCAGGAGCACGAGGGGAGGCCAGGCGTGCGCCCACAGTCCACTGTTGGTTGGTCTGGCTGTCGGGGAAGAAGCGGACAGGCAGGGCACGCCGACAGCAGACGCACTGCAGCCACCACGGCCACATCGCCCACCACCTTCCGCCCACGAATCTCCGCGCCTGGGTGGCAGCAGTGCACTGCGCTCCCTCACCTGGGCCGCCGGGCAACCTGCCAGCCCCAGCCACTGGATCAGTACGGCCATCCATGCAAGCCCACGCTCATTTGTGGCGAGGGCCATCCGAGGGGGCTGGGCGGGGCCACCTGGAGAGTGATTCGGCGAGATTGATCCTCTGCAAGAAGCACGCACCCGCTCATCAATTCCACCGCGTAGAGCCTGGTCGCGGAAGAAGCCAACGACACTCCGTAAAGGCGCTCGCTGCATTACAGGATGAAATGGAAGATCCCTGCAGCCAGACTGAGACATGGACAAAAATTTCAATACAATGGCACACACCACGCCCCTCCCTATCTCGATTGACTGGAAACCCAGGCCCCCAACCAAGCCACTGTTCACACAAGGGCAGCGGCTGCACGGTTCCCCATTGAGACGGACTTGTTCATCATAGGGCCAGTAAGTAAATACATTTCATCGCCACTCTCGCAGATAAGGGTGGTCAACAAAGACATGCAGCCTCACACAAGTCAGCCCCAGCTCGAGCCTCGTGTGACAATATCGGAAGGCAGGCCAGAGGGATTGAGAATAGTGAAGACATCATCATCATCTCCTCCCATTGTATCCATCTCTCCCCGTCTTCCACTCGCACATTGTTGATTTGCCTCTACCGAAATGTAGAGGAGTACACAACACATGCACGCAGGACATTTAGATCTTGGTGACCTTGAGTCCGTCCTTCCACAGGATGAAGAAGGGAGTCACACCGTCCTCACGGTAGTTGACAAGGGCAACCATGCTGAGAAATGAGCAGGACAGGCAATGATGTCAGGTTTCCTTCTCTCGTCACGAGTGCAGACCCCCTTGCATTCACACCCATTTACTCACCCGTCCAGGTTCATGCTCTCTCCAACGTAGAAGTCGTAGTCCTTGAAGTTGCCCACGATCTTCTTGGCAAACTCGGCAGCCTTCTTCTCGAACACTGGCACACGCTCAGGGTCCTCCTTGGCGAGGCTCTCCTTGATGGCCTTCATGTACGACTGTTCATCGGAAGACAAGGCAGAGGCGTCAGCGTTTGCTATTGATTGGCGGCACGTGGGCAGCATTTCTGCGCTTGGGCGTAATCATTTGAGTCCCGAGAGAGTCTTGGGCACGCTGACTGCTCCAAACAGAGTGCCTCGTGTACTGTCGCAGACCTGCCGGTTGCTGCTGCTCGACTATGCCTGCTTCTGCTTCTGCTTCCCGCCCCCCTGACCCTGCTTCCCCGCATTCACGCCCTTCTCCTTGTCTCCATAGCTGCGTTTGCTGCAACGCATGAGCATCATGAGTTATCAACTCACCTTAAGGTGGGTGAGGTAGCCCTTCTTGTCAAAGGTAGTCGACTGCAGACGGAAAGAGTGGACAATGTTGATGACCTGGGTACCACCGTTCTCAAGGGCCTCGGCCTGCTCCTCGGCAGAGGGGTTGCCTCCAATGTCAACGTCGCCCTCGGAGATGACAATTTGTTGAGCGTCGAGCTCGTAGACAATGTCGTCAACCTCCTTGTAGTCGTAGGCGTCCGAGCCCATCTCGTCGCCGGAGATCTTGTCGATGAAGAGCTAATTTGATGCAACAAGGAGAACGGGACGGGAGCATGTATAGTAAGGGGAGAAGTCAGCTGGCTCTGTTCCATGTAATAGCCCTCCGAACTGCTCTGCGAGCAGCAGCCATGAGCTCACCTTCATGATGTATTAGGAGGTGATATGGGGAGGGATGGGAAGGACAATGAGGTTGTTTAGCGGAACGAAAGGCGGGGCAAAGCAGAAGGAACGAGGAGGGGCAGCTGGCTCGCGTAGGAAAATTCACGCTGGGCGAGGCTTGAATCTCGGCTCCGGTTTGGATTGTAGTTTCGGACTCCGAATGGTGTTGGACTTCCACAACACCGGAAAGCCAAGCAACACTTGAACTTCATATCAGTCGCATAGGAGCAGATCAATAGCAGGGTCGTCCGTCTTCGCCAGTATGGTCCTCACATCCGCCATCGGAGGATCCAAGGTGAACTCTACATATGGTAAGAGCAAGAATCTTCGCTTTGGTGGTCCGAGGAAGACTGTTAATGCTGTCGTGCTTAGCAGCGATTCCGAGGACGATTCCGATAGCAGCAATGAAGTCGAGAACGCACGGAAGAAGGTATTCCCAAAGAAGACGCCATCTTCTGTCCAAGTTGTCCCGCAGTCTGGCCCTCTGATCAGCAAGAAAGCGCCGAACCATGCCATTGCCGACGACAAAACATCATCTGCGGGGAAAACACGGCCACAACCTGCTGACGAAGGCAAGCTCAAACCGACGGCTTCTTCTTCACGCCCAGTCTCTCAGCCATCAACCTCTCACCAGTCTAGGCCAAAGGCGATACTAGCAGAGCATCACAGACTTCTGCTAACCCAACCTGGTCTGACCACCAAAGCAAAGCTCACCCTGGCAGATGCTCCACTTCCCTCATCATCTCCCCTCTCTTCTCCTCCTCCGCTACCTCGCCCAGGAAAGAGCGTCGCGGCCCCTGATGGTGCCCATGTCACAAGCTCGCTTCATCATCCCAGTCGAAAAGCTGGTCTTGTGGCCCAGGCACGTGTCCAGACGCTGTTATCACACGAGGCAGAGGATGTAAGCAGCTCAACCAATCGTTTGCGGGCTGAGGTCAAAGCCCGGAAACCTGTTGGTTCAAAAGAGTTGGTCGAGAAGAGCTCTCCAGACCACTCAGTCAAGGTCATGGCCAAGGATTTGGAAGGACTGGAAATGAGCAAGGAGAGCAAAGTGTTTGACAAGGGTCTAGAAGCGCTACTATCCACATGTGCCCAAAGGGCGCCACTTGATTTCACTAAGGCTATTGGTCGCCTGAGACGCGATGCTGATGGAGGGATCAGGCTGATCGAAAAGGCAGGCGAAGCTTCATACAGCGAGGTCTTCCGCTTGCATGACGAAAATCCACCTTCTTCGTCTGCCTCATCACGAACGACATCGGTGCTCAAGGTCATCCCTCTCGAGACTCGCAGACCAGCGGGCTCTGCCCGAGAACGAGAGCGCAAAAAAGGCCGGACGAGCAGCAGTGGCCCCTCACCGAGTAGCACTGCGCGAGGGGAGGAAGTGATAGCATCGTTGCCTTTGGATGTCAAGCGCGAGGTCGACATCACAAACCGATTGGCAGCTCTGACGGAATCTTCCGGTACACGAGGCGGCGAATTCGTCACTCTACTCTCTGCTCAGGTGGTCACAGGTGTGTACCCCACCATCCTGCTAGACGCTTGGGATCGATATGACACCAGGATGGGCGGCTCCGAGAACATTCGTCCTTCAGACGCAGAGGGCGCGGAAAATCAATTGTATTGCCTTCTCCATCTCTCCGACGGAGGTGAAGACGTCGAATCCGTGTCCCTCACCAGCTGGACACAAGCCCTGACGATCTTTGCACAGACGGTCGACCTCCTTGCACGAGGCGAGGAAGAAGTCCAATTCGAGCACCGCGACCTGCACTGGGGCAATGTCCTCGTCGAGAAGCTGGCAGCACCAGAGGACGACGAGCCGCAGCTTATCGCTCTCTGTTGGCCCGATCTCCTCGAGGCAGACAAGTCTCGTCTGCGCACAACGATCATCGACTATACACTCTCTCGAGCACAGCTCACCTCTTCGACTCTTGCGACGTGCGACCTGTATTCTCAGAAGAGCCTCTTCCGCGGAGACGCAGAGGAAGACTATCAGTTCGAGGTGTATAGACTCATGAGAAGCCACGTCCGTAGTGCTGCTCGACAAGTCGCAGGTGAAGATGCAGACGAGAAAAAGGGCTTCTATCCTGGTACGAATGTCATCTGGTGCCACTACCTGGTCCGGAAACTCCTCGAGGAGAAGAACTTAAAGGACCCTCTCCTGCCCACGCACACCACTGCGAAGAGGACATCTTCTGTGCGAGGACGCCCTACCGGCCCCACTGCTGGCTCGCGCTCTAGGTGCAAGGAAGCGGAGCGCATTGCGCATACCCGATTGCTGGCTCTAGAGAAAGTGCTGAAAGAGGCAGTGGAGAGCTTGAGACAGGGGCTCGACACTTCCAGCAGGAGGCGGGGGGACGGTCCAGTGCTGGGAAGCAGTGTGCAGTTGCGCAAGTACCTCGAAAAGGAGTGGTCAAAGAGATGAATGACTGTATACCCTGATGCTGTAATACCCAATGTGACAATGTACATCGACATAATTCCTTGTCAGAGAGATTGCCTCAGCCAGCGCGCGGCAGCATCTCTCAGCTCGTCGTCTTCCTCTATGACATCTGCCACAATCTTCCGAGTCTCCTCCAGACCTTCCTCTTGCGCCTCATGCACATCTTCCTCTACAGCGTTCTGGCCCTGTGAAGCTGCCCTTGCCAAGCGCGGCCGCTCCGTAAGCGCATCGTACCTCTTGCTCTTGAGAGCAGAGAAGAAGTGCGTCCAGAAATCCCTCGCGTCTTCTCCGCCGACGCTGACGCCCTCGCTGACTTCAAGCTGTAGCACCTCAATCTCCTCCACTAGGCCATGTCTACAAGTGAGTGAGATTCTCGCAGCCGTGAGCCCACCTCGCTCTCGTAGTATACGCGCGATTTGCTCGTCGGTTGTGCCCGCGCGCAGCGAGAGCTCGAGGGAGAATTCGGGACATTGTCCAAAGGCCCAGTCCCATTGGCCGAGCTCCTCTTCGAGCTGAAGCCGCTTGCTCTCTTGCGATATGGGGTGAGAGGCATCAATTGCCTCCCACATAATCTGGTTTCCCCTTCCAGGTGCAGATGCAGAAGATTCGGCTCCCTCGTCCTCAATTTCTCTTCCTGCCTTATCATCATATGTTCGCCAGAACTCTGCGACGACCGCCCTCACAAAGTGGTCATGAGTCAATGAGCCCTCGCTGGCCACAGAAGGGTAGGCGTCAGTGAGGTTGACCACTTGGGATCGGACACTCTCCACGCCTTTGGACTTGACGCTACTAGAAGCGAGCTTGGTGTTTCGGAGCGACGAGCCTAGATCGGCCAGATTGGTGGAGAGGAGCATCGTGCCGTGATGATAAGCTCTGTGTGTGAGGATCTTAAATGCAGAACCCGAAATTTTGCGTTCTGACCAGACTTGGCTCTGTTGGGTCGATGGTGACGAAGAGGATGAGGAGACGTGGGAAGAGGCCGTAGTCGACTGCGAAAGCGCTGCGTTGCCGGAGGTGTGGGAAGAGTCTCCGTTGCGCACCGCGACGCGGACGACGAGGTCGTTCCTCTCGTTGACGTAAACTCCTTCTGGATGTCCATGGCCCAAGGGATACTCCGAAGCTGAAGATGACACTTCTTGATTTGAAGTCCCATGAAGAGTCTGCAGGCCAATGTCAGGGCCATTCAAGGCTCGTGCTATGAGTTCTGCATGTGTGCGCCGAGCAAAGGTCATACGAGGGACATGAAAGGAAAAGTTTGTGTTGCCATGATCCTGGATGTATTAAAGCAAGTCAGCAGCCGGCAGGGTAGCAACTGCGTGCTCTAGGAATAACTGCACTCACATGAAATACGGCCCCTCCTCCACTCCTACGCCGCACGAGCATCAAGCCTCTCTTTCTCATCTCCTCGATGTTCAGCTCCTTCCAGTGGTTCTGATTTCTTCCGATGACGATGCAGGGGTCATTTCGGTAGATGAAGCAGACGGGCGCGTTGTGGGGTTTGGTTCTCAGGAGATGCTCCTCGAGGGAGAGGTTGAAGAGGGGGGATAGGGACGTGGATACGTAGGCCTGAGGGAATAGCAGATGAAGGACGCGAGGGATCGTCAGTAGCGAGACTATGGTATGTAGCTTGCATTATTCTCACCTCAGCTCTACCGTATCTGGGCACCGCTACCTCAGCCCCATCCGAGGAAACAGACCTGAGCTGTGTGCCATTACGTCGAACATTTGCGATGTGAAAGGCGCGTCCGATACGTTCATAATACCGTAGATGTGCCGCGGCACCAATGCTGACGAAGCTGCTACCTGTAGATCTCAGGAGACCGCGTATGGGTAGCGGTGAGGCGAGCATCCAGCATTGATACCAGAGCAGTATCGTTTCTTCCTTGGACACCTTGCTTCGCCTCTTCTTCGCCCTGAGCCTGCACGTCAAGGTCAAAGCGCAGTCGGAGTCCAGCGGCAATCGCATCGGGGTGGCGAGCCGAGGTGGAGGCGGCAAGACCCTGACGTTCACTCCATGATGCTTCCTCACACTCGACGCTTCTGCCCACTCCTTCTTCGCAACATACTTCTCTAGACTTCTGCTATCATGTCCTTCAATTACGACCACTACAAGCCTCAGAGCCTCTTCTCTCTCGAAGGAAGAACCGCCATCGTCACCGGTGGCGGTACCGGCATCGGACTTGCTCAGGCTCAAGGTCTGGCAGCAGCTGGTGCAAAGGTGTACCTCCTCTCACGCAGGGGAGAATTGCTGGAAGAGGTGGTCAAAAAGTACAACTTTGCCGGTGTTCTCGAGGGAGATGTGACTAGCAAGGACTCGATCGAGGATGCCGTGCGCCAGTACAGCGAGAAGGAGCAGTGGTTGGATATCCTCGTCTCCAATGCAGGTGGCCCAGGGCCTACCCACTTTGGCGCAGACACCTCTTCACCCGACGGAGAGACAGATCCAGCCAAGAAGCACGAGCCTGTGGATGCACAGACATACAAGGACCGCATTTTGAAGGACAACTCCTTTGAGAATTGGGACGACATCTTCCGGCTCAACTCCCACTCGCTCCTCTTCCTCTCCGTGGCTTTCCTTCCCCTCCTCGCAAAGGGAAGCGAGAGGGGACAGCAGCAGCAGAGGAAGTACACGTCCACCATCATTGCCACTACCAGTATCTCTGCATTTGTCAAGCAGAGTCAGATGCACTTTGCCTATAATGCGTCCAAGGCTAGCGCAGCTCATCTGGTGGAGCTGATTTCGTATGAGCTGACCTACTCGACCAAGGCAAAGGTTAGGGTCAATTCGGTCGCGCCTGGCGTGTTCCCAAGTCAAATGACGACCGACTTCTCCCGCGACCCAAAAACATCAAAGTCTCGCGATGCTCTGGAGGAGAAGCTTCCCACGATGGCAATCCCTGCAGGCAGGCATGGTGAAGACGAGGAGATGGCAGGAGTACTCCAATTCTTGGCGGCAAATGAGTACATGCATGGCCAGATCGTGGCACTAGATGGTGGGTTTATGATGTCTGAACCCTGAGCTCGATAGAGTGGCTGGATAGAAATAGAATGTAATCGAGATAGAAATAGAATGTATTCGAGATTGCAAGTGTATGTGCATGGGATGAAGGAAGCACGAATACTGATACAAATCGAGAAAGTGGTATCATGGCTCCTCGCCAGCTCCCTGCCATTGAAGTCTCTTCTGGCTGCCACCGCCACGTCTCATATCCTGCCACCATTGAAGAGGTAGTTGAGCTCCTCCTTTGACAGCTTGGTACTGCCCTTCTTCAGCTTGGTACCCTCCAAAGCAGCACTAGCCAGGGCCCGCTTCTTCTCCTGTAGGGCAATGATCCTCTCCTCGACGCTGCCGCTGATGGCCAAGACGTAGGCGGTCACATCCCGTGTCTGACCCATCCTATGCGCTCGATCGATGGCCTGATCCTGCGTCGTGGGATTCCACCAGACGTCGGTGAAGATGACCCGCGAGGCGCTCGTCACATTGATTCCCACTGCAGCTGCCTTGAGAGACATGACTGCGACCTTGATCGATGGCTTCTCGGCGAACTTCTGCAGTACCACGGCTCGCTCCGTAGAGGTCATCGAGCCGTCGTAGCGCACATGCTCGAATCCCTCGGCATCCAGAGCGTAGCCAATGAGGTCCATGAAGGTGGTGAATTGGCTGAAGACAATCGTCTTTTCGTCTCCCAAGTCTCGGATCTGCTTCAGGATTTTCAGCATCATGCGAATCTTGGTGCTGCCCTCTGCCGTCCAGTCAATACGGCTGGTTCTGACGGCTTCCACACATTCCTCGCACATCTCGGGTGAAGGTTCGCTCGGCTTCACCTTGATTTGTGCGTGGCACCTCTGGCAGGAGACGGTCGTCAGGGCTGTACTGGACAGCAGGTCTGCCAGCTCATCAAGTGGATCAACCTCTGCAGTGACTTGACCGGGCTCGCCAGTGGCTGCCTTCTTCTTCGGGACGGGTGGGGCAATGTCTTCGACGTCCACCTTGCGTGTGATCGAGAAGGGATGATCTGCAGCTTGCCTAAGTCTGAGCAAGATGACGAGCATGCCGATGTAAGAGTCTTGCTGTTCTTCAGCATTCTTCTTTGCCTTGGCTTCCCACGAGGCGTAGAACTCCCTCTCTGCATCGTTGTCGAAGGGCTCGGAGACGGTCTCGACAGTCCGCTTGGGTAGAGTGATCAACGGCTTGCCCTCGAAGAGCGCGTCCTTCTGTCTCCTCAACAGGATGGCATTGGTCACAACTAGCAACCTCTTCATGCCCCAATTGACGCTGTTCTGATTTGCAGACGCGATGGGCTTCGAGATCTTGTCCTTGAAGTGGCGTAGTTCGTTGAAAGGCGGAATGTCGAGGAAGTGGATCAAGGAGAAGAAGTCCAGAGCTGTGTTCTGGATTGGGGTACCAGTGAGACACCACTTGCTGTGAGCCCGCTCGCTCATAGCGAAGCAAGCTTGCGCCGCTTTCGTGGTGTGGTTCTTGATTGTATGAGCCTCATCGAGTACCACACGCAGCCACCGCATCCTGAGCAGGACGGGGTCTTTATCGTCGAGTTCTGCAGCAGCGGTGTTGTACGATGTAATCACGACGTCGTAGCTCTTGAACTTGGCAGAGTTGCTGGCCTTTGTGGGTCCATGGTGAATCATGACTTTCAAGTCAGCGTTGCTCCGGTTGCGTATCTCGCTCTCCCATTGCTTCATCACCGCCACTGGAGCTACGATGAGAGTCGTTCGGCTCTTGACCTCGACCTTCTCTCGGGGAATTCCTTTCGAGTCGTCCTGATGATTGTTGTCCTCGCCTTGCTCAGCTAGGGCCTTTTTCTTCCTTTGTGCCTTCGCCTTAGCCACGTCGGCTTCCTTCACGACGTAGTTCACTGTTGCGTCCTCGTTACTGGGGTGGTTGCTTACAATGAGAGCCAGCGTTTGAATTGTCTGACAGAGGAGGATCAAAATAATTCAATGAATATATATTCCATCTAGGTGCTTGGTCGCACTGCGTAGGTCTGACTTACCTTGCCAAGACCCATGTCGTCGGCCAGTATTCCTCCTTTGTGCCTACCACTTTCCCTCTGTTGCATCCACTTGACACCTTGTACCTGATAGGGTTTAAGGGTCACTGTCATACCCTCGATCTTTGCATCATCTGCATCGTAATCGACCTCTAGATCTTGAGCCAGAAGTCCTTCCAGTGCTGCAAGTGGGGTCTGGCCAGTGCCTCTGGGTATATCGCCCATTGCAGCGGCAGCCTGATCGATCTCTCTCGTAGAGGACGAATAAGAGCCCAATTCAGGCGGCGGCAGAGCGGCCGATGCTGACCATGCTGCATGGGGAGGGTTCTGTCTGGAATCAACCTTGGCGAAGGGCGGCAGCGTACTTGCAGCCATGGGGCCGGTCGGCTGGGCAGCCCGAGGCGGTATGTACAACATCTTCGTCTTGGGACGGTTGTCGATCTTATATTTGCTGCCGTTAGGTGCAGGGCTCCCCGACGCCGGCGTAGTGTAAGAGGTTGAAGCTGAAGAGCTAGACGTCGAAGCTACACTTTGCGACCGCCGAGGATTATCTCCTTCGCCATCGCTCTTGGTCAGGTCTATCGCTGTCATGGCGCTTGCACTAGCTAGCGAGGCTGCTTCTTCGGCCATCAGTCGTCTTCTAGCGCTCTCCATGACGATGTCTTCTAGGCGAGGGAGATGTGCTGGAGATTATTGGACGCAGCAGGGTTGGGTGAGGTAGGGAGGGAAGTGCAGCGGCAGAGTACTAGGTATTGACCTGCAGGTACCACTGTGCCCCAGCATTAGCACCTCCGCCTTTCGCACTGGTATTAGGTCCGGGCAGAGACGATGTGGCGGCTACAATCGAGCAGGCTATGCGATTACGGCTGTGACGTACCGGTCCGAAGTGTTGCTCTCGGTCGCGCCGCCCTGCCTTGGTGTTGCTCTTTCCGTCCCGTCACGGGCCATCCTTCTCCCCATTTCACCATTCCTTTCTCGCCATCCTTTAATACCCTGATCGCTCTCTTCATCGGCGCAGACGTCAAGGTCGTAGAAGCCATGCCATGTCGTTGCTCAACGCTGGCCTCAAATTGGCAATGTAAGTTCCGTGGCCCTCTGTTGATGAGGTACAATTACGCGTCTAGACTACTACTAATCCGTCTGATCTGTCCTTGTTGGCTGACTCAATCTACTCTTAGCTCATCGTTGAACCTGCTGGATATCTACAAGGCTCTAGTGGCAACGGGTAGTGCCATTGTACCCTTTTCGGACCTAGGTCAGAGTGAAAGCGTCGTGAACAAGATCGTACGTGATGGCCTCGGTACGCCCGTCAAGGCCCCGCACACCAAGTTCAGAGTGGGCAGCGCCTACAGGAGGGAGCAATTGAAGAGGGCATTGGGCCTGGCTGTCGTTTGGGTGAGGAGCAACGAGTATTGTTATTGCTGCGACCAGCAAGTAGCAGCAGCGTCTGACCCGACTCCATCCTCACGCTATCAGACCGTCTACCAGACCATCGAGCCGATCGCAGACTCCGTTGCGTCATTTGTTATTCCCTTCTACGGCAGTCTCAAAACTTTATTCCTACTTTGGATCTTCCTTGGCAGAGCCTCGGTAAGTGGGGTACCTCATACCTGCCTTTTGTACCTGACCTGCGCTGACGTCCCCATCCACGACGATTTCTAGGCATCTACTCGCCTGATGCAATCCTTCATACAGCCCGTGCTTCGACCGTATGAGAGCACCATCGATGCGCTCTTCGCCGTATGTCTCTCTTTCTTCTTCAACGTGGTCTTCTTGTCCTCTCTGCCAATAGCTCACATGCTCATATGGCTCAAGAAGGGTCCGCTTCGGCTACTGAGAAACATTGACTGGAGATGGCCGTGGCTGGAGGGGAATACAAGTGGTGTTGTGAAACACGAAAGGACAGCTGGGCCAGTGCCGAGAGCAGTGGTCGCCCAGCGCGTCCCGCCTCCTACTTCAAGGAAGGCCAGTCGTCAGTCACCAATCGTGCGGAATAGACAAAGTGACGACTCTGGTGGCAGCGACGGAGGCCAGACCACTGAATCAGTGAAGGCTCATCGGCTTACGGGCCCTGCCCGTCGGCCTACAGCCGAGACTGGCGCCTCGCAAACGAAGGGACGCTCAGCGAGCGGCAGTGCCCCAATATCGTCTCTCCCGAAATCAAGGGTAGTCAGCGGGCCGGCTGCTGCTGGTCATTCTGCAGCAGCAGTCCGATCAAATTCGGGGCCCTCTACAACATTGCCGCAATCGAAGACAATGAACTTCACTGCGCCGACAAGCCGCCAAACGGAGTCACTTGCTCTAGCGAAGAAAAGTGAAATATTGAACAGACTTCCTGCGGTCCCCCAAGGCTTTTCTCAGGGTGTCGATGGGGGCTTTGCCTTCATCCCTCCTGCTACTCCGCCAGCTCGCCAGCAGAACCCCTCCTTGCGGCCTCACTTGGACGCCCCCATCACAGCAGCACACTTGTTCTCGCCCGTGTTTCCTGGCAGCTTTGCTCCTAAACCTGAGGCGGCGACGCCCTTGAGGATGCCGGAAGATGCGAAGAGCTCGAGCAAGCCCGTAGCTTCCGCCACATCCACACCGAAGAGAAAGGTCAAGAGTAGTACAGCCGCAAGATTAAGCGCAAAGCCCATCAGCAATAAGTCAGCTGACAGTAAGATCAAGGCGGACAGAAGGAGGCGACAAGCTTCAACGCCCGTAGAGCATCGAGAAAAAGCGGGCGAAGACCTCTTTCTGCGCATTTCAGAGACATCTTCTGAGGAAGAGAATGAGGATGCGCCTTATATCATTGAGCCACCAGATCATTCGTCACCGGCTAAGCGCAAAATTCTACGCCCTTCTACTTCCATGGTATTACCGTCCTCAAGAAGTAAACGTCAGAAGCTAGACGTCTTGGCCGACACAGTGGAGTACAATGGCAAAAGTCAGACGTCAGAGATCACAAGACGATCTCGTGGCGCCAGTGCCGGGCCATCGTCCGGCATCAGGAGCAGAGCTACTAGCGTCGCTCCTTCAGAGAGCGAATCAGTTGCCCTTCCTGAAGCAGAGGAAGCCCCAACCAAGCGTCCGCTGCGCACGTCAGTCAGCTCCAGGAGCCTTCGCCAACCTCCCTCACGGGTCGTCGTGAAGACTTCAGAGGAAGAGGAGCGAACAGCAAAGCCAACCAGCAAACCGCCTGTCTCTGGATTGAGAAGAGCCGGCAAAGCAGTAAACGGCGCAAAAGCGGGTAGCGCAACAGGTTCCAAAAGCAGAAGTCTGCGCAAATGAGTGGCTTTGGATACAGCAAGCGCAATTGCAAGCAACATCGCATACATTGTATTGATACAAACGTAGAACGTCCCTGGTGTCCTTTGTCATATGAAGCATTTTGACGTCTCCACACAATCTTTTTTCGCGCATCAAGGGATGACCTTTCCCGCCCTCGTCGCCTTTGCAGCTTCACTTTGTGCCTCGTCCTTCAGGTAGCGCTGGTAAATCGGGACGTAGTGCTCCCTGTCTGAGGTCGTCTTGAGCACTGTGGGGTGCGATTGGACACTGGCGACGGCCAAAAAGCGATGACAGTGTCAGCAATTCTTCACTCGGGGCCAGCAGTACAGAGCAAGTCAGTAGACTTACGCTTTGGCCCATTTGACGTATGCTTGCCCACACTCTGCCTCTGTCGCAGGCCCGCCGCGATGCTCGTCGAGGACTGATGAAGATGGGCCGAGAAGGTATAGAACGTCAGTAAGGCCGCGTCCAAATCTCAGCTCGCTACAGCTCTGCCAAGTGTAGCGATACCAGACTCACCCCACTGTCTCACAGCCCACGGCGCTAGAGCAATATCGACTCCGTCCAGCTCCTTCCCTCCCACGAAGGGCCCCTTGCTAGAATCGATGAAGGTGCCAAATTCTCGGCAGGCATCGTACATTTCCTTTCTCGCCGCCTTTTGTCCCTCTACGTCCTGACTCTGTACGCAGCGGAAGTAGGCCGGAATGATCTTCTTCGTCACCAGGTCCATCTGAATCCTCGCTACAGCCTTCTGCTCAGCACGCTCTGGCAGGAGCCTCTTACTCTGGGGGAATTTATCCTCGAGGAACTCATTGAGGATGTGGGATTCGTAAATGTTGACCCCGTCGGATCGGATGGCCGGAACGAGACCCTTGGGATTGATCTTCAGGTATTCGTCTTTGTGATACGGGTTGATCTCCTCGTAGTAGTACGGAATCCCCTTCTCTTCGAGGGCAAGCCAGACACGTTGGACGTAAGGGCAGAACCAGCCCGAGTAGAAGGTCAAGGCGGCATTGTTCTTGTCCTTGTGAGCTGCGACCGTCTTGGCAGCTGCGCCTGTGGCTTCTGGATGAATCTGAGCGTCAGGAATAGGCATCTTGTATGCTCGACGTAGGGGTAGGTGGGTAGAACGAACTGTTTGGTAAGGCCGAGGTGGAGGAAGGCCGCTACCGCCGTACGGAAGTGTTGGTCGGAGTTTGATCACGACTGATCTGTGTGTGTGCGTCTCCACATCTCCTTCATCTCGCGTGGGCGCCTCGTCTCCTCTTCCGCACCTTCCCATCTCCAGCCGCCTGATCTCGCTTTCATTTCACCTTCTATTCTCGACGTATCACATCCTCGGACGATCGTCCTTCTCTGCGCCCTCTCCTTCCTGAGTGGCAGACCCGGGTCTCATCTCAGGTGCGACGAGCTTGTCCTGGCCTGGCCTCATACTCTCGGAGAGCCCCTGACCAGCAGGGGTCCTGGCATAGATGGACCCGAATTTGCAAAAGGCCTTGCTGGACCGCGTCTATGATAAGCGAAAGGCAGCTACTCTCGACCTCGAGAGACAAGTGCGCGAGGCTTTAGGCAAGGGTGATCGAGGTCGAGTCAATCTCATCGTCCAGCAGCTCTGCACGCTACTGTCTCCGACGTCTCCTCAGAATGTGAACGCTCGCAATGGTGGTCTGATCGGCCTAGCCGGGATCTCCATTGCCCTTGGTATGGACATTGCTCCTTATTTGGAGCAGATCGTTCCCCCTGTCCTGGCCTGCTTCACAGATCCAGACAGCAAGATTAGGTACTTTGCCTGCGAGAGCTTCTACAACATAACAAAGGTCTGCAAGGGAGAGATTCTGATCTACTTCAATGAAATCTTCGATGCTCTGTCAAAGCTCGCAGCAGATTCGGAAGTCTCTGTCAAGAATGGCGCGGAGTTACTTGACCGTCTCTTGAAAGACATTGTCTGCGAGACAGCCCCTCAATACGTGTCTCACTATCAGGATCTACCCCACATCCGGGCAAGGCAAGATGCTGCTGCAGGCTATAGCGGTGGAAGCGCGGAGCTCGACGTTGCCCGTGAGAAGGCTCATGCTGCATCGCATGGAGACATGACACATACGCAGGGCGGAGACGAGGAGCAAACGGCGGCCAACCGGACCTTCTCTCTGGCACGGTTCGTCCCTCTTCTCGCTGAGCGGATGTACGTACTGTCTCCTTTCACCCGCAATTACCTCGTCAGCTGGATCACCGTTCTTGACTCTGTTCCGGATCTGGAGCTTGTCAGCTATCTCCCCAGCTTCCTCGACGGACTGCTCAAATACCTAAGCGATCCAAACACAGATGTCAGACTTGCTACAGCGAATGTACTCGCAGAATTTCTGCGAGAGATGCGTGAAGCAGCTGAAAGCTCTGCTGCTCGGGAAGAGATCGAAGCGAGGAAACAAGAGAAGCTACGGGCAGCGGACGAGGCTAATGGTGCAGGAAAGCAAGACGAAGAAAATGCACAGCCTCAGCCAGACGATGAGGGACACGCGAAGGGCAATGCTGGCCCTGGCCAGGAGGAAGAGTCTGAGGAGGTATGGGCCATCGGCAGAGAGGTTCGCATCGATTATGCTTCCATCATGGAAGTCCTCATAGATCATATTACCTTTCCTGACGAGGAGATCCAAGCTACCACCCTTCAGTGGGTGGCTGAGCTACTTCTAGTCGTAAAGGACGTCGTTGTCCCCTTTGCCCCACGCCTCATTCCGGCGGCTCTCCCAAATCTGGCGCATCATAGTCCGGCTATTCAGACGGCAGCTAATGAGACGAATTACAATCTCTATCAAGTCATTCAAGAGCTACCGGCGCCTGTGGCATCAACAGCCAACGTCAGTACAAGCCCTCGCACAATCGCTTCAACCGCGACCACTGAAGGGAAAGCCGCTGCAGGCACGTCTAAGAGTGGCCTTACAGGATCTTCTTCTCTTCCAAAAGTTGCCCAGCCGCCATCTCCCCCGACATCTCCGCGTCTGTCGTCCACAGCGACTTTCGCGGAGACAATGACGAGTGAGGGTCAGAATGAAGAACAGCCTGCACTATCAGATCCATTCGACTATCAAACGACCGTGAACATGCTGGCTCTTCAGCTCCTGGACCAGCATGAAGAGACGAGAGTGACCGCCTTGGAGTGGCTGATCATGCTGCATCAGAAAGCGCCACAACGGATTCTTACCATGCATGACGGTACCTTCCCAGCGCTACTGAAGACGCTGTCCGATCCATCAGAAGAGGTCATCCGTTGTGACTTGCGACTCCTTGCGCAAATCAGTAGCGCATCGGAGGATCTCTACTTCTCCTCCTTCATGGCGAATCTCTTGAGTCTCTTTAGCACGGATCGGCGACTTCTGGAAACTCGCGGGAGCTTGATTATCAGGCAATTGTGCGCCTCCTTGCACACCGAGCGTATCTTCCGGACGCTTTCAGAATTGCTGGAAAAGGACGAGGATCTCGAATTTGCTGGCATCATGGTGCAGAATCTCAACATCATCCTGATTACTTCTCCGGAGCTGGCTGACTTCCGGCGGAGACTCAAGAACGTCGATTCCAAGGACGGACAGCAGCTCTTTGTCAGCCTATACAGATCATGGTGCCACAACGCCGTGGCGACGTTTAGCTTGTGTCTTCTCTCGCAAGCCTACGAGCACGCCAGCAATCTGCTACAGATCTTTGCCGATCTAGAGATCACGGTGGCCATGCTGATCCAAATCGACAAGCTGGTGCAGCTGTTGGAGTCCCCCATCTTCACCTCCTTGAGGCTCCAGCTATTAGATCCCGACAAGAATCCATTCCTTCTGAAGTCGCTCTATGGACTTCTCATGCTTCTTCCGCAAAGTTCAGCCTTTGCAACCCTTCGTAATCGTCTCTCCGCCGTGAGCAGTATGGGGTCGGTGGCGAGGTCGACGTATGCCCAGACGGCGAGGAGCAAGCTGAGCACTCGCGATGAGATCAAGTGGCCGGAGCTCTTAACGCACTTTAGGCAAACCCAGCTGAGGCATGAGAGGGCGAGACGATCGGCTGCCGCTGCTGCTGCCGGAGGTGCGACGGGGAATGAGAGCCTGGTGCCTGGGATGGCGGGAAACACTCAAGGAGGTAGTGGCGGCGGCAAAGGAGGCAAGGACGGCGCTAGCGTGTCGCCATCTACGTCTGGCAGTCGTTTGGCTGTTGGTGGCGGTGGTAGTGGTGGATCGGCTGCAATGAAGAGACGCATAGGTGGTAGCGGTTCAGGAGGTCCAGGTCAACGTGCAGGCTCAGTTGGTATCACTGTTACTGGCGGCAGCGGTGGGGTCGCGGCGGGTTCAAGATTGTCAACGGCAACGGCTTCAGCGACGATCCCGGAGCGGATTAGCAGCTCCAATGGAGCTGGAGGCGGCATCGGTATGGGTGGCAGCGCGAGGCCCACTTCTCCGGTGACCTTGACAAAGGGCAGCGGTCGCCCTACACAGCCAAATGCCAGTGCCAGTAATTCCGCTCCGAGGATATCGAGCGGGAAGGGGCGGCAGTAGAGTCACCTTGTCGTTGAGCCGATGGAATGCAACGTCCAACTGTCATCGGCTCATTTACGACTGTCGCGTGTCAGGCGGCTATGCAGATTCCCGCCCCAGCCGCGGCTCATTGTACCTGTCAAAGGTTGCGGTCAGACGTGGGAGCGCAAGATGTGCGTGCTTCTAGCAGCCGCGGGCCTTTGCACCTGTCAGATGGCTATGCACTCCAGACATCGTTCTGCGAGCCGCGCGCCTTTGTATTTGTTAAATCTAGAGGTAAAACTGAAAGGCCCGCAGAAACTCTCATGTGATCGTCTCGAACAGTGCTTTGGTCCGGTCTACCCGGCCCGATGACGGAGCTTTTTTCCCACGTGCTCGCCGCGATGGTCGATTGTCTGAGAGATCTTTCAGAGATTTGAGAGATTTGAGATGCTCAGGATCTCTATTCCGCCCAAGCGCTGGGCACGAGCGGGCCCCCTGAGGCATGGGTCCTCACTGGATCTGCGGTGCGGAAGCTGAGGATCTCCGGCTGCCGCCGCGGCACAGATGTGCATCTTTGCGCTTCGGGGCTTGCTGAGGACTGTGTATCAATCAGAGAACGCAGCCCCAGTCGTGCCTGTCTCGGCCTATGAGTGAGATATGGTCATCCCGTTCGGGCCTTTATCGGCCGTTTTCAAATACTGGCGCGGGGACGGGCATACTGGATGCACCGGTATGACAGCGGGGTGGTCCGTCCATTATGCACGCAGGAGGCGCATGGACGACGAGGTCCGCCGAGCGCAGACCGACAGCGGCCGGGTGGGTCAGACAGCTGGTCACTCTCACGCCACACACCAGTACCACCGGGCCATTCCCGGGAAACAGTGCGTACTTCTCTGCCGAAGTAGCCGGGGAGCTTTTCTTTTGCTAAACTCAGCTTCGCTTCGCCAGCCGAAGCACTTCAACCACCGCCCAGGGCATCCTCCCTTACGCCCCTGCCCCGCCTGCCCGCTGCAGACAGCCAAGGCGGATGATCGGGCAAGGAAGCGGAGCGCCAGGCAGCCTCATCGGGACCCTGTCTGTGGCAAGGACACTTGTGGCAAATAAGACCGTCTCTACGCACTCTTGCACGGTTGCATCAATCGTTCCACTTCCTCTTCCTCGGTGCCTCTGTCCACCTTTACGGCAGTAGGCGGGGATGAGGGGAGATGCTGCCTTCGGGAAACCCAAATGCACCGCCACCCTTTCAGCAGCTGACTTTTGCGGAAGTCGCATGAACGCAGTCTCTCTCTCCCGTGCAGCGGACACCAAGGAGTCGGGCAGCGCAGAAAGGTGAAGGTGATCTCGTTCAACCTCGGCGGCACGGCGCCGACGAGCCCCATGCCTTGCTCGACCTCGGTAAGGCGCTGTGCAGAGAGAAACTCGTAGGTAGTGCAAAGCGAGAGGACCGACTTCGGATGAGCGCAAGCTGCAGTTGCAATGGTCTCGCATGCCTAGGGAGTATGTATGTGTCTGCTGTCAATCCGGACCCAAGAAGGAGGGGCTGGGGGCGCTCAGACGCGGCATCCGAACGGAGCAGCGGCGGCGCATTGACATCGGAGGTGGGGACAGCAATTTGGCTCTGGCGCAGTAGGACCTTGCCGACGCCTCCTCAGCCCCCGCACCCACCGTCCTCCGCCGAGCCGTGGTGGATTCAACAACGCCGAGCTATTTATGCGCTTCACTACAGCTTGCGGCCCCTCGCCTCGCTTGGCACTTAGCTTGAGCCTGCAGCAGGAGGGAGACGACGAGGAGAAGGCGGAGGAGAGGGCGGAGGAGGCAACGGCTGCATCACGGAAGGCGCCCGAGTAATCACACATGCACTCTTCCCCCGCCACCCTCCACCGTCCTCTGCCTCCGCTCCGCCCGTCCCTATCCCCCGACCATCCATGCCCTTTTTCCCCCGGCCTCTGGTCCCTCTACAGACGCGAGAATAGACGCAGAAGCTGGTTGCGCATAATGGCCCGACGTTCAGATCAGCCTCCCACCGGGGGAAGACTCTCTTAGTGTCTTCAGGCTAGTCTCAGGCAGCCGGGTGCAGCAATAGCACGGCGCGACCTTCTCATACATCCCTTAATGGCCCGCCGTTGCCTCTACGACACTAAGCCAACTCCCGTTGTTTCGCAGCCCCATCTCATTTCATCTTATATCTCTTCGAATCCTTACCTGCGCAGCAATTCCAGCTTGCGTTTCTCTCGCCTCTTCCGCTTCGCGACCTCCTTCCAATAGCTCGTCTCTGTCTCGCTCACCGATTTGTGGTCACTCATACCAGCCGCAGAGACTAGCAGCTTCTTCTTGCAAAAGATCGTACAGCTCCACTCGCAATGTCAAGGGTTGCAAGATATATTTCCCGTCAATCCGATTAGCTCAATTCGGTCGCCACTGCAGTCGCTAGTGGACGAGTCCACGGACTCCCCACATGGCCGGCAGTACAGGGTCGTCATCTTCGTCTCAGCGGTCAACACAGCAGACGGAGGACCCTTCTCAAGATCGACTACCTTCATTCTCTACACTCTTCGGAAGAGAAACTGTTGGACTACCAGATGCGCAACACTCGTCTGGCCAATTCTCTCGCCCCTCTTTCGCACCATTTCCTTCCCCATCATCGCCTCATCCAGCATATCAGCAAGATGCTAGACAGTCCCGTCGCTTTCGTGGCGAGCGACCGCGGTCACCATCCTCTTCATACGCCCCGCCATCTCTGAGCCTACCTGCTATCGATCACCTCGGTCGTGGCAGAGCATCCGAGGAGCCGCCTGCGACCCAGTATCCCAAGCCAAGTCCAAGAAAACGATCCATTGACGATGAAGATTCCGTGTCCGCGTCCACGTCGACGCCAGCGCAGCTACCCGGTCTACGGGGCTTGTCGCTACTCAATCATGGGAGCACTGCCCGACAGCCTATACCAGCTCTATCAGAATCAAGCCAGCATCACACAGAGAGCCAGCATGTGAGTGATACAATGATGTGAACTTCGCGAAGAAGGCTAGAAGCGCCTTTGTGATGGATGGATGGGCACATACGGATGTTGAGCATTGCGCTCTTCTCACGTCACTGACACTCTTTGACTCTACCTCGACTGGGAAACCTCTTCACAGCTTCTGGACATCTTCTATCACTTGCGCTCCGAAAACAGAGCACGGGGAATCCGACCAGGTGCAGGAGAAGTAGTGCCCTCGGCTAGACTCATCGAGCAAGGCGATGTTGCTGCTATCTCTCACTTCATTGATAATGAGTTCCTCGCCATTGCGGCTCGCGAAGGAGAGCACGTTTCTGCTCGCGTTGCGGCATCCTATGGTCTTCAGGCACCCTGCTCGCGAGATTCCCCGCAACGAGCCAGGCCGACAAGTCAACATGCTGCGTCGACTGCAACCTCTACTGGGTATACCAGTCCCAAGCCCACGCCTCGCCTTCCATTCCAGAGCAGTACTTCCCGCTCCCCTGGACTTCTAGGTCCGGCCCCACTTGGTCATCCCTCGCATCCTCATCATCCCAGCCACGCTTTGGTCTCGGGCCACTCTTCCTCCCTTCCTCCCTCCTCTTCCTGGCCTTCCAACATGAGAAGCTCTCTCGAAAGAAGGCAGACGGTCAGCGGAAGTCCTGGTGACAATGCAGGCACAGCATGGGGTTCCTATCAGCACAGCAGTCTAGTTGATGGATCGTCATCCTCGAGGTCTAGCAGTGGACATCTCGCAAGTGGGAATTACGGACTAGACAGCGGCAGTTCTGACTCGTTGAACAATCCCTTGCGGGCGGCCATGGTGGGTAGCGCGTCTACCCGCCGCTCGAAAGCACGACGGAGGGTGACAAAGCGCGAAGGCGAAGTCCCAGCCTGCTTAGGATGCGGCCGTCTGAGCACAGCAGAGTGGAGACGAGGCCCCACTGGCCCGAGGACGCTGTGCAATGCCTGTGGACTGCTCTTTGCGAAGATGAGCCGAGTCAGAAAGAATGCAGACGGGCCAAGCGGAGGCCCATCTGGCGCCTCCGGTGGTGACGGATGGCCATCACTGGACGAGCTGAGAGCAGCGGTAGGAAGTTCAAGCAAGGGCCCCTCAGGGCTGAGCCCAGCTTCATTGGCTTCTTCCGCTGGCCCCAGCTCTGCCATCCACCACTTCGTCGAGGGACACGACAGCCATGGCTACTCTCAATCACACTCCCACGCTCGCACCCACTCGCATACACAGACATCACAGTCTCAGCCTCCTTCGGACTGGCGGCATAGCGCATCAGGTTCAGGCTCGGCTTCTGGCGATTCTGCAGGCTTCCAACAGCATCACCAGCACCATGCCAGCCGCTACGGCCCTGATCCTCCCGCTTTTTCTTCTGGTCAAGAACAGCGACCCATCTCCTCTGGGCGTTCCGCGTCCCCGAACAGTCCGTCACGAGCCCTGCCGAAGCAGCTTTCAGCACCACAACCCATGGCAAACAGAGAAGACCATCACGATTATCAAGCAAAGAGCTATCCTATACCACCCAGGGCGGAAATCGAACGGCGCGGCGCAGAGAGTCAAGGCAAAACTTCTCCTCGAGAAAGACGCTGAGGGCATCTTCGAGGAGGGGACCAGGTGGTAGTTTGTGTCTCTATTACCGTCTTCATCGGTCTTTCTTTGTCACTGTGGAATTCACTTCGTCTTAATCATGTACTGTACGTAGCAGAATGCGAACGCAACATCATCATGTCACTCAATACACGACGTTGACTCAACCTCGTATAGAGGATTTGACTAGACTACAGGTCAGGCGCTTGTTCCAATGCACAAGGATAGTATTCAATGAGCCAAGCGACGTCACAATATTGCATTGCCACCTAGGCTTCTAACAGTGGTATAATATTCGAATTAATCCCCCTCCACTCTAGGATGCCGTCGTGTTGTTCGTCGACGAGCTCGTAGTGCTACCACTGCCCCCACCCAGCTGGTTCAATCCATTCTTGATCTCCTGCAGACCATTCTGGGCTACCGAGTCGTGGTCCTGCGTCGTCTGTCCAGATCCACCAGTGGTAGAGGACTGGCGCGCAGCTTGCTCGTCGCTGGAGCCACCGGCGAGAGCCTCACCTCCCTGGTCGAGGAAGGAGTTGATGTTGCCACGGATGGTCTCGCCTGCGCCGTGAGCGGTGTTGAAGATGCTAGAGAAGAAAGCGGTAGGTGATGAGAATTGAGCGGATTAGTCTTCGGGTCTGACTGAGAGCGCAGGCTGTGGGAGTGCTTCGTAATACTCACCCCTTGATGGCATTTCCTGCTCCCTCGCCGGCCGAGTTGCCAGTGGTGCTTCCAGAGTTTGTGGACGACATAATGTGTGCAAAAGAATGTGGGTAAGGCGTGAATGCAGAAGTGTGGTGGTAGACAATGTGTTGGTGTTGGATGGATGATGGCCAAGTGCCTACTGAGACCTGTGAATGCGGATTAAGTATTCCCCGGCACACGCCCTCCACCCGCCGACAGGTGACGTCGCTCCGCTTTGCCGGCGGCGGCGAGTCGGTCGCATGCGTGTCTGCGTGGGGTGCCTGCGTGCGCGCGAATCCCGGCCATGAGGAAAGGGTCCACTGGGCTGGCTGTGGTACAAGCCCTTCGACAAGGGCGAGGAGAGAAAGTGTAGATCCGCACAAAGGCAGTCGCAGCTGATGGACCTTCAGCAGACACGAAGTGGACGCAGTCCCATATCTCGACTCAGAAGTCGCTGCCAATCGCCGTCGCCTTCCGGAGCCGGGTGTGTGGGTGGTGTTGGACTCGTTCCGCTCCGCTGCTCGCGCCTCTCCGCCTGGTGTGGCCCCTGCCCTCGAATCTACAATCAGCGTGCGCCCAGATCGTCTGTCTGTCTGTCTGCCTGTCTGCCTGCCTGCCTTGTATGCTGAGTATTGTCCCATCCTCTCCATCTCATCTCCCCGCTGCTGCACTGGACGACGTCTACTGCCAACCTCGAGCGCCTGTGCTGCTGCTCCCTGGATGCATCTCCCCAGACACACCCTCTCCTCGCAGATCGTCGCACCAGCCTTTGTAAGCGCTACCTTTACCCCTTCCTACGGGCCACCTTCAGCAGATCCATCCTCCTCTGCATATACAGACTCGGCGTATGCGTCCACTTCAACATCTTCATCGTACGGGACAGCACATGCTGCCAGCTATTCACACAACAGCGGTATAGGAAGCGGTAGCGCTGCCCCCAAGAGCCACCTTTTCGCCTGCGCTACCCGCTCAGGATTCTTGGTAGCCCAGACATGTCCCCTGAAGGTCGTCGCTAGCAAGAGTAAGTCAGAATGCAACGAGACGCACCCAATTCCTCTTGGTCTCACGCACTGATTCTAATTCCTGTCCCGCGTGCCCATTGTTTCCCCGATAGGCTTCCCAGCAAGCCAAGGAGGTCTGGCCATTGCTGCCACCATCGATGACACTTCCCTCGTAGTGCTCGTCGGAGGTGGTAGAGTGCCACGCTTCGCACCCAACAAGGTCGTCATCTGGGACGAGAGTGCCACGGTGTCCTCTGATCGGAAGATAGGAGGCTCAGAAGGAACGGACATGGCAGATCAAGAGGAAGAGGATGGGGATGGTAGATCGGTGGCAGCTTCGACCGTCTTTGATGCTGGCTCCACCTTTGGAGGCGGTGAGATGCGAAGTCGGCCGCCAGACTTGGCCACAGAGAGAGCAGGCGAGCCAGCGCTAGATGATCTTGACTCCGAGGCCCGCCCAGCAAGCTCCAGCTCTGAAGGACGAGATCATGCAGACACTAATCATCCCTCGGACAGAGGTCACCCGATGCAAGAGTCTCGCCTTGGCTTGGCTGGCTTGGACTCGTCTCTTCTCAGAGAGGGGACAGAGACATCAGGTCAAGAGCATGAAAGCTTGGCCTCCTCAAATGCATCCCTGACAGCTTCCATGACGGGTTCGATCTCTGCTACCACTGAGGGTCTCGAAGATCCCTTTGCAGCCCAAGGAGACGAAGCGACACCAAAGAGGACTCCGAGCCCTCCATCGATAGAACAGCCTACTATGAGCGCGAGCCCGAGCTCGAGTGCATCACCTCGGCGCTTTTTGCGCGCTAGCCGTCCCCAAAATGTAGCAGAGGAGAATCGACAGTCGCGCAGCACCACTCGTATCACCGGCAGAGACGTCATGGAACTCGAATTCGGCGAAGCCGTTCAATCAGTCATCGTCAGGTCTTTCGATGTACCTCTGACGGCAAAGTCCCGAGATGAGCCACTCGCAAGTCAAGGCAGGAGGACCTTCAAAATGGCACTTCTAGTGGTCGTGCTGAGGACCAAAGCTGTTGTCTTTGAGCTTGGAGAGCACATCTCAATGGCGCGTCAGGAGCCATCTGAAGAAGACGGCGTGAGCAGGCCGTCTTCGTGGGGAATTCTCTACAGGACTACCATAGGAATCCTTGATGATGGAAGAGGACTCGTGGATCTGGTAGGCCTGCCTGGCAAACGGTCTGCCCTCCTCACTCTCTCCGGACGTCAGCCAGGGCATGTCCAGCTTGTCATTCTTTCGCTTCTCAGCCCCAAGCAGCCGGCTTCGGCTACAACGGCAGGAGCACCTATCTCATCATCTGGCGTGCTAGCCTCGTCCATTATTGCAGCTCATTCTGCATCTCTTGTGTCTCTGACCCTCTCAGCATGCGGCTCCCTGCTTGCTACTGCCTCCAAAAAGGGTACGCTAGTGAGGGTGTGGTCCACGACGGGAACAACAGTAGGAGCTGGCAAGCCCCGCACGACGATCAAGGCCGTGCTGCAGATGGAGCTGAGAAGAGGAACGGAGCAGGCAGTGATCCTCAGCATGGCATTCGCGCCGGACCGCTCAGTACTAGCGGCAGCGAGCGACAAGGGCACGATCCACTTCTTCAACCTGCGCAGCGAAGCAGTCGGAGGGAGGGCTTCGCCCCACGCTCGAAGCGGCAGCGGTGATGCGTACTCGTCAAGAACGCCCTCCACCGGAGCAGCGCCCTCTTCGCCTGGCAGTGGCAGCGGTTTTGGCCTGTCCAACTCAGCGGCCAAATACCTTCCCTCGGGAATCAATCAACTCGCCTCGCAGATTCCCTCTTCACTCCTGCCAAGCTACCTGAAGAGTACCTGGTCTACTGCCCAATTCCGCATCAAGCTGCGTACCTTTGCCGCGTATAGCTCGGAGGAGCGAGCCACGAGGAAGAGTAGCTCGCGCAAAGGCAAGGGAAGAGCTCCTCCGGCTGCAGGCAGTGGCGGTGATGGGGGTAGTGCTAGGGGTGGCGAGGCTTTGTACTACAGCGACGATGTCCCTGCGGGTGGGGCAGGGGCTTCGAGGAGCACAGAGGGCGCCTGGGCCACTCTCAAAGGGCGCATTGAGGATATTAGACGCTGGGAACCTGCCTTGGACGAGCGCGTCTTCCTCAGCTGGGTTTGGGTACCCGATCCCGTGCAAGCGGATGCCAAGTTGAGCGCAAAGCCGACAACACACAAGGGAAGAGATCATCGAATTTCACCATCGGCAGGTGCAGAGGTCCGCACTGGTGGTGCACAATCGCCATCGATGCCGCCTCGTCCCGCTCCCAAGGGTCAGTACCAGCTCATCGCCCTCACCACGTCTGGTGGGTGGTACCGCATTTCTCTTCAAGATCAAGGTCAAGGACAAGGGCAGGCGGGAAGCAGCGCTGCAGAGGATGCAGGGGATACGGTTCTGAACATGTACCGGCAGTCCTCTTCTTCCTCTTCCTCCTCCGCCTCTTCTGCTGATGCTGCTGCTGCTGCTGCGCGAGTAGGAGGAGGAGGAGGAGGAGGAGGAGGAGGGGCGACTCAAACGGGCAGGGAAGCAAAAGAAGGCACCAAGCTCGAGGAGTACCGCACTTTTGGCTCCAAGGAGGAGCAGTGGGATACGCGTGGTGGGTGGGGCGAGTGAGCGACTGCGTCAGTGCGTCAGTGCGTCAGTGTGGCAGCGAGGGAGCGAGGGAGGGGAGGGAGCGAGTTTCTTTTAGGGAAGGAGGAACGACTGGAGCGAGGGCTGCTCCGGGTTGCGGTGCACTTTGTAGACTTTGTGGGATACGATGCATTATGATATGACATGATATGACATGACATGACATGACATGACATGACACACATATGTTGTGGAATTGACACACGAACGCCATGAGTGAGTGAATGACTGAGTGAGTGAGTGATGGAGTTTCGCATTGCATTGGACTTGACAGGAATGGTTGATTGGATGGATGGATGGATAGATGGATGAAGTGTGATGCTACAAAGAGGGGGAAAGATGCAGGGGGTGGGGAAGAGATGTCGTCTGAAAGGAAAGAAAGAAGGGAAAAGGGGGTAAATAGACGCTACGAAGGAAGAAGAACGAGTGAAGAGGAGAAAGAAGGAGCGAAAGAAAGAAATGGGGTAGGGCTACTTTGTGGGAAGAAAGGAGATACGTCGAGATAGGTCGCGCATTGTGCATGATATGGATCCATAGAGAAAAGTCCTTTTTGTTTTTGGTAAAAGCGAAGCGAAGTGGTAAATCAGCAAGCAGATGCCGAGGGTGGCATGACGGGAGTGAAGACGGCCGCGCGCTGGGACTGCTTCATCGTCGTCGTCGTCATAGGCACCGTCGACATCTGACTTTGGCCTGTCTTTTCATCAACAGCTTGCAGTACAGGTGAACCTTGTGCGGTTGACGTGCCTGAAGGAGTTGGTGAGCCAACAAAGGTGCCGCTGTCGGTACTACTGCTGCTGCTACTGCTGATGCTGATGCTACTGCTGAGATCAGCAGAATCGTCGCTACGTGGTGGAGGGCGACTCTGTGTCACGTCTGCTGGCTGGGCGCTAGATGAAGAGAAATCACCTGCAGCAGCCTCTTCTTCAGCTTTTGCTGCAGCAGGAGGCAGCGGAGCGGGCTGCACCGCCGGAAAGACTTCCAAGGCCGGGACCTCGAGGGCTTCAGCTTTACGCCATGCCTCTTTGAAGGTGATGCCTGCGCGCTTCTCGATTTGACTGAGCCATTGGGCCGTTACGATCCATTGGGCTGGACTCCAATACCTCCAGCTTGCCCAGCGGAAGAAAAGGCCGACTTGATCGCGACGGTAGGCGGAAAAGTCGCCTGTTGGAGTACGAGTAAAAGCAGAGGAGAGTCAGAAAACTGGCTCTGATTCGCTGCGTCGCGACACCATCGCCTCTACTCACCATTCATATTCTCCCTCACGTTCTGCAGCATGTCGGTCTTGTCGGTGAGAATGGCCTTTACGCCCCATCGAGTCGCCTCAATCATCTCGTCTTTCCTGTTGACAGTCCAGACAAAGACGTCCTTGTCGTCCCTCTTAGCAGCTTCTAGAAAGGCCTGTCCGTCAGCCGCCACGAGGGAAGGAAACCACATGGAAAATCCATCGCAGTGTTTCCAAAAGTACGTCGTGGCCAGCCAGGGAGAGCCGCCGATATGGATGCGGCGCATCGTTGGCACGTGCTTCAGAGCAGCGTCTAGGAAGACGGGGTGCCAGAGACCTAGAATGAGACGCGGGCCAAGGTCGGAGGCATAGTCTGGGTAGGACTGCACGACGGCCTTCATCAGGCGGAACAGACGGTCGGGCTCATTCTCGGGTTTGATGTCGATCTGTGAAAGGCCGATGGAGGAAGGGATGAGTCAGAAGCCGTTCAAAACCACTCCTGCCTGGCGCTGACAGTGCATACTCACATTGAGCTTCACATGCTTGTTTTCTGGCCTCATCAGCAGATCACAGACGTCGCGGAAAGTAGGAAGGCGCTGTTGAGGCTTCGCGGTGGTCCTGACGTGCTCGATGCAGTCCTTCCATGGCTGTGTCCTGATAAGACCTTTGCCGTTGGTGGTCCTCTCCAGTGACGGGTCGTGAAACATAACGATGACGTCGTCCGAAGTGACGTGCACATCTGTTGGTTGTAGAAAGACCGATGGAATGAAGCGCGTGCAGATTGTGGACACGGATGTTGGAGTTGCGGTAGCGGAGGTGTGTTGCGAGGAGTCCGGATTGAGACAGAATGTGGGTATCGTGGTAGAGGAGGGGAAGAAGACGCGACTGGGTTAGGAGTGGCAAAGGGCGACGACCGACCGCGGCCTCGAAGGAGCCCCAATCAAGAGGCTCGTCGAGGTAGAGCGGATCCCCTCTCCTTCTCCCTCCTTCTCATCCCACCACAGCATGTATACCAGCCCTCGGTCCTCCTTGATTACTGAACTCGTCCGTCTGTGATGACGCCCCTGGGCTCCTAAACGGCCCTCAAGGGTCACTCCCCTTAACGCTACGGTGACATGGAGCCTGGCAGCCTGCGCTCAGCGGACACTAACCGGACTCTATGCCCTCTGAACCATCTCTCACTGCTCTATCGAAGGAAGCAATGGTGTTCTCCGGGAAAGCGGCCGAAGCTCCTCGATGTCCCCTGTAGTTGTGAAGCACAAGAGAAGAGGAGGGGAAACAGCAAGGTGAGCGGACTGAACGAAAGTGGTCAAGTATTGAAGCTCGGAGCTAGAGCGCGTACTCACCAGCACTCGGGCATAGGCGGTGATAGTCCTTCAATCTTGAAAGACTTTGTTAGAGGACGCATGATGGGATGGGATGTGTGGAAGAGGTGACGATGATGATGATGGTGGTGGGAGTGGGTAGCGAATAGGTATGGTAAGATGAGGAGTGGGAGGTGTGGGACTGTCAGCTCAGGTGTTGCTTAGCGGTGGCCACGACGATGGCGTCGTGGGGCAAGGTGGTGGTGGGTGGGGATACAAGGGATCACCCATCCAAACAGCCGCTACCAACATCCCTGGAATGGGTCGTGCCCTGTGCCTCGTCCAGGATGTACAGGGCAGAAGTGAGGGCAGGCTATCGAACGTGGCTCGCTACCGCCCTGGGCACGCGGAGCTAAGGCACGCCTGCCTGCCTGCCTGCCTGCCTTACCCCACAATGCCTCCCACGACGGCGACCTGATGCTTGGCGAGATGCTTCTGCCGACGATGGATCATCCTCGCCTCGTCTCGCCTGGCCTGGCCCTGGCAGGCTGCACTGCAAAGGGCAACGAGCAAACGGCAAAACACTCCCGCAAACTCACCTCTGCAAAGTGCACGGGTGGAGGTGTACCGCTAGCGAACGTGCGTCGCTTACTCGAGGTCCGTGCTAATTCCAATCCAGCTTCTAGCCAGGGACGAAGGGCAGTGTAGAGTGGCGCGGGTAGAGAGGTAGCTAGGTTGTTGATCAAGATGGACGTGCCAATCTCGAGGTAGTGGGTTGGCATTGGGGCTTTGGTCCTGAGAAGAAGGAGACGAGGTGAGAGGGGTCCGGAGTGGGAGGTATCAGAGGAAGAAGAGCTCAGAGGGGAACAGGGTCGCTTACGAGGCTGACTCGTCAAGCTTCGCTACCTTTGGAGATGCTGGTCTCGTAGCAGAGGTGTAGTCCTGCTATTGGGATCCAGACAGAGGGGAGAAGGGAAGAGTATGGCGAGGTTGTACAGAGGAAACCATGAGCCCACAGTTGGATGACAGACTAACTGTTGATGCAGAGAGCCCCTCTTGTGTGACCAATTTCGGCGAGTCCTTGGGTGGAGCAGAGCTGCGTAACAAAATTGACCCGGTCCCCCTCCTGTCGTCTATCAGTATCAGCAGGGCACGTTGCATGTCCCACGTTGACATCTTGAAATTTCCACGAAGCTCTCGCCGTCGGCACCAAACCCCTGGGGCGCCATGCCATGCCGGGCCGGGGGGGGGGGGGGGGGGGGGGGGTCCTCCTCCTCCACTCCTTGGCTCTCACACTCCTCTAGTCCCTACAAGGCGTGGAAGGGCCCACCTGCTTCCGAAATCTCGCAGGCGCTGACCAGGGCTCGACGACGGTCCATCGGCTTAAGCCATCCGAACTCAGCCGGGCCGGCCGGGACAGGAGCAGTCAGGGTCCGGGTGGCGGCTATTCGAATGGTCAAGGCGCAAAGAGCTTCTAGTCGCCGAGGGGCGCTCCCGACTCATCTACTTCTAGGGCGTAGGTAGACTAGGCAAGGCATTCAATCTCTCCTTCGCTCGCTCACCCAAGCAATGGCCTATCACAAGTCAAGTAGACGCGTCAAGCGAAGAGACCGTGGGAGTGAACACTGCGTCATTGAGAATCTATCGAACAGATGAAGAGACACTGCCAAGAGGGTGATCTACTCCGTCGACTAAAGGACAGTATAGGCGTGATGGGATATGACCAGAAGGGAGAAAGGCAGTACTGAAGAACATAGACTCGATGACACGTGGCCAACGGCACAAATCGCGGCTACTGTCGAACGCAGCTCCAGGCCACCGAAGACGGATACCGAAGCTTTGCCTATTTACTCGCCCTAGAAGGCACTTCCAGGACCTGCACCTCGGAGATGCTCTGGCTGAGGACGATAATCAGCAAAGGGCGCATCGGCGTCATAGTGTGGCTGCGCCATCTCCTCGAGTTCATTGTGGCTCACACCACCATGGTACTGGCGGTGGTGAGCATCGTCTTCGACGGGAGAGCGGCCAGAGGTGTGTCCGGTTGCCGCTGTAGTCAAATTAGTACTGTACATCGATTCCTGGCAAGTGCAGTGGCTCGCAAAGCTCCCCATCGAGTCGCTCCTCTTCAAGATCTGGCGGGATGACCCAGCAGCTCCACTCGCACCTTGCTGGTCCTGCTGGTGGCCAGACAAAGGCCGCAAGCTGTACCCGCCGTGGTAGTCACGAGGGGATTCCTGCCCGCCATTCCAGCCCCCGTTGGCCGAACGAGCACCGTCTCGTGCGGCAGTTTGGTTGTTGGCTTCGTTCTGGTTCATCTGCGCTCGAATTGCCTTGATGGACAGTCCTGAAGTGGGCACTCCTGCGCCGCCATGAGGTGGTGACGCCTGTGGCACACTCAGGGGGTCGTTAGACCGGGCATGAGGCGATGTGGAGCCTTGCCCTGGTTTGCCAAGTGTGGAGGTAGCCGAAGCATAGCCTTCCTGTCCAGTGAAGGGGTACGAGTTACCCGAAGCTCCATATGTATATGGCTTGTCTGCCATTGGGTGATCGCCTCCTGGAACAAAGCGGTCAAAGCGGTCTACCTCTGGTCCATTGGGGCAAGCAGGACTCCATGTATCGGCTGCTCCAGGGGACATCTGAGTCAGCGTGACGTCGTAGTCGACCAGGACCTCTTCGTTGCAGTCGAACCTGATGCCCTCTAGACCAGCACCTCGGGAAGTAGTTCCTCGCGTGGTGATTTGACCTTTGGAATCAGTCCAATTCGACACTCCTGCTGAGGAAGGTCGCGGCCCTCCTGTGAAGTTGCTGGGCATGCCGGTGTAGCCAGTGGTTGTGGTACGGCCGTATCCATGAGCAGCATCTTGCTCCGCTGTGCAGGAAAAGAGAACAACCTCAGCTGGTCAGCACAGAGACACCCTTGACAGTTCCTTTGACCACCATGGCCTACCTACTCACCAATGATCAAATTCATGCCGATCATCACCTCGACGACGATGGTCAATGGCAGCAGAGTTGGCAATTGTCCACTGAAGAAGACGAAGATGAAGAATTCTGCCAAGTTCAAGCCACCCACAATGGCAATGTAGTGCAGATTATTGACAAAGAGAAGCTTGCCGATCCTCTGTAGTCCAGATGGACCCCTGACGCATCTGATCAGTCGCCAAGAGGTGCAGATGACAAGGGTGCTGTCGAAGAGGAAGCTGTACAGCAGAAACCAGATACCAAGCTTTTGGTACCAGGGCCTGGCATTTGCCTCTATGATGTCTTCGTCTAGGTAGGAGCAGTATCCGTCCACGACCGTCTTCATCTGTGCGCACAACGTCGAGGATCAGATCGGTCAGCAAAGTGGAGTTCTGCAAAGTCTAGCAAGTATCACTTCCAGCTCACCTTGATCTGGAATTGGGCGGTAGCCATGGCGGCAGTAAGCTGTACGGTGAGTCCAAGAAGCAACCAAATGCCCACTCGATAGCGCCGCTGGAAAATGACGTAGCATCGCCTGTGCGTGGGGGGTTTCGGAGCAAAAGGCGAGAAGAACGCGAGAGCAAAGGAGCGGATCAGTCCACTGCGCCGACTCTTCCCAAGCTTTTGCTCTGAGGAAAGCTTACCAGGCAAGAGTCGTGCTGATCAGAGTAGTGCAGAAGAAGAGGAGCATCTGGTAGATCCAGCTAAGAGCTTTACAGCCAGTGACATCGACCCATCCCGAGGTTAGATTTGTGATGGCATCGGAGATGATCGAGAGTAGTGAGAGGTACTTGGTCAAGAGGAAGAGGATCTCGGCGATGTTGATCTTGCCCCTGTTGACCATACGGACGTACATGCGCACCTCTCCCGGCAGCACACGTACGCTCTCGAAGAAGATGAGTACTTGACATGCTATGATAGGATAGTTGCTGAGTACCTGCGCACATGTATAGGCCGATTTCGGATTATCACACTGGCCTAGACGCGTCTGACTTGGAGCATCTTCCACTCACGATATAGCTCAGATATGCCGTCGTCAGGGCTGGTTCGGGCGCCATAGTGACAGTATTCCTCGACGTCTGCTCAGGCTTCTTTTCCTACTAGGCTCGATTCGAGATGTCTACTACACAGAAGGGGAGATAGCGATAGAGACGTCCGAATGGGTACGGGAGTGATAGGGGGCGAAGGAAGGGCAGGGCATCGTTGCCCAAGCGAGATTGAAGCCCATCTGGCCCCCAAGAAGTAGTGCGGGTATACGGAGCTTTGCTTCCTCCCTCTACCCCCATCCGGGCCCTGATCATCGTCTGGGCTAGTGAGCAAGGTAGCCAAGGGGTTTAATTGCCATCGGCAAACACTTAGTCTCCTCAGGCCCGGGCTTCCGGCCCCCCGGGCTCTCGTTGCCTTCCGCGTCCGCCTGCCAGGCACAGGTACCGCCGGAAAGAGCGGCTACGAGGTGTGTCATGATCGCCGCCGCCGCCTGCTTCATTGCCGCCGACACTGCGCGCGTGACTGTGCCCATCGCCTCGAGGATCGATCGAGGAAGATCGGCAAAGAAGTGCAGTGAAGAAGGTCCCTCGGCGCTAAACTCCTTCAAGGATATACCGGGTAATAGTTGGTTTCCCTGGAACAGGCTTACCGCCAGCAGAGCAGAGGTGCTCATATAACCCCAAATGCTTTCTGACCTTCGAACCCTTTCGCTCCCCCGCTCCCATCCCCCCATCTTTGCCCCTGCCCCTTTCCCCCATTAAGCCGTTCCCCGTCTCCCCTGCCAGCCATACTCTCCGGCGATCCCCTTCCCATAAGACAAACTTCAAGCTCTTCAGCACGATTCTTCACAACTATCACAATTCGATCAACCCATCCTTTCCCTTCAACATGATTGCCCTCCGCGCCATCCTACTCCTGGCAGCCCTGCTCTCCGTCCACATCGCCACCGCTCGAGCCATCAACCCAACCGAATCGCAGTCCAACGCCAAGAGATTCGGCGTAGGCATTCCTGTAGGCGACGATGCAGTCGCAGTTGGCCAAACTCCCAATCAGGGGAGCAGCGAGGTGCACCGTCGTTTTTCCTTTAGCAACGGAGGCGCGCGACTTCCTGGCAATGTCAAGACAGGTGGTGACCAAATTGGTATCGCTGGACGTGGTGAGAAGCCCGCACGACGATTCTCCCTAGGTGGACTGACGGGTAAGACGCACATCCCCGTCGAGATTGGTATTGCCGATCGGGACACTGCAGAGCAGCCTGGAGCTGAGCGCCGCGTCTTTGTCAGTGCCTCTCAGGACGACTTCTGGCACGGTGCCGTTGCGGACGGACACTCAGGTTCTGGAAAAGTGCACAAGGAGGGGCTCTTCTCTTTCGCCGGAGTCGGCGCTGGTGTAGGCATCGCAAGCACTTCAATCGAGCGTGCTCACCTCGAGGTAGAGGAGGAAGGCAGTGTGGAGCAGGAGAAGCGCTTCTCCTTTTCTGGAGGTGGATCTAGAGTGGGCATTGCTGGTGCGGCAGAGGAGAATGAGAAGCGATTCTCTTTTGCTGGGATGGGCGGACGAGTGGGTATTGCAGGTATTGCCGAGAAGCGTGCTGCTGCTGCTGCTGCTGCTGCCGAGGATGCAAGCGCAAAACGTGCTGCTGCACCTCATCCACTGAACTAGTCTCTCAGACTGCCTTACGCCTCGATGACTCTGCGCCATGTGCAGCAGCAGCCTTTCTCTCCTCTCCATCTTTGCGCTTCTCTTGCTCACTTCAGTCTGAAGTGGCTATACCTCTCTTTCGTATTCGATTCTACCCCATGTAGGGCTCATTTGCTTCGAAGGTGCTGCTGCAGATCAGCATACTTTCGCAGCCCCGCCTCTTCAAGAGACCAGTGAACGAAGCTCGCTCTTCCTCCCCATTTCATCACCTGCTCATTAATCAAATACCAACTTATCTATGCTGTGACGAGTGAGACATTCATTGAGATCGATGATATTCGGACCGAATTGTTCTGTCGCGGACGACGTCGTCTATAATAGTATGCTCGATGCCGTCTCTCAGTCCCGCTTGGTGAAGAGGTAGTGGCCCACGCCCCACTCTTCTCCTCCGTTCGTAGCTATGGTAGGAGTGACGATAGAGTGAAGTGAGTAAACCCATCATGGTCTCTGCATCTTTCACCCGCGACTCACCAAAAAATTCAGCGCAGGCAAGGTAGAAGACTCTGAATCTGTAGAAGGTCTTCTCGCCTTCTGCCTCGTCTACACCCTTCTTCTTCGCGTCCGCCCTCAGCCCAGCGATGCTCTTGCCACCCTTATTTCCCTTATCCTGCTTCTTGAGCCAGTCCTCACATGTACGCGCATAGTGGTTCCCATTGAGCCACCAGATCTTCTCCAGGACGACCTTTTGCTGAAAGTGCAAGAAGAGATCGTGCGAGGGCATCGTTCCGCCTGAAAAGAAGTTCTGCGCCATCCAACCATCGGACTCCTCAAAATGGTAAGGCGTCGTCTTGTGACAGAAGATGTGGATGAAGAGGAGAGAGGGGTCCGAGGGGTTGTCCTTGGGCGAAGACTTGAGCCACGAGGACACCTTGGAGAAGAGGAGCGAGTAGTTCTTCATGTGCTCAAACATCTCTATGCTGAGAATACGGTCGAACTTGATGTCGGCAAAGTCGTACAATTTGACGTCTCCTGTGAAAACTTCCAGGTTCTTCAGGCCACGAGCCTTTGCCGTCGAGTCGATGTAGATCTTCTGAGTCTTGCTATTCGAGAGAGACTTGACCCGGCTGTTGGGGTACCGTTCTGCCAAGTAGAGCGAGAGACTTCCCCAGCCACAACCCAGGTCCAGGACGTCTTGTCCGTCTTTTAGCTTGGCCTTTGTGCAGTACGAGTCGAGCATGGCTTCTTCTGCCTGATCCAGCGTCTCCTTTCCAGTGGGATAGAGGCAGCAGGAGTACTTTGCCCTTTTGCCTAGACAGCTCAACATGAAGTCGGTATCCACCTCGTAATGCTGCTCATTGGCCTTTTCAGTCTCAATGGCAATCTCATTGGTCTTGAGACTGTCGATGTACTCGATTTTGTTCTCAATGTCTTTGGAGTAGGTGCCGCTGGAGAGTGACCTTATCCTCTGGGCATTGAGGGCTCGAATGGCTCTGCGCTGGAAGATGTGAGGAAGGCAACGAGGATAAGAGGGCTATGTGAGACTCTGAAGAGGACAAGGGGGGAGTGGGGTATACACTTGCCTACACACAAGGGTGAAATCGGGGATGTAGCCCCTGTCAAGAGCGGCTGTTAGAGAGGGGAGCGCAGTCTGATGTGAGCTCAAGCTCTAGTCCAACAAGCAATGCAACACAGCTGAAGGCCTCACCGTAAGCGTAGTCCATGCTTGCAAGGTGGGTAGGGTGGTGGTAGAAGGTGTAGCTTGTTGGAGGGGGAGTGGACCTTTGGTAGGAAGAAGTGGGTTGCCATTGTCCCCCCCAGTCGCGCTTCCGCTTCCGCTGCAGCCACGCCTGGACCCTGGTGTGGATGCGGTGCTGACCAAGGCGTGTGGAGTGGAATCACGCTCAGCTCGATGCTCAGCCTCGGGCCGCACATCATCGGGCAGACCGAGGCGAAAATAGAACGCAGCGAGGGCGATGCAGCCTCCTCGGCTCTGGGCCGAGATAGAGTGAAGATCCATCCGCAATCTCCCACCTCTTCCACCCACGCTTCTCATCGCCACATCGCTAGACCACGCCATGACAGAACAACCAACAACAGCTGAAGAAGGCGTCGGCAGTGGCAGCGCAGCAGAGGGACAAGGAGGGGGAATACTAGCCAGCGTCACCGGAGCTCTATCAACAGCCGGCGCCTCCATCTCCTCCACTGCTACATCCGCATATCAACAAGCACCCGACCTCGGCGTCACCAGTACCGTCAACAAATTAAGCGGAGCAGCTGCCGCCGCTACTAGCACCAAACCAGAAGAAGAGAAGGCAGCTCCAAGTGAAAGTGATCCGGCTGTATACCCCAATGGAGACGTCACCGGCGACGTCAAGGGCGAGGTGAATGGTGAAGACGAGGAGGATCTAGATGGGCCGGGGGCTCTGAGGAAGAGGCGTGAACAGAGGATACAGCAGTCCAAGGAAGCAGGTCGTGAGTAGCAAGGCAACAGACAGGACCAGAGATGGCATGACTTCGCATCACTCTACTGATTCCCACTCCAACTCTTCTTCTCCTCACACAGCATCCTGTGAATCCCGCCTAGGCAAACTGCAGTCCGAAGTTGGAATCGAAGATGGTATCCCCACTTCGGCTGGCGCAGGCACGACCCACCCCCAGGATACGACTGTCCAGCAGGCCACTACCAAGAACACTACCCGTAACCAGGCTAATGTCCCCGCTGACTTCGAGCAGGTCGATTCTCCTTCGCAATTCGCTGGGGGAAAGGCAGAGAAGATCTCCGAGGGTGGTGGTGAGAGTGCAACTCAGCAAGGGCAGAGTACAGCAGAGCAGGATAGTGCCGAGACGACGAATCAGGATGGTGGCAGCGCGGGGAAGCGTTCCCTGGGCCAGAAGATCAAGGATGGCTTCAAGGGAGAGGCAAAGGTGCTCAGTGGACATGTCAAGCGCGATCAAGAGCAGGTACAAGCTGGCAAGGCCATCAGAAAGGGCGAGGCTTGAGGAGAAGAGGAGTCTTCGCCAAAATATAGCGATCGACAAGAACATCCGTCAAAGACGATGCTCCATACATAGACTTCGAGACGAAGCAACTTTTGCACTCGCAACCCACCTCTTCACACCGCCTTCCTCGGATTTTCTGGACCCCACTTTTTCTTCACCAGAGAGTATGTCTTCCCTTCCCTGCCACTGCTACCATCGCAGCGATACCTCTTCCCTCATTCCCTCCGTGTATGCATTCAGTCCCACCTCAGACTCGCTCGTCCTCTTCCCACTATTCCCTTCTTCTTCGCTTCTGGACGCGGACGCAAGCAAGCATCTTATCGGAGCGCAACGACTTCACTCCAGCTTCACTTCCATTTTCAATGTCAATAGAGTTTTTCACATTTTCTCTTTCTGAGCTTTTGACGAGACGCAGCGCAGCGCGATTTGCGAGATCAGTTGGGGGCCCATACAGGTTACGAGACGGGGTATGTGTAGATGCAAAGGGTATAAGAGTCATGTAACGAGGAACAAAGACAGGACAGAATAGCGCAGGACAGTATGGTGCACTGAGCCAACCCTGAGTAGCCGTTGGTACGCCAGCTGAGCCTGTGTGGGTATAATGTTGAGATGAGAGGGAGCAACAAGGCACGGAGTTGAAGAGGTCAAGGTGCAAAGGCTACTCCTGGTCACCTCGCCCTGCTCCTCTGTGACAACGACCTCTCCCTCCTCCTCTCCCGCCTCCTCTGTGGGCGCCACCCCTCTCAGGACCTCCATGGAAGCCACCTCTGCCTCTTCCTCCGTGGCACCCACCTCTTACTTCCACGCCATCGCCGCCTCCGCCTCTGCCGCCGCGGTGGCATCTACCACCGACATGGCCGCCGTCGACCCCTCTCGCGTGTGCTCCTCTCTTGCAGTCCTCAGATCCCTCCTCCAATAGCCAGCTCGCAGCAGTAGGCAGGACGATGAGTCTTCCTGTTGCTCCTCCTTCCTCACCGCTCTGAACGGCAGGTGCACCGCCGCTCATCCCGATGCTTGCTTGGTCGAAATCGAAGATACCATAGGCGGCGCATCGATCCACTAATGCGTCGGGATTGACGCGCTCCAGGTAGCGAATCTCTTCTTCTGCGTGGCCCGATTCCAGATGCCGTGGAGGTGGGTAGGCGATGGCTAGAGCCATGCGAGGAGAGTCTGCCGCCGGCGAAGGAGGAGTGGAGGTCGAGGGAGGTAGAAGCTGCAGATAGTAGAGGGCGCAGAGGAGGGTCTCGCGGATGAAGATGGGACAATCTTGAAGGCTGGAGGCTCCCGAGCGATTGAGTGCCTCAGCGCCCGGACGGATGGCAGCCAGCTCTTCGAGAGAATTCTTCTCCTCTTTGCTCGCTCTCATTGTCTGCGCTTCGACTGGCGACATGCGAGCCCCTTCCGGCTGAATGATCAATCCAGGTGTAAGGTCGATGCCAACAGCAGGGGAAGACCGCGGGCGCGAGACTGAAGAGGTGGCAGAGGGACATCTGTACCAGGAGGATCTGCGTGAAGGTGTCTGGACACTCTGAGGAGCAGGAGAATGGGTCACATCCGCCTGGCGACCCTGTACCATCCTCTCCTCGATGAAGCGAGCTGCTTTCCTTGCTGCTAGACCAAGCCGATCCTCCTTGGTCTTGAGGACGTCCAAAGTACGACAGGCTACAAGAGGGTCAAATAGAAAATGTTGAGAGTCAGCGCCTACGCTGTGATATGCTTGGCCCCGATTGACTGGGCTCACCTTCATCTGGAATGACAACCCTGGTCTTGCCTTCCTTGAGCCACTCATGCACGCTGCGCAATGAGTAGATCAGGACACTAGCATCCACGACCACGAGCAGCTCAGCTCTACTTTGCGGCATTTCCTCGCTAGTAGCGACCGTCTTGTATTTCTCAGCTCTCCTCTGGAAAGGACAGCCAGACTTCTTGCCCGGCTCCCTGCCCATATGAGGACCTCCGCCTCTCCCATCACGACCTTTGTGCTTTCCGCCTAGATGAAAGTTCTTCCGATCTAGCTTGGCTACATCCTCTTCGAGACACTGTACTCTATGCTGGAGGAAGAGTGCGCCCATAGCCTTGCAGATAGCATTCTGCCGGTCCGCGGGTGGAGAAGGGGTCCGGTGTGAAGTGGAGACTGCAGAGGGAGAGAGGAAGCCAATGGAGGATGAGGACCGAGAAGGTGATGACAACCTGGCCTTCTCATCGAGAAGAGACATGTCTATTGACCTCTTCCCTGGATGAGTGATGGTGGCAAAGGTAGGGAAGGGCGCGTATTTCAGGAGGGAGGAGGAAGCCGACGGCTCTGATTGCAATCGCCGGATGGACTCAGCTTCCGCCGAGACTCAGCACTGAGCACGGCCTTAAAGCGCACCTGGGTCCACTGCATCGGTACATCTCCTATGCATTCGCGCATCCACTGAACTCTTACCGCTACTCGTGCAGCGGTAAAGCAGCCTGCCAGGGCATGGACAGTTTCTTGGCCTGGGCTTCTCCTTGTGCCATCCGGTCTGGACCCTTACTGCTCAGACTGAAGGTGAGGGGGAGCGGGTATGCCTTGGAATCGGAACGGAAGACGGAAAGGGAGGTGGCGTGGAGTGCCGTCGCCTGCTGCCACCCCCTGGATGCATGCACGTCACATTCTCGTTGGCTTGACCGCGAGACGCCTCCTTGCAGTTTTGTGTTTATCCCTTGGTACGCCTTGCTTGCTTGCCTTGCCGCCCTGGGCTGCCCCGACCTTCCTCTTCTAGAAGGTGACCTGGTGCGGCAACGGCCATGCACGATCGCTCCGAAGATGCATCTGCAACCACCTCTGACCCAATCACACTCGGCAGAAAGGGGGACAGGACGACGAGGAGGAGGGGTGAGAAGCATGGATGGCAGGCACCTCCGACGCGCCTTGCTCTGTCTGGTTTGATCCGTGTCGCGCCCCTTCTCACAATCTCGATGATCCGACTTTGGACCACCCCCTCCCTCCCTTTCTTCACCACCATCTCCATTGTAGTGAAGGCGACCACGCTAGATCGTATACCCCATCGCCGCTCACGCTCCTTCAGGGACAGGTCCCTTTTCCTCCGTCTCCTTCCCCTCCTCCTTGCTCCATCTCTAGCGACTCTCGGGCAGGCCTGTCAGCTCCCTAGCTCCTTCCTCGACCTCTTCTCGATCTCTCTTCTATCCTCACCTCCTCTGCTTTCGGCTTCACTACCGAGACTGCTTCGCCTCTTCTAGAAGCTACCCGTCCCGGAGTAGCAGAAGGGCTGTTCGCGCTCCCACTTCCATCGAAGGAGCTCCCTTGCTCAGCCTCGTACACTCTCTCCACGATGCTTTGGACAGGCGCCAAAGGCAGTCGTGCCTCGTCGTCCAGGATCGTTGTGTCTTGTCTGGCTGCTTTGCTTTCCACTGCGGCCCCTTCCTTCGCCGATGTGGCAGTAGGTACACCTCTCGATCAGCAGTACCCAAACGTAGCGCACCTCAGTCAAGACTTCTCTTGGACATTTCCCGAGTCGACCTTCAATAGCTCCACTGGGGCCCAGATTACCTACACTACTTCCACTCTACCAAGCTGGGTGACTTTCGATGGCACTACGCGTACCTTCTCAGGGACACCCTCTGCCGACGAAGACCTGGGCACAACGAAGGTGACGGTCACTGCAAGCGATGGATCCTCCATGTCTGCTCGCAGCGCCTTTGGTCTCCTCGTCACTAGTGATCCTGCGCCGATCCTTTCATACTCTCTACAGTCTCAGCTGCCGGTCGCGAGCTCGCTTGGAAAGTCTCAGATTCTTGCAGGCAACAAGCTGCACATTCCCTTCGGCTGGTCCTTCTCTGTCGGATGGCGGGGATCGACGTTCTACCTCCCCAGCAACAACACCGTCTACACGTACGCGACCATCAACGGCTACGAAGCCCTTCCCAGCTGGCTGATGTACAGCTCCGACACTTACGCCATGTGGGGCATCGCTCCCAATACTCCGCAATCAGAGGGTACGGAGTTCGTCTTTGTTCTATCAGGTGCAAACGAGCTCGGTTATGCTGGAACCCAGACGAACCTCACTATCGTCCTGGGTGAGGGAAAGCTGAGCCTCTCCACGAGCGCAACAAAGTACGGATCGCCTCTGCAGACGGTCAATGCTACTGTTGGAATCGAGCTCGAGTACACTATTCCCACTGATATCATCGCCGTTGATGGCCAAGGGACTCGCTCATCTCAACAGCTGAATATGACTGCTGATACCAGCGAAGCCGGGTCTTGGCTGTCATTTGACAGCACCACTCGTACACTCAGCGGCACTCCGCCCTCGGACGTCATCATGAACTCCCCTGAGGCTACAACCGTTGACGTTTCAGTCACAGCCACAGACTCTCTAGGAGAGAGCCTGACATTCACCGTGCCTCTCGCCATCTACCCTGCCATCTTCTCCAACGACACACTGCCCAATGTCTACGTTGAAGCAGGTCAGCCATTTGCAGCTTCGCTGAGCAACTACATTCGCAACAGCGATCAGGCCAACATTACTGCCTCCTTCAGCCCTTCCAACGCTAGCTCATGGATCGGTTACGATGCTGACACCCTTGTCCTGTCCGGCACTGCGCCCGACAATCTCACCGCCGAAGCGAAAGTCGCTGTGACTTTGACCAATCTGGCTCGGACCGAGGGCGACAGCGCCGGTAGCCTCGCGAGAAGGGATACGCCCTCTAACCAGGCTGTTTTCTACGTTGCGCTGAATGGCACCGATGCAGGAAGCCCGGATGCGACTGGTGGAAATATCCCTGCAGGTGACGGTACTGGTCCGGTAGCAGAGAAGCGGAAGAGAGTCATTGCCGGGGCGGTGATCGGTACTATTGTTGGCTTGCTCTTGATTGCGCTCCTCGTCTTCCTCTGTCTTCGCCGGCGCAAGAGGCGAGAGGCAGAAGGCAGAGCGCCCGGCTCCTCCATTGCTACAAAATCGCCAGCTCTGTCGTCTTCGGACGAGAGGACACTTCGCGATGAAACTTCGCCCGCCTTCATTGCTGCACCCTTCAAGAAGATGATGAGCAAGGAGGGAGCTAGTCCGGCGACCCTGTACGGGGGCTCTCCTTTCCTTCACGCTGATGGAAAGACGCTACACCATGAGCAAGCAGTCGCCAACGACGGAAGCGAGCTTCGTGGTATTCTGATCACCAGTGATCGATATGCCCGTCAGTCCGAAGAGCAGGCAGCCAGATATGCCGCTGTAGGTGCAGGCGCTGCGGCTGCTGGGCCGTATGACGAAGACGTGTATGGTGACCATGCGTACGAACAACAGCCGGAGAGACCTCAGCAGCACGGTATGATGTCTGCCCTGGTGGGCGGCGGTGCCAAGAAGCGGCAACAACACGGAGGCCCCACGGTGGAAGAGGAGGAGGAAGCTGCGCGGATAGCGGCGGGTATGCAGCACGGTCGCTCGCAGTCGACTGGTCTCGGGTTGACGGGTGTGGGCATGGATGCTTCTGGCAGCAATGAAGATGACCCTTATCGGCAGAGAAATGCGCACGCTCGCTCTAGGATGAGCCTTCGTAGCTCGGTCAGCAGGGAGAGTTGGGAAGACGACCTCTTCTACGACGACAACGCACGCGATTCTCGTGCAGCCACTGCCGGCTCATTCGATGGGGTCGCTCACAGTCGCACAACGTCCATCAAGGCCCTGACTGGCATTGCCGAGGAGAATGAGGTCCCTCGCCGTCGAGGAGATGGACGAGTCTCGTCAAGGCAAAGTCATATGCGCCATCGTAGCGCACACATCAAGACCTCGCCCACTTTTGCTGCTACTGCTGCATTTGCTGCGCCAGCCAGCGACGAGTCCGCAGAGTATGACAGGAGCTACGGTGGTGATCATCGCATCGTCATTAATGGCGCTGAGGACGGCGAAGGGCTTCAGCATGGAAGTACCAATGACTTCGTCATTGGCACTGCTCAGCGTGTCGATGTCAGAGAGCTGGGTCGCAACGGCTCCGTCACGGCTCGCACACCTCAACTGAAACACAGTCACGGCCGAAACGAGAGCATGCACGCTGATGCTCAGCCGTCACCGTCTGGTGCCTTTGAGGATGCGGAAGACGAGGCCCAGCCCCTGCCACAAGGTGCTTGGTCAGCGCCTCAAGGCCGAGGCAACAGGGACAGCGCATTTTCCACGATGACAACGGACAGCAACATGTTGGCGCTGAGTCCGTACATCTCCTACCCGGAACCAGGAGACAATGCTGACGCCATGAGCGTTAGCGTCTATTCGCCGCGTCCTCCCTCGATGTTCGGCGGTGCATCCATTGCATCTAATGTTCGTCCTGAAGACACGCTGCGGGCTGTGGAGTACTCCAGGAAGCCGGGTCCCCCATCGCCCCTCCTTTTCCCGCCATCTCAAGCTCATCTGCGCCCAGCAAACAGGGCTTCTTCCCCTACAGGACCAGCACCCGTCGTGCCTCCTCTTCGACCACAGTCTGCGATTGTCCCCGAGGAGCTAGAAGCGACCGTAGCGCTTGGCGAAAGGATTCGCATCAAGCTTACTCCACCAGGGGGACCCTCAATGCGAGGTGCAGCCGGCTCAGCCGGTACTCGAGCCGGTCAGAAGGGCAAATACGTACCTCTGCTCGACAACGTGATGATGAAAGCCCACGGTACCTGGCCACTTTGGCTCAGCGAATGGGTGTTTTGGGACCCCAATATGTTCGAGCTTTCTGGAGAGGTGCCCCTCGACTTCCACTTGGCCGAAGTCACAATCGCCCTCGTACATCGCAGGCCGGTCACTACCTACGCCCGTCCTGGTAGTCCCAAGAGGCTAGGTGGCCACAGGAGGCAGGACAGCAATGACATGACTGTCGAGGATGAGGTGGTCGCCAGGCTGACCCTCATCATCCAGCATCCTCACGGGGGCGCCTACGATAACAATGTGCCTCTTCAACGCGGAGTCACTGGAGCGGCCTTCTGATCTCGAGCGGATGAACGTGGTAGATTATCAGGTCTTCGTCTCGGAGGTAGCGGTCATGTTGGAAGTAGCTCTAGCAAAGTTCAGCGATATATAGGTCTCCTTCAGATGGAGCTCCTCTCTCCTCTCTTCTCTGGTCACCGTAATTTCTCAGATTGTCTCAATCTCGTCTCGTCGTGTCTCTTGTATCTATATGCCACGGATGCCTCATCGTCTCTTTTTGCCCTGTCTCTCTTGTCTCTACCTCTTTACTGTTGCTCCTTCTCTATGTTGTACTCCTTTCGCCTGTTGCGACTCGCTGGAGCGGAATCTCATCGGACATTTGCTACATACTTTCAAACGCCGGACTGTGCTTCCGCGAATCGGACACACGGCACGGGCTGACGATGTGCGGAAGTCCAAGGGTTCAGCCAGCAAGAAAGACATTGGGGGCCGGGGCGGGGCGGGCTCTGGAGCACCTCTTCAATCGGCGCAGATGTGCGGAGTGTGTGGAGAGAACAGTTTCCAAACTTGGCAAGACTGAGATTGGCTGTACCGAGGGCGCTTGTAGCCTGGCGATCTCCATACTGGGCTGCAGATACGAGACCTGATTCAGATGCCGTATGCCTTCATCGTACCAGAAGACGGGCAACCTCTGTCTCTTGTGCCGCTGCTGCTTCTCGGTGGAGAGAAGCTAAAACGGCGAGATCTCGGAGCAACGCGTGGCGTCGGATCGGCGTCTGTCAAATGTCCGACGTCGCAGGTGACAGGCACTAGAGCAGAGCGCATGGTTTTGCCGAGGGTGTCCCACGTGGCGGCCAAGAAAGTCGTTCAACTCAGCCCACCGCATGCGTCCAAAATCCCTCGAGGGATTCGCATCTCGTTCGCCTACCAGCCTCTATCAGGCCCGCTTTGGGCATGGTCAACGCACAATGCTGCCCCTCTATCGCGATTCGATGCGGGTATGGCTTGGCTAAGCTTTACGTTGTCACAGCGACGTGGGTCTGTCTTAAATACATATCTCGACTCAGAGCAGCAACTCGTTCCCCACTAGCATCTCTCCCTACCACATACATCTCTCGATCTCTATAATTGCCTCGCATACACGACCGCTGCTCATCAGTACTGGTACTGTAAGCTCCCTCTGCTCAGTGGCCATGACGCAGATCCTTACTCGACCTACCACTCTCGAATCGGCTGCGACTGAACAAGCTCTTGGACTCGAGCGACGTCACATGCTAGAACGTACCAGGCCTACCGACGCGTCTACCCCGAGCCTGCGTGAGCTGTTCCAGCAGCAGCAACATCAACTCGACCTCGTCGCTGCAGCTTCGGCGGCTGCAGCTGCCTCTTCGACGATGTCAAACGCCACTACCAATGGCAAGAGCCAGGGTAACCGTGGTAGCCAGAGGTTCAGCCTGTTGCGCTTCAACAAGGCTAGTCCAAGCACAGCTGCCCCTCCCGCTCACTTCCGCTACGTCAAGGCCAAGAACAGCAATGTGGCAGGTGCAGCACCAGAAGGCATGAGTGTGCCCTTCACCTCCCCTGCTGCTATGTCGGGTTCAGCGCCTGTCACACCTCCCACACCTACGAGCACATTCTCATCCGTCGATGGCTCCTCGCCAGACACCCCACCACTTTCCCTTAGCTCTACTTCCTCACCTGCTCTGTCCACTCAGAGTCCTGCACTGCCCATCACCATGGCTAAGGTCTCGTCTCCACCTGAGCAGAGCGTGTTCGAATGGTCCCCCAACAATTCGCCAAAGCATCTCAGGTCCTACATGACTGAGTTCCTAGGAGCCGGATCTGCACACGCCAACGCCAAGACGTCGGCACGAAGCAGACCAAACACTCTCTCTGCTCAGCCCAAGACTAGTCCGGCGCCAGCAGTGAAGAAGGAGGAGTCGGCCTCCGGCTTCGACACTGCCAAGAGCCGCAATCGCAAAGGGAGTGTCTCGGCCATTTTCCTCCCCGGCGATCTGCCCGCAGATTTCCTGGCAGCATCGAGGGACATGGAAGTGGTTGCAAGGAGAACTCGAAGGATGTCCTCTGTGGACACCACCGGAGGTAGCGATCTGGAAAGCTGGACGCCTGCTCGCAGCAACTTGAACGCCATCCCGCCAACTCCTCCGCTCAGACCAAAGTCTACTGCTCGCACCGTCTCTTCAGCTTCGACGCTGACCCTCAGGGATAGCAACATTCCCTTGCCCGTCTTCGGCGGCACCACCCTGCGAGAGCTGAGGAGGCGCAACACAACGCGCAAGCCTGATGGCCTGAAGGTCATCGTCACACAACGGAGCCCTAGCGGAATGTCAGAGAGCACAATCACAGCGCCCACTGTACCCCTGACTATTACTGCGTCGTCTTCCGACAACGCCATGGTGGACGGCCGATCAGCTGGCTACCGCGCTCTCTCACCCACGGTACCTTCTCGCGGTGGATCTCTCTACCTCACCAAAGGACGCGAGAGCAAGAGTCGTTCGCCAAACGTGCCAGCATTCCCTGCACGTCGCGACAATCTTTCGCAGCAGTCAGACACCGACAGAGACTTCTCTCGCGTGGGTGATGGCTTGCTCTTCTCTTCGTTGGATGCAGGACTTGCACCAGCTGCGCAAGTTTCGCTTCCTCGTTTCTCCAAGTTCTTCGACCTCAGCAGCGAGATCATGGAGAGTCTCCAGAGCGCCCAATCCCCTTCTACGGTTTCTCAGTCGCTTCGTCCCCGAGCTAGCACTGTCTCCTCGGGCTGCAGCGAGTACGGTGGCTTCGCCATTACGACCTCTTCTCCCATCAAGAGTAGGAAGAACAGCATCATCGCCCTGCCCGATGCGGACTGGGAAGGTAGCTCGCGAGCCTCGATGATGCTTATGAGGAACAGTGCCACTGCCCTGCGCCCACGACGCGGATCTATTCTGCAGCGACTGAAGCTGGAGGCGACAATGTTCCAAGCACCCGGAGGAGCACGTGAGGGAGAAGGAGGAAGGAATCGTTCTGACTCCGTGCCTTCTGTCTACTCGATGGCTTCTGCCGAGGGACAATCGGTAGCCGAGGAGGCGGAAGGGGAAGCGATCGGGCTAACGCAGGACGAGGAGGAGCCAGTCTACTCCGCTCCCATCTTCCACCTGCCCGAATGGCAAGGCACAGCCGAAAACCCCTCGGGGCGAAGGTTGAGTCTCTATGCCACCCCTATCACCGACGCGACCTATCGAGCTGGTCTGCGACACTCGCGTCCTTCCTTGGCCTCCATCTGGAACTGGGACGAAGAGATGGCCCGGAGTGTGCAACGCGAACCGCGCGAATCGCGCTTCACCCAGGTCACAACTGCTGAGAATTTCGCTCTCTCGACGTCTTGAGCCGAGAAGGGCTCCACATTGGACCCACTGCCTGCGCCTTTTTTTGCGGCGCTGAGCGGCATCAAGGCCGTCGTGTAGAGCGGCCATTGGAGGAGGGAAGAGGCTGAGAGGAGGGAAGTTTAAGCTAGATCACTTGTATTCTACTGTCCATAGCAACGCGCCCTCTACACTAATGTATCAATACCTCACACATACACACACACTCCCCAAACCGTCTGTCTGCCGATTGAGCGTGTCTGCTTGCTTGAAAAAAAAAAGTCTGAGTGTCACAAGACAGGCGATCGCGCTGCGTGCTCGAACGTGCCGTTCATCCGCTCGGTCCTCCGCTGTAGGACGCTATCTTTCCCTCTGATGGCACCTATCACGCACAACTCGGACAAGCCACCAATTCCGGTAAGCAGACTCTCTAAGGTGACATTGGTAAAAAGGCAATTCAAATGTACATTGCGCGGACGAATTCGACATGTAGGGTACGGTGACAATGTGACGACGTGACGATGCGATGCAGTGCGCTGGTATAGGTGACGTGTATGCAGTTACGGGGGGTGACGGAGGTGACGCGAGGCGACTGAATGGAATGGAACTCAACTCGAGCTGCACCGGCAGCGAGGTGACTAGAAAGGATGATGGGACCAGGTGACCGTATACGATGACGGCGTTGGCAGGTGACTTTGAACTCCTATGGAAGAATGCATGTTCCGGGACTTGAAGCCTCTCTGTGATACATCGAGTTGTTGCAGATTGGTGATCTGCATGGTGGCTTCCTCCATGTGGCAGGGGAAGCTATGATTGGGGGATGTACAAGCGCTAACTTCTTGTAGCTAAGCCTATGTCATTCAACCTGGGTAGTGATGCGTCCAAAGATCAAGGGTTTGAGACGACGAATGGGTAGATTGATGGTGCGACCAGTGCCGAGGATTTGGACACTGCACTCCTCGTCATTGATTCGCTGAACTTCGCCTTCGATGCGAGATCCAGTCATCTCGAATACAACGGCATCGCCCTGTGAGTGGGACCACGATGAGAGAGTGAGGTCCTGATGGTCAGCTTCGGCTGCTTTTGAATATCTGCACTTGTCGCTCACGGTACTCACCACTTTGAACGTCGTCTGTTCATACGAAGGGGAGATCCTGCCACCACTGCTACCAGATGAAGTCCGAGCAGACGAAATGCTGCCTTGTGACGACGCGCTCGAGCCCTGTGCGCCAGTTGGTGTGGTGAGGAATAGTCGAGGTGTACACAGCGTTCTTGCCGAATCCAAAGGTGCGTACGTGGGCGGATTTAGAGTCGACATCGCGTATGGCAAGGTGAAATCAGGGCAGACCTGCAGCCGAGGAGGCGGAGACGGAGTGAGATCCGATAGGAAGCGAGGTGAAGCGAGGAAGGGGTGCCGGATCGCCTAGCGACTAAAGGTAGTGAGAGGGCCCGGTTCGCTCCTTGTCGCGAGTGCGGGTAATAGAGCTACTCTGGATGAACTAGAGTGAGTGAGATGAGGGAGTGAGATCTGAAGAGAGATCCATCTTGCGGGCCCACGGAAGCCATGAGTATATAGCATTGGCTCCATCCTCATGACTGGAATTTCGGATGGACGGAAGCGCCTTCTTCGACGGCAACACCGGGCAGCTCACCGGCGGCAGTGGCAACGACTCCCCCCCAGACCAAGGCCTCAGGGTCTAGGTCCGTAGTGCACAAGACTCGATTCACTCTCCGTGCATTTCACTCCCCTTGACTCCGCCCAGGCGTGCAGATGTCATCTCCGACGCGACTGGCGACGCAGACGATTGCTCTGCTCGCAGCACACTTGCCCGAGGCCAGACCCATTTTGGCGTCGAGTCCGGACCGAGGTTCGTTGCAAGCAGAAACCGGTGCCGAGGCCCTGCCAGCAGGCTTTGCATGACTGCTGTACCAGCGGGCTTTGGGTTTCCTTCGAATCTTCGTTCAGAGGAAGCACGACACGACACCTCGGACAGGTCTTCTGGTAGCTTTTAAGGGCCTGGCCTGAAAATGATATTGCTACGTGGCAGTCAGACTCTGACCATTAAGAGGATGTCCACTCAGCAGACATGCGTAGCGGTGTTGACCCGCCCTTGCGGCTACCGTCTCTCTTCACCACCTGACCAGCTTTTCCAAGCCGTCGGACATGCTCACTAACACTCCGCTTGAAACCACGCCTTGCTCTGGACCTGGTCGACCCCCCCCTTCTTGACAGTGCCGGTGGGGCGCAGGGCCCAGATACTCAGCCTCAATTCTTGATTCTTTTCAAACCACGCCTTGCTCTACCCTGATCCGTCTTCTCGTCGGCGTTGGTATCAGCCCCGCCCCGCGTTGTTTGCCACTACAGCAAGCCACTGAATGGGCTGCTTGGAGAGAGGAGATCAGTCCATGGTCGAGCTCCTGGCGGATGCGAAAATCGGCATGATCGGATGGATAGTGCACCGCTTGCACTCGTCCTTCGAGTTCTCAGAATCGAAGCATAGCCACGCGCAAAGCCCAAGGCCAGGCTGAAGGTTGTCTTGAAAGCAAGAAATCTGCTTCTTACCAATATTCAAGCATGGCGTCGAGGCGCCAAGCACTGCCAAGGTTGACTTGGCAACCAAATGGAAAAAAGAGCAAAAAAGGGAGCGCATGGAGGAGAGGAGGGCAGACAGGCCGAGCGGGGGGAATTCAAGGCAGGCAGGCAGACAGGCCAAAGATCTCGCTCATCCCTTCCTCCGTGTCTCATTCAACTACAGCTACCAGACAGGGCTCCAGTGAGGTTCAGCTTGTCCACCGGGCATTTTTCAACCTTCCCGCCCGATGACGGGAACCGGTAAATGGATGAGCATCAAGTGGGTGGGGTGGCATCATGCGGGCCAGGGCCAGGATCGGCGATCTTCTTCTGGCCCGTTAATGGCCCGGAGAATCAGCTGAGCGGCGCGGGCAACGGAAGAGTGGTAGGCGAAACGGTGTTGAAGCTATCAAGAGTGACTGGACGAACGATAAGGACGGGAAGAACATAGCAGTGCAGGATCTGACCGACTTCCAGAGTAGCCTGGCACTCCCGACTAAAGTGTGACTTGTCAGGAGATGGTACAGCCAGCAAAAGAAGGCTAGATCCGGGCGAGGACGAGATGAACCTCTAGCAAGCCCGTCACACCCATATGCTCTCTACCACTGTCCCCAAAAGTCGCTCATTTTGCTCCCTAGGTTGGAGATCCACACCTTCATTCCTCACAAGTCTTGTAAAGAGACTTATATGAGAAAAGGTTGGGCTACTATTGTATTTGTGTCTATGAACACAGGATGTAGTGTGACGATGTGACAGGACAAGCAAGGTGACTGACTGGTGACATATGAAACGGGCTCCGAAGCGACGAAGGCAGAGTGGCACAGAAAGACTATATACGATGAGAGCAGAGGCGGGCACAGGAAGACTATATACGATGTGCGAACGGGTGACCGAAGTGCGGAAATCGACAAGGGAATGATGAAGGCCCAGCAGGTGACTTGGAGAAGGTGACGTAAGAGGCAGATGTGACGTGCGTGACTTGATGACAGAGGCTCGAATAAGTAGACACCCAAATGTGTCTTCCCTTAAGAAGGGCAGCAGCAGCTAGACTGCTTGCAATTGATGGTTGTATGCTCTTCATGTCGAAGGCCAGCTTCGAAGGAGTGTGAGTGTGTGCTGATGATGCTAGTATAGATGTGCTGACGCCGTAGTGTCCTTGCGATCACTCGACGCTGGTAGTGAATCGTCCAAAGACGAGTGGCTTGAGACGTCGCATGGGCAGTGTGACGGAGCATCGTGTACCGATGATCTGTACATAGCAGTCCTGCTGAGTGATCTGCTGCACTAGCCCTTCGATGCGCGAGCCAGTCATCTCGAAGACGACGCTATCGCCCTGATCAGCCGGAAGAATAGGAGCGGGGAGGTCAGCTGAACTGTCTCTGACGCTAGAGTGAGAAGATGCAATTCATACTCACAACTTGGAACATGACGTCTGGCAGAGGCGAGGTAGGCGAAGTAGGTGATCCGCTTAGAGACGAGCGAGCCGAGCGGGACGAGAGGTTATCGTCTGGGGAAGACGGGGGGCTCGTTGCGCTGCTCTTATTCTGTGTATTCACTGAACTGAGCTGGACCGGAAGCGGGACCGCTGGCGGCGAGGTGTGCCCCAGCTTGTAGCTTTGCGTGCTCGTGATTGGCGCGGGTGTCAGCTAAAATTCGCAGCTGACGGCGTCGTGGATGAGGAGGTGGTTGAAGGCGTGGGTCTCGACACGCAGCAGCAGTAGCAAATCTGATCCACTTTGAGGATGTGTGGACGTTTGGAAGTGTTCAGGTAGGATTGAGATGAGATAGATATACACGAGGACGAGGCAGACTGGGCGACGAGGATGCAAGGATGAGATGAAGAGTGAAATAGGTGGTGATGCTGTCTTCACCCAGCTGGCATACCCTTGACGCAAATTGCTGAGTATCGGCTTCGGGCCGTTTTGAGCACAGGAAACGGGAGGGCGGGCTTTGCGGGGGTGTGAGTCTGTGTTTTTGTTTCTCCGCCGAGGGCAAATGCCTGAGTGCCAGCCAAATCTTTTTTCCCTCTTTCTCGGCCGAAGGCGCATCGGCGTGCAGGCAGGGAGCAGCCAGCCGGTGGGCGTGCCGCGCCTGGGAGGGGGGCCAGGTCTCACAGCCACGTGAAGAGGGTGAGCATCTATTCTCAGCTTACTCTCAGCTTAGCCCGCCCCGCCAAGGCCACTCCCCCGACTCGACGCCCAGACCTTGAAAGGGGCGTCCAATTTGAATCTTCTGACGCCCTCGAGGACCCCATTGACACTGCCTGGACGTTTCCACCTTTACACATACTACCACTCTGGACTGCCTAGACCGGGTGCCTCTGGCTCTTTCTCACTATGAGTCAGAGTCTCGACCCAGATCGCAGCCCATCTCTGAGACTGAAGCTTCTTGCCCCATCCATCGCTTTCTGGGCCGAAGCGCTGGGTTCGATACCAACATTGGGACTCAGCACTCCGATCGCAACCCCCCTCCCCCCTTCTTGCTCATCCCTTGGCGATCAGGCGCGCCCCCCCATTCGCCCGTGCAGCCTGGATTCGCACACCGAGACTGCGCCCAGATCCATTTCGGCACACCTCAATCTGACTCCGATTGAGCTTCCTCTGCCGTCGCACTGCTTGGCTGCGTCGCACACTCACGCCTGCGATTCCGATCGCCACGGTCGCGCTGAGTCGACATCGTCGGCGCCCTCGCGCCCCACAGGGTGCCCGTCCTTTACCTCTTGTCTCGGCCTGTCAGCTGGACTCCTCAGACCGAAACCGAGCTAAGAGATGTTACAGTGTCCTGTAACGAGTCGCTTCGCGTTACCCATCGCATCGTCTATGGATCATTGCCCGCTTTGACCGTTGTGGAATCTGCTTACTCTGCTAGCATCTCACACGGGACGAGATCTGATGTATCGCCGCCCTAGGAGGGGTGGCCGTCGTGTAATCAGCGTCTCGATATGCGAGATACGGTCGGCTTGCAACGCGCTCGGACCTCTCACAACGACCTCGATCATCTTCGCACGCTTTGTCCCCTGTGTGTTAAACCCAATTTTGCCTCTCCCCCGCCTTTGCTCGGCCATCAGCTGACATGCCTCACTTTGGCACCACGCCTTGCCTCGAGTAGACTCAGATTCAATTCATTTCGTGCAATGAGCAAACAGCCGTTTCGCACTCCTCACCAAGGGAGGTAGCGACCGATTGCAATTGCAATCACCGTCGTCGGAGGGGGTCCGAGTGTGAAACTCAATCTTGCACCACCACTATTTGGCCGTCCCGTCTGGTCTGGTCTGGTCTCGCAGAGCCCGTCAGCCACGAATATCCCATGCACGTCTCTTGATTGTGTTCGATCTCAGGTATGCAGGCACCACGCAGTGATGTCGGGCAAATCAGTATCGATCGAGTGATCAGATCAGCGTCTTCGGCTACCGCTCGGCGTCTCTGGCCAAGATGAAGTACGTCTCTGGGCCCAGTGGGGAGAAGCACCTGCCTCTGCACATTCCAAATCACAATCAGCCCGGCGTACCGAGCTGAGTGCATCCCAACCAAACGGCAGCTTCAATCTCTTTCTCGTGAAGTGCAGAAGGTTCAACATACATCTGGCCAGCCAGAGCTTTGCAAGCTCAAACGAAGCAAGGCTACGTCTAGGCGAGGTAAGGATCTATGCATACCTCGCCTCGTATTCGCACTGCACTTACGCAACTTCCTGAGTAGGAGCGGGCTTTGCTCGCTCAGACCCTCGCAGGTATTGATTGTACAAAAGAGGGGGCCAGAAGGCGGAGTGCATGGATACAGTAGCGACTCAGAGGTGGGGTCTAGTTGGGGTCCAGATCTCCCTCGAGGTCTGGGTCTAGGTCTAAGGGCGGGGCAAAGGCGGGGTGGAGCAAAGGGGGGGGGGGAGCGGGGCGTCAAACGCGTTATTTTCCATTGACAATCTCCGGCCCAATTTGATCCAAATCTCATTACATTGCAGTCCCTTGCTCGCCCGTCTCCACTGCACTGCACTGCACTACACTACACTCCTGTCTAGACTCTCTTCTGTCATGTCAAGGAATGCTCCACCGCCTGCTCACGCCCCCGCAATTCAGTCGGGAGTCGGCTATCTTTGCTTTTCAAAGTCAGGAAAAGGACAGGGGGTGGAGGCCAATAAAGGCGTAGCAATGGCAATGAATGTCGGCTGTTGAACAAGACTCATGAGCCTGAGCCTGAGCCTGGAGTCTGATCGAGACTCCGTCGCTCTTTATCCCCATTGGAAGAGCAAAGGCCGCTTTGGACTGAAGTTGCGTCCTGAGTCCCCGCTCGGCTGTTGCTGCTTGGTATGCCGGTGAATGGTACCGCTGACGCTTAGCTCTCAACAAGCCGGTGGGTGCAGTAGCCGAAGCTGGACCGTGTACGAGATCGAGATCGAGATCCAGGCGTCACAAAAGGCTTGTCTCTCGCGTTCCAAGCGGGCGCGGGAAGAGGGCAGGCTGTGGCTGTTTGGGACGACATCTCATTCACCCATGTTGCCAATTCGAATAGGTCACCCTTTCACTCCGACAGGGGGCGAGTGTCACTTTATTGCCCGCAAAGACGGTGTTTGCAGACGACAGGACGAAGGAGTGGAGTGGCAACGCCTTTTCTGGCAGTGCCTTTGGTCTCAGAATGCCAAGCGCCTCTTCCCCTTCCACTGGTAGAGATCATTCCGCTCCGACCGTGCCTGGCTGAGATTGCGCGTATCTCCGCCGGCGTAAAGCCAGCAGACCCTTACGGTGTGGGTCCCTCGCCTGGTTTCGCTGTCCACGCGAAGGATCCTCGTCAGAGTCTCGAGCATGTCTCCGCAAGCGCTCTGAAGATACAGGGGGCGTAGCTTTCTAGAATCCGTAAGTTCTGGAGGCTTCCTTGTCGCCTGTCGGACGCTTGAAGGGGTACGGCGAGCGTGGAGGTGCGGAGACCTCGGGGAAATAAGAGACAGCATTCCTGAGCCCCTAGAGGGACCTTTACCGTCGCTTGCCAGGCGTGAAGGCTGGGTATCCTGAAGTGACCGCGGAGCCTGCACTGCTAAGCCTTTTTAGGAAGGCAAGCACGGGGTGGCTGCTGCTTCCGGTGGTACCAGAGGGGTCTCATCAAGCTAGCCTGACAGTGTCGTGCCGCATATGGTTTGTAGACCGCTCCATTTGAGGCTGAGAGCCATTTCTTGCCTTCTTCCAGAGAAGAGATCATTCCCACTGTACGGTGCCACTAGCCCATCGCTCAGCAATGAGGTTGAGCTTGTGGTACTCTGTCCTCATCTCTCTATATCTCTTGGTGAAGAGGGCATCTGCGTCTTGATCCCTTCTTTGAGTGGGCAGGGACGTTGTGGAAGACTATAGCGGATGCGTGGGCAAGGACAGGTTCAGTCATCTTCTTGGACAGCAAGACATGCGAAAGATAACGCTCTATCCTCACATTTGGCGTGGTCCCCTCGATGTCGAGCGGCAGTCCATCCACAAATGCGCTGGCAAGCGCTTCGGACTGCTGATGAAGCCTCGAAGCATCATGTACCAATTGCGAATGCATTGAAGATGGGGCAAAGCGCTGCCAGAGAGGAGGAGATGGATGACTAGAGTGAGCTGCCATGCAAGGGCCAAGATGCGCTTCAACGCGTCCTCTTTGTCTTCTGCAGACGTACCTTGTATGCCTCCTTCATCTCTGCTTCTGCTCTTGGCCATTGCTGTTCCGCTGCTACTGCTCGGTCGTGGTAGTGTTGGGTCTCTGCACGCAGCGCTTCGAGTCCAGGCTGAAGGGCGAGATTGCGAGCTGATAGACGACCAGAAAGGAAGCATGAGACCCCTCTTACCTTCGGGCATTCAGCTGATATTGTCTCGCCTACTCACCTGCTTTGGCTTCACTCTCCTTGAGCAGTCTTGCGTGCTCATCGAACAATGCCCTCACCTCGGGCAGCGAATCGACAAAGGCCTCTAGGTAGGCATCACTGGCATCTAGACCTTGCTGCGCTGCTCGCTGCTGTGCCTGCTGCTGATGCTCTGGCCGCCCGAGTAGCTCTTCCAAGTCCTCCCTCGAGAGGCCGATGGTCGATGGAAAGTCCCTGTAGAGGATCGAGTCCACTTGAGATGCCATCTGTCTTCTGGGATGAGTATGTGCTGCGTTGTGGGGCGAGGGGGAGTGGAGAAGTGAGATTGGCACCATGGCCCGTCCGCTTCCCCACCTCCGCTTCCGATTTCTTGCGCGGCCTCGGGTAGATGAGAGTCAAAGCTTGGCGAGGCGGTGGGCAGAGGATCGTCTGATTACTAGTGATACGCAGCATCAGTCCCAGCCAGGCAAGCAAGTAGGCTGGCGTCACGTCTTTACCCTTCTCCTTCGTCTCCTTTCTTCCTTGTCCTCCTCCTTCTCTTCCCATATCTTGCTGTTCAGAGTCCGGCGCGGATGCCTGCAGACCATGGCGCCCAGTCTGCCTCGGGCGGCTCAAATGGAAAGGGCAAAGCTGATGCCTCTCTAAAGCCTCCCAAAGCCCACGACTTTGCCCGCACTTCCTCCTCCTCCTCTACAGATCATCGTCAAGAGAGCGCAGGCGTGGGCAGTCAAGAGGCAGAGGCCACTGCAAAGCCTCGTAGGCCAGGAGGACTACGGCAGCAGAACACCTCCCAGGGATCGGTGGATTCGGCTCGTAGCTTTGCTGGGGATGCGGCAGAGACGTACCAAGAGGCTCGGCATGCCTTTGGCGAGGGAAGGGCCAGTCCCTACTTCATGGCCGTCGTGGCGTTTCTCTGCAGTCTATCGCAAGGACTGCCGCTGGCGAGCATGTTCAAGGTGTATACCTTTCTAACGTGCGAGATATATGATGATATCAGCGCAGGCGATGGAGAAGGATCGTCAGTAGGCAAGCCAGGAGTTCATCACCGCTTCACCAGCTCAATGGTCAGGGCTGTCGAGAGCGGTGTGCAGACACTAGGGATCACTATCCCACCTGCGCCTGAGCTCCCGCATCCTCCACAATGCAGCGATCCCAGAGTCCAGAAGACCACATCCGCCTACGCCGCGGCCATGGCCACCGTGGGAGCTCTGGTAGCCCTGCTCCTGCTGGACAAGGTGACGAAAGTCTCTCGCCACTTTGGTCGGAAGCCTATTATGCTGCTGCCTCAGCTGCTGATTGCTTTGGCCTTCTCGGGATTCCGAATCTCGGTAGCCCTCCCACAGTACGCAGGCATGTCACTCCTCTTTGTCGCAGTCGTCATTCTCGAAGCCAGTGCGGGCGCTCCTCTTCGCATCTCCATTCAAAATTACGTAGTGGATACGACTACCGACTCACAACGAGCAGCCGCTCTGAGCTTCATCGAGGGCTTTGGGCAAATAGGAGCCTTCCCCTCTTCCACCATTGGAGGATTCCTAGCAGCCGTGACGGGTCAATTCTTCGCGCCCTTTTACGCAAGTATAGCCGTCGCGCTCTTCTCCTTTGTCTTCATCCTCATCCTCGTTCCAGAGAGCAAGAAGCATCGTCATCATACCCTGATAGATGATTGGGAGCACAGTGCCGAAGCGGACGAGAGGCATGCAGAGCAAGAGCGGCGGAGAGAGGCTATGCGACGTCAGAGCTACCAGTCTACTGGCGAGGCCAACGAGTCGTACATTAGTACCGAGACGAATAATTCGACGATGCCGACTGGGTGGAGACACTACCTGCGCAAGATCAATTTCCTCCAACCCCTCGGCATCTTCTGGCCTGCCAGACACCACTCGGGCCCCAAGCGTGGCAGGCTCGACTGGCGTCTGCTGAACCTAGCCGCCATCGTCGTCTTCGAGGAGACGTTCCAGGTGTTTCTGGTTCCCACGCTCCTCCTCTTCAATTCAGACGTCTTTGGATTTGATGTGTTGCAGAATGGATACCTGGTATCCCTCCTGCAGGGTACACGCGCCCTTTACCTCACAGCCATCTTCCCGCCGACAGTAGCTGCTGCTAGAAGATGGATCTCGGCGAGGGTACAGAGGAGGAAGAGCGCATTGAAGAACCAACAGAGGCGCTCACAGGCAAGTGAGACGTCACCCCTCCTTGGTAATGGCAGTGGCGGCAGCGGTACAGGCGAGCTGGGCGAAGGAGAAGGAGAAGGAGAAGGAGAAGCTCTCAACGGTTCTCAATTCACCTCTACCACTGTTGCGAAACAGGAGCAACGCGGCAAGCTGGACATTGTCCTAATGGTCCTCTCCTACAGTCTCGCCACTGCTTCCTTTCTCCTCTTCTCCCTCTCCCGTCGTATAGGCACTACCCCCTGGTTCGCCCTAGCCCTAGCCATAATCGGTACCCAACTCTCCTCGGGGGCAACCAATGTCCGTACAGCCCTAGTGGTCAACAGTGTCTCTGAAGAGGAGCAATCTCGCGCCCTTGCAGCCAATCAGGTGTTGTGCACCCTGGTGTATGCGTGCGTACCACTGCTCACATCACTGGTGTATGGAGCGGGAATCCAGAGGGGGGTACCAGAAGCAGTGTGGATCTTCAAGGCGGCATTTGCTGCAATGGCTGCACTGGGCAGCTTGGGACTCTTTGTTACGCATAGGGGTACGTCGGCTCGAGCCTGAACGTGACGAAGCAGATGAACGAGTAAAGGGATCGGGGCGGCAGTCTAGAGAGCTCGGTCGGAGAAGAGCAGCGACTCCTTGTACCCCTTCTTGATCAGCCCATCCGCCAATCAATCGATCGATCGATCACTCTCAAGTGAATGAACAAGGAGGGCCACTAATGGATATTATGTGCAAGGTCAGCGAAAAGACAGTGTAGTGTGTGTGGGGGAGTGGGCGATTGCCTTCGTGCCAAGATCTCATTGGTGGTAGAGAGAGAGGCTCGAGGCGAGTGATTGGGGGAAATGTCGAGCTGAAGGCGGCCGAGTTGAGACGAGGGAGAGAGGAAGAGAACAAAAGTCGAGACGATGGAGGGAGGACTTTGTACAAGTGAACAACGACGAAAAAACGGGAAAAGAGGGTTTGTAGAGAGAGACAAGGTGAAGTGGCGCTGAGGCTGAGGCTGACAATGGAGAAGAGGGGGAGAGAGGAGGCCAGGTGAAGAGCGAACGTCGCAAGAGTAGAACGAAGGACAGAAAGAGTTCTTGAGGGACGAAGAATGTCCGCTACTGAGGGAGGCATGTCGTGAGATGCTGTAGAAGCTACCGGTGCTATTTGACAACTTTCATATCGTGGTTCGAGTGGAGGGGTCAGCCGTTTTTGAAGAGCAGACGAGCTAGAGGAGGGAGTATTTGCCGGCAAACGCTCCAACGTTGTGACCCTGGCTCTGCTGTGCCGCCTTTAGATCCGGCTCCCACCGCCAACAGCGGCCGGAGGAGGCGCCCTCTTGAGCTCCTTTGCCCAAGCCTCCTGCTCCTGCCAGTGGCTATTGACAGGAAAGACGAATGGCAGTGCAATAAAGGCGAGCATCGTAGCGCCGATGGACCCAAGCAAAAGACAGTAGGCAATAATCGTATGGGTGGGAGTGGCAAAAGATTTTGCCTTTGCCTCGGTGGGATCATCATCGGACGAGTCGACATTGTTGAGGTCGGGGTAGCGGACGTCAAAGTCCCGGTAGAAGATGTGTTCCATCGAGACGTTATTGGACATCATTGGGTAGTCCTGATGAGATACTCCAGCCACGTAGTTTGCAGTGTGATTTGCGGGCCAGGTACCACTGCTCGCAGTCTCGACGCTGAGGATGAATTCGGAGCCTCTGTCCAGATGGTTTCCACCTTGTAGCAGAGCTTCACAGTGCGTGTCTCCGGCTCCATTGTCCATCAGTCCGAGTGCATAGATCAATTTCCGACCCAGGAAGCGAGTGATGACGCCAGCCTTGTCGCTACGCACCTCGGATCGACCGTAGGGCGTGACGCTGCCATTGAGTCCGTAGGCCCATTCGTTGCCTCCCTGACAAGAGGCGTTGGCGTAAGGCCTGGCGTCCTCGATCCAAGCATAGGAACCTGGGTTGCCCAGCCAATATCTCAGATTGTTGTCGTAGGCCTTGGTCTTCTTCAGGAGCGAGTAACGTTGCAGCATCTGACCACCCATGGAGTGACCGACCATGACGACTTGGTTGAGGTTAGGGAACTGATTCTTGTCGAAGAGCATGTCGGCAAAGGCGTCCAGTGCCTCGTATGAGGTGATCCGGTCAGAGATGGCCGGCGAACGAGAGCGCCCACCAGACTGCCATTGAGTACCGTGGAAGACGAGCTCGTTATTCTGCGCCGCACCTGCTGTCTGGTCGAAGTTGTTCAGCCAAGCAGGGCCAATGATGATGACCTCGTCTGAAGTGACGCCCCATTCTGGGAAGAGTGTCTGCTGCACAGTCAGGGCGTTTCGGATGAGATTGGTGTACTTCCAACTGTCACGCGGTTTACCAGGCATGACGAGAATCCCTCTCTTGATACTGGCAGCATTGTAGTTGGCTGTGATGTAGGCCGGCTGAATGGCACCATCTCTGATCTCGATGGTCCTGTTGAGTGTGAAGCCTTCGAGGTCCGGTAGCGCCTGCCATCCACCGTCGGCAGAGCCAGAAGCGGCAGCATTGGCAACGAAAGGAATCGACGAGGTCCATGGATAGGCATTTGCCTGATCTGCGTCTTCAGCTTCAATGTACTTGGTACCGATGTAGCCGTTGCTGCTGTTACCGGCGATGTAGGGCAATTGTAAAGCGGCTCTTGCAGCTCTTGCTGGGTCGGTAGAGCACTGTGCCACGATGGCATCACGGGCTGGATCGGGGACGTAGTCGTAGGTGGTAGTGGAGTCCTGGGCTTGTGCGTTGAGAGGCCGTGTTGCGAGGCCGATGGCTACGACGGCTGGTAGTAACGACGCTAGGCGTGAGGCCGTGTGAGATGTGGTGAGCCTCATGGTATCTTGGTGGGAAGGGGATAAGGAGGAGACGAGGGAAGGAGCTGAGCGAAGGGTGGTAGCAAATCGGAATTGAAGGGGCGCCCAGGCGGTGCACTGCTTTTGCGAAGAGGATGTGTGTGGCAAGTGACAAGGGTTGAGATGCTGATGCTGGTCAATGCTTCTTTGGAAACAAGGTGCGAGGTGCAAAGTGTCGATAGAGTGCCTCTGTATGCACTGCTGCTCTTGGGTCCACTAGGGGTATCTTGAATGGTGGGATGGAATTGCTAAGGGATTGAGGTCCAAGGGCGTCGACTTGTGATGATGGGGATTAATGAGGTCAACCCTCGCTTGACCGTGGAAGACTTTGTGCGCCTGAATTCAGCCAAGCATCCACGATCAGAGGCAGACCGGGGGAGCCACACACGCCAAGCCTTGGCTGCCTGCATCTGCCTGGTGGGCCTGGGCGGGGGCCACCATCCAACACCTCTCTCCCTTTGCTCCCGGGTTGATTGTGCCCCGTGTGTGGAAGTGTCTGCTCCCTTCCGTCGGTCGCGGCCCCTGTCCTTCGGTTCTGCGAGGTGCATCTGTCCACCCACTCCGCTACAAGTCCGACCCAGGCTTGGCGTTGCTTCCTCGTCTTGGCAGCCTCGCAGCTGACAGCTCGGGATGCGTCACGTGCCTCCGATCAATCCCAAGCCCCACTCGGAGCCGAATCCCCTCGACCACTGGACCGACCTGAGCTGGTCCGAGCTCACAGTCGCACTTGCTTCTTCCGTCTCATCGTACAATCGCCTCTCCGCTTCAAGAACCCCACAATGACCTCTCTCGCCCCCATCTCCGAGCCCTTTGACCTACTCCGTCTCTCCCTCTCCGAAAAGGTCTTTGTCAAGCTCCGTGGTGATCGCGAGCTTCGCGGTACCCTCCACGCTTACGATGGACATGGAAATCTAGTCCTCGCAAATGTAGAAGAGACGATTTGGATGATCTACGATGAGAATGAAGAGGTGGCAGAGGGACAGGAGAGGAAATTGAGCAGTGTAACAAGGAATAGCGAGATGCTCTTTGTGAGGGGAGATGGTGTGATTCTGGTGAGTAACATTGAGTCAGATGGACGTAATCTTGGAAGTAGCGTTCAGAAGGGGGTTTCAAGAAGACGAGGCCGGCAGAGATGCCTGCTCCGTCGAAACATCTTCGTCTGCTTCAAGTGGGAGCCCGACTGACATACTTCTCCCCTCTGCTGTCCCCGCGGCTGTCTCCTATCCTCTACAGATTTCACCACCCTCAAAGTCATAATCTTGCACAAGCGCAAGCTAAATCCTAGCCAATGCAGAGATCACACGTCGTTCTCCTTCGCACCACACTATTGTACATTAGTCCACATCCACTCTCCTTACGGCTTCTCACACATACAGTGGTCAGAGCCACCTCAGGCAATCCATACCCGCATCACGCGCAGTCAGTAGCACAGAAGAAGAAGAAGGCGAACGATACGATTTCTGTAATAGCAAGACGGAAGCAATAGAGTAGTGTAGGGCTGCAGTAGGCAAAGCCCGTACAGGGTCTGAAGAGTAACACTTCGAGGTAGAGAACGTCCAGCTCAGATGCTGAACGCCATGTTCAGATCGATGGGGTGAGAGCTCGACACTGCGTGCAGAAGAGGGAGAGCGAAGTGGAGCAACGGTCAGAGCTAGATTGTGGGCAGGAGTGATGGAGTTTGATACTCACTCTGAGGCTTCTGGCTATACTTCGCCGCCAACTCATCACGACATGCATTGAGAAGCTGCACATAGCTAATCTGACTGTTGCCGACTTGCTGCATGACCGTGATGAATGCCCAACTCATTGCTCCCGTGGCCTTTCCAGCCTCGACTGCGTCGGCAGACGTCTGTGAGTCCTTGCAGCCAGAGAACATCACTACGTCCGCAGGGCTCGACTTTGTCCGCTTGGTAATGTCCTCGGCGGATTCGCTGTTCTTGGCCTCGGTAAAGGTACCCATCAGACCCTTGAGCATACCGCCTACATCTCCTCGTGCGTAGTTCATAGCTGCACCCATGAGACCCTTGCCAACCTCGGCAACGACGTTGGGTTCCTGTATTTGAAAAAGGACGAGATGTGGTCAGAACACATTTAAAGATTGGATCTCGTCTGTTCGCTTCTCACCTTGATCTTTCCACTAGTTGAGTATACATAAGGAAGATCCAGCACAGTTCCCGAATGGCACGAGTCGAAGATGGCCGTCAACCTGCAGCCCATCGGGAGGGGTCGCACCATGATCGAATGGAGCTCATCGTCCTCCATCTGGCCCGCCGAAGCGTAGTCCACGGGCAAAATCGTCTCGTTCATGCCGTCGGCTTCGTCACCCTGTGTAGCCTTGGCTTGACCACCATGCCCACTGTATTCGAAGAAGAGGGCGTCTCCAGGTTGGGCTCCACGAACAAGCCAGTGCATAGCGGCTGTGATGTTCTGGCGCGTAGGGATGGAGCGTGGATCCCGCGAAGCATCCGTCAGGACTACCATGTCCTCCTCCTTGTATCCTCGACTCATGATGAACCTCTTGATATTGTCCACGTCGTTCCAGCATCCTCGCAGTGCAGCTTTCGACCCGACGTAGTTGATACCGATGAGAAGAGCCTTGCGCTTACCATTCATCTGCGAGTACTGAAATTGTTGACCTGCGGGGCAGTGTCGAGGGGAAGACAATGGATCGCCTTCGTCAGCCTCTGACACTCTCGGACGGGCATTCGTCACTCGTCACTCACCATTGGCGCTCTGTACCCCCTGCGGACGACTGTGGACGGGCATGTTGGAGTACGCAGCAGGTGCTCCCGTCCTTGGTCCTCCATAACCTCCTCCGCCTCCTCCGCCATATTGTCCCTGAGGCTGGCCACCATACTGTCCAGGAGGAGGACCTCCGTACTGTCCGGGAGGCGGCCCATAACCCTGAGGTGGTCCGTATCCCTGCTGAGGTGGAGGCGGGCCATAGCCGTACTGCTGAGGAGGAGGAGCACCACTGGAGGCGCGGAGGAGAACAGGTCGGCGGAGAGATCAGTCAACCGGGTTCCGAGATCTGTTTGTGCACGTTCAGAGTCCTCGCTCGCGCTTCGGCGACTCGACTGCTACTTACTATCCTGGGGCTCCATACCCCTGTGGAGGTTGGGGGAATCCTCCGCCGTGTCCACCATGGCGTCCATTCTGTCCCGGGTATGACATGACTGTTGAGCGAAAGTGACGAGTGTGTTGATGTTTCTCGGTGAGGTGAGGGGTGAGATTGGGTATCGGGGGAAGAGGGTCGTGGGAGGATCAAGAGTGCAGTCAGGCTCAATGTCCATCTGCTCCGCTCCACTTGACTTTGAGCGCCTCGTCTCACTCGCCGTCGGGCAAAGTGGCAGTGCGCTTGAACGCCGTTCCGCGACCTCGGCATGAAAGCAGCCGTACGACCATGAGCAACGGGCGAGCGACCATGGAGCAGAGTAGCAGGCGCGACGCAAATGAAGACAACATACAAACATGTATTGTGACACCGATATTGACTGGCGCTCAATGCGAACCAAACTCCAATCCAAGAGGCAGACTGCTCACGCCGTCTTCTTATACACATCCTCTTCGACCAGGTACTTTGCCAGATCCTCTGACACCGTGTCACCCTGTCTCAGCTTCCTCAGCTTCTCCTTACCACTCACTCCGTCTTCCAGCAGAATACTGCGTACAAGCGTAGAGCTCACACCCCTTGCCTCCTTCGGTAAATCGAACATGGTCACGCTCCCCTTTTCCACCCAAGGCCGTACCAGATCCGAGCCCAGAAATTTATCTTCCTCTTTGCGCAGACTAGCAGCTGACTGTTCTGCGTCGTCTGATCGGTCGGGTGCAGAGCCGCCGACGACTCGACGGGCGGCGACGAAAGTTGTGCCTTCCTGATTGAAGAAGAGGTCGCAGGAGCGGGCGAAGCTCTCTGGAGAGGGGTAGTACTTGAGGGCAAAGTAGCGGATGATGGTGTCCCCTGCAAAAGAATGTAACGTCAGCTTCCTCTGTTGTGCCTTCGGCAAAACAAAACGAACGCAGCTACTCACATCCCACGACCCAGTGCAATCTCGGTCTCGCTCGGTGTACAAGACCGGCCCCATTGCTCTGACCCCGTCCGCCTTCTGTCTGCTCTTTGAAGAAGCTATGCAGCAGTGTGCTCTTATCCTTCATCAAGGGCTCCTCGACGACTACAACGGCTACATTGGGCTCCTTGGACCCTTCACTGCTCAACTTGCGCTCCAAGTCCTTGGCCAAGAGGTACATCATGCTCAACCGCTGCTCAGGCGATGCGTCTCCTGCTTTCCCTGAACCTTTGTCTGCATTCTTCGAGGAGAGCAGCAGCAGATGGGCGTCGTAGTGTTTCCGGCTTGAGGAAGGTGGTGCAGATCGAGATAGAAAAGGTGAAGAGGAGACGAGGCTGAGGTGAGCTAGGTGAGGTGGGTTGAAGGAAGAGTCCAGCACGGCAATATCGAGATCCTGATCCGGTGTGGGATCCGCAGAGCGAGAACTTTCTGCCATGCCGCTCTTGTCACCCGTTGATGTCGAATCATAATTGTTGAGGTATGGCCAGGAATTTCTTGTCGAGTAGATCAGATGGACGGGCTTGGGCTGTTGTGTGCAGCGAGCAAACGCCTCGAGGCGAGAAGCGATCTGCGATCGTACCGAGGCGGGTATCGTGGACATCTACGACAGCGGATCGTGGTGCGAGAAGAGGTCTAGAAAGCCAGCAGAGACAGCAGCAGATGTAGAAGGTACGTAAAGCAAGTGACTTGACTCTGCAAGCTACCTCTGCGACTAGTAAAGGGAGAAGGAACGTACTGATGTATATGTAGCGCTTGAGCCAAAGGGACGTGCTTGCCTCCACTCCCACTTCCGCAACCACCCAATCTCAGAAGATTCTGTCACACCGAGCACATCCGACCACGCTAGGTGACTCTATCTTACGATTGCAGTGCAGTACAAAAACGAAGCAAAAACTGTCCTTTGACGCAAATTACGAAACATCTGCCTCACGCCTTCGCAGGGCTCTTCGTGTGACTCGGCTTGCGAGGCGAAGAGTGTCCCTTTCCTTTACCGCCTTTACCTCCTACCACCCCTCCTCCATTAGCCCCTTTAGCCCCCGAACCTGCAGCAGGTCCTGTAGGCGCGTTTCGTGGTGGGCTCACAGGTGTGCTGACCGGTGTCTTCTCATTTGGAGCAGGCCCGCTGCCCTTGACACCAACAATGCCTTTTGCCAACCTGGCAAAAGCACCCCCTTCGCTCAACTGGGGCTTCGGTCGCTCGGTGCGTCTAGCGGGAGGAGGACCCTGTACCATATCATGGAGCCAAGCTCCACCGCCAGGGCCGGAGGCTCCTCGACCTCGAGGCCCCTTCCCTCCCGCAGCTTCAGATGCATGATGCCCTCCCGGACTAGGCCCACTACCAGGCAGAAGCTCCCTCCTGGGGGGAGCGCCCGCGCCTCGTGGGCCTGTGGGAGGCGCATTGTCACCAGATGATGCAGCAATGCCTGCAATTTTGATGCCTCCTAATCTCGACTGAAGATCGCTAGCTGGAGATGGGGCGTCCGAGCGCAGTTCGCCTCTCTTGCCCCAACCAGCAGGCTTCTTTTGCTTTGGTCCTTGAGCGTGCGTAGATGCACCACTCTTGTCTGCCGGTAACATCGGCGCAGAGGCAGAAGAAGTCATTGCTGAGACGCCTGTAGGGACTGCTTCGGTCTCAGGGAGCGCTGGGGAGCTCGTTGATTGTGCCAGTGTAACACCCCAGCCGTCGAGATCTGGTAGCTCGTCGTCGTCATCTTCTTCGTCTGCCCAGTCGAAGTGAGGCATGGGGGAAGAGGCAGGTTGACAAGCTGAAGACTCGCCAACAAAGGGGTCGGAGGAATCGACTGAACCTCCTGCAGTTGAGATAGGAGACAGAGTTCCACCTTCGGTTAATGGCTCAGCGCTGGCGGACGACGAAGCCGACGCCGAGTCGCTTGTGACTGCTGCTGCAGGAGAGTCATCGACAGATCTGCCCGCCGCGACCTGGCTTGTGAGACCCTTTGTAGATTGTCCGCCGAAAGCGTCGACAGTCTGTAGGACAGGAGTGGCAACTCCGGTCGAACCCGGAGAGAGAGGGTCTGCAACCGTAGGAGGAGCCAATGCAGACGAGGCTGCTGGGGCATTGGGCGGTTTCTGCCCTGTCGCTGTTGCTGCGATCTTGCCATTCGCCTTCTTCTTGCTTTGTTTAGCAGTGAACAGATTTGAGGGCGCCGCTGCAGCCGCCTCGCCCGGCAAAGATTTTGCGTCAGGCGCTAGTGACATTCGAGAAAGCAGGCTTGCAGCTGAGCCACCTTGGTCTGCCTCGCCATGCTGGAGGGTGGGGCTTTGTGGCTCAGGATCAGCCCACCGACTAGCTCCGCTACCTCTGGCCGTTGTGGAATCGCCCTTCTTCGCAGCATTTGCCCGGTCTGCTGTCATCCCAATTTTCTGCGAGATCTGTGTGGCACTGGCGTTGCGGCCTCCTGCTTTGCTCGGAGAAGATGGATCGATTTCTGGTGTCAGAATCGAGGACGACGCAGACGGTCCAGCCGATTGCTCAATGTCTTGGGCGGTCAACGAAAGTGAGTCATCTTCGTCGGTGGTCGAAGACATGTCGAACTCGAGTAGCTTCGTACGGCTACTTGGCGTGCCCGGGCCTCTCGCTTCACCTCTGCTGATTGCAGGAGAAGGAGCTCCCCCAAAGTATGCGGACGTACTTTGTTTAGTGGGCGTGAGACCCAAACCAAGCCCCCGAGGCGCTCTGTCCGGACTGCCCTCTTGCAGGGGAGGAGAAAGAGGCGGCATTGCAGGCGCTCGGCGTCTCTCCACTATGGATGAGCGCGTAGGCGTAGCAGTAGTGCTCTCATCATGGCCATGCTTCAATGGTGTTTCAGGTAGAGGTGCCGTCGCAGCAAGCGGCGTGCGAGCAGTAGATGGCGATGTGAGAGCTACGTGAACGGAACGGCTGCCTGGAGAACGTCCGCCGGCATCGGGGTCCAGCTCCATCAGCCTCTTGCGGGCCGGCGTCATGGGTGGCGATCCGCTTGGATAGGGACTGGCAGAGGAATTGCTGGCAGAGTCCATATCAAGGCGCTCCAGAAGGGGACGACTATGCCCGCTGGGCTGAGCATCTATGTATGATGTTCCTTCTCCTCTTGTGGAGGATGTATTCCGAGGAACAGCAATTGGAGTTGAGACATTTGTTGGCGTTGAGGCTGAATCCGAAGAGGCATCGAGCTGAAGGCCAAGACCACAATCTCCCCTGGAGATGGGATCAGTCGAAGAAGGAAACCCCTCAAGGGCAGGTTTAGAATCCTCGACCGTAGCATATATGCTCGCAGCTGAGCCTTTGCCGATTGCCATTGTGCCAAGTGTGTCAAGTCCAGCGAGTGAACAAGTAGGTTCAGGCAGGATGCATCAGCTGGGGCCGATAAGAAGCAGCCAGCAATGCTAGAGAGCGGACGTGTACGAGCAAGAGAGAAACGAGATGAAGCAGAGACGAAGGAGGGTAGCTTATTGTCAGGGAAGGTGAAGATGGAGCAGGCCGCAGGACGTCCTGACTGCACAGCAGACGCCGCAGATGGAGATGAGATGCAGGAAGAAGGAAAAGAAGGATTCGGAAGGCTGGATGAGTGAGGACGCAATCAGTGGTAGTATGATCAGTAGAGGGAAAGAGTGGAGATGCTGCTCTCTCCCGCATGGTGTTATTCCCCCGCCGCCTTCCCGCTCCGACTGTTCGTGGGGCGTCTGTGCACTGCAACACAATTGCTTCCGGTTCCGCAACTTCGGCTGATTCTCGATCCGTACCTCACCACCTCCTTCTCACCTGCTCACCTCAAACCGGCGAGTCAATATGCCTCCTTCACCTGATGATGCGGAACTCGATGGACCCATTGCCTCGACCTCTGCCGCTGTCCAAGGAGAAACATCACAAGAAGGCTACATGTACACCCACGAGTTGAGCCAGATGGTGAGCGTGGTACGGAAGAGGATGAGTTCTAGTGAAAGATTGTACTGACTGCTGCAGGCCGCTCTCCCAAACTCTGACCCCATCAGATGTTCGTCTTCGCACATGTGGTGGATCCGAGTAAGCCTGTTCTACACCTACTGGAAGACATTGTCCGCCATCAAGTGGTACAAATGATCATCCAAGCCCGCAACCTTTCCGTCATGCGACGCTCTCGTCACCTCTCCACCGAAGACCTCATCTTTCTGGTTCGCTACGACCGAGCCAAAGTCAATCGACTCCGCACTTACCTTTCTTGGAAGGACGTGAGGAAGAATGCAAAAGACGATGGTGGTGGTGGAGCAGGGGGCGAGGTAGACCTCAACGCTGCAGTCGAAGACGCGGATGCGGCCAAAGCTCAGGGCGGCATCAGCCGCAAACTCAAAGTCAAGCTGCCTTGGGAGATCAGCACCATCTATTCTGACTGCATCGTATCAGGTGCGGGAGCAAGCTTGGAGCAATCACAGAGTGGAGGTGGCGGGCTCAATTCCGACTTGCCTCCGGAGCTGGAAGCCGCTGCTGCAAAAGTCCAGCAGCCCACTGTAGACGAAGAGCTGGACGAGGATGACCAAGAAGCCATGAAAGAGAGCCTGATGAGACTCAGAGAGGCGGATCAAGTCACACTCAAGATGACGAGGGAGGAGTACGAGCATTACTCCGACTGTAGGACTGCAAGCTTTACCTTCAGGAAAGGCAAGAGGTTTCGGGACTTTCTCGGCTCATCCAATTACCTCGATATGAAACCCAATGACGATATCGTCGACATCTTGGGCTTCCTCGCATACGAAGTCGTAAGGGAGATTACAATAGGAGCAAAGCAAGTCTGGGAGCAGGAGAGAGCGGTGTTGAGGCGCGGAGAGCGCCGAGAGCCAAAGCCGAAGAAGATCAAGAGGACGCACGAGAAGAGTGCGGCAGCGACGGAAGCAGAACCAAAGGTTCCAGCAGAAGAGGCTGATGATCCTACCCAGGGTAGCAGTAGCGGCCAGAAGGAAGAAGAGAAAGACGAGGAGTCTACCGCACCAGCCAAGGCCAGTCAGTCTGAAGCCAAGTCTGGCGCGACGAAATCTGAAAAAGGCAGGACTGGATCGCCGCTTCGAGCAACAAGGGCATCGGACGACTCTGCGAGTGATGGCGGAGAGGTAGACATCGAGCAACTCTATTCGGCGGGCAAGGGACAGACGGATGGCGATGAAGCGTCTTCAGTTGATCCCGCCTCCTTCTGCGGGCTCTTCAGCTTGGCTAGTGCCGACGTTGGCGACGGAGATGGGCCTTTGGTCACAGCTACATCACACAAGTCAGCGCATGATACCTCGGCTGCCTCTCCTTCGAAACGTCCCCTGGCTTCCGATCATGGCAAAGATGCCGATGGGAAGGAAACAGCAGATGGAGGCACAGAACCTGACGATGAAGGCGACGACGAAGACGAAGAAGAGAAGGAGACGAGTCCAGATCTGCTAGTCCACCACATCCGCGAGTCCTTTGCGAGGATGGAGCGACAGAAGACGCAGCCTTCTCTCAGTGCTGGAGTACGCGTGTCGGGTCCCTTTGGTGGCCTGCGCAAGACCAAGGTCTTTGTACTGTAGGCTGCCTCCCTGAAAGCTTATCAGCGCGGGACCCTACCTGACGCCGGCCCATGGGTGCAGCCCCTGTTCCGACGCGCGTCGGGTCCTGGGGGCCCGAAATTGCCCTGGATGCGATCCTCCTGACCCGGGAGCAACATCAGGCACAGGGCCAACAGGTCCTTGGATTTCCATCCACCTCTTCATACCAATCCATTTACTTCTACCATTCCTCAGCTACTCTTGTCATCGACTGATTGCCTCGCAAGTACACGCTGCCCTCGTCATGTCGTGCGCTCCTGCCTGCTTTCCCTCGACGCCTGCGAGTTGTGCATCCGTGGGTGCCCTCTGTGGTAGTCTTGCCCCAAACGCGGCCAATGAAGCTCAACGGGAGGCGAGTACATCCCAGGACTTCAAGGGCTTCGCAAAGCCTATGCTATCAGCAAGAGGAGCCAAGCATGCCGCCAGCGTGACGCCCTTCTGTGAGTACGGTGCGAGGCCCTGTTGCGTTGTCGAGTCACACAGAGGCGGGGACTGACGTGGCCCGTGCACCTTGTTGATATCTCTGTCCCAGGGACCGTGTTTGACTCTATGCTGCGAGACGTGTACTGCGCCCAGAAGAATCCAAATGGTATTATCAACATGGGCATCGCAAACAACTCGCTCATGCAGGACGAGCTCCTCGAGGTGAGTGGAGATGCCCGCCAATGCCAGGTGGCAGCCTAAGGAGAAGCGGGCTGACTCACACCGTACTGTCACGATAGTACTTTTCCTCACACCTCGCACTCGACCCTACAGACCTCACTTATGGCACATCGCTGCACGGCTCCATTCGCCTTTTCGACGCTCTGTGCACTCACTTCAACCGCAAAGCATTTGCACCTGTGCTGCCGGTCAAGCCCGATCATATCCTTACTGGACCTGGGTGTGGCCCGCTTCTGGACCAGCTCTTCGAGCACCTCGCGGCGCCGGGAGAAGCCTGTCTAGCTGCAGCTCCTTATTACAATGGTTTTGACGCCGACCTCATGACTAGGGCAGGAGTGAAATGCATTCCCGTCTTTGCAGCGGTCGGCGACGGGACTGAGAAGGAGAATTTTACAGGTGCGGCAGCTCTGCGAGGATTCGATGAAGCACTAGCGGAGCACAATGCAGCAGGCAGCACAGTGCGAGCTATCCTCGTGTGCAATCCTCACAACCCGGTCGGCAAGTGCTACAACCGCCAAGCACTCGTGGAATACGGCAAATTCGCCCAAGTCCACGATCTCCACCTCGTCTTCGACGAAATCTACGCAATGTCGACGTTCCCGACCTCTGACGACGGAGCTCCACAGCCTTTCATCTCTGCACTCAACATCGACTGGGCTACCGAAGCAGGCTGCGACCCCCGTCGTATCCATATTCTCACTTCTGCCAGCAAAGACTTTGGTCTGAATGGGTTCCGCGTCGGCACTTTCATTTCGCAGTACAACGCCGAGCTCATGGCCGCAATGAAGGTCACCACCAAGCTCTACATGGTCTCCTCCCCAGCCGACGCCCTCTTCAGCTCCTTACTCGTCGATCAAGACTTCTACCCGCGATTCGTAGAGACAAACCAGGCCCGTCTGAGCAGGGCCTACGAAAAGGTCAAAGGGTGGTGCGTACGCCACGCCATCCCCTACAAGCCTAGCAATGCAGGTCATTTCCTTCTCGTGGACCTCGCACGCTTCCTACCTCGGGAAATGGGCGGGCATGAGCTGGTAGATGAAACGCAGAGAGAGACGGCCCTCTGGTCCCTTGTGCTCAAGGAGAGATTGTGCATCACACCTGGCTCGAACTACCATCATCCTCAGGTGGGTTGGTTTAGGATCACGTTCAGTCTGCAGGATCAGGTCCTCACAAAGGGGCTGCAGAGGCTGGAGAAGGCGCTCGGACTGCCGGAATGCGCGGCTGAGGATATGTTCGAGAGCGAGACAGAGGATCTAAAGGCCTCTGCCCCTGCCGCTGCCGCTGCCACCACTACTCAGAGTAGCGACAAGAAGCCATCAGACAGACTTCAGTCTCCCAATCTTGCCAAGCCGGATCGCTCGGCCCTCGTGACGGCGCTCTGCGGCCCTCCTTCTGCTGCTACTTCAAAATCCAGCTGCCCTCTTCCCCTCGCATCACAAGCCGCGGCGCACGTAGTCGAAGACTACGAGCTGCTGAGGGAGCTCAGCCTTGAGTCTCAGAGAGGCGCGACGAAGGCTTTGGGGTGTATGTGTTGAAGTGAGGCGGTCATCGGGGGGAGCAGAGGGATCAGCGAGGACGAGGGCACGAGGAATTGATATACCCAGATACGACTTCAAGTTGTAGAGCTTGGACGTCTCTCGAGAAGAGAGATGCACTCCACATATTGCTCCTCTCGTGTCCACCTCTCGACGCGCTGTCCTCTGAAATATCATACATAGTCACCAGAGAATACTTTGATTTGAGTCCAACCGGCCTATCGCTTGCATGAAGAAAAGTATATGCATTGCCCCCAGACAGACAGACAGCCAGGCAGACAGGCAGACATCGCTCGCACGATGGGAAGAATTCTCCTCCCTTCCCTTCCCATCCCGACCTTACGACATCCGACATCTGACATTCGACAGCTGACATCTAACAGTCGTACGTCTCGGCAGCGCAAGGTAGCTCCTGTCCCAGTCCGAGTCCCAGTCCCAGTCCGAGTCCAAGTCGAAGTCTAGCCTAGCCTAGCCTAGTCCTGGCCTTTAAGCGGAAAAGGGCGCGAGCCTAGCCTGAGATTTTTCACTGGATGTGCGCAGGTGGTACTCCCCGTTTTGGGTGATATATCGGACCCAGGCTGGATAAAAGTTGGAGGATGGAGGAGCGAGAGGGGGAAAGAAGTGTCAGTCTCCTCAAGTGTCCTCTTCAAACTCCTTGCCCAAATGTTTCAAACTCCCTCCCCCTCCCCCTCCTCCCCCTTTCTACTCTACTCACGTAAAGCCTGATATCCACTCTTCTCCGAAACCTTCAAGTACCTCACGCTAATCCCGCTAATCGAGTAGTACGAGATATCAAACGTGACTGAAATGGGTGCTCTCCTCTCCAGCACCTCTTCGTTCCTCACGCTAGGCAGTCCAAAATGAGCTCTCATCAAGAATTCCTTTCCACCTCCAAGTTGCTTGATCTTCCAGATCATGGAAGACGTCTCGGGAGCATAGCTCACGGAGCCGACGGCGGCGCGGAACTTGGGAGAATCGGCGTCCTCTGGGACGGGAATGTGGATCTCGACATTGTTGGCCGTGGAGCGTCGTTTGAATTGCGCCTTGACCTGCGAAGACAGAGGGACGAAAGAGGCATGGCAGGAGGTGGTAGTCAGGAACAGCGAGCTGGGAGCTGTTTAGCTGTTGACGTCCTTACTCACCTTGACCATGAATTCAATCCTGCTCCCCTCGTGCCTCTCCACGACTGCCTCTGCCCAGATCAGCGGCTTGACCTGTGTACTCAGCCTGTAGCTCATCAATTCAAATTCTCCGTCTGGAGGGATAAAGGAGATGGTTCGGTCGTTTTCGAAACGTGCTAGACGGACACATTGGTGGAACTTGACGTCTTCCATCTCAATGGCTTTGCCTCTTGATGCTGTGAGCAGGGGAGCGAGGGGTTCCGATTCAGAGGGATCACTCGGCTCGACTTTGTGCACTCTCATCTACTCACCTCTCCCTGTATTCTCGAACATGACCTTGTCATTCAACCCGAGCCTCAGTTCCGGCATACCGCTCAAGTAGCACTTCATCTTGATTGCTCCCAAAATTTCGCTCCTGACCACGTTTCCATTAGCATTGACCAGAAGATTGACCGACTCCACCACGTCCAAGAAGACTTCATTCTTGCGATAACGAATTCCTTCCGACCGCCACGATACAGCATTGGTCACTGCCATTGGTGGTCTGGCTTGAATTTCAAGCTTGTGCGATTCTTGAGTAATATACTCTTGCAAAATCTTACTCTCCGTCGTCTGTGGGTAACCGAAATCCATCATCTCATCTAGTAGCTCATAGATGATTACAAAGTTATCTCTGATACTCTCCTCTTCGAGCTCTTTAAAGTACTCTTCTAGCACAGAGGCGAGCTTGTGTAGAAAGAGGAGGATCTCTGCTGCATTTGAGTTACGGCGGGAGAGGGCGACGAGATAGAGGTTGTTGTGCCGAATGAAGAGGTAGTTGACTGCTTCGTGGGTGAAACAAGGAGCGACGGCGCTTCCCCCGGATTCTTCCTCCATGTCAAGCAGTAGAGGAAGGAACCGCTCTACGGCAGCTACGGGAACGTCATCGCGAAAGGTGCGTTGGATGAGGGATTTGCCCTTGATGTCGATGATGGCAAGAATGGAAGCCATTATGGATAGAGACCGATCCCCGAGGAGGATGAACTTCTTTGGCTAGAGGTCGAAGCCGTCACAGCTCGCAGGCGGTGACGAAGCGACTTGTGGTCTATGCGTGGAAAGCCAAGTGCAGGCAGAAGCTGGTCCTGATGATGGGATGAGATCGTGCCAAGCGTAGCCTTGAGAAGATGCAGATTGCCAAGAGGTAGGCTGCTTCAGACAAGCACGCGAGTACTATCACAGCTTCGCCCCAAGTGCTGTAGGACGATGAGGTTTGGGTATCAGACACGGCGAGGAGGAGTGAGTGAGTGGAGCTGGATCCAACGCAACGCAACGCAACACGACGCACTGCCTCTCTACCCCGACCCCGACCCCCCGCTTCCCGCCGCCGGAGACGATGTCGGAATGGAAGCAGCCGCGCTTCGCGTCTACGAGGAGTTGCCGTGGGTTCGCTTTCTTTGCCCACGTACGACTAGCGTCGCTTACCAAGACGTGCGCAGTGGGAGAGAGTGGAAGGACGGCCTTTCAAGACAATTAGTACACAGAAAGACGAGATGATTCGTGTGACGGGAGCTATAGATTCGATTTTCGGGCTGGTCTCCTCTCCGCCTTGACCCTCGCATAAAGATGACACGCAACGCACAAAGACCTTCTCTCTCTCTCTCTCAATTGAACACATCTCTCACGCTCTCTCTCTTTCTTACTTGTCCTCCTCCTCTTCTTCCTCTTCCTTTCCACTCTCCCCGCCCAATCCATAGATGAGCACAGTAAGCAGCCCCAACGCAGCAGTAATCGCGCATCCCACCACGCTTCCCACAGCCGCAGGTGTCCATCCTGTGACGAGCGGTGGAACTTCCACCGCGAGCGACCCAAAGTCAGTGGTAGAGTTGAGTCCTCCCGCATTGCCCGTGGTGGAGATTCCCATTGCGTTGCATGCATCTGTAGCGTACGAGGGGAGGGTGAGACGCGATTGTGCTACCGAGGGGGCTTCGACGAAGATGGCTGCTAGACCAGAGCTGAGATGCGGTTGAATGTGGCAGTGGAAGAGCCACTGCCCTGGGTTGTCTGCTACGAAACGGATCGTGGCGGACCCGCCAGCAGGGACCATGACGGTGTCCCTCCTCATTGGGTTGGTTGCCACAGCGGTAGGGTCGTACGGTGGGTTCTCCATTGCGTCTGCCGAATCAGTTACTAGAGCCTTGTGCACCATCCAAAATTGATGGCCGTGGAGGTGGAAAGGATGGAAGCCCGCATCCCAATTGAAGATGGTCACTTCGATGATGTCCATATGGTTGTAGACGAAGGCATTTGTAGAAGGGCCGTACACTTGAGGGTACAGAGCTACGTCTCCCATCGAGAGGAGAGTGTTGATGCTGGGGGTTTGTGGGAAGATGAAGGAGATGTTGTTGAAGGCGGCATAGTTCTCACCATTGCTGCGAGTGTCGAACCAGACATTCATGTCCTTGAACGTGTCGGCCGGGGGTGCATTTGAGGGGTAGAAGGGCACCAGGACCGTATCATCGAACATGGCATAGTCGCGCGTCTCTTCTTCGGCCACGGGCGTATTGGCATCGGTGCTGTACTCGAAAGTCGAGGTAATGTTGAGCTGAAGTGTGTCAGGAACTGTGTCGAACATTTCCGGGTCCATGTTGGCGTGGATTTTGAAATTCTCCAAGGCATCATCATTGGCCGTGACAAGGACCGAGTATCGCTGGGCGACGCTCACCACCACCTCGTCGATGGGGTACTCTTGGGTGTCGACTCCATCTGCTTCAATGATTCTCATCTGATGACCATCGATCCAGAAGTGGAACATGGCCAGACTGCTCATGTTGATGATACGCAGCCTGTACGTCTTACCAGGTGTGACTGGGATAGAAGTATTGTCGTTGAAGCCTGGCAGCCAAGATGCTCCTCCTGCCACATTGGGAGTGTGGGCAAAGTACATGAGGGCAGAGTCTGGAATTGGCTCCGCACCGGTGGGGTTCGTCGTTGAGAGGAACGACTTCATCTGGACGGCGTACTCGTCATGGTACCAGTCAGTCAGCACGACGGTGTAGTCTTCGTCGTAGGCATGTGCCTCCGTCTCGGGGTGGATGATATTCGCTGTCTTCAAGCCGTCGACGTATTGCTGAAGAAGGGGTACAGGTAGCAATTAGGGAACCATTCAGCGAACTCTGGACGAACAATTTGCTCAAAATGCATTGACTCACGCCAGCGAGATGTCCGTGGCACCAGTATGTGCCCGACTGCAATTCTGTTCCATTGGGTGAACTCGGAGAATTGATGATCTCGTACGTGTACGTCGATCCATCTGGTATGGGACATTGGGTGACATAAGTAGCTCCATCTGACCATCCCGTATTGTTGAAGAACATTCCATGACTGTGTAGTGTGGTGGGTGTGCCATCTCCAAAGTCATTATTCACGTGAATGCGTACTACATCAGTCGAGTTGACATTGATAATGGGAGGAGGCCAGCTGCCATTGACACCAATGACGCGACGTGTGTAGAGGCCGTCGAGGTTGAGGTCTGGGACCCAAGCGACGTTCCAGTATTGGTCTACCTCGGCGGCTTGCGCTGCGAGGGGTGCCAGGAGAAGGGCGGTGAGCGCAAGCGTCGCGGCTCGGACGGAGATCATCTTGCCGTCTTTGGAAGGGTGAGCTGTTGTAAGGTAGGGCGTACGAATAGGTTGGTTGAAGAGAGGACAAGGGGATGATGTATGGTATAAGTGGGTCAAGTGCTAGCGAGCATAAAGGCAAAGGGGATCCTAGGTGAGAAGGGTGTGATCAAAGGGGGAAGGCAAGGCAGGGCAAGGTCGTGGGGACCAGCCGGCCATGGAAAAATGGAGGGCGAGCAGCCAGGCGGAAGAACGCGGGAAGGCGATAAGGGGCGATATGGGCTGATATCCCAGAGGGCAAAAAACCCCTCGCGCACCCGCCTAGGCCCAGGGCAAGGAAGATCAGCGGGGAGAGCAGGGGCGGCAAGTGATGAACCTCACCTCACCTCGCCTCACCTCAGCACACCACACTACGCCCCTCTGCTGGAGACTGCCCCTTTAGCCATGCCACCAGCCTCACCCTCCTTGCTTGGCCTAGTCGCCGTCTGCAAAGCCTAGCATGGTTCCAAGCTGGGCAAGAAGGAGGGGCCCGCAAGGTGGGGAGCGGGCATCTCGGCGTCGAGGCCGGGTAGAGGTGCAGCTCCCAGCCAGCCACCGGCCTGCACTCCGATGCTCCCTTGCCTAGGCAGAGGAACAGAGGCTGCTACGCCACCACATGTCAGGCACACACTCACTCGCATACATCTCGCCCCTCTTCCCCCTGCTTGGGTAGGGAAAAAAGGCCGGACGGGTGCTCACTCCTAAAGCCACACACACACACGCAATGTACCGTCCCGCACCTCATCTCGCCTCGCCTCGCCTCGCCTCGCCTAGCAGAACTCCTCTTGTCGCCCAATCTTACTCTGCTCTGCTCTCCTCTGCTCTCCTCTCCTTGCTCATCCCGCTCTGAGCTTCGGGAGGGGCGTGTGGCATCGCAATCGTCCCACTAGGTCCGCCAGCCCACCAGCCTATACGACCTTCGGGGTCTCGCTTGAGCGGAGTAGAGAGCACAAGCCTGTCACGGGGTACCTCTGGGCGTAGCTTTTCCTACAGATCTCCCCCCTCTTTCTTATCTGAGTATATCTGAGCACGCCCACACAGGATGCCAAGCGTTTCTGATGTGATGCTGAGGGGCGCAATGCAGCGCCTTCTGATCTAATGCTGAGGATGGATGTAGGAAATACAAATACAAGTACAACATGCAAGAAAGGCCCGGAGTCCAGGAGTATAGGCAGTGATTATCCTTATCACACGACTGACATCGGCGAGCAGAGACGAGGAGCAGACGTTTTTGCTCACTTTTGCACCTCGTGATCGGCCAGGAGCTAGAGAAAGAGGAAGAACGGAGAGGGACGCAGTCGGGCAGAAAGGGCATCAGTTCTCCACTGCGAAGAAGTCTCCTGCCTTTTGGCCCGTTGCCATTCCGCCTCATCATCCGCAAACCACTCACCATGTTAGGAATACCATTCCTGATCTGATACACGTGACCGCAATTGGGACAGGTCATTGATCCTTCCACGACGTGAATCTCTAAAAGGACGTGGTGTAGACGCCGTAGCAATTCTTCTGGCAGCTCATCTTCCACTTCTGGTCCCTTCTCTGGCAGCGAGTCGTCGCCGAGCTAATGAGAGGAGAGGTGGAGGAAAGGGCAGAGAGAAGAGGAGTCAGTAGGTGGATTGAGTAGCCTGCCGTACAGGCTTGATTAAGCGGTATTGCTAGGCTGCAGGCAAGGTCCCTTAGCAATCGTAGCTGCGAGCAGTCAGGCTTCCTCTGCCTCTACGTGCTGCATTCTGCTCATATGCTCCTTGAAATCACAGCTCCCCAAACCACTTGCCAAGCACTCTCTGCTCCGCTTCAACTCACGCTTCTACATGTGTCTACCAATCCCTTCCATTCGATTTTGCCTCCCCCGATGAGTCCCTTGAGGAATCCCTCGTTGAAGTCTGTCTGGACCACCTCCAGATGAACATCCTTGAGCGCCAGAGGGAAATTGAGAGACGTGGTGAGGCAAGTACGAGCAGCACATGCCAGGAGATTATGTGTGAGGAGCCGCATGGTGAAGGGGAGCTACGGAGTACGATGGGGACACGGAACGAGGTGAGGAGCGTAAAAGGTGGTGCACCCGAGGCAGGAATCCTCGTCTCAAAAAATGTCGGATCGGGGGCGGAAAGAAGTGGTGGAAGGGGGCGTGGCAGCAATTGCGCGCAAGGCAAGGCGGGGGGGCCGGGCCACACACGACGCACACGCAGACACGACGACGACCAAGGCGCAACGCAGCCAAGGGCAACGGCGGACAAGTAACACTCACAGGCAGGCAATTCTCCCTTGCTCATCCTTCTTACCCATACCATCGTCCTCATCCTCAACCCCTCCCCTTGCACTACGTCTATCGCAGTTGATCTGCAAGTAGACTAACAGGGCAACCCAAGCGCATCCCCTCGCCCAACCCCTGCCAAGAGATGTCGCAATACAAGTACGACGAGGAAGGTGGACAATTCCTCACCTTTGTCCTCACCTTCCTCCTCCTCGTACTCGTACCCCTCACCTGGTCCTTGCTCAGCGGACTGACGCAGAGAAGTGAGTTGAACTTGGCTGTAGCATGGAAGATCATGCTTGCAGAGATGGCAGATCGAAGGCGATGAGGCTGCCTTGTACAAGGACAGAAGCCAGCAGCCCCTTTCTGGCAAAGTGGCAGGGCTTCAGTAAGAATGACAGGCTGATCAGGTTGATTCGTGGTTTCTGGTCGACAGCTCGCAGTCAGGGATGGTTCGACGCTCGGGGGCAGAAGGTGTCAGCCATCAAGCGCATCAATCGGCGGTCCATCACCAACCCTCGGATAGGAAAGAAGTGAGTACTGCGCCCCTTGCCCTCTTGGCAAAGCAGCAATCTTGCCTCGTCGCTTGCTGACAAGCCTTGACCTGTCGCTGCCTTTACTACAGACTCCTCTTCGTCGTCGTGGGCTGGGCCTGCGCTGCATTCGTAGCAAAGAGGGTATCCAACGCCGCTGCAAACTCCCAACATTCCGTCTATGACCCATTCACCATCCTCGGCATCGCAGCCAATGCAGCGCCCAAGGAAATCAAAAAGCACTACAAGAAGCTCAGCATCAAATTTCACCCCGACAAGATCCGTCTTAGCGGCAATCAGACCAAAGAGTCGGTCGAGGCCCATTACATTGAGCTCACAAAGGCGTACAAGGCGCTCACAGATGATACCATTCGCAAGAACTTTGAGCTCTACGGCCATCCCGATGGTCGTCAGGAGATGAGCATGGGAATCGCTCTTCCCACTTGGGTCGTTGCCGGACAGAACAACATTTGGGTCTTGGGCGCTTACGGACTCGTCTTTGGCATTCTGCTCCCTTACATGGTTGCCCGATGGTGGTATGGCTCGAGAGCTCGCACTAAGGACGGGCTCATTCTTTCCACCGCTCAAACCTTCTTCCAACATCTCAAGGAAGACACTCCAGCCCCAAGGCTCATTGCTTTGCTCTCCATCTCAGAAGACTTCGAAGACAAGAAGCTGGATAAGAGAGGCAAAGATGCTAATGAAGCGGCACTACAGGAGATGGAGAACGAGGTCCGATCCAGACTCAAAGCTCACGGTCCACAGTGGGAGCTGACACCGTCTGTAAGTGTGCAAATGCGAGCTGCCGAATGTGCTTTCACCTTTCTCTTGCCCTTTGCTAATGACCTTTTCGACCTCGCCACGTCACTGTGTTTCCCTTCCAGTTCCGTTCCCAATCGATTCGCAAAGCGCTCGTGCTGCTCTATGCCCACCTCTTCCGGATTGAGAGCAAGTCTGCCCAACTGACAAAGGAGCGCTACCTTGCTGCCGCAAAAGCCGAGCGATTGCTCAATGGAATGCTCTCAATTGCTCTGGCGCACAACTGGCTTGACCTCACCAATCTTATCATGGACACCATCCAGTGCTTCGTTCAGGCAGTGCCCATCAGCGAGGATCGTAACGTCGCAGAGCTGCTGCAGCTCGGCGGTCTCAAGCTGAACACTGCCAAGAGCATCGTGGCCAAGAGCGACTTGGGCAGGGAAGGTATTCAGGGCCTGTTCAAGGTACCAGACTCGGAGAGGAAGGAGCTGGTTGGTGCCAAGGAGATCGGAGATCAGCAGTACGATCATATCGTGAAAGTCGCGGGCGAGTGGCCTCGTATCGAGTTCGTCGATGCCTTCTTTAAGGGTGAGTGAGGTCTATTGCGATCCCGGCCTAGTATTCGGCTCTGACTGACACATCCTCTGACCCGCGACCTCCAGTCTCTGGCGAGAGGCTTGTCACTGGAGGAGCCATTGTCCAATTCGTCGTCAAGGTGCGAACTCTCCCACCCAAGCGCGATGAGACACTTCTGTCCAACGGCGTTCGCCCCGGTTCTGTAAACGTCGATCTTGACGATGACGTTCGCTCAGGCGTGGAAGACGATGAAGAGGTGACGAACGCTCTGGGAGGCAAGGTGTCAGCGGAGGCCCTTTCCACCGAAGGCAAGCAAGTCGTGGGCGTCAGTCGCGCACCCCACTTCCCTCTGGAGCGCAAGCCGCACTGGTGGATCTACCTCGGCGACGCCAAGCAAGACCGCATCATCGTCCAGCCCTCTAAGCTGACCGACGTAGGACCAGACAAGACTCGCTCCTTTACCATCCAATTCCAAGCTCCTCCCAATGCGGGCATGTACACTTTCATCGCGCAGATCAAGTCCGATTCTTACCTAGGTTCAGACGCTCAACGCTTTGTCAAGTTGCGCGTAGAGGATTCGGAAGTGTTGGATGGAGCGGACGGAGAGTGGGAGGATGAAGAAGACGATATTAGCGAGCCTGACGAGGATACGCTTGCTGGTCAGATGGCCATGATGCGGGGTGGCAAGGTGAAGCCTTCGCCTGTACACCGGAAACGGGGCGAGAGTGATGATGATGATGATGAGGATGAGGATGCAGAGAGTGGGACGGATGAGGAGGCGGATGAGGATGAGGTGACGGATTCGGATACCGATGAGGAGTAGGTGTCGATGCACAGATGAGCGACACTGCAGCAAATTTGTGCACTGCATCTTTTCACCAAAATGATCACGACAGTATTCTCCTATCAGACTGGCGGGTGGCTCTAGTGCGAGAATGCGAAGGTCTTTCGTACTACAAGAGTTCAGGACCGGTATGATTACAGTCACCGAAAAGCTAGACCCACCGACTCGCGAGGCAACACGCCGTCTCTAAGCAGCGGCAATCGCCCTCCCCTGGGATGCTCCCCCTCCAGCACCCCCAGCACCCGCACTACCACCACTCCTCTGCGCCAACCTCCTCTTTGCAAAGCGGGCCAGATCAATCCTCTCTGGCAGCCATTCACCATTATTGATGATGAGCACCTTCATCCTCTCATGATATCTCAAGTCTGGTAGCAATTTTGGTGTGATGAGGAAATACTGCGAGGCATTGGCTCGACAGGTGACTTGAACCATTTGATCATGTACGGCTCGTTCTGCTCTTTGGTCCATCCCTTGGTTGATCTCATCCACGAGGGAAAAGGGAGAGCGGGAGAGTTCGGTGAGGGACATTAGGTAGAGGATGGTAGACAGGGAACGCTCCCCACCTGATTGCCTCTGCCCCGTCAGGAGCTGCAGCTGCTCCGTATCTCGGAACTTGACGAGGATGTCCATTCCCCACTTTTCATAGTGGTCGCCTTGCTCCGAAATGCGAATCTCGCCCGCACAGCCGATACGGTCAAAGGCGGCAGAGAACTTTTCGCTGACCTTGGCTCCAAGGGCTTGAAGTGCGGGGAGCCATTGCGATTTGATGCGTTCGATCTTCGTCTCGCGTCGAGCAACCTCGCGACGTTGATTTGCAATCGAGTCGCCCAGCTCAGCAATGAGCTCGGCGCGCTTCTTGAATGCTTCAATCACACCTGGTGCCACACCTGTAGACAGGTCCAAAGAGCCCTGCAGCGTAGCCAGCTCTCCCTCGAGCTCGGCAAGATTCATAGACGTCTCATCCCCCATCTCCTCTTGACGACGGTGGAACTTCTGCTGGATCTCATACGGCGCATCGTCGTGCTTCGCCTGAGCCCGGTTCTGCATCTGCGTAGCCAACTGCTTGCTCGCGGCGAATTCCTCAAGAGCCTCTTTGAGGGCGCGCTCTGCCTCCTTGAATTCGCCGAGTTTGGAAGTGTAGAGGTCCTTCCAGGCTTGGTAGTTGACCTGGTGCTGCACCTCAACTAAGGTGGCGACGTCGAGGTCGATGCGGTGCTTTGTCTGAATTTCCAGAAGCGACTTCATATCCCGCACTAGCTTGACGCGCTTGTCCGTCTTGCGATGCACCTCGGCCATCAGCCGCTTGCGCTCTGCCTCTTGTGATGGCTTATTGTGCTCAGCATTCAGCCTGCTCTTCTTGTTGCCTGGTCCATGAGAAAGGGAATGACGGCCAAAAGGCAACGCTATCAGACAAACAATCCTTGTCCTTGCTTTTGTCGCAGTCAGACTCACCTAGGTCAATCTTCGCCTTCTCCCAATCTCTGCGAGGCTGCACCGCATCCATCTTTTGCCTATCCAGATCCTCTTTCCTCGATCTGAGATCATCAGCCTTCTCCTCTTCGCGCTTGATCTGCTCCTGCAGCTCGCCAATGCTCTCCTCTGCATCCTTGGTCTTTTGCGCAATCTCTTGAATGACTCGCTCCAGATTCTCCTTCTCAGCAGTATTGACACTCTGTGTGAGACTCCTGGCGGCCTTGATGTCTCTCGAAAGGGTGATGGGCAGCTTTCGGCCGTAGTCTGAGAATTGAATGGTGTGGTTCGTATGGCCCACGATGTAGCGCTTGATTTGACGAGACTGCTCGACCTGGTTGACGTCCACGCTATCCGTCAGAGCAACTGGGATGGTGTGGATATTTGCACTACCGCAGAGGTAAGCCATGACGCTCTCAGGACCGTCGACCATGTCCGAGATGTAGGCATTGAAGCCGAGCTGTCGAATTTGCTCCGTAGAGAGAGGCCTTGCCGCCTCAAATTGCTCCATGTTGCGCCCACCCTCCATTTCGGCCACGTTGATCCTCAGCTTCTGCTTATCAACCAGCTCTCTCGTCAGCCGATCATAGTCTGCACGAGTCTGACAAACGAACGTCCGAAGGGTAGCCCAATTGATGCAGCTCTCAACCTGAGACGCGTACTTGCTGTCTTTCACAGTGACCTCCATGACGACGGGCTCGAACACCTTCTTCTGGAAGAGATTCTGGTTTGCTCGAAGCCATTGCACAGCCTTCCAGGCTGGCTCGTCAGCTTTGTGAAGCATCTCGAGCTTGCGGGCACGAACGTCATCAAGCCGCCGGAGTTTCCGCAGGGTTTCATCGTGGGTATTTTGAAGCTGCCGGTTCTCCAGCCCAATGTCGTCGATCTGGGCAGTCAGATCTCCTCTGCGATCGTCGGCTCCTCGGATCTCCTGCCGAATCTCACGCAGGGCTCGATCGAAGACGCTCAAGTCGTACTCTTGGGGTTCATCAGCCACCTTTGCTTCGAGCTCGGCGACTACTGCCCTGAGCTTACTGATGAGCTTGTGGTGCTCCTGCTCGCGTGCTTTGAGGTTGGACATGGTGTCTTGCAGCTCGGTCGTATCGCTTTCCAGCTGCTCCATTTGTCTCACCGCAGACGTCAGGTCTTTGTTGACCTTATTCAGTGACTCGGTAGCTTTGATCCGATTCCCTTCGAGCTTGCTTCGCTTCGCCTTCATCGACTCAACTTTGAGTCGAAGAGGCTCGTGGATCTGCCGAAGCTCTTCCAGGTCAGCCTTGCGGTCATTTCTGACAGCCTTGGCCTCACTGTAGGCTGTCTTGGCATTGTGGTACTCCGCAAAGGGGATCAGCAAATTCAATAGAGCAATCTCTTCCTCGATCTGCTTTCTCTGCTCGTAGCGTTCGACGTCCCTACCGAGGACCTCGTTCCTCTGCTCGAGATTATTCTGCTCCTCTTGGTCACGATCGAGCTGACCCTGGACCTCCCGGAATTCTGCGCCCAGCTCGATCAGCTGTTCATGCCAAGAGCTGAGATTGGGGTTGCCGGCGGCCCTCTGAGTCTCGACGAGGAGCTTCGGCGGGTCCATCCGAGCAAAGTCGGCCACCTTTTCTTGCGGTAGGAAACAGCATAGGTTGTCCACGTTGATGTCAAAGCGGCCCACGGCGTCGTTGACAGCTCTAGCAGTCGAAGTCCTACCATTGAGGCGCCATTCACTCGAATTGTTCTTCCTAGAGATTAGCCTCTTGATGGTGACGTTCTCCTCCCCAGCCAAGCCCTTGAGCTCAATCTCAATCCACCCATCTTGGTAGCCTTGCTTGACGAAGCTGGCAATGTCCTTGGCACGACCGAGAACGGCAGGCTTCCAGCCCAGACCGAGAGCGATGGCGCAGACGATCGTCGACTTGCCGGTACCGTTAGGCCCAATGATCATATTGAGGTAAGGACCGGGCCGGAATTCTGTCGAATCGTAGGTGACGAAATTCTTGAGCGCTACTCTGACGATCGATCCCGGTAGGAAGCTGAGGGAGAACACAAAGTGAGCAAAGAAGTCAGTGGACAGAGAGGGAGCGCAATTTCCTCCGGTCTCAACTCACCCTTCCCGATCACGATCCCCATGAGCAACTTCAAAGTCACGAGCACCATTAGCTGCCATCTTTTCCGCCTTGATCTTCGGCTTCTTCTCTTCATCATCCTCTTCCTCCTCATCTGCCCCACCATCATCTTGAGACATTCGTGGCCTCTTGCTACGTTGAGTTGACCCCTCCCCTGCACCTTCTTCGGCATCTTCCTCTGATCCATGCCGGGAGCGAGTCCTGCGTCGTCCATTAGCTATAGGCCTGACCGGTGACGAAGGGCTGGGCAAGCGGGAGCTGGAAGCTTCACCCTGTGTCTGCTGTTCGTACTGCTCCCGCTTCACATCCAGTTCATCGAATTCTGACGAAGAGTTAGCGTGGCCATTCGCCCGGGAGCGGCCATTGGTCAATGGTCGTGCATCGCTCTGTATGCGCCTCGGAGGTGGGGCGGCGTCTGAAGAAGAGGACAAAGCGGCACCGCGATGCTGAGCGGCACTGTGAGTGCGGCGCTCAGACATGGCTGCTACAGCACCCGCAGAGTTGACCGCTATGCGACGACGATGGTGATGATGATGGTGGCGATGCTTGGTGGGAGGGAGGAGAGATAGGAGATGCCATCAAAGGAACACTCTGGCCTTTGAGCGTGGGGCGCCGATTGGACGCGTCTCGCGGAAAGAGGCGCAGAGGCAAAAGCCACGGTCCAGCTTCAAGCTTCCTCCACCGCCGGCAGCTGTCTACCGCCCTACTCCGGCCACATGCTCTACAGTCTCATGACATCTTCGTTGAAGGAGAGCAGCAGCAGCAGCAGCGGTACCCTTGATGAGCGCTACTGGTCGGCTCTCGGAGCATGGCTGGACGTGGAGCGCAGCTCGCTCCCCTCTCTGCGGGCACAAGTCCAATCGCAGCCTCTACAGTTTCTCACTCAGAACATCCCCCGGCTGCCCGAGCATCTCCTCCGTCCTCAAGCCGCGCTCACCACACCACAGCAGAGGGCAAATATTTCTCTCATTCGGCAGCGAAGGAGATGTCATGCCGAGCTCAGGAAGCCCGAAGAGCTGGAAGTGAGAGGAAGCCGCCGCAGACTGGGACGACTTTGGAAGGTCATAGTGGGCAAGCAGACTGAGCCGGCGGTGAAGAAGGAGAAGGCAGACGAAGACGAAGACTTGGATCCTGCTTTTCCGGGTGTGCCAGATCTGAGCAACTTGCCGAACGTCGGGGCCAATGGGGTCAAGCTGCCTCGGTACGGCCCTCTCCACCAAGGCGAGCTATTTACCAATCCCAGACTGGCCAGACTGTTGGACGAGCAGGATGAAGAGGAGGCACAACTCAGCGCGGCAGAGCAAGAGGAAGAGGAAGAGGAGGAAGAAGACGATGTAGAAGACGATGAAGAGATGGGCAATGGCGCAGAGGTTGATGAGGAAGACGTCGAGGCGTTCAGGATCGCAGTGCTGGACCGCTTCATACGGGGTGACGTGAGTTGCGCCTGAGGACAAGAGAGCTACTGACCTTGAGGAGCGGTGATACTGAAGCGTAGCCCTCCCATTGAACGTTAGCCAACTTTAAATCCTTCTATCTACGCCGCCATCGATTTTGATGAATCTCTCGACCCAGCATCGGCCAACGAGGATGGTGCAGGCAGTCGGGAGGGTCTTGCCTTCGACGTCTCCCGTGGAACCGCTGCTCAAGCCGCCCTCGAAAGAGAGCGACTGGACGAAGACAGCTACTTCGACGATGAGGACGAGAGCTGAGGTCAAAGCATTGTGTGCTACTTTCAATTTCTTTCGCAGTCCAATGTACTATACACAAATGTAAATCAAAATCCCATGATCCATATAGCCCTACTGGTACAGTCTCTTCTAGCTTCTCAGGAAGTGGTTGATGAACTGACCTGCGGCGCAGAGGGGACGTCGTACCGCCTTGAGATGTTCTGGGCATAGGGATTCTCATCACCGATGAAGATCTTCAGCCGCTCTAGCCTCCTGTCCCTCAGCTTGTTTTTAGGCAGCATTCCCGAGACTGCTGCGCGGATGATCTGGCATCAGGGAGGATGGAGTGGAAGGAAAGGAGCGAGTAGCATCAGAGGCCGCTCGATACTTCCGTCGTCATGGGGCAACTTGCCGACTCACCTCTTCGGGCTTCTTGTTCATCCTTTGCTGGTAGCTCTCCACCTTCAACCCACCGGGATACATGGAATGCCTATAGTACATCTTCTGCTCTGCCTTCTTTCCGGTGACCATGATTCGATCCGCCTGTGTCACCACGACGTAGTCTCCTGCTTGATCGTTGGACTGTGTGTAGATGCCGCGGGGCTTGTGCTTGCCCATGAGTAGAGTGGCGATGCGGACCGAGAGGGGACCAAGGGTTTGGGATTGGGCGGAGAGGTGGTGCCAGTGCCTGGCAAAGGTGACGGCGGGCTGAAAGGAGCAGCGTAGGGTGAGAGAGAGCGATGTCAGCAACCCGGCTTAATCGATCATACAGTCCTACCCTTGCTACTCACATTGGACATCTCTGCAGCTACGAGGACGATGACGATGAGGTCTGGTTGCAACGATCAGTGAGTAGCAGTCATCTCTCGCCTGCCTTGCTTCCTTCCGTCTGGCCCTGTCGCACTTTTTGATGCGACTCGCGCAGTGCGCCGCCGCCTTGCAGCCTCGGCCATCACTTCTTCCCGTCAGCCCAGGCATCCATCACCACCTCCATCCTTTCCCGTACCGCACTCATCGTCAGCAGCAGCAGCGCCTTCCCCTCTGCTCACCTCGCCTGCCAAAAGTATGTCACTCTTCGCCTCCCCATCTTCTTCTTCGGTGGCATCCGCTTCCATCCCGCGTCGGCAGCTCTGGTCAGCGCTCACCGCCTCTTCCTCGCGAGCCTTGAGCACCACTCCCTCGCGACAGGCAAAGCCCAGGAGGAATACCGGCAAGAATCCTTTCGATCTCGCACCCTGGGAGGCCTTTCAGCACGATGATGTGCCCACACTCGGACATGAGGTGCTGAACAGAGGGAGGGAACTGTTGAGGTATGCTAGAACAGTGGAGCACGAGCTGCCCAACCTTGAGAGTGAGTGTGCAGGCGGAGGAGGGAGGACGGACCCCTTGCTATGCACTTCGTCTGACGCTCTCCTACGGATGCTCCTCCTGTCACTAGAGCTCCGCCAGCCCTATAACCCCCCTCCTTCCTCCAGTGTCCTCACTTTCCGGTCCATGCACTACCAAGGTGCTCCTCACCCCGCCAACCGCAAATCCGTCTTAACCGTCTCCCTCCCAGACCTTTACGCCCACTCCCTCTTCACCTCCCTTCCCGATGACTCCACCCGCATTCGTACCCTCCGCAAGCTCCTCCATCTTGCTGGACCGAGATGGAATCCCGGAAAGGGCCCCATGGCAGAACCTCTCAGACTCGACGGAAAGTACGGAGAGGATGTGACTGTTAGAGGAGAGATTAAGATTAGCTGTGAAAAGTTCCCGACGGAGAGGCAGAACATGAAGTGGTGTAGTGATGTGTTTGATGAGATGATCAAGGAGGCACAGGTGAGCAAGCAGAGAACGGTGACGGACAGACAGTAGAGGTAGAGAAGGTCACCGCGCTCACACTAGTCAATCTGCATTTGTCGGTACCTCCGCTCAGCGACTCGACGATGGTATCGCTGATCTGCCCATCGACGTCAGACATGCACTCAGCCGTGAGACCAAGAAGGCTCACCACGGTAGGAGGAGACAGGCGACCATTGCCGATTGGCCCGCATCTTGGGCCACTCCGGTGAAGGCGTCGCAGGGTGAAGGGACATCGTAGCGATGCTGATGGTTGTGCATGAAGGAATAGATCTCCAGTGTCTACCTTTCTATCAGCAACACATTTTCGCAATGTTCATCATTTTGCCTGAATTGTCCCCAATCGTGATGAAGAGTATCTAGATTGACCAATGAAAAGCGAAATACAAAGAGGTACGGGGGAGCGCTGCCGCAACCTGTCTAGAAGCTCGCTGGCCTCTTGAGCGCAGACAGCAGCGAGGTCACCGTTGTACGCTGTGTAGATAATGTCGAAGATGCAGCCATGCTGGGTAGACGGTCGGGAAAGGGAAGGCAGACGGGGATGGTAGAGGTCAGCGAGACGTTCTCAGCGATTGAAAAGACTACTGCTCCACCGACCGGACGAGTCATGGAGCCTCTGACTGCGCTCCGCGAGAGCTTCTGCTATCCTTTGCGTCCTGTCTGCCACCCTTGCTCTGATTTCTCGCTACTGCAGTTCTTTTGTCATTCCATACCCCGTACCTATGGACTCACCTGCTCGACCCAACCAAGCTGGCATACCCCCTCCTCTCAATCCGGTTCAATTTCCTCGCCGTTAGACCATTCGAACTGGTCCTCTGTCCCCTCACAGGCAAGCCCTGCTGGTGTCGCTTCCCCTTGTAGCTCCCCACATTACGGTGATGAGCGATATTGGCCTGCATTGCCCTTCGCAGATCCGACTCTAGTAGGAGAGAACGTAGCGGATCGCTCGATGGCGATGCGCGCTGCGAAGGTGGGAGAGAAGTGCTGCTGCTGCTACTACTACTGGAAGAAGAGGCCGAGCTAGAAGTGGAAGTAGACGTCTCCTTTCCCTTTTGGCCAATGAGTGGACTCCGGGTGATCTTGCCTTGCTGTGCGGGGATACTGCCGGGACTGCTCAGGTAGGCGCTCATCTGCGTCACTTGTCCATCCGTCAGCTCGCCAACCTTGGCGGCTTCGTGCAGCTGAAGTCTGGCACATAGTCGGGATGCGAGAGTGTGTGAGAGACCATAGAAGGCTGTGAGAGCAATCTTTTCGATGTCATAGGAGAGTGGGCGGGAGAGAAGAGAGAAAGAGGAACTGTCAGCGGTAGAATGGGCGGATGCTCCTTTGCCGCTTAGGTAGCCTACTTACCGAGACCTTCTGACTGTCCGGGAGCTGACGACCGAGAAGGAACATGGTCGGTGGCTCTTGTGAGGGAAGACTTCGAAGAAGAGATTCTCTAGAGTAATGTCTGTTGAAGCAATTGTATCGTAGCGAGGACTAGCGTGGTGTGTGGTGTGAGGCCGACGCTGCGAGGTGGAAGTGAGATCGACGGACGCATGGACGGACTGGGAGGAATATCTGGCCAGGGTCGGAAGATCTGCCAGTCACGTGCAGCAGCGACACCACCACCTTACTCCAGACGACGCTCCAATCGACTGGTCAGCTCTTCTTCAAGAGTATCTTTGAGATGAACAATGCAGCAGGATGTGAGCCTCAATCATCTTTACTTCGTCGAGACGACGCCTTCGCGCTTCGAGGGCGGACATGCGACGCGGGTGGGCTCAGCCCAGTTGAGGGTAGAACGCTTCCCGTTCCTCAAGTGCAGAACAGGTCGGCTACGTTTGGGAATACATGAAGAGCTGATATTGACGACCGTCTCAGAAGTAGGTGTGAAATTGTATGAAGTAGCTTGCTCAATGTCAATCGCCTCGCGCTGCGTGATAGTCCAGCACGTCGTCTGCCATCACTGTTCCGCCGCCTTCGCCTTCCTCCCCCTTCAGCTGTCTTCACCGCCGTCTCCCTGACGCCAGCGACTACGACTCCATGGCTCCATTCCCCAGCCCCGGCTTCTTTTCATCCTCGTCTCCCATTTCCCGGAGGTAGAGGACATTGTTGCACCGAATCATCACCTCTCCCAGCATGCCCTGCGAGACGCCTTCTGCGTTAAACTCTTCTGTGTTTGCTAGCTGTGAGAGTGGGAGCGATGGAGATGAAAGAGTTGCATGTGGACGATCCTTGTCAGCAATCCAATGAATAGCATACGGGACGTCACTTCCACAGCAGAAGGGATGTAGGTATAATTACGGCGTGCAGATGCATCCGCCCATCGTACCAATCGACCTGTCCTGTACTCTCATCCAACTCACCTGAAAGTTCATGTAGTTGTCCGTCGAGACCAAGAATCCCCTGTACTCCATACCCCACTTGAGCCGCACTGCGACTGGCTTGCCAGTCTGTTGTTGCAGGAAGGGCTTGGGGTTCACCGGCTGGAAGGACATGCCGGGCGATTAGGTTGAGATGGTTTGGAGCGCGAGTGAAGGGGATGGGATGTAGAAGGGTCGCTGGAAGCTCGAGTGATGCCGTACGGACAATGTCTAGAAACCAGGTAGAGTGTTTGGAGGAAGGCGGTACAATGGCTAGACAAGGAACAGTGAACCTCAGTCGGGTGGATCCAAGGTTGGTGGGTAGACGGAAAGGCCAATGCTCGTTCCGTTCCGCTGGTCCTCCCCTTGGCGTCAATGCTCCTGCACTTGGAAGATCTGAGCGGCGACAAAAAATTCTGCCTTGAGCACAGACGCACTGCTACACTCCCGCACGGCTCGCTTATCGATGACGACAGGTGCAGACAATGGTGGCAGAGACGTGACCATCAGAGAGCTGTACAGTGAATGCATTTCCGTAGTGGTAGATGGTCTAACCTTCTTCCATTCTTGACCATCTGTTGAGAGTCCTGTCTTTGATTCCTCCGTCGTCACCATGTCCTCCGAGGGTCGTGCCCCGCTCCTGCCCACAACCTCCATTCCGCGGGAAGATCTGGATTCAACCCCACGAGCAGCCCGTACAGCCAGCTCCTCCTCTACCTCTCGCCCTCAAGCAACCCCACGTCGTCCATCTCGCCTGCAGTCAATCCTGAACACCACGCGCGATGAAGCTCGTGCTCCTCCCTCGGCTGGCTCACCACGTCTGCCTGCCCAGCCCCTCTCCCCTTCGTATGACGGACTCCTCCACAACCCACGCTGGACCGTGCGGCCTGGTAAGCCCAACCTCTGGGCCAGAACACGCAAGGCGTACCACGAGGAGCTAGCAGAATTCCTCGGTACGGCACTGATCCTCATACTGGGTGCTGGAGTAGAGTGTCAGGGGAGGCTGCACTTTGATCTTGCTGGACACGATTATAGTGCGGGGGATTATAATAGTGGAAGATTTGGATGGGCAGTGGGTGTTGCGTTGGGCGTGTGGATTGCTGGGGGAGTCAGTGGAGCTCATTTGAATCCGACAGTGACGAGTGAGTACACGGAGAGCATACAGCGACGTAGAAGGGGCTGTAAAGCCAGCGGGGAGTAGCTGCTCAACATCATCAACCGTACGCGATCCCACCCGTACACCTTCCCACAGTCTCTCTGTGGTTCTTCAGAGGCTTCCCAGCAAGGCGTGTCATCCCGTACATCCTCGCCCAGATCCTCGGTGGCTTCTTTGGCTCGGCCCTCGCCTACAGCAACTACCACCACTCCATCTCCGTCAGAGAGGGCTCCACTTCCTCCCGTACCGTCATTGGACCCAATTCCACTGCAGGTCTCTTTGTCACATTCCCACAGAGCTACCTGGACGGGGATTGGCTAGCGGCAGCGTGGAGTGAGGCATTGGCCAGCGCCGTGTTAGTCTGCGCTGTGTTTGCACTGAGCGATAAAGGCGGGTTGGGCGTGCCGAAGGGGATCATGCGTAAGTAATGAGGAGTAGGGAGGGGAGAACAGTCCCACAGAGCCCAGAGCTGATCCATACCTCTCCTTGTCCGCTTCTCTCTGGCCTGCAGCAATTGCCATGTTCCTCACACTGCTGGGTATCGGGTCAGCTCTAGGCATCAACACAGGGTGAGTCTACCGATTTGGAGCCGCCGCCCACTCTCAGACTGACCAGTCTCCCTCCTCCCTCCTCTGATTAGCTACGCGATCAACTTCGCCCGTGACTTTGGTCCCCGTCTCTTCCTCTCCCTCATGGGCTACCCTTCCACCGTCTTTACCCACAACAACTACTGGTGTCTTTGGGGACCCGGACTCGCATCCATCATTGGAGGCTTAGTAGGGGGAGGAATGTACGACGTGTGTGTTTATACGGGGGAGGATTCACCGGTGAATAGAATTGGGAGGGGACAGGGGGGAGAGATTGCGCTTGAGACTGAGGAGGAAGAAGAGGAGTGAGAGGGAGAATAGGAAGGGGATCTACGGGACTGTGTGAGGGAGGGAGGACGAGGAGCGATCTTATGACAGAATTGCTACGCCAGTCGGACGTATCACAAAATGAACAGAGGCGACGATGCAAGCGACATTCAATTTGTTTTTGGCAATGACACAGACACGATAGTACTACACGAAGACTGGGCGACTAGAAACCTGACCCTTCCATACTTTTGAAAGGCTTGCACAAGGATTCCTACGACCGTTGTGCAGGGAGGTACTTGTTAGGGTTCAAGATCCTCTTTGGGTCAAACAGATCCTTTACCTTCTGCATATACGCCACGCTAGTCTTGCTCTTTGTGTACCCAATCTTCTCTGCCTTCATGACTCCCAGTCCATGCTCGGCAGAGATGGAGCCATTTTGCTTGGCAGTCCACTCGTAGATGTAGGGCTCGATGAGCGCCTCAGTCTCCGGAGTGTAGCGGTCGGCGACGATGTTGATGTGCAGATTGCCATCTCCGATATGCCCGTACCCCACAACAGTCTTGATCGTCTTGTCCTTTCCAATGACTCCCCTCTCCTCGAATCGTGCTCGCATGTCCAGCACCAACTCATTCATCTTGGGGATAGGCATGCTCAAATCGTACTTGTACACTGAGCCGTACTTGCCTGCTGCCTCGGGAATGGACTCACGCAGAGCCCAGAGAGAGCCTACTTGCGTCTCGTCCTGAGCCATGACACCGTCAGTGATGGAGCCGCCTTCCATGAGCTCCTCCAGGAGCCCACTGAGCTTCTCGTCGTCGTGGTCCTTGTTGCTCCCGCTTGTCTCGATGAGGACGTAGAAGGGATGGCGAGCTTCAAAGGGATCCTTTACTCCAGCCGTGGCATGCCCTTGTACGAGCTCAAAGGCGTCCTGATCGAAGAATTCAAAGGCCGACAGGATCTCTCCACAGTGGCTCTTGACCTTGCCAAAGACGTTTTGCACTGCCTCGAAGGAGTCGAGGGCAAATACGGCCACGTTCTGCGCCGAGGGTCTGCGGGGTGTGACAATGGACACGCCGGTGATAATGCCAATGGAGCCTTCGCTGCCGATGAAGAGCTGCTTGAGATCGAAGCCCGTGTTGTCCTTGCGCAGGGTACTTAGTCCATCGAGGATCTCACCGTTGGGGAGCACCACCTCGAGTCCGAGGACATTGCCGTGCAGGGAGCCATACCTGAGGAACCTCAATCCTCCTGCATTGGTTGCTACATTACCACCAATGTGGCAAGAGCCCTTGGCTCCAAGGTCCAACGGCATCATGTATCCCTTGGGAGCGATGTGATTGTCGAGCACCTCGAGAATGCATCCCGCATCGCACACGAGGGTGCCCGACACTTCGTCAAATTCGCGAATGGAGTTGAGGTTGGCAGTACTGATGATCACCTCGTCCTCCACCGGCACACTTCCTCCTACCAAGCCCGTGTTGCCTCCCTGGGGTACCACTGCGATCCTCTTCTCGTAGCAGTACTTCATGACATCTGCTAGCTCCTGGGTCGTCTTGGGCTTGAGGACACATTGCGAGTGGCCCTTGTACTTGTTCATCCAATCCTGGTTGAAACCGTCCAGCTCATCGGCTTGTACGGGCTTGACGCCGCTGGAAGATTCAGATGGAGTGATGGTGGTGATAATGGAAGTCGAGGGTGAAGACATGAGAGAAGCAAAGGCGGTAATGTCCTCGCCGGAGAGCTTCGCATAGGGCGTGTGGGTGGCCTCGGTGGCGAGGCTGCGAGAGAGGGATAGTGGAGAGGTGGGGACGAGCATCTGTGGGCGCTGCGCCCAATGTGTCCGACTTTGGTTCCTGGTGTTGCTGTTAGTTGCCCTAGATGGCGCTGCTGCGAGTGTGGTGAGGGTACGAGTGGCCCTGGGAGCCGATGCTTCTGCATTGCGGAGGCAGGCCACGGCGGCTCGTCGTGTAGCAGGGAGGGTCATGAGTGGCGGGGCTGGAGAGAGGGGTAGAGTGTTTGCGGGGGCAGGGGGTAAGAAGGATGTGTAGGAGGGGCGATCCTCTTATCTTAGCTGGCGGTATCTGGCTATATAAGGTCCCTTGACGGCGATGGAAGGTCGCTTTGGGGCAGATGGCAATCGGTGATGGTGACTCTGTGAGATCGGTGAGGGGCCGAGCGGGGCTGCAGTCAATGGCTTGCAGGGCTCAAGGCACATCGGAGCGGAGGCGGCCATCGACGGAAAGAGACCGAAATCTCGGATCAGACGGCGGAAGGGAACACAGACGCAGGCAGACGAGGGAAATTATTGAGCACTTCTTCGCATCAGAGGCAGGGCCACTCATATCACACCCATCCTCACCAACGAGACATCATGGTCGAGGCTACAGCAATGACCGCAGAAGCACCACAACAGGGACAGGTCGCAAGCACGTCCTCCACGCCCACCGCCTCTTCTTCCTCTCCTTCCTCTTCGGGACCCGCCATCGATCAATTGGTGCTGGATGCAGGCCCCCTCCTCGCCCAATTGCCCCTCCGCGGCCTGGCAAAGAAGTACTACGTGCCTCCCTCGGTCATGCTCGAACTCAAGGACAAGCACGCCCGAGACCACCTTGAGTTCCTCAGAATCTCCGGGATGGATCTCGAAGTGCGCGAGGCGGGACCCGAGGCCTTGGCAAGGGTTATCGAATTTGCAAAGCAGACGGGAGATTATGCTGTGCTCAGCAGACCTGACTTGAGCGTCCTGGCCTTGGCCTATGCGCTCGAGGTGGAGAGACACGGCACTTGGAGGATACGTAGCAAGCTGGGAGGCAAGACTGGACAGCAGGAGCACGAGGCTCAGAGACTGGCAGAGGCCAAGAAAATCGACCCCGAGTCCTCTGTCCGAGCCGAACCGACTGCTACGCCAGTGGAAGCAGGGCAAACAACAGAGACTGCAGCAGGCGACAGTGGCGGGGAGGAGGAAGAGGAGCTGGAGAATGATGGCGGCGAAGCGGCGGATGAAGAAGAGATTGCCGCTGCCATTGCCAGACTTGACCTGGAGAGAGCGCAGCCTGAATCTCAGGACAGCTCTCACCGGGCTGATCTAGGCGAAAGTACATCCACCTCAGAAGCCGCTCCCCAGCAAGCTTCAACATCACGCCGGAGCTCCACCTCGTCCTCCAAGTCTCAAGATGACGAGGAAGGATGGACCACTGTCCCCTCTTCTTCGCGGCATCGCCAAGAAGAAATAGCGGCAGACTATGGAGGGAGCGATGGAGAAGGCGAGTGGGTCACCTCGGATAACATCCTCACACAAAAGCACCGTGATCTGGGACTGGTCACAGACGAGGCAATGACTGCCATGCGAGGCGAGCCAGCACCATCTCATCCTGGCAAGCGCGGCGGCGGCAAGAAGGGCAAAGGCAAGGGCAAAAGCCGGATGACCGTGGCTACTATGACGGCTGATTATGCCGTGCAGAATGTACTGCTACAGATGGGCATGGCGCTGGTCAGCACAGAAGGACTGAGGATCGACAAGGTCAGAAGCTGGGTGTTGAGATGCCATGCCTGCTTCAAGATCTGCAAAGACTCGGAAAAGAAGTTCTGTCCCTCGTGTGGTAACCCTACCCTGATCCGGACATCGGTCACCTCTGCTGCTCCCGTTTCTTCGTCTTCTGCGACTACGAACAATGGTCTGCAGCTACATCTGAAGAAGAACTTCCAGTTCCGCACAAGAGGTACCAAGACTTCGCTTCCCCTGCCCAAGGCCGGCTCTACGACTTCGCTCAAGGACCCACGCAATGCCAATCTGATCTTGCGCGAGGACCAGCCGGAATGGCAACGGGCGCTGAATCAGGAGAGAATCCGTAAGCAAAAAGAGCAGAAGGCTCTGGAGAGGCAGTTGGAAAAGGGCAAGGATACATTGAGTGCCCGGTACGAGGATCCGGACTGGTTGCCTGGGCTGCTGAGCGGCGGTGGAGGAAAGGAGATGGGCGGGCTGCCAGATGTGGGCTTTGGCAGGAGGAATAACAATCAGGCAAAGCATGGCAGGAGAAGGAAGTGAGGTTATACTTGTATCGATATCTCTCCACCGTCGTGGCGCTTTCCACAAATCTCAACCAGCTAGCACCCGATACATTGAGCTGTGACGACAGGTGTGTCTTCTGGCTCGGGTGCCTGAATCGACTACGTGCGGAAACGCGTACGCGTCCATTTGAGTGGGCGGTGGCGGCGGAGCGCGAAAGCCAAAAGGCGAAAGTGTGCGTCTCCTTCCTTTCGCATCTCCTCGTCCTCGATAAGTGGCAGCATCCTCCTCGTCCTCGTCCTCCTCCTCTCCTGAACCATCCTACCATTGGAGGTGCTTGTTGGGCCGATTTTGGTCGCTGTCATCGGCGCTCAACATGGCATCGACGCTGGCATGGCCGCGGACGCCCTCTACTCCCTCCTCGTCGGCCTCCTCTTCTTCCTCACGCCTACCTACCAATGCCTTGTCCTCCTCGCCGCCACCCCACCCAGCATCCTCTTTCGAAGCTCTGCTACGGACGCCACCCCCTTCTTCTTCCTCGTATGCTGCCGCACAAGGAGTCTATACCCCACCATCATCCCCGCCTCTCCCTCCCCTACAACCTACGCCGACATCGTCTCGGACATTACACCTTCGCTCCCCTCATAAGCCAGTAGCCCATCCTGCTCGATCAACTGTTCCTCTGCCAGCTTCTTCTCCTTCCTCCTCGCGGAGGAAGCAGCAGCTGATCGTCAAGGGCAATGTCACACCCTCGCGCGCCTCTGCCTTTTTCCACCCAAGACCACAACGTCGAGATGCGCAAGGCCCCTCGTGCACTCCTTCCTCCACCCGAGGGTACTATGCCTCACTGACGGCCTCCAGTCCTTCAAGCCATACTTCGGCGCGAAGAGGAGTGAAGAGGCAAAGGAGGCCAGAGGAAAGCATACCGGAGTCGCCTAGTAGTAGTCGGCGCGGGAGGAGGGATCGAATGATGCTCGAGGGAGAAAGTGCAAGGCACTGGGATGACTCGTCTGATGATGACGATGAGGCAGGGCAGATGGGAGATCGGAGGTTGTTTGATTGGGGAGCCTCAGATGACGAAGATTTGATGTCCTTGGCGACGTCTGCACCTCGTTCGATGACGAGGAGAGGACCTACTTCGCCATCCATAGGTTCAGCAGCTCGTAGGGCAGGTCTGCCAACTTCACAGCCTTCGCGGACACGGCGACAACAGCGGACATTTGGTCTTGACGATGAAGCCACGCCCTCCCCTCGTAAGCCAGTACCGATGGCCATGAGAGGCAGTCAAGCTGGTGTTGACCTTGCCAGCGCCATGGCTACGCTGCGATGTGGGGCAGGAGCCGGAGCCGGAAGGGGAATGAGTGCGATGAACGCTATACGCAATCGAGGTGAGTATGTCTGTGGGATGTCATCGGCGAGATGATTGTATTCCTGACGATTGCATTCCTGACCTCGAACCTACACTCTACTCTCCAGTGTCTCATGTCCCCGCCTACCAAAAGTATCGGTCACACCCGGATCACTCCATCTATACCCTGCCGTCTTTGGCAAATGGCGGAGAGACACTAAATCAACCTCTGGCCTGCGCCTACTCGTACTCTTCACGCTCCTACACTTCATCTCGGCAATGGCTAGCTGTGGGGGACAACGAGGGAGTCCTCTCTCTGCTGGACACCTCTCGCGACCAGACATTGTCAACATATCGCTCGATCCACGATGGCCCGGCAGTTGACAGGCCCACCTGGCAAGCGACCATCGGCAGTCTCTTCTCCGTCTCTTGGCGTTTTGACGATGCGTACTTGGCCAGTAGTGGCTCAGACTACACCACAAAAATCTGGGACACATCAACGCTATCATGTGTGCACTCGTTCGTAGGCTCCAGGGGCACCTCGAGAGCCATTGAGTGGGACCCGCACTCTGGCGGCAATCTGCTCGCAAGTGGCGGTAGGGACGGTGCGATCCACGTATACGACTTGCGGATGGCGCAGAAGGAGGCGGTTATCTCCACTGACAGCACAATAGCCGACGACGCAGACAAGCTTGAGCCGACATCGCCTCTACTCTCCCTCTGGTCTGCCCATGCTCCATCGCCGGCACTCACTGCTGCTGGCTTCCGCGCTAGATCCAATACGACGGCAAAGGGCGTGACGAGTCTCATCTACCACCCACATCGTCCACATGCCCTCTTCACAGCCGGCTGCGCCGACGCGACGATCAAGCTGTGGGATCTCAGGTTCGCCGTGGACAGCGGGGCGGAGCAGCACCGTCAACAGCAGCAGAGGGGAAGCGAGGGTGTCAAGAAGGCTGGCAGCAAAGTTGCAGGAGAGCGAATTCCCTTTGCTGACCTCAGCGCTCTGACGAACACCACCAGCACGTCGACCTCGTCGAGTAGTTCCTCCGCCAAGCGCAAGATCCGCAAGCCGCGCAAAGCCCGTCCGGGCGACCCTTCCTTCGTGCTCTCCTCGACGGTCAATGCCAACCCAGAAGACGCTTCCAATGGCGGTACGGGCTTGGCGTCAGACCCACTGGAGATCAAGCCTCTGTACGAGAGTGGCGACCTAAGTCTTAGCGTGGGCAAAGGGTGGAATGCCCGATCCCACGGGATCAGCTGTCTTGCACAAGGAGGAGGGAAGATCTTTGCTGCAGCGACCGACGGGAGGATCTACTCGCTGCCTCTCTCTTCCCTCTCCCCTTCTTCCTCCTCTTCCTCTCCTCTAGGAAGCTCCCTCCCTCCCGCATCGGCGTCATTTGCAAACGAGGAAGAGCCCACAGTCCTCTACCATTCAACTCAGCTGGGAAATTCCCTCTACAATCGACTGGCACTCTGTCCCGATGAGAGAACACTGGCCATTGGGTGTAACAATGGAAGTGTGGTGCTCTGGGATACAAAGGCGAGGAGCGCTGCCGTGCTTGGCTCTGATTCTGGTTCTCGTTCTGGCTCAGGCTCGAGGGGTGGTGCGACAGCGGCGAGGAGAGATAGAGGAGAGGATAGTGAAGAGGAAGAGGACGAGGAAGAAGAGAACAGCAACCCCTTTTCCCGCCACGGTCTCCGTCGCCACCCCGGTCTCGCCACCTCCAGCTTTCTCCCCTCCAGTGGACGTGGCAGCACCGACAGTGGCAGTGGCAGTGGCAGTGGCAACAGTATCGAAGGGCATCGTCTCAACTGTGAGATCAATGCCCTGGACTGGTGCTTTGACGCTTATGCTGGTTGGAGACTGGCGACTTGTGGGGATGATATGACCGTTAGGGTTTGGGAGGGGGAGATGTTTGGGTGAGGATAGGAGATGGGGAACGTTACATTCAGGAGATGGAAGTGGAAATCTATCACTACTACTACCATCCATATTTCGCCTGAACGCTTGCTATTGATATGATATGATATACTCAATGAGGGAAGGGAAAGCATCCCCCGATCCTTCATTCTAGTCTATTTGCTTCCCCAGGCCTTGCCCACACCATGTCTCCTCAATTGCCCTCCAATAGCTCCCCCCATCTTATGCTTCATCTTCCACTCCTGATGTTTTACATTATTCGCCAAGATCTTATCCTGTCTATACCCAATCTCTTTCGCCTCTACACTACTCTCTGCAGCTTTAAGTCTGCAAGGTCTACTACCAATGTATTTCCCCTCCATCTCCTTCCAAGCTTTCAGGTAGTCTTCGGGATCAGCAAAGGAGACGAATCCATATCCTCGCGATTTCTCATCATGTTTACGCCGTACGACTTTAGCTTTGGAGAAGGAAGGCCATTTTTGAAATGCGCGAGCGAGGATAGCATCATTGACATCGTTTCCCAGATCACCCACAAAGAGACGCTTGTGTGCTGGATTCCACTCTAGCAGCGTAGGGTCCTCGTATGCCCCTTCGGGACCGGACTTGAGAACCGTCTTGCGCTTCTCTCCACGCTTGAGAGTGCCAGAGAGGGGATTTCCAGAGGCGTCCTTGGGACCAGCAGAGGCAGTGGACTTCTTCTCCCGGATGGGACCTGTAGAGGAAGAAGGGGGCCCGGCTGCAGAGGTGTAGGCGGACGTGGCGGTGGATATGGGCTGGAAGGTGGATGCGGATGATGAGGCGGGATAGGGAGCGGCGCTTGCTGGGGCTGCTGCTGCACCGGCGCCCCCTTGTTGTGGGTAGCCATAGGTGGCGTAGTAGCCGTTGTAGTCAAATGCCCAGTTGTTGGCTGCAGGATCCCAATAGCTGCAAAGGGTGGCACAGGAGGTGGGGCAGGGTCAGCATCGAGAGACTAGAGGTGGGGAGTCTGACCATTGCAGGCCGGTCTGAACTCACTAGAAGGGCGCGTAGGGGTCTGCAGACGTCGACGAGGATGCAGCGGCTTGCTGACCGCCGTAGGGAGCAGACATGCTGAGGTGGTGGAGTTGGTTGTGGTGGTAGCGGAAGGAACGAATCGATGGAAGGCTGCAGCTGCACAGACACGGAAGGGGAGGAGAAAGTGGGCGAGGCCAGGATGTCGGAACGGAAGGTGGACCGCCAGTGTGACGGGTGCATGTGTGCGTGTGCTTGTCTGGCCAGTGCGAGGACGCCGGAGAAGCAACGCAGTACCACCAGCACCATCCTTGGGACCATACTACCTGCTTCTCCTCTTCCTCTACCATCATCATTGCTACCACTTCCCGCAGCTGGCTTGACCCTCGTTGCACACAATGTCCGACCCGCTGTCTCTCTCTCTCGACCTCCTCCGGAGACTTCCCCCTTCCTCCATCTCCCAAAACCTCGACACCCTCGTCTCCCTCTTCCCCGCCCTCGCAGACGACCTCTACTCCTCCGTAGACCAACCCTTGCGCGTAAAGATTGACAAGTCTGCACAGGGGGCAGGGAGAGAGTACCTTGCTTGTGATTACAATAGGGATGGCGATTCGTGGAGAAGCCCTTGGAGTGGAGAGTATGACCCCCCTTTGGAGGATGGGACGAAGCCTAGTAAGGGGTTGAGAGACTTGGAGATTCGAATGGGTGGAGCAATGGAGACCTACAAGCAGCTGTGAGTCGCAGGATGGGAGAGAGGTAGACCCTTCAAGTACACGTTCGATGACTTGACACTTCTGATCTTGCCCCACCACAGCTACTACGATACGGCGTTGTCCTCGGTGTACCTCTGGGACCTCGACGACGGGGCATTTGCAGGTGTGGTCCTCTTCAAGAAAGGTGAGCGAGCGAGCGAGCGAGCGAGAGGCCTCGCCAACACAGGTCTCCCAACATCTGACCGTATACATTTCCCTCTTCTGCCTCCAGACATTGACCCCACCACCTCCTCTGACCCAAAGAAGTCCGGCACCATTGGCCTATGGGACTCTTTGCACGTATTTGAAGCCGCACCAGATCGCGCAGGACGGAGCGCCTCGTACAAGTTGACCAGCACCGTCATGCTCTCTCTCGGTCGGCAAGAAGGGAGCAATGCCACCGCCTCTGGCTCCTCGTCATCAACCCCGAGCGCTGAAGGCCAGCCGACACTTGGAAACGTCTCCCTCTCCGGCTCCCTCACGCGCCAATCGGCCATTGAAGCTCCCCTTCTACCACCCACCTCCTCCTCCTCCGGTCCAGGCAATTCTCCCTACTCTCCTTCGCACATCGCCAACATTGGTAAATTGATCGAAGACGCCGAGGGCAAGATGCGAGCGCAACTCTTGGAAGTCTACTTTGGGAAGACGAAGGATATATTGGGATATGTGCGCAGTGGTGAGGATTTGGAGAGTAAGAGGAGGGAGGAGGGGGTAAGGAGGGAGTTGATGGGATTGTGGAAGAAGTGAGTGTGGGGAGTAGGAGTGACCATGAGACGTGGGTAGATGTGAAGATTGTGGAGATACACGAGATGGGACAGCACAAGTTCTGATGTGCAGTCCAATAGCAATGATAATGAACAACGAACACAGTACAAGGACAATTGATCTGGCTCAGCTCGTCTACGAGAAGTCCTCGCTCGCTTACTCGCCCACACAATCCGCCCCTTCCTTCATGAAGCGGATTGTAATCGACTTGCGCTCCTGCCGAGGAATGAAGAGCGCTTTCCCCCCTCCTCTTGCCCTCTCTGTAGAACCTTGACCCTCCCCTTGACCCTTTTCCTCTCCCTCGAGCTCACACTCGCCCTCCCCTCCATCCTCTCCGTCCCGCTCAACCCAATCGCCCCAGCTCTCCTCAATCCCGTGCTCCCATTCCCAGCGCGCCTCTCCACTCAGCACGAGCACGGAGCGCGCAGGAAGGTAGAGGTGGTGTGTGTGTGAGTATGATTCTGGTTGGGGGTGGGGTGGCTCTCGCTCTCGCTCTCCGTCCTGAAGAGGTCGAGGTCGAGTTCGAGTTCGATGACGAGGCCGGAAGCGCATCCCGATCCCTGCGCTGAGAGAGCAGAGGACGATGCCGTCTGCGAAGCGATGTGGGAGATCTATGTGCGAAGCGAGACCTTGCGGAGGGTGGTACCTATTGAGGATCAATTGACGACTTTGCAGATGGGGAGGTGGACGGGGATGTGGGCTTGGATGTGGTTGTGGCTGTGGCTGTGAGCCGGAGGTGGGTATTGAAGGGGAGGGAAAGGTGCTGGAGGAGCACTCGGGGAAGAGCATCTCCCACACTTCTTGCGGAAGAGCAGCAGCCGCAGTGGTACTTCTACGACTGCTACTACCCTCCGTATCGGTACCAGCACAACTCCCTCTTGCATCCTCATCCTGAGCCTGAGCCTGAGCCTGAGCATGCCCCTTCAGCAGCCCGCCTAAAGCCAGAACGAGCTCGTCCGCCCACTTCGGCAAGCCAGTACTCCACCCATGCGCCCATTCTTGCCCGTCAGTGGCAGTGCCGGCGGATCGAGGTCGTGCCCGTCCAAAGAGCATAGCTTGATTCCTCTCTGCTCCTCCTCCTCCTCCTCCTCCTCCTCCTTCTCTTTCCTGCTCCCTGGCTATGCGAGGATCGGGCAGGATAGATAAAGGAGAGAAGTACCCTTCCCTGTCAATCACCCTCAGCAGCTCTCTCTCTAGCTCCAAAGAGAGGAGAGAGGGGAACAAGTACAGTCCGGGGATGGGAGGACATGTTCGTGCGTAGGTGGAAGTTGTGGCCAAAGAGGGGGCAGGTGGTGAGGGTGAGGGCGACCGGGAGGAGAAGAGGGAGCCATGACTTGAGGCAGAATTTGAGGAGGATGTGGATCGAGAGCAAGAGCGAGAGCGAGAGGGGCCAGCCTCGTACTCCCGCGGGAGCTGGTCCGCTTCCTCCTCTCCATCGCCTGCGGACACGGACGGTAGGTCGTGTTGCTCCCTCCCGGCTGGGTGCTCCGAGCTCTCTTGTGCGTGTGTGAGCAGAATCTTCGATCCTCGTCCCGCTGCCTCTCCCTCTCCCCCTCGAAGTATCAAACTCGCCAGGTATCCCTCCTGCCTGGCATCACTCCTCCTCCCTTCTGCTTCCTCTACCAGCATCGAACTTCTCCTTCTCTTCATCTTGCTCCTCCCTCTTTTCCACCGTCGATCATTCCTCGTATCTCCTCGTCTGGCGAGCGAATAGAGTAGAGCCGCAAGAGACGTACAGCCGATTGGCGCAGATGCAGAGGGCGAGCTTGAAGACCTGTGACTTGCAGGAATTTGTTGCAGAGAGAACGGAAGGAAGGAGTCGTCGCGGCCACACTAAACGTTTAGAAGAAAGCGGGAATCACGAGTGCCTCAGATCAGATTGCTCGACAGACAGCACCACCAAGTGAGATGTTCGTCACTCCTCTTGATCTGCCATTCAACACCGTCTGTTTGGCAACAACGCTCGATCTCGCAAGATGCACACAATTGGATACGATACTGGCTTTGTTTTGTATTCCGCGAAGCCGGCGACTCTGGCAATTCTTCAATCTACAATGAGCGAGTGTGCTCTCGCCAGCCCACACCCATCGACGACGGTGGACTCGCTACAATGCCGAACTTTCCTCGCCCTCACGCTCTCCTTCCCCGCTTAAACGCTCTCCTGTAGGAGAGCATTCAGCCTCCTGACCTTTCCGGCAACGGACAGGTCCACGGATCGGTCCCCAAAGTCGACGACGAGTCCACCCTGGATGGAAGGGTTGACCTTGTGGTTGAACTTGATCTTCTGTCCACCAGAAGCCTTGGCTACGCCTGAAGAAGAGAGGGCCTGCTCCAGTCGCTGAGAGTGGGACTTGTCGAGGGGCTGCGGGGGAAAGCAGGCGGGGAAATCCTGTCAGCAATCCTCGCACATACAGGGCGGTATATAGTTGGAGCTTGCCTTTGCTCCCGTCTTTCTCTGTACTCACAGCAGCGCTAGTGATGGTGACCTCTACCTCTCCCCTGTGAGCGGCCATGAGCCTAAAGAATTCCTCTACAACCTTCTCCGCATCTCCCAACCTTCCATTCTCGGCCAGCACCTCGAACAAGTTGCGAGTGATGGTGTCCGACTTGTTTCCAATGAGCTGTTCCAGCCCGGCGACCTTGTCCTTGTTGGACAGGGTGGGGTTGGAGATGAACGTCTGCAGCTTGGCGGCGTCCTTTGCATTGGGGCCAAGGTTGGCCTGCACGGCCTGCAGGTCCTTCTCTACGGCTTGGAGGGTCCTCTCGCTCTTGCCAAGGGCGGCAACGTAGGCAGATGAGGCGTACTTGCCTGCAAGTGGAGAGGAGGCAGAGGAGTAGGCGTTGGAAGGATGAGCGGGAGGTTCAGGGAATCAGAATCCTTGGGGCAGCGCCGTATGGGACAACCGTCTACTTTGACTTCAGACTCACCTGGCAGACCGTTGAGGAGAATGGGAGGCTTGACAGCAGCCTGAGAAGCGTAGCCTCGGGTGGACTGCAGGATGAGCGGACAGGTGTATTATTGGAAGGAGTTAGCTTCTGGGCGAGGGATGCTGATCTTCCATCTACGATCATCTCCCCCCAGGCAAGCGCTGTAATGGCGGTCCTGCTCGGAATGGAAGAGGTGTCACTGACCTGCTGGAGTGCCTTTGAGAAGATGCGTGCGACCATTGTGATGTGTGGAGTAGCAAGGGTATGAGTGGTGGTGTAGACGTGAGCGACGATGGAGCGAAGGGCGACGAGAAGGCCGTCCGCCCCTCCGCCTGCTTCGCCCGAAGCCAGCCAGGAGCGGAGGCAGGCAGGCGGGCGAGGCAGCCCAGGCTGGACGAGGGCCGCGCGCGGAAGGGACTCGCTCGCTCACCCAGCCAGGGCCTCAGCCACCCGCCCGGCCAAGGACTTCTACGTCGGACGAGCGGAGCCGCGTGGGCCTATCTCCTCGACGCACCTACCCAATCCTTCCTGGCACCTCTTACTCGATACCCTCGCACTCAGCAATCATACAGGCAACAACGCCCAAGGAACATCTGCTGTACACGCAACCTCGGACTCAACCTACCTCTTCCCGCCCACTCTTTACCAATACCTCAAGATGCCAGGCGAAGGTGCGTTGCAAAAGAGGGACGAGCAGCAGCAGCAGCAGCAGCACGGCGCGTGAATCAGCCCATGCGGAAGAGGAAGGATCGCGGAGGTAGGGGAATGAAAGGGGTGGGCATGGCACGTCTGGGACTACGGCAACCGAGAGTGCGACCAATAAGCTCCGCCGACGATGATCAAAGGTGCCAAGCGTCCTGCGGGGGAGTCGAAGCGCTACACAAGCCGTATCTCGAGCGCGGGTGCTGAGCCAGCGAGATCGGAGCCAGGCGGACCTCACCGTGTCTGGGACGAGCCTATGTCAAAGCCTTGGGCGGGCCTCAGAAGCTCATTGGAGAGGCCTGGATCATACATGCCAGGCTACAGATGCTCTGAGATCAGCAATGCAACACAAGATTGAGGCAGTGAGCTGACAGTCTGCTCCCCCTCCATCTACCTCCACAGGCTGGCTCTTCCTATTTGCCGTGCTGGTAGCAGCCGCGCTCCTCTTCACCATGGTCTTCTACGTGAGTACAAGCATCAGCAGTCTGACTTTGTCCATCTTCGCAGACTCAAGCTGACATTGATCGTTCCCCCTCACACCATTGCACTCTCCCACCCTCTCAGATCATCATGTTCTCTGATCTCGAATGCGACTACATCAACCCCATCGACCTATGCAACAAGCTCAACCAGGTGAGGATCGACGCGGCGGTCATAAATGAGAAGGAAGAGACAGAGTGTGATGAGCGTGGCCAGCTTCGCGCCATCAAGCATGGGCTAGCTTGAAGGCGGGAGTCTGGAGGTGACGGAGAGGCCGGAGTCTAGAACGCTGCTCTCATTGTCGATGCAGGCCTTCTGGCTTGTGGTCTGGACAATCCTAGCAGACAGATAAGATCGGGTATGCTGACGCTCCTTACTCTTTCCTATCAGTTCACTCTCCCCGAATACATTGCCCACGCCGTCCTCACCACGCTGTTCCTCTTGACTGGGCAATGGGTGGCATTCCTGCTCAATACACAGCTAGTGGCGTACAATGTCAACAAGTACGTATAGTGCGACGAGACGGCGCTGAAGATGGCCAGAGTGTTGACATTTCCATTGCTTCTCCCATGTCTCTCTTGCAGAGTGATGAACAAGAACCACTTACTGGACGCGACAGAAATCTTCCGCACGCTAAGTGGGCACAAGAAGGAGTGCTTCTTCAAGCTGGGCTTCTACCTATTGAGCTTCTTCTATTACCTGTATAGGTGAGTACTGCAGTTTGACATTGGAGCGTTGCCGAACAAGCCCGTTCTGACCAGCACGCCGGTGATTTGCCCTGACCAGAATGATCGTTGCGCTGATCGCGTACGCCTAAGGAGAAGATCCAAGCTCGGGATTGTCACGAAGGCTCGCTCTTATTCTCGCTCTTTCCCACTCATCGAGCTTCAGTCCCTCCGCCATTGTCGTATCCCACCCGCGTTGGTCGGTCGCCAGTTGTTTCCTCCACTCTTCTCCTCTCTCCCTGTCCTCCACATCTCCCATCCTCCCCCTCTCCGCGTCTGCTCTTCCAAGTTCGCAGACACTAGCATTGATGAAACTTTTTCAGAGGATTTGGCCTGACGTGGCATGGCATTGCTGCTGTGAGCAATGGTGACATGATTGTAGAGGAGGACTGGAAGCGTCGCGAGAAGGAGACCAGTACGGGAGAGAGCTGACGGAGACACGAGGAGGTCACCATCTTTCCAGGAATACTCAGAGTTGGTGTGGGCGCAACAGAGTACACACAGCATTGCTACATTCGTTTTGCCTTGTGCATACAAGTCAAAGAAAGGAACATGCGAAGGAAAGAGGTGTACAGGGGTGTAGGCCTGCGAGGTCGTTGATGCTTGCTTAGTCATCCATCGGAAAGAGAGTCGGAAAGAGGTTGTGTGTGAGTGTTGCTCTTACTCATTCCTTCCTTCCGACTAGCTGCCCTGCCTCTTCGCCCTTGTCAGCACGATTCTCTGTCACCATGGCGTCCCTCGCAAGTGCAGGCTCGTCACTGGTTAGAACTGTACTGTACCCATCTACATCATCGGCGCAACATGTCTGCCAAAGGCGTGCCCTGCACATCTCTTTGCGGCAGTGCAGTCATGAGAATCCCCTGGTGAGTAATGATCACTGCCTATCCCAGCCTGCCAAGAAGCCTTCGCTGAACCCTCACCCCTTCTTCACCCTGCCTCATTATGTTCTTCAGGGTCTTCCCCGCAGTTCCGATCCACCTCGTCCACCCAAAATGCCCCAGCGCTCCCGTGGTGGCCCACCTGCAAAGCGCTCCCTCCCCTCTGTCCGTCGTGTCCTCGCAGTGAGCAGCTGTAAAGGCGGCGTAGGCAAAAGTACCGTTGCTGCCAATCTCGCCTTGTCTCTCCTACGCTCACCACCCGAGGGAGCGAGTAGACCGCCTAGAGTCGGGTTGTTGGATTTGGACATTTTTGGACCTTCTGTGCCGAAGTTGCTTGGATTGGATAGGGGGGAGATGGGAGCGGAGGTTACGAAGGGTGAGTATTGGCATTGGCAGGGTATTCCCCTGGGTCAAGATATCTCACGGTGGAAAGTTTGCAGTACTGAAGCCTTCCTAGTCTCCCCTACGATCCTCAACGTACAGCCGGCGCCCTCATTCCGCTCACAAATCATTCACTTCCAACAATGAGCATGTCCTACCTCCTCCCACCGGAGCAAGCCTCCTCGCCCATCGTCTGGCGCGGTCTGATGGTACAAAAGGCCGTACAGCAGCTCCTCTTCGACGTGGACTGGCGAAGTGGTGCAAGACCTCAGTATGAAGGAGAAGAAGGTGCTCAGGAGGGGCAGCTACCAGAGCGCGAGCAGGGAGAAGAACTGGACGTACTCGTCATTGATATGCCGCCTGGAACGGGGGATGTGGCTCTCACCCTCACGCAATTGGTCAAGATCGATGGAGCTGTGGTGGTCAGTACGCCACAGGAGGTGGCACTGGAGGATACGAGAAAGGGCGTGGAGATGTTTAGCAAGGTCGGCGTGGAGGTGAGTCAGGGTCAAAAAGTCAGGGCTGACTGTGGCATTAGAGGATGAAAGGTATTGACATTTCTCCACCTGCTCCCAATCTGCACTTCTATGCAATAGACCACCGGTCTGATCCTCAACATGGCGCACTACATCCCTCCTCCACCCCTCCCACAAGATCCACTCCCACTCTTTGGTCCACCCGAACCCTTCCTGAAGCTAGCCGCTTCGCTCCAGCTGCCCGTCCTGGGTCAGATCCCACTGGAGCCAGCCGTCAGTGCAGGAGGCGACAGTGGTTGGCCCGTGGCTGTGCGTGGGGAAGAGGCAGGAGGGGCAACCCGTAAAGTCTTTTTGGACGTGGCGCGCAAAGTCTGGGAGTCCCTCTTGAAGAGCAAGAGCCAGCAATGAGACGAGGACCAATTCCTCTTTTCCCACCGGTCGATCTAAGTAGCCATTGCTGCGCCCTCTCCCCCTCTCTCCGCTCCAGACTCTGCTGCATCTGTGCCTCCGACGCCATTGGGTAGCTGCGTGCCATTCACCTCGGCCTTTCTGCCCTTGCCAGCTGGATTGCCGCTCAAACGGCTACGCAATTGAGCGTACTTGGCCCTCTGCTGCACACTGACACTCGGTGAAACCTTGTCCAGCGCCTCGAGGAAGTGCGTCTCGGTGATGACCACCTGCAGACCGCCACCAAGGCCTCCTTCAGCCAAGCCCCGAGCAGGCTCGAAGTGCTGACCATCGATACTGGTGCCATTGAGCTTCTGCCTGCTGCTGCGCAGAGCTTCCTTGAGCGCGCCCACGGCCGCTTCTCTTGCCAGATTGGCAAGATCCGCTCCGGAGAAGCCCTGCATCCTAGCATCCTCAGCAAGTCGACCCAACATGGCCTCATCGCCTCCCGCACCGTTCCTCTGCAGGGGCATCTTGGCAGTAATCGTCTTGAGAATCTCTCCTCGCTCCTCCTTTGTAGGCAAGTCGACATAGAGGAGCTTGTCAAGCCTGCCTGGACGACACATTGCCGGGTCGATCATGTCCGGTCGATTGGTAGCGCCAATGACGTAGACTTGTCCGCGGGACTCGAGACCATCCAGCTCGGTCAGGAGGGTATTGACCACGCGGGAGGAAGATTCAGAGAGAGAATCGTCTCGCCTTGGAACCAGGGCGTCGAGTTCGTCGAAGAAGATGACGCAGGGGGAGGAGGTACGAGCTCGAGAAAAGACTTGACGTACTGCTCGTTCCGATTCTCCAACGTACTGTCAGAGCGGGAAGAGAGAAAGGGAAAGTGGGAGACAATGGCAGGGGAATGGTCAGTGCTCATGCTCATGTAAATACACAATCTGCAGCTTGCTCTCTCGAATCTGCCTTGCTCACCTTGTTCAACAGCTCTGGTCCTTTCACCGAGATGAAGTTTGCCCTACTCTCATTCGCAACCGCCTTTGCCAAGAGGGTCTTACCACACCCAGGTGGACCCCACAGCAGGACACCACTGCTAGCCTGTACTCCCACGCTGGCGAACAGGTCCGGTCGACGAATAGGCTCCACAATGGCCATGTTCAGCTCCTCTCTCGTGGCATGCAGCGCCCCAACGTCACCCCATGATACGTCTGGCACTGTTGCGAACCCTTCGCGCTTGGAAGAGGGTTGAACAGTGGGTAGTGCGGCGAGGAAATCGCCATTTGTAATTGAGAGTGGGGCGAGTTGCTCTTCTGTTAGTGGATTGGGGTGAGAGAGGAGAAAGGCTGCAATGGGGGATTGGGAAAGGGCGGGTGGGAGAGGATCCAAAGAGCGGGTGGGCCGAGGAGGGAGAGCAACAGCGCCGTTCACCTGTGACTCTGTCGTTGTCGCTGGCGTTGCCGGTGTCGCTGGTGTCGCTGTCGTCGTCGTCGAAGTGTCCTTTGCTTCTTGCTCTGGATTGTTGCCATTGGTCATCGGAGCCTCTGCCTCTCCTTCGCCCATCTCGACGTCCGCATTGCTTGCCTCTCCTGCTGCGACTTCGCCTCCTCCTCCATCCAGTAGCCCGAGCTGCACCGGCATTTGTCCAAACTCGCTAAAGATCCTCTTGACAGCCAGAATTCCCGCCGCCCCCGTCAAGGCATTGAGATCTGCACCCACGTATCCCGGAGTAGCTTTAGCGAGTGCCTTGAAGTCAAAGTCTCCGCTCAACCTCAGCTTCTTTGCCAGGACCCGCAAGATCTGCTCCCTCCCCGCCTCGTCCGGCACGCCCAGGGCAATCTCGTGATCGAACCTCCCCGCCCTGCGCAGAGCAGCATCGATTGCGTCTGGTCGATTGGTAGCTCCGATGACCATGACGGCTTTACCGCCAGTCTTGTCCCAGCTCAAGTCGTCGAGACAGGTAAGGAGTTGAGCGACAATCCGGCGCTCCATCTCCCTACCCGCCGTCTCGCGCTTGGGGGTGATAGAGTCGATCTCATCGATGAAGAGGATGCAGGGGGCGATACGAGCCGCTTCTTCAAATGTCTGACGTAGCGTCGCTTCGGACTCGCCAGAGGTACCGCTGACGATGGAAGGAGCAGAGATGGACAGGAAGGGCACATCACAGTAGTTGGCAATCGCACCAGCTAGCATCGTCTTTCCACAACCGGGCGGACCGTGCAGGAGCACACCCCGCGGAGGAGTCATGCCGATGTAGTGGTACACTCCTCCATGGCGAAGAGGTAGAGCTATGAGCTCCAGGACCTTTTCGATGGAAGAGGCAATCCCGCCCAGATCCGCCAGGGAAGTCGAGGGGGGAGCGTACTTTTCTGCAATTGCAGAAGGATCGGTGAGAGCTTTACGGGAGCGCTTGGAAGAGGCAGAGGTGGATGTAGGGGTCCGAGCTTCTTTGCGCTTGCCGGAGGTGGAAGAGGAAGAGGCGAGGGGAGTAGCCGAGGTCGAAGCTCTTGCTAGGGTAGCTGGGGATGCTTCGCGTGTGCGAGGAGTAGACGAAGAAGGGCCCTGCTCGGCCGCGGTGTCGAGCCCATCTATTGACCCACTGGCAGAAGCCATGACGCCGTTCACTCCTTGTCCTTCGGCTGCTGAGGCTTCCTGTCCAGTAGCGGCTCCTCCATCCGGTCCTACCTCGAGGGCTCGAAGGGCTGCAGCTGCTGCGCTACCGGGCGGAGGTGGGGTAGCAGGCAAGGGCGAGTTGAGGCTGATCTTGTTGCCGCGCCGTGTGGAGTGGTGCTGTGACCATGCTCCAGTAATGGAGCGATTCATTCCGCTAGACCTCACAAGGAAAGGAAAAGGAACAGACAAGCCAGAGGAATGCTGGAAGAGGTCGTGGTGTATTGGTAGAGTAGTGCAGTGGGTGGTATCGTCTCGCTCTCCCGCCAGTCCGCTTTCCGCTTTGACTCAAATTTTTCTTGCCGGAACGGAAGCAGGCCGTGTCGCGACGACGCCTCGTCACGGCACCTCCATGTTGACCCTCTTGCAGCACCTCTTCCTCACTGCGTCTTGCAGATTACAAGAAGATGAAAGCGCTGCTGCAATGCCCCTTGTGATATCTTTCGACTAGTATAAAGTTAGCGACGAGAGGACCAGCCTTCGTCGTGTACTCTGAGGTGCATGTAGGTCACTCCTTTAAAGTGCTGATGCAGAATTCAGGCACGGAGCGCCTGGCGCCAGGGTGGGAAAGCGCAGACAACGTTGGACATAGGTCAAGTGAGCTGAGGGGTGGGCAGGGACGATATTCCAGACGTTTATGCTGACGCCCTCAAAGATCTGAGTGTTCCAATGATGATGGTGTGTCAAAGGTCAAGGTCGAGCTCATGAAGGACTACACATAGGTTTTGCCCATACTCTCGCGACCACCCTTGCACAGTGCTTCGACGCTCTACTTGCCGCCCCTGACAACCCCACTCGCCTTGACCACTGCGTCCTCTCCAAAGATTCCAATGACTGCAAAGGCCGTGTAGAGGAGCATGAGGGGGTATCCCACGAGGAATCGCTGCTCATTGAGATGCAGTACTGATGCAAAGATGCCTGAGGACGAGTATGACGACCAGAAGATGAAAAAGGGCGTAATGATGGGTAGCAGAGAAGCTCTGTAGAGTAGTAGGAGGGCGAGCCAGTGGGGAGTCAGCATCGTCAAACGAGGCTGTCGCGATTTGCAGCGAACTTCGTCACTCACCCTCCAAATGCTCTTGCCAAGACCCCCAACGAGGCTAGCCCACATAGCGGCAGCAAGCAATATCCCAACACGCTCATTACTCGGTAGGCGTCGATGCCATCCTCTGACATTGCATTCAGCAGCAAGTAGATCGAGAGGGAGCCTAGCAGAGCCACTCCGTAGATGTATCCGAAGTGCGACTTACCCGCCTGAAGAATGATTCGAGGTCGAGACCAGACCGGCAGAGATGTGTCAGTCTTCGGCGAGGGGGCTACTGTCGAGTGCCTTGACACTCACCAAAAATAGGAGGATACCAAAGACGAAGCAGAACAGCAGCGGCCCTGCCAAATCTGTATCATCCATCATGTGCGAGTCCCTTTGGTGATTGGGCGAGTACCGATGTAGCGGATTCAGTACGACGAGACTTTTGCCCACGATATGAGGGAGATTGACTCCCAGCTCTTCCATCAGCGAAGGCTCATCAGGAAAGCCTCCCGTGCCAAAAGCAGACCAAAAGGACATCTGGGAAGACATGTAGCTCCTCTCCGCTGCAGAAGGAGCCGCACCACCCCCAGCACCGAATGCTCCAGCAGCGGAAGAGGATCCTCCGCCTGCAGCGGACATGTTGCCTTCTAGCGAGGAGCGACTGTAGCCTGCCGTTGACGATGGGCCTGAACCTTGGGATTGTCCGCCGGCGGAATAGAATTGAAGGTTGGAGGAAGAGGGGGCAGAGTATGGATCGGAGCCGTAGGAGGCATTGTAGCCCGATTGAGGTGGGAAGAGTGCAGCCATGGTGGAGGAGTCCAGAGGGGAGAGATACGGTAGCCTTGGTGTAGGGCGGAGGGTGATGGTGATGGTGACGGTGGTGGTGGTATTGGAAGGATTGGACGGCGGTAGCTGGCAGCTGCTCCACTCGGGCCACCCGCCAGAGAGCAACACACGCTTCCCTCGCGCAGGCCATGGCTGCAGCAGGGCGCTTCCACTCTTTCGCAGTAGACGGTCACCATTCCACTCCTTCCTCCTCCCTTGGGCGTCCACACAACCTCATCCCCTACACCTCGAGGCAATGCTGCCATGACAGTCTGCAAATTCTACCTGCAAGATCGTTGCGCCTTTGGCAATTCGTGCAAATTCGAACACCCAGCAGACAAGCGCGCAGCAGCCAATCTCGCCGGCAGCGGTCCTTCGTCGTCTGGGGGAGGAGGATTCGGAGCTGGCAATTCTGCCTTTGGCAGTGGAGGATCTTTAGCTGGTCGCTTTGGAGCAGCAGCGCCTCCTCCCACTTTTGGAGGAAGCTCTGCCTTTGGCGCAGCAGCAGGCCGTAGCAGCATCGGCAGTGGAAGCGGCAGCGGCAGTGGCAGCGCCTTTGGATCGTTCGGAGGGGGGCCATCAGCCTTTGGGGGTGGGAACAACAGCGCCTCGTCGCCATCGGCATTCGGATCAGGCACTCAGCGGTCAGCCTTTGGAGGAAATGCGAGCACTTCTAGCCCCTCGGCGTTTGGCCAATCGGGTGCCTCACAGTCCTCTGCTTTTGGCGCCCCTCAACAGGAGAGTGCATTCGGCGCTGCCAGCTCACCTCAGCCCGGCGCTCAGAGCAGCCAAGTCCCCTCGCACGTCGCTCCAGGTCAAGTGAATCTCTCTCAGCAGACAATAGAAGAGGACCTACGACTAAATCGTCCCTTGTGGCGCTCCTCAGTCTTCGGTCCAGCCAAGTATGAGCCGAATCTGATTGCTGGTTGTGATTTCTCGCAGGACGAGCTGAGGGTGGAAGCGCTGCAGGCCATCTCAGCTGGAGGCAATGCGGTACAGGAGTACGTCAAGAAGGAGGAAGAGGCGTTTGGGAGAGGTGACGGAGCAGTTCAGCAGGCATTGGGGGACAAGGCACAAGCTGTGCGGCAAGCAGAATCAAATCGGGCACAAGCACTGGCTGCCTTGAAAGGAGGAGCGCAGACAACGAGTACACCTTCGGCATTTGGTGGCACACCCAGCGGACCTTCTGCCTTTGGAGCATCAACCACACCTGGACCATCTGCATTCGGCGGCAGTGCAAGTCAACCAAGCGCATCTGCAACTCCCTCTGCCTTTGGATCAGGATCAGGTGTAGGGACATTCGGTCAATCGACGACTACGGCCTTTGGCAGTCCCTCGGCCTTTGGCAGCCCTTCCGCCTTTGGACAGCAGTCTGCCTTTGGCTCTTCTTCTTCTACCGGCAATACCAGCGCATTCGGTAAGCCACAGGCCTTCGGCACTGCTGCTGCCCCATCAGCGTTTGGGAGCAACACTGGCGGTAGCGCGTTTGGTGCTCCTCACGCAACTCAGTCAGGCTTTGCCTCTTTCGGCTCAAGCTCAACGAGCAACCCTTCTCAACCAACCACAACAGCATTCGGACAGAGCGCTGCCGCCACTCCATCTGCATTCGGTCAACCCTCCGCTTTCGGTTCCGGCGCCGGTGTCGGGACCTCGCAGCAAGCAGGTAGCAGTGCCTTGGGTCAGCAAGCTGCTACTTCGAGTGCATTTGGTGCATCAGCGACATTCGGATCTGGTACGGGGGCGAGTTTCGGGTCCCAATCTCAGCCTCAGTCTGGGGGATTCGGCACAGGCGCATTTGGCAGCAGCGCTACCTCTGCAACACCCTCCCCTTTCGGCTCAGCTGCTGCTGCTGCTGGTGGTGGTGGTGGTACTGGTGGTGGTGGAGCCTCCGGAGGGTTCGGAGCAGGCAGCACTGCTCGAACTTCCGCATCGTCAACAAGTGCCAGCCGGGACCCATATGCATCTCTAGCTCCCAAGGAAGAAGATCTACCGGAAAAGGTGCGGAGCTTGTTCAGATTGGACCAATTCGAGTGGGGTGCAGTGCCCGGGGTGGAGCCTCCGTTGTCAGTGAGATGAAATGAGATGAGATAAGACGAGACGAGACAAGACGAGACAAGAGGGGGCGATTGCCAATGTGCAGTGGAGTGCAGTACAGAGAATGATCATGTATAATACAACTTCTATTCCGTTTCCGTTTGATTCCAGCTTGTACGACGTGTTCTGTACTCCACTCTTTCAGCACGATCACCCTAGCTTAGCCAAAGTACCTCACTTTCCCTTTCTCTCCACCACTCGCCCTCCGTCCTGATACCGTCATCGTCGCACTACACTCCCCTCTCCCCTCCCCCCTGTCCCCCTCTTATCCTCATCCTCATCTCCCATCCCTCGCAATTGCCGCCCAGAAATTCGTATCAGGTTCGCATCCCACTTGGAGTAAATCCGCCAGGAGCGTATTCCAACTTTGGGATGGCTCAATGACCGCCGAGGGAGTTTGAGCCGTTGCCGCTGCTGCTGCTGCTGCTGCTGCTGCTGCTGCTGCTGTTGCTGCTTGGGATGGAGGAAGGAGGGCTTGCTGCTGCTGCTGCTGCTGTTGCTGCTGCTGCTGTGATGGGAGGGCCTGATCTAGCTGAGAAGACGGAGCAGTAGCGGTAGTACTACTCATCTCTCCTACACTCCCGCCAGCATTGTTCCATTCGTTGCCCTGTTGCCATCCAGCAATATCTAGATTGGTAGCAGTATGCGAAGCACTTTCCATCTGGTGCAGCCCCTCCGCTCGCTGCTGCTGCTGCTGCTGCCGTTGTCTTCCAGTGAGGAAACCAGCTAGATCATCAGAGAGATTGTTGAGCCACTCGTCGGCGTGTGAAGTCGCGGTGGTGATGCTCATGGGCGAGGTGCCGCTGTGCAGGGCCGCGTGCTCCGTGAGTGGAGAGATGGACGGAGCAGTGGCTGAGTGGGTATCGTCGTAGCTGGAGCTGTTGTTTCCTTGCGTACCTGCGTGAAGCGTGGGGTTCTTGACAGCCTCGACACCTTTACGTCCAGCTGCTGCGCCTCTCGCTTGAGCTGCCTTCTTTCGACTGCCTCCACTGAGGGTACTACCTCCTCCAACGAGCGGTAGGTGATGCTCTGCAACCGATGCTTCACGCGAGTCTACCTTATCAGTAGTCCGACCATCATGCGTCGTACTCGTCAAGCGCTCTTCCGTCTTCATCTGCAGCGCTTCCAGTAGCTCAAGCTTGCCAGCCCATACAACGTCGCTCCGATCGGGTCGTGCTCGTCTCAAGATCGAAATTGCTCTCCTCACGTCGTCCCAAGCGCCGAGAGCGCTCACGCTGGAAGGCTCTTGAAGGGTGTGGAGACACTGGCAGACAGCGGCGTTGAAGCAGTGGTGCCAGAAGAAGTTCATTGCCTTGCTCAAAGTAGGCGTCGACTCTAGCACCGACTGCGCCACATCGATGAGGGAGCGACTTGACTCTGAGACTGCTACTACCGAACGCGCATAGGGAGAATCGAGGATGTCGGACTCTCTACTGCGATCATTTGACTTTTTGCTCCTCAGAGCACGAACAAACCATGGCCGGTGGAGGTGTAGGAGAGACTGACTGATGTTGGCGATGGCCGTGTTGCCCTGCAGGAAGACTTGGACGTCGCTTTCAGCCGCCTGCTTGTGAAGGAAGTCGTACGACTCGCTGCTGTCTTCTGCATCCTGGACCGCCTCGAGAGAAGCTCTACCAGCGGTGGACCGGAATCGCGTCGGCAATCGACCCCAAAGTCGTCTCAGTGAGCGATCCAGAGCTAGGACATCAGAGTATGCGGGCGAATCAGTACGCTGCCCTAGGTCAAGAATGCGATTGAGGATTCGCGCAGTCTCGTACTTGATCTCGTGAAACGTATTGGTCAAGCTCGTCTTGGCAAGGCCACGAGTGGGGAAGGGCGTGTCGCAGTGCTGGTCTTGTACACTGCATGGGCGGCCGTAGGCCAACGACCGGAAGGCATCGTGGCAGTAGAGCTCCCAAAAGGCTTGATGCCGGCTTTGCAATTCCTCGTCAGAGAGCTGACAACCCCGCAGGGCCGACCCTCGATGAAGACCTAGAGTCACTGCGGTCCTCATTGCCATTCCCACCAGAGGAAAGAAGCTGTCGGCTTTCGAGCCATTTGCGCGATTGCAGAGGTACTGGCCCAGAATTTGCATCGTTTGTACCTGCTCGAGACAAGGGGAATCTGAGAGGTTGGCTAAAGCACACGCAGCCCAGGAATGCTGGTAGTACAGGTCGCATGTTCTATTGAGCTCTGCCTGCCGCAACGGAGAGTGACCGACATCAAAGAGTGTACCGACGCAAAGCACACTGTAGAGAAGAGCAAGTCGAAGAGGACGGCGGCTCCCTGGGGTTTCGGTACCTCCGTAGAATTCCTGCCAAAGTGAAGCTAGCGAGGGCAAGGGATCGTAGAGCCAAGCTGCATTCTTTCGATAGATCTCAAAGGCCCTTCTGGCGTCTCGCAAGCCAGGCAAACTTGCACCAAGCTGCTGAACGATGACATCAGATCCATAAGGCGATGGCATCCCAGGGAATACAAGAAAAGATGCAGGTTCTCTGAGGATCTGCTCTCGACAAGCTCTCTTGGCGCTGCCTGACATCCCGCCCCTTTGAGACGATGAGGCTTGGCTGCCTTCGGGACTGAAGGACGGTCGCTTCATGTGTGACGCAGGAGAAAGCTCTCCACGAGCTGCTGTCATTTGGGACGCATCTCCATTGAGGCCACGTAGAGGCGGCAGCGCCAAGGATGGACTCGCTCGACCAGCAAAAAGCTGTGCAAGATTGTAGCTGTGAGATTGAGGTCCATAGAAGCTGTAGCTGCCTTGTGCGTTCTCTATCAGCAAGCCAGCATCAACGCTTGCTCTACGTGAAGATGGAATTGAGGTGTCCGTCGCTGCAGGATTGGCATCTTGGGTGGCAGGCTTGGAGCCAGTGTGTATATGAGCAGAGGAATTGCCGGTGAGGGACCGGCTGGGAGGCGAGGCAGACTTGGCATGGGCAAGAGACGCAGAGCGATGTGCCGAAGTGGGAGCTGATGGCAGAAGGGACTGTTGACTAGAGCTCCACCGGTCGGCATGGGGACGACCGAGGGCTTGATCGGCCAAGAAGAGGATCCCGGTAGAACCTTGTGCTTGAGGGGACGTGAGGTGAGAGCGAGAGGGCAGAGCGACTCGACTACGAGATTGAGATCGGTCCTCATCGTGCTGCTGATGGCGATGTAGGCTTCGAGCACGCTCCAAGCTGTCATGCGCTAAAGACGGTCGAAGAGAGGAGCCAGACGCGGTAGCTTCGCCATTTGTCTCTGCTTCGATGCCGTCATCCGGGGAGTGGGAGTCGGAAACGCCGGCAGCTGCCCATACAGGTTCCGGCGCAGGACGAGTGATGTCCTGAGGCTGTCGAGGCTGACCTGCAGCTTTTCGCTTCTTGTACGGCCTTGTGGAGAGTTGTCCGTCGGGACAGAGGTGGGAGAGGTTGCGCTGGCGGCAGGAGTGGCAAGGCCAAGGAGCTCTGCTGCACTTTAGCTTCAGCCGTGAGCACTCGCTACAGGGCTTTACCTTGTGCTGTGAGGCTGCTTGCCCAGAGGAGTCTTGCTGACTGTTGGGCATGCAAGCGCCCCTTGTAATGTGTCGAGTGCCGGGGCTGAAATGAAGAAAAGGCAGCGGTAGAAGGGCAAGACGCGGGACGATGCCTTGCCGGACAGCCGGAACTCCAGCCCCACACGCCCGGAGTTTCATTTCGGATCAGAGCCTCGGGAAAGGTTCATCATTTGGAAGGCAAAAGGCGAGAGGATGTAGTAGGATCTGTACGATACTGAAGGAGAGCCGTGAAAGAATTCGATCAAGCAGAATGTGAGATACTCGTCTATTGTAGCACGTAGCGCGTCACTGTCGCCAAAGTATGCGACTGTTTACATGTCCTCAATGAAGATCTTGACCACCGGTCTACCATCCTCGCCCTTGCCCTTTGCAAACGTCTGGAAAGCCTCGACAGCATTCGCAAGCGGAAAGGTATGCGAAATGACACTCTCGATACTGCCTCTCTTGCTTGACCCAGCCGCCAGAGAGCCACCTGGCGAGAGCATCTGAATGGCGCCGGTATAGATGCCGGCATATCGGAAGACTCCTAGAATGTCGACCTCTCTCAGGGCAGCAGCGCCAATTGGCAATGTCTGTACAGGAGTCCCCATACCAATGAGCACGATCCTTCCACCAGCCCTGGCAGCAAAGATACCAGCTTGGACGCAGGAAGGCACACCAGAGCATTCGAAGACGGCGTCGAATCCTGCGCTCGGAGGTGCAGCAGAGCCATTCACTTCACCTGTGCTTGCCGCGGTTGGGATCTTGAAGGCGTCCAAAAGACTTGCTGCTGTAGCCTGAGCAGCGGCGATTGTTTGCTCATCCTCCTGCATTCTTCTCAAGCGTGCATCGGTCTCTACACTACCGCTCGCAGCAGGGGCCCCGCGCGGCAGCAGGTATGTCTCGTCTGCCCAACCATTGTCCACGGCAAACTTCAGGCGATTGGCATCGATGTCTACCGCTGCTACATATCTTGCACCCAGAGCCTTTGCAGCCGCACATGCCAGAAGGCCGACTGCGCCCGCTCCAGTGATCAGGACAGACTCCCCAGCCTTGAGGTTAGCTCGGCGGAACCCTTGCAATACCACGGCCAGAGGTTCCACGAGGGCTGCTGAGCGGAAGGAGACGTCAGATGGGAGTCTGCGGGGAAGAGGTAGGCGGACAGTGAGGCATGAGTGGGAGGTCCTGTCGCGGCCAGCATCATGGCCTTCGGAGCTCACTCACAGGTGCACAGCCCAGTAAGGCCAGTTGAGGTACTTTTGAAGGGTGCCGTCGAGGTGCGGAAAGGTCTTGGCAGAGCTTGCGAATCTCATGCCGGAGCAGAGATTGTATCTGCCCTCCTTGCAGCGGTCGCAACTTCTACACTGAATTCCCGCCTCTACGGCTACCCGGGCGCCGACAGTCAGATTACTTCCTGTCGGAACCTCTGAGCCGATTGCAACGATTTCTCCCTGCAGGGCCGTGGGTGACGACAGGAAGACGCTTTGGTTAGCTGCTAGTACCTCTTAGCTCCAACACAACCAGTCTCTCCCGGACTTACCGCACTCTCGTGCCCTAGCGCCATGGGAGCTTGCAGCGCAAAGGATCCATTCCGCCCATGAGCAAAGTAATGTGCATCACTTCCACACAAGCCTGTGGCACGAATGCGAATCTGTACCTCTCCAGGACCTGGTGCTGTTCTTTGTCTCTCTTCCTGCAGCGAGGTCCGGGGGGTGAGGTGTCGTGTGAGCACAAGGGTCGCCTGTCGCTCTTCTGTTGCAGTCACTTACAATGCGAAGGTCCTTGGCGCCATGGAGCACGGCTGCGATGTTGGTCGATTCTGTGGAAGTGCTCATTGTGCCGTCTGGTAGAGAAGTGTTTGAAGTGATGAGTCAAAGGAGAAGATGTGTCGAGTGGGAGTGTTGGAGTAAAGAGGTGCGAGCGAGCGAGGGAGCCGTGGCTGCTGCAATGCGGGGTAAACCCCAGCGTGGTTGCTTCTTGTCCCCTTTGCCGATTCTGTCCCCCTTTTTGGTCGGCGCGAATTGACCGAAGCGGGCCTTACCCGGTCCCTGGCACTTCCGTTCTTCCCGTCACGTCGACGCTCTTCGGAGTTGGAAACCAGGCAGCAACGACTTTTCCGAAAAGTGCAGCCGCCGCCTCCCCGGAGAATGGTAATTCCAGCCGGTCTGCTGTGGGGAAACAAAGGCGGGGTGGTGGTGGTGGTGGTGGTACAAGTTGCTGCACTGGCACTCGTACGTCCCTCCGTCGTGATACTCAACCACTCAACCCTCCACCATCATGTCCTTCTCATACCCACCTCAAGGAAAGACCGCCATCATGTGAGGACCCCGGCTGACAGGCTACTCATGAGGCAAGCAATCCCATTGACGATTTCCCCTTTCCCGCTTCTCTACCCATTAGCACCGGTGGCTCGTCAGGGGTGAGCATCAAGGAGCCACTGAGATTGTAGCGAAGAAATGTCGCTCACACTGCACTCCGTAACCTCTTCAGATTGGTCTATCGTGCGCCAAGGCTCTCGTCGCAGCAGGATGGAATGTAGTCGTGTCCGGCCGACGTGAAGCTGCTCTACAAACAGCAGTCCAGGAGATCGAGGCGACCTCCAATTCGGCCACGGCTTCCGGTAAAGCTGCCTACCTGGCAGGCGATGCTTCCAAGGAGCAAGACGTCATCGACCTATTCGACTTTACCGTCAAGACGTTTGGCACCGTCTCCCTCGTCTTTTGCAATGCTGGCATTAGTCCCCCAGCTACCCTGATTGAGGATTCCAACTTTGCAGACTGGCAAGCAGCGGTCAACACAAATCTGTCTTGTGAGAAGCCGGAGCTATGGTAGCCCTGGAATGTGCGCAATGGATACACGAGACTGACGTTCATTCTCTTTCTGGCTCTACAGCGACCTTCCTTTGCTCTCGCGAGGCCTTCCGAAAGATGAAGGACAATGGCGGAGGGTGAGTCGGCGTGAACAGCACCCACTTCTGGAGGTCACTGACTCGGGTTGACACTCTCTTTGGTTCGTAGGAGGATCATCATCAATGGAAGCATCAGCGCTCATGTGCCTCGGCCAGACTCAGCAGCCTGTGAGTAGATCTCAAAGAGACACAAGGTATCTCTAGCTGGACCTGACGCCCTCTGACGCTGCCCCCTCGATCTTCTCTCAGACACGGCCTCGAAGCACGGCGTGACCGGATTGACCAAAAGTCTGGCCCTAGACGGCAGAAAGGTGAGTCTGTCACGCGGCAGAAAAAATGCCGCAAACCCCACCGCACCAGCCCCAACTGACTCGTCCCCCTTTTGCGCTCTCAGTACAACATTTCCCTCTCTCAGATCGACATCGGCAATGCCTCTTCAGACATGACGACCAAGATGACTACGGGACCAGGCGTGAAGCAGGCCGATGGATCCTTCAAGCACGAGCCCGTCATCTCCAGGGATATTGTAGCTGCAGAGGTCAGGAGCATCGCCGAGCTGCCATTGGAGGTCAGCAAACTCTGGGTCACCATTCTTGCCTCGGGAATGCCGAGCATGGTGGGAAGGGGCTAGTCAGAATTCAATTGGTACCTAGCGTCATCCTCATCCTTTCTCGTCGTCAAGGTCATTGTCACACATGAGCGAAGCGGAAGTGAAAGTTTTGGTATTGAGCTATGATGCCGTGAGAGTACCATCTAGCGTGTTGTAGACTCTTCCAGATAGCCCATTAGTAGCCATTGACTGTGTCTACCAAGCCTTCAAAGGCACCCTTTCCATCCAACAGTGCCTTTGCATTCCTAGCGAACCTTGCCGCAAGCAGAGGTGCAATCATGTCTGGCGTGTCAGCCGTGTGAGGGGTGATGATCAGATTGCCCTTCTGGTCAGGCTCGAGCTCCTTGTCGAAAGAAGCACCAGAGTCCCTCTGCAGACTCCACAGTGGGTGATCTGCTGGCAGCGGCTCGGGGGCTGTCACATCGAGGCCTGCACCGGCGAAGCTGCCCTTGCGGAGAGAGGCGGTGAGGGCATCGGTGTCCACTAGCTCTCCTCGGGCGACATTGACCAGCACTGCATTCTGAGGGAGTAGCGCGAGCTCCTTTTCGCCGATCATGTTGCGGGTGTCGGGTGTAAGCGCAGCGGCAATGACCAGCACATCAGTCTCGGGCAAGACGGAATGGAGCTCCTTGAAGGACCTGACGATGAGGTTCTCGCCGTCCTTGAAGCTCGAAGGTACGGCAGAGGGGTCCAGAGGCTCGGCCTTGCGTCGCAGCACAGTCACCTTTACGTTAAAGGGCTCGAGCAAGGAGATGAGGGAGAGGGAGATGCCTCCTGCTCCTACGAGGGTCACCCGCTGGCCAAAGAGGGAGATACCAGAGGGAGTGCCCCAAGAGGTAGCTCGGACGCGCTTCGGTAGATTGCGTAGGAGGGATAGCGTCAGCATGAGAGCATGCTCTGCTACGGGTTGTCCGAATGAGCCCTGCCAAAGAACGAGGAGGAGAAGTAAGGTCAGCGTATAGTCAATGGGCGTACCTTTGGGCTCAGGTAAGATTCTTGTTGCTCACCTTTGCACTCGTCCAGACCTTCTTTCCGTGTCTCTCAAAAAGGGGTACGATGTTGTTGATACCGGCCTGGCACAGCTGTACCCAGCCAATCTGTGGGTTGTCATCGAGGATCTTGCCCAACCTCTCAGCAGCGGGCGGACCTCTCACGTCAAGCCAGACAATGGCGCGCGTATCCTTGGAGAGCTCCTCGACCTTTGCACCGGGGACATTGTCGAGGATGTTCTTGACGTGGTAGGAGTAGAAGGGGTCATCGGTGGGCAGAATGGCAATGGATCCTGGAGGTGGTAGGAGGTCCTTTGGCACAGCAGCCTCGGACGCCAGGATGGATCGGTGTGCAGTCTTTGTGTTGGACGAGGCCATATTGATGGTAGAGAGCAAGGGGAATTCTCTGAGGCTGAGTGGACGTCTTTGTCAAGTACAGTCGTGGTTTGTAAAGGTAGATGCAGAAAGACCACTTGCTGGAATGATGGGTGTGTGCGAGCAGTGGAGCCCCGCCGGTCCTTGTGGTCAGGGCGGGATTGCCGAACTTTTCGGCGGGCGGCAGCCAGAACGCCGCGCAGACGCCGGTCACACGTCGGCTTGCGTGTCAAGATGTTCCGGTCCGAGCGACACGGGCCACTTGAGCTTTGGTTGCCGGAGCCGCTCCTCCACCAAAGCAGACCAGACGATGCGGGTAGACTTGAGACACCCAGTCCTTCTTGGCTGGAAGGGAGGAGAGGCTGGGAGTCTACAAGGTACACGGAGCCACGCATAGGGGCTGTGGGTTTCGACTTCCGACGGGCAGCAGCCGCCGGTTCGCTTGTCCACCTCTCCAGAGGAGAACCCCTTCTCCCCTCACCCCCACATCAACACTTTCGGTCGATGTCCGTAGGCCCAGGGCAGTCGGCACCTCCCAGCTCTCTGATACGCACGTCCCTTGTGCATCAGGGTTTGTCACAGCACTGCACTCATGTCGGAGACCATTTCTGGAAAGAGGTCGCAAAAAGAGCCAGAGGCTGTACCCAGTACCTCTACAGACTCTCGTCCAGATTACACATTCTCCTTCCGGCCTGTACAGGTCACGGCATCCCCGAAGAAGAGGTACGACATGAGCCTCGTCCCTGATGCTCTGATTGATACTTTGTTGGAGCAGCGAGGCCTTACACCCGAAGTTGGTCCATCAGTCTCTATGCGCTCCACTACCCCAGAGACCACATCTTCTCCTGCTGCCAGAGAGACAATCACTGAAGGTGCCCCGCAAATGGAGTTGGACATCAAAAGAGATGCTACGAATTTTCGCTATCCCGGAATATACGAAATGTACACAAACGCAACCGTCGACGCATCTGCAAAGGCGGTCATGGCATCATCACAAGTACGCGGAGCGTTCCGCCTTCTGAATGAAGACCTGGACGAAGGGAAGCGAGAGTCTGTTTTGGTGAAGAACATCTGCGACCTGAGCGCATCAGTACGGCGTGAGCTTGGTGCAGAGGGATCAGACTATGGTGAAGTGACAGCACTGGAGAAGTACCGGATGCGCAAGGTGAGATGGCCAACCCCCCTTGGGCATGTCGAATTCTGCTGATCAGGAGATCCCTTCAGCCACTGTCCATGATCCAAGGACAGGTAAGGGCGAACGTCGTGATAGACAAAGTGGACATCGTCATCCCTCGCTCAAAGAAGGCAATGGCCATTAAGACTGTACCAAGCGACCCCCTTGAGGCTACAATCGAGTGTTGCTGGTCAAACGCTCTGTCTTTCATTGAAGCGAAGGTGGAGAAGGCATGCGACTTGAGAGATGAACTCAGCCTGCAGTGTCTGCGCTACACAGTGAGTGACGACCTGTCACGACAGGGTCCTGAAATTCACTCGCTGATGCTGACGCCTTCGAGGCTGGTCGATAACCGTCAGCGCAAGATCTTCCAATATCAGGCTCCCTGCTCACATGTCCACTTTGTGACCTGGTGTGCGAACCTGGTGCGGCTCTGGGTTGTCAACGCGTCTCTCTATGGCTGCTCCCGAGGCTTCGACACTAGAGATCCAGAGGACCAATTGGAAATCGTCAAAATTCTACGTTTCGTGAATCTGGAGCAATACTCGACACAGCTCTGCGGTCACTGGGACGTCAAGACCATCAAACAACTCAGTCTCGAACCCGATACTGTCGCTCCCGGTAACCCCCTTTGCATTAATCTCGCAGGTCATCTGCAAGACCTCAATGTACGCCCCGGGCCCTTTAGAACACGGACTGCGGTCCTCGTCGAGCAAACTGAAGCAGCACAAAAACACATGCTCAAAGTCTCTTGGCAGGATCCACATCTGAGATTACATGAATTGGCGATGATGCGCGGTGTCGCAAGCTTCAGCGATGAATCCAAATTACCTTACGCGGCGGTTCCGCTTGGTCTGGCATTGATCGAGCCTCATGACTTCCAGACCGACAACTCGGCGCCTCTGGAGAAGATAGGTACCCTACCACCTCACTTCACGACTCGCGTCGTTTGCGCTCTCGTCTACAAACATCATCTCGGAGACTTGATCGGCAGACAAGTTCTCCCACATGATCTCGTACATATCCATGTCGAGCTTGCACGGCAGCTTTTGAGTCTGGCAAAGCACGGCTATCATTATCGAGACCTGAATGAAGGCAATGTCCGCCTTCTACGGGGCTCAATCAACACTCTTCTCCTGATAGACTTGGGCAACGTGCGAAGAGATTTGAGTCCGCGAGGGAAATCAGGCTCAACCGATGCGGAAGCCATTATCGAAAGAGCCAGGGACGATACACGCTCCGCGAATGAATACTTTCTGCCTACCTGCTTTGTCGATGCCAAGAAAGCGATCAAAAAGTGGAATTCTGAGGTGACAAGATCAAAAGTCGTCTTCAAGAGCGCTGTTGACAGTGACGCCAGCGATGGCCTTCAACTCGGACTGTTGAGAGTCTCAGAGAGGCTCTCAGACCTTCACCAGGCTTTACGAAGCCAAGCCAAGTACAGTCATCGTTACATAGATGACCTTGAGAGCGCGACATATCAGCATTTCTGGCGCGTGAGTGCACCATGCCTTCCGATTAACTGCTCGAGTCTTGAATTGATACATTCTCCTTCCACTTTCCTTCGCATGTCCCTCGTTGCTGCAGACGGCTCGCAACGCTGATCCGACAAATCTAAAGCTGGCAAAGCTACGCGAAGCTTTCGAGACCGTCGAGAAGAAGAAGGAGATATGGGACGACGAGACTGAGTGGATCAATGTAAGGAGCACCGGCAATTGCGTTCTGTGAGTGGACACTCACTAAGTTTGAACCTGTCCCTTTGATCGCTTGCAGGCTCTTAATACGCACTGCCCGGATGCGACCTTAGAATGGGCGTCTCTGATGAAGTCTTTGCGGAACACTATTTTCAGCGCTCGAAACAGGCTCACTCCAATCCTTGCAGAGAACTTTGACAGCGAATTCGACCTCGATGCGGTGCGTGTAGACCTGCTAACACGCCAATCGGATGTCAAGATGGACGTCGAAAGGACTCTCTTTGAGATCTTTGACAACAAGGGATTACTCAAAGAGACTGGCCTGCACGAGATTGAGATAGTCTGTTTTGAAGAGTGTATCAATTTGCTGGAAGATGCAGAGATCAGAATGGAGGCGCAGGCGACCTCACAAGGACGACTTAGACGCCCTGAAGCGCCAGCCTGATCGACGGTGGAGCTGCACAACCCAAAGCACCTTGTCCTGTAATGGAGCATACAACAAGCCAATGTACCAATCTCCTTCATCTACCTATCAATTCACTCAGCCCATGCTCGCTTTCGCATACCTTGTCCTTGCCCAACAGCCGCGGTGTAGTATTATTGAACTTGAGCAGCGCCGCCCCCCGCCCCGCCCGGCCCGACCCCACACGTGGGCTAGTTCACACCGCTTTCTTGGCGTCGGCGGTTGTTCGGGGTCCAAAGGGTGCGCTTTGGACACTTTGCCGAAATGTCCTCGCCGAAGGGCAGCCAGACACACCCGGCGGCCCAACGCGGGGTGGAGCGCATACACCCACCCACCTTGTTGAACTCCTGTCATCCTTGCGCACCTTCTTCCAAACCCACAACACCAACACTCAGCTGTGCTAACCATTGCCGTCCACTAAGATGAGCGCATCTCCCTCTGGTCTCAACCTCTTCTCCCTCGGCGGCAAGGTCGCTCTCGTCACCGGCGGCACAAGGGGCATTGTGAGTAGCGAGCACCTTCTTTACCGGCGTCCAAGCGAGGCTGACTGAATGGTACTGACCATTCTTCTCTCCCCCTTTCCAACACACAAGGGTGCTGCCTGTGCCCTCGCCCTCGCCCAAGCCGGAGCCACAGTCTGCCTCGCAGTGCGTCCCTCCTCGACTCCACTCTCGGAGCACCCCGCCCTAGCTCCACTCAAGAAGGCCGTTCCCGAGCTGCAGCACGTCGCAGTAGAGTGCGATCTGTCCGACTTGGCCAGCGTCAGGACGACATTCGAGAGGGCACTCGCTGCTACTGGGGGAAAGATTGACATCTTGGTCAATTGTGGTGGGATCCAGAGGAGGAGTCCTGCTACTGATTTCCCAGAGTCTGACTGGGACGAGGTGAGTGGCCCGAACGACCATCGAGCGAGTGAGCGAGCGACCTTAGTCGACTGAATGGCTCTGTTCGCTTTGGCTCCATACAGGTCCTCGATGTCAACCTGAAGGCGGTGTGGCTGCTCAGTCAAGCAGCAGGAAAGCACATGGTCCCGCGCGGAGCGGGCAAGATCGTCAACTTTGGTTCTCTCCTGACCTTCCAGGGAGGCATTACGGTGAGTGCAAATTCGGTGCAAGCGTAGCATCAACAGCAAAGTCAGCCAACTGAAGCTCGAAGTCCCTCCATGCCCCTCCAGGTGCCTGCCTACGCTGCTTCCAAGGGCGCTGTGGGTCAATTGATCAAGGCACTTTCCAACGAGTGGGCCAGGCACAACATTCAGGTCAATGGCATTGCTCCTGGATACATTGCCACAGACATGGTGCGTTTCAGCTCCTGTATGAAAGATGTTACCATCTCCCTCTCTAACGTCTGCTTTGATCCTTCACCCTTGCCCCATGTAATCACAGAACGAGAAGCTGCTAGCCGACGAGACGCGTCTGCGGCAGATCTCGGAGCGGATCCCAGCAGGCCGATGGGGTACACCTCAGGACTTTGCAGGACCTCTACTCTTCCTGTGTAGTGATGCTAGCGCCTACGTCTCGGGAGAGATGCTCGTTGTAGATGGAGTGAGTGGACATGATGAGTTGCCAGAGCGGCGGCCGCGGACTCTTTCACTGACACACGCACCTCTTTTGGCCTCACCAGGGCTGGATGGGGCGCTGAAGCAGCGACACAGGGACACATGTACACGTGAACTCAATACATTTCTATAGACACAAGGAACAGAAAGAGAAAGAGAGGGAGTGACACTGGGGCCGGTGACATTTCGAGGTAATGGCCCAAACAATCTGCTCCTTTCAATCACTACCATCGACCATGACGCAGGCTTCCCAGAGCTCCTGCTCGCAGAAGAGGAGCAATCGGTACATCTCCCTACTGTCCCTCACCCTTTCTTGTCCCTCCTGGTGCGACTCTCCATCAGCATCGTGCACAGTGACTTTTCCCGCCCAGCAAAAGTTCGCAACACCTCTACCGCCGGGGACGATGACTTTACCGATGAGGGTGCGGCGCACGGGGTCGTAGACGTGGAGGCCGTCCCCGCTGCCCACCCATAGGTTGCCCTGACGATCAGGATGGAGCCCGTCGGGGATCGGACTCTCAGAGTGGGCGAGGAGAGACCTCTCGCCAATGGCCAGTGGCAATGCGACTCCTTCTGACCCTGGGTCGCGGCTCAGAGGTTCAATGGGGTATGTGTATATGCATGCTGGCCTGCTCTCGTCGACCTTGAACTCTCCCATGGCCTCGTTGGGCTCCATGAAGAAGCGGCCGGTGTCTGTTGTGGCCAAGAGTCCCCTGCCAGAGGTTGGGTCTGATGGGTCTGGGATAAACGTGACGCCATTGGCTGAGCGGGAGGGTACAGAGACGTTCTGTCAGTATCAGTTGGATATTCATCACACTTCTTGCTCTGCTCTGCTCTGCTCTGCTCACGCTTGTCGTAGTTGTCGTCGATCATTGTTACTCGACTGGTACTGGGGTCCCAAGCATAGAGAGCATTGGGTGCATACACTTGCTCCCCCGACTTGAAGCTCTGTCCCACTCCATAGTCGGGATCGGTGAAGAAGACGACGCCGCTCTGCTGATGCACGACGACATCGTTGAGGCTAGAAAAAGGCTTGCCGTCGTAGTTGTCTACGAGTACGCCTGCAGTCTTGAGACCAGGTGCTGCTGCGTTGGGAAGCGTGACTACGAGACTCGATGAGACTGGGCGAGCGCCCTCGCCGTCTAGATCATCGCGGCCCTGCTCGCACCACAAGACGGCTTCTTGACCCTCGTGAGTCCAATTGGTTCCGCCATTGGGCATTGCCAAGCCTTCGGGCAAGTCATGGATCGTTCTGACCTGTCTTGCAAGGCTCTGCTGAACCCCCTCGTCAGTAAGTTCGAGACTGGCTAGCACACCGGACCCTCGAGGTGATGGAACAGCATCCAGTGGAATTGATGTGATGGTCGCTCGCTGTCTGGCATGCTTGCTGGGGATCCTATTGCTGGACACGTATACGGTGTTGCTCTCACGTAGGTACACTCCGGCCTCGTGGAAGATGGGATGACCGTCGCTGGATGTGAGCAGGTGACGAAGTGTTGGGGATGGACCTAGGTTCACGAGGCGTACTTGAGTGTCAGAGTGGACCTTGTACCATCGAGCTCTCTCTCTCCCTGTCTTGCGCTACTCACCGATCAGCTTCCGGAAAGCGTCGTCATAGATCTGAAAGCCGGCAGTACTGCCATCGCTGTTGGCTTCGAGGCCGTCGAGGCTGTCCTTGGTCCTTCCTGACATGGTATGCGCTGGTGACGGTTGTGAGTAGCGTGGGGGAAAGGCGGGGTGTGATCATGAGACCCTCTCTTGAGCACCACACCTTCAAGTGGTTTTCGGCGACGGCAGTCATCGCCCTGTGGGGGGATTGACTTTGCCGAAGGACGCGGGATTGTTTGCGGAGATGCGGCTGTCGACGCCACTGGGCCGATGCGGATTTCGGAAAATGTTGCATTTCGGAGCAACGCAACGCGGGGGACTCGAACGGACTCGCAGCTCGCTGAGAAGCAGAGGACTTCCTTGGCCAGGACACTTTCAATTGGGATCTGTGGAGCCGGGGCAAGACGGACATGGCTACAGCAGACAAGAAAGTGAAGCAACAGGTGAATCGGAACAGAGATCGCAGTCGGAACGACGCCAGGCGTCAGTGGCACGGCTTGGCTGGCTCTGGCCGGCCCGCTGGCTGGGACACACATGTGTGCAACCTGATTGGCTTGCGAAGATTGCGAGGAGCATAGCGAGCCTGCGGCCGGCCGACGCCGATGTTGACGGATCTTCACATGGAGAGTCCACCAAGCCTTTACTTCATTCGGGAGCAGGCCAAGGTCACAGATATCGGAAGCATGGCAGCAATTGCTTGGAGGAATGGAGGCGAGCTGCCGCTTTGCTGCTAGGACCATCGCGCGCTGCTTCAGGCACGTTCGTCTGCCTTCACCTTTCTCGTTCAAATATGAGCCCTTCTCTTCCCTTCCCTTCCCTTCCCTTTCCTTCCATTACAATCCCTCCAACTCTCGCTGGTACATAACAATGCCCAACGAGGGAGAGCCACGTCTCGTCCTTGTCCTCCCGGAAGACGGGCCTTGGCCCCTACGACTTGAAACCTCCATCTCATTCGCCCCTCAGCAGGGGTCGAGTGGCCTAGATGCTAACGAACAAGCCCGCACACTACGCACTGCTACCAACAGAGGTAGTGCAGAGCAGGGGTTGAGTGGCCTAGATGCTAACGAACAAGCCCGCACACTAGGCACTGCTACCGTCAGAGGTAGTGCAGAGCAGGGGTTGAGTGGCCTAGATGCTAACGAACAAGCCCGCACACTAGGCACTGCTACCGTCAGAGGTAGTGCAGAGCAGGGGTTGAGTGGCCTAGATGCTAACGAACAAGCCCGCAAACTAGGCACTGCTACCGTCAGAGGTAGGACAGAGCAAGCCTTCGCCCCGGCGAAAAGACCGCGATCTTCTACCAATCATGAGGAGTCCCATACCCGCAATGACCTGTTTCTGGAAATCGAGGACGACGAGGACGAGGAAGTTGCAGACCTCCCAGTGGCACCAAGAGACAGCGCATATGCTGCGGATCTGGCAAGGCCAGCACGCACCTCCAGCACCGGAGTCAGAGCTGGGCCTCGGGTCTCATTCCACGACGATCCTGCCAACGAGCAGTACTCACGCGGTTATGAAGCCAGAGCTGAGCTTCCCAGGTACCCCTCCTTCACCGCCGAAGCTTTCAAGGAACGCTTCTCGTCTATCATGAGCGCCAGAGCTGGGCCTTCAAGCCATCGTGCCTCCAGCGCCGATGCGTTGAGCAACGAGGAGCATTCGCCCATCGCTGCAGCCAGAGCCTGGACCTCGTACGGTGCAGTCTGGGATTCGATCGAAACCCGGATGAAGAGCGACAGGGTGGCGAAGCTGGTAGGAGTCGTACTCGAGCGAGAGGACGTACGAAAGTGCGGCATCAAGACTACGGCGAAGGATGGGGAACACTGCCTTCAATTCAAGATCAAGTACGAGCCTGACTTACAGGCGATAGACCGATTGACGTCGGAAGAAGCGGCCGAGCTTCGAGGTACTAAGATCTGCTTCAAGATCTGGCAAGGCGACACGGCGCTGACCGACTGGCTGCCTCTTCGCAGATGCAAGCCAACGCCTGCCCTCCAGTACTTGTACTGCGAGGCGATGAAGGCATTGTGTGAAGTCGGCGCGGCTACAAAGGAGACTGTCAAGAAGCCCGCCCTGAAGCAAGGGAAAGACAATGGTGCAGCAAACACCCTTGACAAATTTTTTCGGCTCTAGGCTTCTCTTCTGGTGAGTTGCTGCCTCTGACTGAGTTGAATTAGACCGAGCTCATGTCAGGCACTGTGCCCTTGTCGCTGCGACAGGAAATCCACAAGGGCTCTGGCGGCGACGTACGCGAAGGAGAGTACCCTGAACGTTGGGGTACAGAAAGACTTCTGCATTCTAATCGCACGCGTACAAATTTGCGAGATCCTCAAGAGTTTTGAGATCTACGCTCAACAGCAGTCGGCCGTCAAGGCCGCTTGGCTCAGGCTTCTGGAGGGCGAGATCTTCCTGAGTTGCTTCAGGGAGTGCTTTTCGCGAGCAATGGATGCCAGACACTCTAACACCGTGACCGCGTCGATGTGTGCTACGTGGATCATGGATCAAGTTCCTACGATGTCGCTACAAGATGAATTGCGCTCGGTGAGTCAGTCGTACATTTGACGTGGTCTGAGCACACACCGAGAGAAGTCTGTGGAGCTGAAGCTCTGGTATATCCATTACGCCGCCCTCTCCCAATCTTATCTTCTCTCGATGCATCGATGCTCGGGTCGACTTGGAAAACTCAGGTGACGAAGATGCTGCTGTCGATGCCACTGGGCCGATGCGGATTTCGGCAAGTCTTTACGCCCATTCCGAGAAAAGGTGGCAGAAATGCGGGGCACACTCAGCCACGCAGCCCCCCTCGCCCCGCCTTTACGCCCGCAATGGCCCGCGACGAGGCAGACCCCGCAAGCCATCGCCGCCGGCCGATGTCGTCTTTGCTGTTCGACGTGCTGTCCACCTGACCAACAGGGTACAGCATTACCACCACCAGCTGTCATTCTCATTTCGGCAGACACCCCCATCGGCATCCTCACGGCAGCACACAGCAGCGTGAGGATAGCAAGTAGCGGACAGCAGGGCCTTGCCACCCCCTTGTCCTTAGTCAGAGGGGTCACAGCGGCCTCATCCCTTACTCAATCGCCGTCGAGGCCCAAACGGACAGTCCACAGACTGTCTTGTGGGGCAACGCTGCTGTCCATCGGAGGGTCGCAGTGTCAAAGGGGCCCCGCTCGATTTCGGAAACGCCCCGCCCCTTGCTAGCAGCGGAGCGCCATCGACCCCACATATACCCCCTGCTACATATACAAACAGGCTCCCGAGACGTGGTCCCCCTGTCTTCATCAAGCCTCTGTCTGTCTGACTCCTCCTCCGAAAGGTCTCCCAGCCTCAGTCCCCATCTCTTCTTTCCTCAGCTCCTCCCTTCTCGGTTGCTCCTCCTCCTCCTCCTCCTTTCTGACGATTATGCCACTCACTAATCCTCACCGGGTGTCTTCGGGAGGCATTGGGTACGATGTGGGACTCAAAGGCAACGCCCTGCTCGCCGTCGTCACTGCTTGTTGTGCTACTGGCTTCTTCCTCGTCGGGTGAGTGAAAGAGTAGGAGCGCAGCATACCAGATGCCCGGTCTCACTCCCCCTCCGTACTCTGTACTCACATACAAACCTCCATCATTCTCCGCTCACTTCCTACACTAGCTACGACAATGGTGTCATGGGCGGTGTCATTGGCACAACTTATTTCGTCGACTACTTCAACAACCCCGACGCCAACATGACGGGTAACATCGTTTCCCTCTACGAGATCGGGTGCCTCGTTGGAGCTCTGTCCACTTTTGTCATCGGCTCGGTCCTCGGTCGTCGTCTCTCCATCATCGTCGGGACTCTTTGGATGATTGTTGGAGCCATCCTTCAAGCTGCTGCCACTAGCACAGGTATGCTCATTGCCGGTCGAGTCATCACTGGCGTGGGCATGGGCATCATCAACGCGACTGTGCCGGTGCTGCAAGCCGAATGCTCACCGGCAATGTCTCGAGGCAAGCTAGTAGCCATCGACCTCGTCGTGCTCAATTGCGGCATCGTATTGTCGTACTGGATCGATTATCTCTTCAACTTCGGCGGAAGTCTGACCGGCAACGTCACTTGGAGGGCACCTCTGGCTCTGCAGCTCGTCTTCATCGTAGTCATCCTCATCCTGGCTCTGATCTTGCCCGACACTCCTCGATGGTATGCATCACGAGGCAGGAAGGAAGAGACTCTTTCTGTTCTCGCCCGACTCCGCAACAAGCCCACCACCGACGTAGCAGTTCAAGCTGAGTTCAATGACATTCTGCAGACCATTGAGCACGAGGCTGCTTCCCAACAGAAGGGCTTCTTGTCCCTCATCAAGCCCGGAGAGGGATGGAAGGACGACAGCATCCGATCTCGCCGACGACTCGGTCTCGCTTGTTTCATTCAGGTAAGTGTTAGCACGCTCGCCGTCAAATGGGCGCAGTACACACGCTCGACGCTCCCATGCTTATCGCCCTTGACTCTCTCTCGTGTCCGCATTCCAGGCTGCACAACAACTTGGAGGTATCAACGCCCTCATCTACTACAGTTCGACCCTCTTCTCGGTATCCCTCGGCTTCGGCTCCAGGGACTCGGCTCTCTTGGCTGGAGGTCTGAACATGGTGTTGATCCTCGGAGCCGTCATCTCCATCTTCCTCGTCGACCGTCTGGGCAGGCGACCGCTGTTGCTCTCCTGCATCAGCGGCATGTCTCTGGTCTTTGTCTGCCAGACCGTCTTCGTCAAGAGGATTGCAGAGGGCATCGCAAGTGCTGCCGTTGGCAACGCCGCGGTGGCTATGCTTTTCCTATTTGAGCTCTTCTTCTCCGTCGGCTTCCAAGCTACTGTCTGGATGATCCCCTCTGAAGTCCTGCCGCTGAGCATCCGAACGCAAGGGTCCGCCTTGTCTACAGCCAGCAACTGGGTGAGCAAGCAGAGGCGCAGCGCTCTTGGTGAAAGGCAAGACATCTCAACTTACACTGTCACATTCCTTTTCTACCACCACACAGATCTGTAACTTTGCCGTCGTCAAGTTCACTCCCTCGGCGCTTCAAAACATCACCTGGCGGACGTACATCATCTTTGCCATCATGAATGCCGCCTGGGTCCCCGTCATCTTCTTCTTCCTTCCCGAGACTGCGCAAAAGTCTCTCGAGCAAGTAGATGAGCTCTTTTCCAAGGACGGTTGGCAGCTGGACCACAAGCCTGGTCAGACTGGAGAGAAGATTGCTCAGCAGATGGAGAGTAGGAGGGGAAGCCTGGAGGCGGGAAGGGCGAGGGAGGAGAGCTCGGACATCGATAGCAAGACCGATGGCGTGCAGTATACCACGACGAATGTTTAGAGAGTTGCGATAGAGGTCCAGAATGCACCGTCGTCCTTCATCGAAGCAAGTATGTACGTAGTTCCCCACCCACCCCATCTTTTCACTGTTTTGGACCGGCCTCGTCTCCTGTCTCTCTTGATCTTGTCGGCCGTGTCACTCTGTATTGCGAAACGAAAGTAGAGGGGAGATATTGATTCTTATAATCACGAAATTGATTAAGTACCACCATGAGATAGTAACTCGAAATGTGCATTGCCAAGCTTAGGTCTGAAGTAGAAGTCGATGGCAATCGATGCGGGAGGAAAAGAGATTCTTGCGCCGAGGAGGCGTGGGTATACAATGGAGGACGATTGACATACAATCCTTCCGAAAGGACGGTGAGCCATGATGTGACATGCTGAAAAGGGAGTTGAACACTTGAAAGGAACTGCAGCGCTCTGCTCTCAGTCGCTCGAAGCGCAACCTCTACAGCCTGTTGAAGTGGCAAAGGATACAAGATCAGCCTGCGTGAACTACCGCTCTGAACCTCTGCGTGCTGTCCGCTCTCTTCTCCATACTCACCACAGTGTGTACACTCGACCAATTGCCCTGCCTTCATCTGACTCTTGGGAACTCGACAGATGCAAGAAGATCCGACATTGTTCATGTCTCGCGACTGGATGCAGCGCACACAGCAGAGCTTCTCGTAGCCTTGGCGCTTCCATTTAGCTATTAGACTGGAGGAGGGGGAGGGGGAGAGGAGGGGGGTCAGTGGCTGATGAGCCATAAAGCGCCAGTGATGGGGATGCCCCAGCTTGCTTCACCACTCGCTTGCGAGGATACTCCATTGCTAATGAGGGCCGTGCTGGTGAGTTGCCTTCGCTTTTGGGACAGCTCGACCGGACCTGCTCCGAGAGCATAGCCTTGATACTCACTTTGCGTCTGCATACCCTTCCTTTAAGAGCCAGTCATATAGCTCCCTACTAATAGCCTCCCTCTTGTAGTACAAGTCATAGATATACCTACTCCGTGTATGGCTAATTCTCATGATTGGCCACAATGCCTCTACTTTCCGCTTGCCCTCGGTACTCTCTGATTCGGCGTCTCGCATCTTGCGCGTGTACTCGTCGAGGATGGACTCGATCTCCTCGAAGCCCTCGGGCGGAGGCTTAGTCCGGGAAGTGCGGATTTTGGGCATCTTGGATGTGTGGTATGTGTGGAGACAGTGGATCCAATGGAGAGGAGAATTGATCGGAATGACGGGAAAGAGGCAGTCCAGATTGACTTTACGGGATTTCAGCGTGTGTGGAGTCGGAGCGACGCGAGCAGATCTTCCTGCCTTGCGCATCCCACCATGGTGCATCTCGTATGATCATCACCAGACCATTGCTCCGGATCTCGAGTTATACGACGTCGAGGATGGCTTCCTCCTCAGCTTCCACATCGGTACTGCCACCTCTGCCGCCTCCCGGCTTCGCCTCGCTCAAGGCTTCGCCGGGGCAGATTCTCCTGCCCCTCACCATTTCGAACAAGTGTGGTCAGAGCTTCCGGTGGAGGGCAGTCAAGGTCCGTGACTCACAACGGCAGCCCGTACAGGATGTCAAAGTCGAGCCGAACGGTTTCTCCCTACCTTCTGCTTCTCGTATCAAGACTGAGCCAGGGCTGGAAGAGGTGAACGGCCCGAGCTCTGTCAGGCCTCCCTCCTCTGGACCGACACATCTAGAGTGGACAGAGTATTCATTCTGCCTCCCTGATCGAGTCGTTCTCGTGAGGCAAGATGAAGAGAGGGGCTATATCTATCATCGGACCCTCCTTCCTCCTGGTGTACCCTCAGAGACCTCATCAGCTGTTGCTAGCGAAGAGACGTCCCTCTGGCTCTCCTCCTACCTCAATCTCTCCGTCCCGCTTGAAGAGCTCTACGAGGAATGGTCCGCCCGCGATCCCATCTTTGCTCGCTTTGCTCAAAAGTTTCAAGGGGTGAGAATGCTCCGGCAAGATCCCTGGGAGTGTCTCTGCTCCTTCATCTGCTCCTCCAACAACAACATCGCCAGGATTGGCGGAATGGTGCAGAACCTTTGTACCCATTTCAGTCCGAAATTGTTGGAGCATACGTATGGCTCGGACGTCTTGTCCAGCCCCGTCAAGAAGGAAGAAGATGCAGAAGAGACATCCGAGCTGCTACCTATGACCATTGACTACCACCCCTTCCCGTCGCCTCATGTCCTTGCCCAAGACGGTGTCGAGGAGAAGCTCAGACAGCTAGGGTTTGGCTACCGGGCCAAGTACATTCATCAGACGGCCAAGATGCTATGCGAAGAGCATACACGGCTAGTTCAGACTGATGAGCATGGAGTTGCTGCCACCATGAGGGAGATCAGAGAGGCCGCTGCTCCCGAGGTCCCGAAAGCGGGCACGCCTCCTATTGCCCAAGCCTCTGATCTGGATTCACCCTCGACAAGTCAGCACTCTGTACACTCCTACCTTGCTTCTCTGCGGAAAATGTCCTACACCGAGGCTCGCACGCATCTGCTCCGCTGTCAGGGCGTTGGGCCTAAAGTGGCGGACTGCATCCTCCTGATGTCTCTCGATCAGCCATCTTCGATCCCCGTCGATCGTCACGTGTTTCAGTTTGCAGCTAGGCACTACCACCTCCGGAGCAAGGAGCAAATCAAGTACGACAGAATCGTTGAGTTCTTCCGAGCTCTGTGGGGAGAGTGGGCTGGATGGGCGCACACCATCCTATTCGTCGGCGATTTGCGAAGCTTCAAGGAATACGACGGCGGGGTCAAGAAGGAAGAAGAGGCAGGGGAAGATGGCCTCTGGCAAAGTACTAGCTTGGTCAGCCGCGACGAAGATCAGACCTCGGTGACTCCACTGGTCAAAGTTGAGGAGGAAGTGTCTACCATCATCGAAGAAGAAGATGCCCGGCGGCTACAAGAGTCCAAGGCGGTCAATGGCCGAGCGGCCAAAGGTGGGCGCAATGTGCGGGTGGACTCCTCGTTGAGGGCGCTGAAGCCCGGAAGCCCAGCGGGACGGAAGAGAAAGGCAACGGCGGCGGGGGCAGAGGGGGAGGAGACTCTGACTCTGGCGGAGCGGGTAAAGGCAAGGAGCAACAGATGAGGCGGGCGGTAATTGCGTCCATCCTCGCTACCCGCCCGCGGCACTCACGGCATGGCCCGCTGCTGACCATGTGCCCTGGCAGAGACCTTCGATGCCTTCAGGGCGCCCCTTTGCTGCCACGGTGATGTGTAATGGATACCGATGACGTCCAAAACCCTTGCCCTGCGGACTCCCGGAGGTACAGTCGACGGCCAGCAAGCGCTCACGGCTCTTGACCAGGGGACCTCATCTCGTCGCTTCTTCCTAGTCAGTCGAGATCGCCCCCTTGACAGCCATTGCACGCCGTTCCGTGACCTCCGCATTGGCTTCGGCTATGTCTCGAATGCATCGTCATCGTTGCTCCACCGGACCACTCTCAATCCATTTCCTGCCGCTGTGGACGGGCGCCAATGGATTCTGGCTGCCCATGTCGCCCTCGATTCTTGATGCAGACTCGTCCTTCTTCCCCATCGGTCGTGTCTCTTCCTTGTCTCTTGATTCCGACTCGCATCAAAGAGTCTCTAGGCAAACAGCTATGAGCCACAATGCACCTCAGCGCAGCCTCCGACTAGGAGGCATTGGCTACCCATCCTACGAGAGTGACGAGACCGCCAGCCTCATCGCAGCCAACGGTCGGACTCCATCTGGATGTCAGGAGACAAAGGAAAAGGCGCAAAAGGCGAGGCAAAGCAAAGTCATCGTGGTGATTGACGCGGGTGAGTTAGGAGGAAGCTCGACGGCATGTTGACAAGCCGCGGTCCCGCAAACGCTCGCAGATGCTGACAGATACTCCCCCATTGCTCCCCTCCATTGCTCCCCTCCATTGCTCCCCTCCATTCGTCACCTAGGATCTCCTCAATCTCGATCGGTCATCGAGTCGCTCTCCACGTACAATGAAGAGGAGAAGCAGCGTCTGCGTAACATCTTGGCTCAGGAGCTTCTCAATCCCGCACCACCCTTTGAGACGCCCTCGGAGGAAGGGCGCGGGACGGACTACGTCACCGGAAAGCAGACGTCACCGTCTACGACGACAGCCCTACCGAGCTCAGGGGCCACAAGCGATACAGAAGATCCTCACATTGGCAAGTCGTCCACCCCAGGGCCCGGTTCCGCCCACTCTCGGCGCTACTCGGATCATCTGCCCCCTTCATTGACGGCGCCAGTGGTGAAGCCGATGATCTCCAATGTACCCAACGACTTCTCCACCACCACTGTACACATCGACTCTGATGGGGTAGTCCATCCCGTTGGCCTAAGACCGATCACGATGATGAATCTGGAGAGCAAGACCTTCCACCGCATTGAGGACGAAAAGGCAGCAAGGCGACTCGAAGAGAAGGAGAAGGCAAAGTCGAGCCCAAAGGTCAAGACTCTCGAGACTGGCTTGGACGCAATTACCGAGGGCGTTGCACATACTGGCCATCGCACCGTCGAAGGCGAGATCGATAACTTCGATGAATCTCTGCAGGCACAAGATGTGGCTGCCTCTGGTCGGGCGGCCCCCACAGAAGAAGTCATCTCGTCTAGGGAAGCCCGAGCCCAGGCGCTCTACGATGCGATCGAACGCCTCGTCGAACAACGCTTCATTCCTCCATGGCAAGTTCACGCCCTCTTCGATGTGGATACACCCCCTGAATTCTTACCCCTTCGAGACAATGACGAGTGCATGTTCGATGACTGGATCCATTCCAGGGTCGGCGTCGACCTGAGCAGCACAGACGCCGTTGAGCAAGTCCTGCGGGACATCAAGAGCAAAAGCGATGCAGGCATTCATGGCCTATTCGTGAGCTACCTTACCGACTACCATCATGGTCTCCCTTGCGAAGCACGAAGCGGCAGTGGGACCGATCAAAGGATGCAAAGTCTGTACAACGTGGCTAGAGAAGTGGGCGTCAAGCACTTCATTGGCTCCTTTCTTGCGGATCTAGTTCAAGATGAGGATCGCAACGCAGAGGCACCTCCAAATGGTCTACCTGCATCGCTAGTCGATAGCTGGACTGACAGAAGATACCTTCACAAGAGCTTTGCGGAGAGCGATGATGCGGCTGCGCCACCCATCAAGTACATAACTACCTTATCCTCTTGCTTGACCTTCACCTCTCTCCTCTCCTCTCGTATCATCTCCTTCAACCGACCAGAGTCGCCACCAGCGAAGCTGTTCATCCTCACCTCTCATCTCCCTCTGGACTGCCTCATGCCCTTTTCCCATAAAAAGGACGTGGGTCCTGCAGCCCTTCTGGCCTTTCTCGCCCCAGAAGAATACAACGGGCGAGACCTATCTCTCATAAGCGATCTGATTCGCCCACGATTGATAGCGGCACAGTGCGATCAGATGATCTACCACTCCAAAGCGCGAGTCACCTGTTTGGAAAAAGACGAGGCGGCTTTCCTGACCGAGGACAAGGAGTGGTTCTACCAGAGGGGGTGGGAACACTGTTGGGAGCTTCTTCGCTGGTGGCTTCAGCGGGCAAAGGATCTTGATGAGACTAGCTTGCGGGCAAAGACGCAGTGGAGGCTGACTGCCTGGAGGCACTTTTCCGTCGAAAATAGTAAGTGGCAGTGAGCAGTGCCTCCTTCACAGCATTGAGTCAATCAAGTCGACGCAGCGCCACTAGCAATCAGCTCTACTGACGCTTCCTCTCCTCTCCTCTCCTCTCCTCTCCTTCCCACCCCCTACCCGGCTTACTCTTTTTGCAGCGGACACCATTCTCCCCAATTGGCAGCAATCTCTCGTGACGCACCCCAACCACCTAGACGCAAACGAGGCGCCAACACGCTTCGACCGTCCACCAGTGCAGCAGGATCAACTCGATGCACTCAACATTTTCACCGATTCCATGGGTCACAATTTCCATGATGTGCCAGTGGGAAAGGCACGTGGCTCTGCAGAGGCAGAGGGAGAGGGGGAAGAGGTGTAGGAGGGCGTCGCTGTGTATTGGGATGACGCTAGGTGTTGGGCGTGCAGGCCGAGCTGGCGGTCGCTGGCTGCTGGATGTGACCTGCTTTGTGCTTCTCATTGTAGCTTCTTTCTCTCCCAACGGTAGTCAATATATCATCAGGCTCGCCTCGGGCGGGCATCAGTGTGGTTATGTCTATGTGCGTGTTGTGTGTGTGTGAAGCATGGTGATGTAATAAAGCCAGATGAAAAAATGAAGGAAAATGAGAAATACATCGCCCAAAGGGGCCGAAATGATGAAAGAATGAAAGGAGCAGGTAGGGCACCTTCCCTCCTTGCCGGTGACCCATTCGACATTCGACGGAGAGGGACCTCTCTAACGACTCCTGTGAGTACCATTCTTCCTCTTGCCGGCCAAGAGCCACTTTGGCTTCTTCTCCTTGATGGCCCTGTCACTCTCCGAGGCCTTGGCATTCCTGTTCCTCTCCCTCAGACTGAGATCGTTTAGATCCCTCACCTTGCTCTGCAGCTCCGCACGTGGCAGACCCTGCAGTTGACGGTTCTGCGTGGGTTTCCTGACCAGGCCGGCCTTTGCGGATGGGTGACCTCCGGACTTGGTCGTACTGCCCAGACCGGCAGTGGCGAGTTGCACACGCGTAGCGCCCGAGGGCGTCTTGAGCTTCTTGGCCGAGCGGGAAGTGGTGTCGACGTCCATTGACTCATCGGCGTCCTCCCAGGCGGCAGAGTCTTCAGCGTCATCTTCATCGTCCATCTCGGCATCCTCATCGTCGTCGTCTTCGTCCCGCCTAGCTCGCTTGCCCGTAGCAGCCTGCATGCCCTTGGCCTTAGCCAGCAGCTGAGCCCTAGCCTCGATGGAGCTGGGGTCAATACCAATTGCCTTGAGGTTCTCGCTCATGTCACTCAGCATCCTTGTCTGCATCTTGCGAGGGATCAGAGCGCGGTGCTTGACCTTGTTCTTGGCCTGACTCAGCGTCTTGGACTGCAGCTGCCTGGCCCTGATGGCCTCGGCGGCCTCTCGTACCTCACGCTCCTCCTCGTCCTCTTCTTCCTCGCTGCCCTCGAGCTCATCGTAGAAGCCATCCGCCTCGAGCCTCTCCTCTTCCCTCTCTAAAGCATCAAGCTTCTCCAGAATGTCTGGGTCGACGAAGTCTGCAATGTTCTTTCCACCCTGAATCTCAGGGATGACGTCGTACTTCCAGTCATCATTGTCCAGGATGTAATTCTTCTTGAAGTCGATCGAATGGACACCAGCACCTCCGTGCTCCTCCTGGATGTCTCGCTCAGTCTTGCGTCGCTCCGGGTCCGCCTTGTCGAACTTCTTCCTGTCGGCAGCAACCACCACTGGCTTGCGCTCGATGTCGTCTCGCTTCTGAGGCTGAGCAACGTGCAGACGGTTGAGGATGGCATTGGCCTTGGGTCCCTTGGTCTTCTGCTCCACCCTCATCTCCAGCAAGGCATCACATGCCTTGTTCCGGGCCTCCATGATTCCTTCCTCTGTATATGTGCTCATCTCGCAAAGCATCACCGAGGAGTCGGGGTCTTCCACCAGGCTTCGCACCAGAGCGGCACGAGAGGGCTCTAGATCCTCCAGGCGCATCGCATCTGACTTGTTGAGTGCTAGTATGGTGGGCTTGTTAGCAAAAAGGGGCTTGATCGACTGGTACAGCTGCACCTGAGCCTCAATGGTGTAGCCACACTGCTCAGACAGGTCCATGAAGTATAGGATGGCTGACCGCAGGTGGGCGAGAGCAGTGATGGACTGCATCTCAATGGTGTTCATCTCCTCCAGAGGATGGTCGAGGATACCTGGGGTGTCCACCACTTGCCATCGCAGGTACTTGTAGTCCATGTGGCCGACGAAGAGCGACTTTGTGGTAAAAGCGTAAGGCTGTACGTCTACATCTGCCCTAGTGACCTTGTTGATGAAAGAAGACTTGCCTACGTTGGGGTATCCACAGATAAGAAGAGTACGAGTCGAGGGATCAATGGAGGGGAGACGGGAAATGTGCTGACGGACCTGCTCGAGGTAGGCCAGAGGGTCCTTCTGCCGGCGAATGATGGTAGCCATCCTAAGCGAGAAGAGAGGGGAAAGGATTCATTGAACTTTGTCAGTTGCTCATTCCGCAAAGCTTCTCCTTATACCAATCGACAGTGAACTCACCTTCCCATGGCAGACCTCTTGAGCTGCTTACACCTGTACAGACTGTCACCGAACTTGATGAGCCTGACGTAGTCTTTCGCCACTTGTTCGGAGAGATGCCTGGCGGTATTGATCTGTCCCAGCGCGAGCTTGTAGTGGTTCTTGTCGTAGAGGACGTTCATCAGCGACGAGGTAAAGGGATGGAGGTTGTCCAAGATGGGGAACTCTTGCAGCATGCCATCGAACTTCTCTGTGATGATGTCCTTGAGGAACATGACTTTCCTCATGTAGAATGCACGGATACGTGTGATCTTGAAGCCCGGGTGGATGACTGTGGGCGTCTTTCGTTGCGTCTTTGACAGGACGATGTCGAGGAAGTCGTTGGCCGATGGCACCGGGGCGATCGAGGGCTTGAATACAGCAGACATGATGGGCAACGGTAAAGGAGAGGGGCCAAGAAGTGAAAGGGATGAGATGCGAAGAGTCTATTCTCCTCGATTCGACGGCCTGGTGGCAGCGTGTGGCTCGCCTGTGACTTGTAGGCGATGGAAGCCGACAGCTGACGTTGAGACAGCGAGGCGCAGGAAGGTGTGAAGGAGGAGGGGGAGGGGGATACCGACAATCGCTCGCTGTGAGCCTGCGACTGACTTGCTTGGTATGATGAATGGTGAGGGAGTCGAGGCGAGGACAATTGGCAGCAGCTCCTTCTCCTCGTCGCCTTCAGTCCGCTGCTACTCCTCAAAGGAAATTCAAAATTTGTGGCCTCGCAGGGGATGGCAGCAGCGGAGATTCAACTCCAGGGTCACTGCTGATTCCGTTCCGATGTTGCGCGCGTTCCACCCCGCCAGAGACGCACACACACACACACACACACACACGCCTCGCTCAAGCCAGCGTAGTCGGGACAAGCAGGCGCACACGCACGCAGGCCAGGCAGCTCACCCCCCCCGCAAGCTCATCTTCCCAACCAACACCTTCGCAACACTGCTATCTGCCTTCCTCGTACCGCCTCTTCTCCCCCATCCTCACAGGCGCGGAGACGTAGAAGACGGCGAGACTCTCACAAGGCCAACCCACGCCCACCGAGCAGCTCTACATCATCACCCGCCCTCACCTTTCCTGGCGAGCGAGAGAAGCCCCCTTCTTACTGCCCCATTCCCCTTGCTGCCATGCTTCTTGACATCAATCGCAAGCTCTTTGCTCGCTCCGAGCGAGTCAAGGCGGTAGACTTCCACCCTACCGAGCCATGGCTCTTGGCTGGTCTGTACTCTGGATCCGTGAACATCTGGAACTATGAGACCGGTCAGTTGGTCAAGACCTTCGAGGTAGCCGAGGTGCCCGTCCGCTGCGTAAAGTTCATTGCGAGGAACAATTGGTTCGTCGCAGGATCAGACGACTTCCACGTCAGATGCTTCAACTACAATACACATGACAAGGTCGCAAGCTTCGAGGCTCACCCCGACTACATCAGGTGTATGGCCGTGCATCCCACCGCACCCTACGTTCTCACCGGAAGCGACGACATGACCATTCGGCTTTGGGACTTTGACCGCGAGTGGAAGCACGTTCAGACCTTCGTTGGCCACACTCACTTCATCATGAACCTCGCCTTCAACCCAAAAGACTCGAACACCTTTGCCTCGTCGTGTCTCGACCGTACTGTCAAGATCTGGACTCTGGGATCGAATCAGGCCAACTTCACCCTAGACGCTCACGACAAGGGAGTCAACTACGTAGAGTACTACCATGGAGGAGAGAAGCCGTATCTCCTGACCTGCGGTGATGATAGGACGATCAAAATTTGGGACTATATCTCCAAGAGCTGCGTACAGACCCTGACAGGACACGTGTCCAACGTGTCCTATGCTATCTTCCACCCTACCCTACCCCTCATCGTGAGCGGTTCGGAAGACGGGACAGTGAAGATCTGGCATTCGAATACCTATAGGCTGGAGAGTACGCTGGATTATGGCCTTGAGAGGGCATGGTGTGTCGCCTACAGAAAGAAGGGCAACGATGTAGGATTCGGTTTCGATCACGGAGCAGTGGTGGTGAAATTGGGCAAAGAGGAGCCAAGCGTCTCGATGGATGTCAGCGGAAAGGTGGTCTGGACCAAGGGTACCGAGGTATCCACTGCCAATCTCGGAGCCATTGAAGGTGAGTAAACGATGCATCGCAACGGCAAGCTCCGATCGAGGGCTGACGCTACGCATCTCTCCTTCTTGCAGCTTCTTCCCTCACCGACGGTCAGCGTGTAGCTACCTCTTCACGTGAGATGGGCAACACCGAGGTCTTTGCCCAATCTCTTCAGCATTCGCCCAACGGCCGCTTCGTCACAGTCTGTGGAGACGGAGAATTTATCATCTACACAGCTCTGGCGTGGAGAAACAAGGCCTTCGGCCCGGGACTCAGTTTTGCTTGGGCCAATGACAGCAACACCTACGCTGTGCGCGAGGCTGCAGGGAACATCAAGGTGTTCCGAAACTTCAAAGAGAGGCCGGGGCTGATTACAACCGGCTTCAAGGCTGAGGACGTCAAGGGCGGTACATTGCTCGGTGTGGTAGGACCAGGCTTTGTGTCTTTCTACGACTGGGAAACGGGTGCTTTGATCAGGAGGATCGATGTGGAAGCCAAGGACGTGAGTAGGGGAAAGCGCTCAGAGACCATACGGTTGCTCACTGATACTGACAAAGCTCTCGCACTGGCGCTCTCTCCCTTGTAGATTTACTGGTCTGGTACAAATGAGCTTGTGGCCATCACGAGCGACGACTCCTTCTACGTCCTGCGCTTCGACCGAGCCGCCTATGATGCTCACCTCGAATCAGGCGAGCCCTTTGATGACGAGGGAGTGGAGTCTTCTTTCGACGTCGTGGTTGAGATCTCGGAGTCCGTGCGTACGGCCAAGTGGACTGGAGAGTGCTTCCTCTACACCAACTCCAACAACAGGGTGCAATACCTCGTTGGAGAATCTACACATACCATCAACCACACCGACAGTGAACTCTACCTCCTTGGCTACCTGCCAAGCCATGGAAGAGTGTATCTGGTGGACAAGGACGTCACAGTGTACTCGTATGCGCTGAGCTTGGCCGTCGTCGAGTACCAGACAGCTGTGTTGAGGGGAGACTTCGATGAGGCCGCGGAGATCCTGGGGAGGGTGCCGGCAGAGCAGAGGAACAAGATTGCGAGGTTCTTGGAGACACAAGGTGAGTGGTCTCTGCTGCAGGAACAAGATGCGCCCGTTCCGTCACGCTGACGTCGATCTTGACACCACATCCCTTTCAGATCAATCCCGTCTGGCTTTGGAAGTGTCCACAGATCCCGATCACCAGTTCGACCTGGCCGTCTCCCTCGACGACTTCGACACTGCTCTTTCTCTCGTGCGCTCGGGACCCAAGGTCGGTTCAGAGCCCCGCTGGCGCACCTTGGGAGACAAGGCTTTGGCCCGTTGGAACATCTCTCTGGCCGAGGAGTGCTTTGAGAAGGCAGGAGATCTGTCTGCTCTTCTGCTTCTGGCTACCAGCAAAGGAGACCGTGACCTGCTGGCTCGCCTAGCTTCGCAAGCGTCTGAAAAGGGCCTGACTAACATTGCCTTTGCTGCCTACCTTCAGCTGGGTAACACAAGTGGATGTATCTCCCTCTTACTTTCTGCTGAGCGCTACTCGGAAGCAGCTCTGTTTGCACGGACGTACGCTCCCTCACAAGCTGGAGGCATCGTGAAGCAGTGGAAAACGTCATTGGCGGCCAACAAGAGGGCAAAGCAGCGAGCAATTGCAAAGAGTCTGGCCGATCCGATCACTGATCCGGACATGTTCGAAGAGGGATGGGGAGAGGCTCTGAGTCTTGAGCGGGAGGTAAGCGTAGCAGCGGAGGGCGGATTGAGCAACGGCAATGGAGACGCAGGGGATGACATTGGCAAGAAGGTGGTGCCAGATGAGGCAGTCAAGGTGAATGGCGCCGCAGCGGAAGCATGATGGGATTAATCTTTGAGTATGCTCGTCTGCAATGGCAATTACTACTATATGCTTGCTGACGCCTGTTTGCGCCCTGAGCACGATCGATCTTGCCCACCGTCGGAACGATGGACGATGGACGTGCATGCATGTGCCGATGCGGATCCCTGCGTCTGACGTGGGTCGCCGGATGGACGAGGTGGCAGAGTCAGTGAGCGTACTTACGGCCTCTTCATCCTGTCTCCCCCTTTACCGTTGCTCCTCTTCCTCCTTGCTTCAGTACCCAAGACTTCACCATCGTCCCTTTCCCATCTCTGCCCCTTTGTCGCTCTTTCCATCTCCATTGCCCCACTTCACTGCTCTTCACGTACGCACACATTCCCTACAGCGCTCCGACGCTCCGTCCACTTTTCTCTATCCTCCACCCGCAAACAACACAAGCATCTCAGAGCCGCGCTCTAGGCACTACCCTACCATGAGGTCTTTCGTCACCAAGGTAGCCCTGCTTAGCGCCACGCTAGCAAGGCTTCTCCCCGCCGGCCGAGCTATGCCCTTTGTACCGCCCTTCTGGAACGAGAGCACCATGTGAGTTCGCTTGAGTGGGTCAGCGTTGCGCTCAGCCTTTGCAATAGTCGCTGACACGCTATTCTTCCGCCTTTTCCCCCCTCCGCCAGTGACCTCAACGACCCAGATGTGACTGTGACCTTCTTGGATGATCCAGGTCACGAGCTCTTCGTCCGGTCTATCGACGATCAGGAGGCAGTCGGCTTTGCCAATCTCACCTTCTACTCTCTCAAGCAAGACGAGGAGCAACAAGCGGAGAGTACCTGTGCCGTCAGTCACATGGCGCGCTATGTGCCTGTGATGAATACGGAGAATGTCCTGGACGAGATCTTCTTGCAATCCTACTTTGGCCAAGGCGCTATCACTGGCGTCGCCAACAATGCCGCCGCCAAGTGCCCACCCTACGATCCTTCTAAATTCACTCGCAAGCCCCTTTCTGCGCAAAATTGGTGGGACCGCCAGAAGAGACTCGACTCAAAGGCTACGAAGAAGCTGGGGGACTCTCCTCTACAGCCGCGAGTACCCAAAGCTCCCCGTTGGGTCAATTACGCATGTTGTGGAGACAAGGATGGCGAAGCTCCACTGCCCACGGCCAAAGAGCTGGGACCCATCAACGTGCTTAACCTCGGTTTCCTTACAATCAGGCGCCCCGAAGGGGATCTTGAGAAGTTCTTTCAGCTCTCAGTAGCCAAACGCAGGCAGTACATTCACTCCATGCATCTGGCCGGCATCTCAGTCATCATGAGCACCTTTGGCGGCGACGACACCCCACCCGTGATGAACCACTTTGATCCTGTCGCGATCGGCAAGCTCCACGGCGAGATTGCCAAGGAGTCCGGCTTCGATGGCATCGACATTGACTGGGAAGACATCGATGCTGCCAATCTGCAATCTCATGCTGCCACTGGCTGGATGGAAGCCTATGTCAATGCAGTGAGATCGGAGATTCCCGTCGGCAAGTATGCCCTCACGGCGGCTCCCGTTGCCCCTTGGTTCACCACGAACACCGACACTTACTGCTCTGGCATGTATCGGACCATCGATCGGAAAGTCGGACATCTGCACGATTGGTGAGTACGGGACAGTCAGAATGGACTCAGCCACTGTTGATCTGACCATAGTCTTGCCCTCGACCACAGGTACAACATTCAATTCTACAATCAAGGACGAGGCACATACAGTACCTGCGCAGACATTTTGACAAAGAGCGACGTAGGCGAAGACTACGTGCATAGCTCCGTCTTTGAGATCCATGAGAAAGGCGGCGTAGACCTGCAGAAGCTGGTGATTGGCAAACCCACCGAAGGCCGAGCCGCTAGCGGGCACATCCCAGCTTCCCTGATCGCAAAGTGCGTAGTGCAAGCCAAGCACAAGGGGTGGAAGGCGGGGGTGATGACCTGGCAGTGGCCTGACTCTGATGCGCAGTGGTGGAAGACGATCCGTGGCAAGGCCTTTGCCGCAAGGGAGAAGAAGGAGTAAGGGGGCCTCTCGCTGATTGCCGATGCCATCGAGGCAGCAGCCGTACGCTGCCTATGGTCGCCCGAGCCGAATGGCAGCCCATATACCAACAGCAAGTACTATTTCAGCCAGCTGCAGGCCTATGAGCCTGATCTCATCGTGGTGGCCCAGGCGGTCAATCACGATCCACATTCGTTTCTCGGACCATAGACTATTACCCAGATCATGTCAATGTCTGTCTTGTTCCTGTCCATGTACGTACTACTAACGAGTAAACAAGACCTTGCCTCGCTCGTTTGAGTCCATCCTCGACCTTCCTCGACCTTGTCGTCGAGGTGGCTAGATGAGCATGTGTGTGTGCGTGTGTGTATCTATCTGTGTGTCTCACCCCACGTCAGACGCAGGCCAGGCGCGATTTCTTGCTCCGCCTTCCGTTGAAATTTTCGGAAAGATTGACTCCACACTTGGCGTGGCTCCCCTTCCGCTCGGCCAGGACCCTACTCCCGCAATCCTCCCCACCATTCTACTCGTTGCATCCTGTATTCCACCTCTGTAGCTCAGAGACAAGCTCAGAGCTTGCAATTGGAGCCCTCTATCTGAGATCACCCGTCTTGTCATACCTTGCTCTGACGAGGATAGCCAGCCCCCGCGATGACTGGCCCAACTGCAGTCACTCCCTCTCCACACGACCTGCCGGCCAATTTCGCCTATCATCCTTCCTACGACGAGGCGATCAGCTACATCGCAGAGTCCGACGATGTTTCAGCACTGGAGAGTAGCCAGGACATCGACTGGCCCACCCTCAAGAATGCCATCAAGGCAAAGATCAGCGACATCCTAGCCGGCTTTCCAGAGAATCCAGAGCCCCTACTGCACCCTGCTGCAGTCAGAAGTACAACAAACGGCTCAAGCGACGCTTCTACCTCGACATCACAAGGTGCAGCTACAGCTCTGGCCTCGCGCTTCTCTAGTGCTGCTTCTACCTCCCGTAACGGTAGGACAGGTCCCGGCTTCGCTGATGACTCCTCCTCATCCGACGAGTCGGATTTGCTCGAGGACTCGAACTCTGCCCTCATCTCTGGACCCAGCGCAGGGGGAGAGGGCGATGACTCTACCAATGGAGTCACATCCACCTTCATGGCCGCCAAGACTCGTCCGCCACCCGAGAGATATGGCAGCTGGGGACGAAGACTCAGCAAGGAAGAGACGGCCAGGGAGAAGTTGATGGTGTTCGGTATGCTCGACGAGTTTGACACGTGAGTGAAGTCGCACTGGAGCGGGCGTTGATCCGAGTGTCCGAACTGACATCTTGTGAACTCCTGCCAGATCACCGCCATTTACCATTCAGCGTCTCTGCGAGCTCTTGCTGTCTCCCCAAAGCTTTGTCCGATCGGGTCCCAAGTTTCTCTCGAGTCTATCAAGAATTCTGGCCATGACTGCCTCGCATGCAGACTTTCCTCCCGTATCGCCAGGTACCGCTCCGACTGTAGCCAATGGCGTTGGAGCATACGACAGGACGAGCGGCATGGTTGGCCCTCCAAGCCCTAACAATGAGCCCATCTTCAGCCCAATTCCCTTCTTGAGAAGGGCGAGCAAGGAGGCAGAGGGCGATGAAGCGGCAGCCCACTTGGAAGGAAGTGTGCCTCCGCTGCACCTAGACAAGGATGAATTGATGGAAGGCTTCAGCAGTACCACTTCCGATCATGCTGCTCCTCTCCTCTCCGGCGCCAGCTTGGGAATGGCAGGCGGTGGGGCTGCAGCGGCAGGCTCGTTCTCCCCTGAGCCTGTGTCTCATGCACCGCCTGTCACACATACCGCTCAGCAACCTCCCATCGACTCTGTCGACCATGCTTCGGCAATGCCTCCTGCGACGACAAGTAGTGCTGGCAGTACAGGGTCGATGCATGTACCACTGGGCGTACCCACTGGCAGAGTGGACGAGCTGGACCAAGTCACCTCCTCGGGAGCAGCTATGCAGAGTACAGGAACATCATTGAATGAAGAACAGGCGACAGATGCGGAAGCGAAGGGGGATGGACGAGAGACGCTGCATCGCATGGATGGGAGCGGCACGGTGCATCCCTTGAGTAGCACCACCACGGTCCCTTCCGCTGGCGAAAGCGAAGAAGAGGCACGGGCGATGAAGCGGTTGAGAAGTCGAGACTCAGAACAGGAGGCAAACGAGGTGCAGGAGTAGCGATGCACACGATCTGTAACAATAGAATTCGTATACCAGGGCGTGAGCGATGGAGAGGTGATACAAGTGTGCGTGTATTAGAGTGACGAAACAAAGGGGGAAGGCCGAAAATACACATGGAGGATCTTTTGACCGCTTGAGTGACTTTCACTTCTTCGTGAGTCCGACCTGTCTATTGGGTCAGGCAGAGAATAGCGCTGATACTGTCGCTTTCGTCCGCACCTTGAGTACTGGCGTCTCCGGGGCGCGTGCACTCAGACGTCTGGTCGCTCTCCTATTGTAGAGAGCGCCTGCCAATTTCTCTCGATCGTCGTGTGGTGGGCTCGATGAGAACTTCGGAAGAGCGACTCCTGGAGTAGTCAACCTCGTAGCATTGGTTGTGGGCCATTGTCGTATTTTAAGGAGATTCGAGGTCGGTCCTGGTGAAGGCAAGGGCGCGAGGACAGAAGGCCTCTTGAAGCTCCCGAAAGACGTGATGTTCAGGAGTCTTCAGCACGTCGATCACATACGACATGATGTCGAGGTCTTCCAGAAAATCGGGCTGGTAGCGTCGTTCCAATGATCGGCTGATGTACCACATTTGTGAGACTGCTACTGCCACGACGGACAAGATAGACAGTGGCGCCTTGAACGTCTCGAGCCCGTGCTCCATGGTATTCGGGTACGTCCTGTCGCCCGAAGCCTCTGTGAGCGCCTGGTACGACCGCGGTGCCTTGCCGTTCAAGATCGTCATAGGACTGAGCTCGAAAAAGTCGATCTGGTACTCGTAGTGAGGCAGGAATACCGTTCCGATCGTCTCCTTCGAGACCAGACTTGTTTGAGGGGCTGCTCCCAGCGAGGCTGCCATGCTCCTTGGGGGCTATCAGCGCCTTGTCTTGCAAGAGCATCCTCAAGCACCTGCACGAATTGTACAAGTTCGGCGCGGGTGGGTCGAACACTTGCTCGTCTGGCTTTGCCGTCAGTGAGGTGCCTGTGGATGTGGTGGCCGCCATTTCGTCCTTTCTCGCAGATTCATTGGCGAGAGCTCCATCAGTTGCAGCCACAATGAGTGGCCATGGCAAGAGGGTTTGAGCTGAACAGAAAATGAGGCATCAAAGTGCGCACTTCGTAGCGATGCGACATCGTAGGCATAGCGAGGGCTTTGACCTTGGTACGATTGCAATTGAAGCACTTCTCCGCTGGCGGCTTCTTGCGACCCGTTAGAACTGGCCAGAAGTTCTTCTCTGCTGGCCCCAGAGGCAGGAAGCTGATCCAGGCCTTCTTGACGAGGAGGCGTTTGTCCACTCCTTTGGCAAGGAGGACCTCAGCTGGATGAGCTTGAATCAGAGCCTCGCGAGCAGTATCCAGCGAATTCATCTTCTTCGGAGCCCAGAGCCTTCCATTGGTAATGCCAGATTTCTTCGTGAGGCATTTGTGGGAGTTCCCTCGTTTGTTCTCCTGTATGACCACCCAACTCGGTCTGATCGATCTCAGGCTTAGGGCTGCTTCGCTCGAAGGTGTCTAAGAGGCTGCCATGCTCGCTGGGCGGGCTATCACTGCGCTCACAATGCTCTGACTTGCGCGAGGGATCGCCTAAGCCTTGCGACATCTCCGACTTGGCCCCTGAATAGTCGTCCCCCGATGTAGACGGAGTCTTGCTTTGTGACGTCCTCGATTTCTTACTGTCTTGCTCACAAAGTGCATTTGCGAGACGGCGACCACGATCACCGACAAGACTGACAGTGGGGCGTAGACCTTCGCAAGATCTCTTTCTAAGGAATTAGGGTACTTGCGTGGCCCTGGCATTTCTGTCAATACCTCGACGCCGGATACACCTTTGGTTGGGCAGATCGTATCTGCTTCCAGATTGAAGATGTCGAATTGATACTCGAAAGACTGCCACTGCCTAAAGCCAGCGTCTACCTTCCGCGACCAATTGTCACTGATGAGCTGGTGCCAGTCCGGCTGCCAGCCAGAGGCAGTGCAATCTAAAGCGACTGCTCTTCTGAATCTCTGCTCCTCTTGCGCGAGCCCAGCTTCCAATGCCCGGACCAGATTATGGAGGTCTTCTCGCGTGGGCCGCAGAAGTGCTCTTCTAGTGTTGCCATCTATGAGGTGCAGATACAGGTTACCCTGGAGTGGAAGGAGGTTTTGCGGCGATATCTTCCCCTTCGTCCGGTCAGAAAGTATCAGTCCCATGACTTGAAGCAGCATGATCTATCAGTGAAGGGCAACATGCACCTCGTCAGAGGGGGATCTCAAAGCTTTTGTATTTTGCGAAGGTGCTTAGAGGTCACCAATCGTCAGTAAAAACTCACAGCTTTCGATAGCACATTAGCATGTTGAGGCTCGCCCGTGACATCGTGAAGTGTAGCGTTGGGTGAGTGTGTGATAGCCTCGAGAGCTGGGGCACCATGATTGGTCTGACTGCATATGACCCGGTCATATTCGTCAGGTAGACTTCTCTTCGTCTCGAGCTCGGTCTTTAAATTGGCTTGATGGTAGGAGTGAATTTCATTGTCGTCTTGACGAGGGTAAGCTCGAGGTACAAGAGTTGCGTCTGACATCTGTCGTAGTGCTTTATTGACGGCACTTGGTGAACGGGCTGTATCTTCAAAGATGGTCAAGCGTCCTGTCCCTGGGGACAATACGACCTTGATGGTCAGACGCTACGCCTGAAAGTATGATCTTGCGAGGCTTGTCAACTGTGTATCAATGATCAGTCTTCAGGTGGTGCACTTGTATCGATGCGTGTGGAGATGCGCAGGAAGGTAGGGAGGAGAGGAGAAGAAAAGAAGAACGGAATCCTACTTTGCTACCGTCGAAGGGCGGTTTGCGCGACAGAGAGACACCCCGAGAGCAACGCACCGCAGCCTTGAGAGCATCTATGTTGAGCCCGGTCGACCCAGGCCGGGTTTTGTCCGTTCCGTTCCGTTCCTTTTTCCCCTTTCCGCGTCTAGATGTGGTGCCCTCGCGTTGAGAAGGCAGCTGCGTGAACGCCAGTCTCCACAAGCCTCCGCCTCGTTGCACTTCATCCTTCGACTTTTGGCCGGCCACTATTCTCCGTTGTGATCGAGCTTTGTGGGGGCGGTAGATTGCGACACCTTGGGAGGAACTCTCCGCAGATCTGCGGCCTTGCCATTTCCACAGCAGATACCGACCTCGGCGGCAAGCATATTCGAATCATTTCCTGAGCATGTCGGAAGCTGTGAAGGCAGCCTTGGCCGCACGTAGGGCAGCTGCGAAGCTATCCTCAGCCAAGTCCGCAGACGATGATGCCCTCATTCAGCCTTTCGGCACGCCAAAGAAGAAAGGAGAAGATCTGACGGCAGGGCAGACAGCACCTAGCATCGATGAGTCGCTTGCTTCGTCCGACCTTTGGATATCCCAACGTGCAGAGGGCGAGCTTCTCTTCAAGAGCTGCTGGACCGGCAGATTGAATCTTTCCTCGCGCCAGCCGGCTTTCAGGACCCTCCCGCTTTCCCTGTTCACCTTGCTGGATGCCGATGCACCTCAATGGTACGAAGATGGGTCGGAAAAGATCGGGGAAAGAAGGGCGTGGTATGAGAGACAAGATCTACAGACGCTGGCGGCCGCAAACGGCGAGCTGCAAGCGGTCGATGATAGGCTGGCCGAGTTTGCCAGCTTGGTTCGTTTAGATGTGAGTGCATGATGTCGCTCTTACCAGAGGAGCGAGGACGGCTGAACTCCCTTTTGCTCTCCCAGATTCACAACAACTGTCTCATATCGTTGCCGCCATCATTCTTTCAGTTCATCAACCTGACTACCCTCAACCTATCGCGGAACGCCTTTACCTCTTTTCCAGTCTGTGTCTGCTCTCTCGACTGCCTGATTGAGCTCGACCTGTCTTACAATAAGCTCGAGACACTCTGGACAGACGCCCAAGTCTCCACTGCGAGAGAACAGCGTCGGGACTGGGACAACGAGAACGCGGACGAGGATGGGGGCATGTGGAGTGGTCTTCTTGCACGCCCCGACAGTCCGACCAAACGGCAACGCCCCGCCGCCCCCGTTGGCCCAGAGCTTTACCAGCCCATGCGATCGTTGCGTTATCTCAGACTTGCACACAATCGCCTGGGTAACGCCACCCTGGGGCTTCCCGTGCCCGAGGGGTCTGGTACGCCCACTCCGTATACGTGGCCGCCCGCTCTGCTGGAATTAGACCTCAGTGACAACTTCATCAGGGGTCCTCTTCCTCTCACTTGGCTGGGACAGCTTAGAGACCTCTCGCAGCTATCTCTCGGTGGCAACCGTATCAACGACAACGTATTTGATCTGAACGGCGACCGACCTATCCAGTCGCGCTCGCCCTTTTCGACACCTTCTCTCTTCCCCACACTACGAGCGCTTGATCTCCAACGATGCGAGATCGATGATCTGCAACACATTGAGCAGATGTTTGGGTCTAATCGCACGATTTTTCCAGACGGACGGACACACATGCTTTCAGCTACATCGATAGAGTCACCTGCTCCCGCCTTCGCCGTACAAGCCAGACAACTTGTACGCATTTCGTCAGTCGATGCAGCCCCTCATGCCGAAGGACCAACAAGACTGCTTGGGCTTGTTTTGGACGGCAATCCGCTGCGAGGCGAGAACTTCAAAAGGAAAGGAGGCACAGGTGGCATAGGAGCAAAAATCAGTCACAATGGCTCCGAGATATCCGTGCAACCAGCCCAACTTGCTGGACGGTCCACCGGTTCAGCAGATGGAGACAGGCCCCCGCACTTCTCCACCGGCCTTCGAGGTCGACGTGGCGACGGAGTCAATCGCACTGGACTGAGCGACTGGGACGGTACCATTCCCTGAAGTGCTCTGAAGGCATGTACCGAAGACGCTACAAGCGCTGATGGCGCAGCTCACCATGACAAGGGGTGAGCGTATAGTCGACGAAAGCAACAGCAGCGCAGTGCTGATTGTGGTCCGAAGGGTAGTAGGACAGTTTCACGCTCGCAGACAAAGCCTTTGCGACAGGCCAGACAGACGCAGTCAGCTTCGCCTCCCTCGCTCGCTCTGCGCCTATCTTGCTGCCGGAAGGAGCAACTCATTTCAGAGATTGCTTACATTTCAGCGATGGCGGCGAGTGAGTGCGACCTCTTTTGCTACGGCTCACCACGACGTGATCACATCCAGGAGTCGCAATCCTTGCTTGATGTAGATGGAAGCTAGACGAATGCCTTGGAGCGCATGTCATCCGCAGCAGCAGACCATGGCGTCGGCTTCACGAAGTGTCGGCACCTTCGACAACAAGACAAGAATAGACATAAGTGGAGCATGAGCTATCAGGGACCGTCTCTGCGACATCTCCTCCCACACTTCGCATATGCGTATATCGCACGTATCGTCTGAAAAACATCTACCGCTCTATAAGAATTCCTTTTCAAAGACATTGAGCCTCTGAGCCGCTTCGTCCTCAGCACCTGCGAGACTGACGATTCGTACTTTTGGTGATATATGGAATGGTGCATGAAGGACATGAGTGCTTTGCCACGACAACTAGACACCTGAAAGCCATCACCACGCTGTCGTTGTCCCAGAGCCGACTCATCCATCCATCCATCCATCCATCCGAGCGCGCCTCCGCTGACACCTAGAGCACCTTCGCAGTCCTGTTCAAGATGCTACAGGACCCGCTCTCGATGGCGCCATCGGCCGCCGCTCGAACCGAAGAGAGAAGGAGGGATGTGCTGAGTGCCTGCTTCTGATCCGAGGCAGGCACTCAGGCCATTGCCCGATCGCCATTGTACCTTTAGCCTTTATCTCTCTTCTCCGAGTCAACTCATGCCTTCGCTTCTTCCCTCCTCTCCATCCCATCCGAAGTGTGTTTGTCGCAAGGTGTTGGTTGGCTATAGTGCCCCGATGATGCGCTCGCTGGCCCATCGTTGCACCATCTGCTTGACTTTGCGGGCTTCGGAAGCAAGGAGGGAGTCTCCTTCTCGCCCGTCCTCGACAATGACAGCGTCAGCAAAGTCGACGAGCCAAACATGAGGCTTGACCGCAGCCCTCAGGAGGCTCAATGGTAACTCCGTGAGCTCAAGTGCGAGAGCAGAATGGCCTACTGTTTCGTCATGCTCTCTTGTTCTGCGTGCTGCGGCTGCAAAAGCCCTGTCACTCAATTGCATCCGGGCCTGAGCTTCCCGTATCACAGGGCGCAAGTCCCAAGCCTCCAATGTCTTTGCGTGCGCGAAGGGATCGCCTGAGCTCGTCGAGGCAATTTGCTTCCACTCAATGAGTATGTTGGCTGTGCTGGCGTCCCCATGGTAGACTCGCTGCGCGTGGAATGCCTCAAAGGCTGCCTCGACCGCGTGACAGACCTCGCGGCCCCACAGATCTTTCTGCTCCTGGAGCAACGTTCCTATCGGCGCAGCACGCAGGTATTGGAGCATCAGCTTGAAAGAGCTGGACCGGGGATATTCGTCGGGGGAGACAAGACCAAATAGCCGCGGTATGAGGATGCCTTGGAGATGTTTGCAGTGCTGGAAGATCCGAATCTCCTGTTCGGTTCTTTTCCGAATGCCTTCGCGGTCCTCCTCGCTCACGGGGGGATCGTCTGCCTCTTCGAATCTAGGCTCAGGCAAAGACGATCCAGACTCTGGCATGAGAGGCACTCTCTGAACCTTCATCAAGGCGAGGCAGTCATTCGCGCCCAATTCAGGTAGGACGCCGAACGCGGGCCGACCTTTTGACTCATGTGATGGGACCCGTGCCACGTGACCTTCGAGATGATCCCTGTCCACCACACAGCGATGAAGACCAGCAAAGGTCCCGCCCAGAATAGGCCCAAAGGTACATACGTAGGACTTTACGAGCGGCAGGCCTTCGGTGCCGCTGTCAGTGGAGTCTTTGCCTGAGTGTGCAAGCTTTCCAGAGCTACCTTTGGCCTCGGGACGTCTAGTCGATGCGATATCATCCTCTCGACGCTTGCGAATGTGCTTCTCCGAGGGGCCACGCTCATCCTGGTCTTCTTCGCGAGACCGAGCAGTCTTTGGCTTTGAGTGCTCAGTCTCTTGCAGACTCTTGGCGGGCTCTTCCAGGCCTTCAAGCACGTGTAAGATCCAGCCCAGCAGGAAGAAGACTGAGTTTGGCATTTGCTCCAATCGAAAGGCTGGAGACACTTGCCCAGAGAGCCCAGCCCTGCTCCCATCGTTTGCCGTTGCACAAGCCTGCTGACCCTCGCGGACATCACAGTATGATCCCGTTGGAGAAAATACGACTTGAGCCTCTCCACGATTCGTCTTGCTCTTTTCCAGCCTGTAGGGGAGCAACAAACGACCCCAGTCTGCCGCCAACAAGCCGTCTTGACAACCGGCCGCCAGTGACTGGGAGCATAATTGGACGAGTGCCTTCAGAACTTCACTCTCGTCGCATACTTTTCCTGTTGCCTGCTGCTGGAAGGGGTCATGACGAGTTCGAACGAGTTCTCCGACATTTTGAGGGCTGCAAAATGGCTTACTGTCGATGGTCGCAAGCACTTGAGCTCCCAAAGTGACGTAGAAGTCAGCGTCCGCAATGGCAGCGGCCTTGGCAATTCTAGAACACGCCTTCAAGCGGAATCCGTCTGCACGGTGTCGGGAGACGATGCGGATCTCGCTATTCAACGACGTTGGCAGCAGTGAAATGAATGGCAGTCCGGTGCGCTGGGCTTCGGCCTCCTTCCACCGACAAGCTTCCTGGCCGAGCTGAATGAGCGTCTCCGTCAAATACAAGGTTCTTCGCTCAAATTGCCAGTTGAAGGGCACTTTTCCCGTCCCTTGATCTACTACTATGGATGCCGCTAGCTTCGGCGGCGCAACAAGTCTGTGTCGCACAATCCGTGCTCGCTCGGGGTCTTCAGCCAAGTAAGCATCTATGACGCTGGAAAGCTCTTCCAATAGTCGAGAAGATCTGGCCCAGATGCTCGTGTGTGAGTCTGTCTCCAGACTGGATGACACGATGGTAGAATCTAAAGCTCGGGCCTTGCTGCCGGATCTAGTATGCGTCAAGGTTGTGTGGGTCTTCGAAAGATCATCTTCTATCGCAACCCAGTATCCAAAAGCTTGGTCGTTGCGACAAGCTGCCATGGGACTTGCAATACGCCCAGGTTCCGGCGACAGCCAAAGCTCCTCAGGACTCCCGGAATTGAGAGTCGTTGCGGTGGACTCGCGGACGGTGAAAGTGCTGCCTGGTGCTGGCACCATGACGAAGACCGCTCCATCAAAGACGATTGAGACCGAGAGATGAATGACGACGTGAGCATTTGTTTGTGCGGAGAGTCGTGGAGAGTTGGTAGGATGTGTTGTTTGTATCTGCGTGTGTGTGTCTTTGAGAGGGAGTGTTTTCGGTACGTGCGGGCGTCGGAACCCAAATGCGCAGCGGGTTGGCTATGAGGGTAGCAGGATGGTATGAGATTGTGGTAAAAAGCAGTGTTAATAGAAGTGGTGGTAAGGAAGACAAGGTGGGTTTTGGCTGCTAGCAGCAATGGCGATACAAGAAGGCAAAGGCACAGACGGAAAGGAAATTAGGGTCGGAGCGGAGGCTGCTTCCACTGCCACTCCGCCCGCCACTCTCGCACGGCCCTAGACAAAACTCTGATTTGATGTCTTTCTTCCGCCTCCTCCCCACACTAGCTCCTCTTCCGCGCTGCCGTCGTCCCATCAATTGTGACGTCTGTAATTGTAACTTCGACTCTCGTAGCCTAGCTCCTGTTTTTCTGCCCCATCAGAGCAGCCTTGGGTATACACCCACGTACCAGCAACCCGTGGCCCGAACAGCAGGGTACGAGCTCAAGTGCGTCCGGATCCCCGTCTTTGCCATCTCCTTTCGTGTTCGAGGCTCTGTCTGGTGTTCTCTGGCGATGGCAACCAGCAAAATCATTCCTGTACTACTCTACGCTAGTCATATGCAACAGCAGCGGATCGGCTTTCTGGATCCGGCTAAACCAACAATAGCGTACTCCCAAGCGGGTAAGCTGATTAGCGGACTCCCAAGCGGGTAAGCTGAGCTTCTCAGCTGGCCTGTTCAGTGCAGCTCAGATGACGGCGGCCCAAGCTTGCAAGAGCTCAGCACATAGTGTGCAAGCTATACCTCTCTCTCAAACTTTTCTCCGGAAGTGGTAGGGCGTACAGCGACGAACCACACGTCGATATTCCATCATGCTCGTCTTTGTACTTGGCGCCACTGGCGGTATAGGCCAAATGCTCTTGCCCGAGCTCGTCCAGCATGGACATCAGGTGCTTGCCCTCGCGAGATCAGACGCGTCTGCCGCAAAGATCAAGACCTTGGGAGCTGACGTGGTACATGGAGATCTTTCGGATGCTAGACTGCTCTCCGACAGTGCCAGCAGGGCCGATGCTGTGATCAATCTAGCCTTCGACGCCTCGAGCCAGGCTGGCATGGTCGAAGCCGCCATGCAAGAAGCCCGCGCCATCGAAACTCTCGGTGCAGCACTCGTGGGTACACAGAAGCCGCTACTGGTATCGAATGGAGCCCTCACCTATGCCTTCTCGGGCTCTGCTGGCCTTATAGACGAGGACTCACCCTGGCCTGTCGGAGGCGAGATGAATCCTCGAGCTTCTGGTCTCAAGGCTGCACAAGCTCTTGCTGCTCGAGATGTCTTTGTCGCGACCTTTTTCTTTCCTCCGTCTTGTCACAGAGCCGGTGAGACGGGCCTGATCCCCATCTTGATGGATCACGCAAGGAAGAATGGATTTGTCCCCTACGTAGGAGACGGCTCTCAACGCTGGCCTGCCACACATCTTCAAGACATTGCTACTTTGTTAAGACTACTCATCGAGGCTCCCGCGGGCCAGCGGCCCTGGATGAACAAGCTCCACCCCATCGCGGAAGGTGGGGTCGCATGGAAGGACATATCTACTGCGATTGGCCAGGCTCTGGACTTACCAACGAGGAGTGTCAGCGCACAAGACGCCACGGATCTCTTTGGGTTTGTCGGCAGGCTCATCAATATTGACGTGCCCGTCAGCTCCACGCAGACAAAGGCAGCCTTCCAATGGCAGCCAAAAGGTCCTTCATTGTGCCAGGACATCGAACAAAACTATTGAGAGGCCAAGGGAAGATGGAGTTGAGCAATGGAGGGAGACGGCTTCTTCCCATCACTCACTTCTAGGAGCCGTTTCCTTGCCAACCTCATGAGATCATGTAGGAGGTCGTCGATGACACGAAGCTTTGATTGAGCGCTCATATCCCCACGGGCTGTCATGTCTGCTTCTTATCTCGCATTATAGCACGAATAGAGTCATGCACCTACGCTGGTAGTTTGGCATATGTGTGATCTCGCATGATGACCACCGAAGGGAAGGTCTTGATGCAAAGCTGGTACTTGTCTTGTGGGGGCCAACGGCGAGAGGAAAGTGGGTGTTGCTGCTCTCGAAAGGGTTGCAGCGTCCGTAAGTGCCTTCTGTGTTTGCGAGTCGTAACTGGAGAATGGTAGCGAGCCAAGTCAAGAATTCGCGAGGCAATGGAAGCACGACGAGGGCAGAGAAGTCGGAACGCAAGTCCCGCAATGTTTCTGTTCGCTTCTGGTGGTGCTTGGCTGGTATTGGTGGTCTCTTTGCGAGGGTCTAGTATCGGGTGGGTGGCTCT